>NC_138771.1:65585343-66185343 GCF_965119305.1 Pelophylax lessonae | reverse complement strand
ACGTTGGTTTACCCAGAGAGACAAACATGAGCAGCAAGGATAAGGGATGCCAGAGGGCGCTCACCCACGGGGGGCAGTAGGCAGACACACGTAGCCAGGTACTAAAAGTAAATACAGTGCCTTGCGAAAGTATTCGGCCCCCTTGAACTTTGCCACCTTTTGCCGCATTTCAGGCTTCAAACATAAAGATATAAAACTGTAATTTTTTGTGAAGAATCAACAACAAGTGGGACACAATCATGAAGTGGAACGAAATTTATTGGATATTTAAATCTTTGTTAACAAATAAAAAACTTAAAAATTGGGCGTGCAAAATTATTCAGCCCCTTTACTTTCAGCGCAGCAAACTCTCTCCAGAAGTTCAGCGAGGATCTCTGAATGATCCAATGTTGACCTAAATGACTAATGATGATAAATAGAATCCACCTGTGTGTAATCAAGTCTCCGTATAAATGCACCTGCACTGTGATACTCTCAGAGGTCTGTTTAAAGCGCAGAGAGCATCATGAAGAACAAGGAACACAGGCAGGTCCGAGATACTGTTGTGGAGAAGTTTAAAGCCGGATTTGGATACAAAAAGATTTCCCAAGCTTTAAACATCCCAAGTAGCACTGTGCAAGCGATAATATTGAAATGGAAGGAGTATCAGACCACTGCAAATCTACGAAGACCTGGCCGTCCCTCTAAACTTTCAGCTCATACAAGGAGAAGACTGATCAGAGATGCAGCCAAGAGGCCCATGATCACTCTGGACGAACTGCAGAGATCTACAGCTGAGGTGGGAGACTCTGTCCATAGGACAACAATCAGTCGTATACTGCACAAATCTGGCCTTTATGGAAGAGTGGCAAGAAGAAAGCCATTTCTTAAAGATATCCATAAAACGTGTCGTTTAAAGTTTGCCACAAGCCACCTGGGAGACACACCAAACATGTGGAAGAAGGTGCTATGGTCAGATGAAACCAAAATCAAACTTTTTGGCAACAATGCAAAACGTTATGTTTGGCGTAAAAGCAACACAGCTCATCACCCTGAACCCATCCCCACTGTCAAACATGGTGGTGGCAGCATCATGGTTTGGGCCTGCTTTTCTTCAGCAGGGACAGGGAAGATGGTTAAAATTGATGGGAAGATGGATGGAGCCAAATACAGGACCATTCTGGAAGAAAACCTGATGGAGTCTGCAAAAGACCTGAGACTGGGACGGAGATTTGTCTTCCAACAAGACAATGATCCAAAACATAAAGCAAAATCTACAATGGAATGGTTCACAAAAACATATCCAGGTGTTAGAATGGCCAAGTCAAAGTCCAGACCTGAATCCAATCGAGAATCTGTGGAAAGAACTGAAAACTGCTGTTTACAAACGCTCTCCATCCAACCTCACTGAGCTCGAGCTGTTTTGCAAGGAGGAATGGGCAAAAATGTCAGTCTCTCGATGTGAAAAACTAAGAGACATACCCCAATCGACTTAAAGCTGTAATCGCAACAAAAGGTGGCGCTACAAAGTATTAACTTAAGGGGGCTGAATAATTTTGCACGCCCAATTTTTCAGTTTTTTATTTGTTAACAAAGTTTGAAATATCCAATAAATTTAGTTCCACTTCATGATTGTGTCCCACTTGTTGTTGATTCTTCACAAAAAATTACAGTTTCATATCTTTATGTTTGAAGCCTGAAATGTGGTAAAAGGTCGCAAAGTTCAAGGGGGCCAAATACTTTCGCAAGGCACTGTATAAAGTATAATAAAGATGTATAGTAAAAATGTATCTAAATCCTTTTTGAGACCTCTGTAGATTATGTCTATATAATGTTTAATATATTGTATGTTCACTGCCTTTTTTTTTCTAATGTGCCTATTATGTATACATTTTTGTTAAAACTTTCAATAAAAATGCAATTATAAAAATAAAATAAAAAGGGGCAAAGGCGTAATATAACAAGGTTCAGTTTGATTTATCAACTGTATACAACAGGGGGGGCGTAAGGATAATGGGACTTTAAATGAGGTAGGTTGCTATTGCACATATCCAAATAAAAATAAAGATAAAATAGTTTCAAAATATTAGTTTATTGCTTGCTGCACGATAAAAGAATAGATCATGCAGCAATAATCAATAAATAGAATAAATAGAATCTCGCATATTCACAGTACAGATACAGACAATTCAGGTATGGACATACAAAAGGTAGTAACGGAAATGTCTTGCTAGGCATATATACATAATAAATAGATATATAATAGCAGATACAAATATCATACAACGGCATATATATATCAAATACATAGCAAGAATACATCCAGTGGCTCATAGGCTCTTTCATACATATTGCGTAATCCACGTCCTGATAAATCTTCATATTTCATATTTTAATGGCTCTACGCGTTTCGTAGAGTTATCATCCACTCTTCAGGAGCTTAGTACAAATTTTCTGTAAATAAGAGCTAGTTTAGGCTAAAGAGATCATATATGGATAAAGTTAACACACCGATAAGTTCCCTCAAAAGTTTTCAAAAAATCTATAACTCTGATACTTACATATTAAAAACAACAAAAAAAGTCGCAGAGAAAAATCGCATAGTCTCCCGTCGCTGAGTACACTGTGGATATACGCCTGATCCGGGGCTGAGGCGGGTAAACGCCACTTGGTCCATAAAGTGGGGGGGGGGGGAGGAGAAAAATCCCACAGAAGGAATAGAAGAACCAGTGATTTCATCACATCAGTGACCAAGTTATCTAATCAAGAAAATAAAATTTAAATATATAAAAATGTGTCCAGATTACTTGTCTTTTTCAGATATTAGTGTTGTATGTGATAAAAGAAGGGGTGGAAGGACATTAGTGGAAAAAAAACTTTTGTGCCAGGTGCAGCATAGCTAGGATTCAGCAAGCAGCCAGAGAAAAAAAAAAAAGTGAAAAACAAAGTGCAGAGCATGGAAAAAGTGGAAGTGCAATAGATGACAGGATAGTGATCTCACCAAAAACAAAATAATTCAAGAGACAACCGTGCTGCAGGGATAGTCCTAGTGCATTCAAACCATGAAAGACAGGTGTCCAACAACTCCATAGCTTTATACCCCCATGAGCCAGGGCGGATCACCGCCAGCGCCATGTAACTGTCACAGAGAGGGGTGATAAAGGAGTGAACATGGTATCCGGCATAGGCAGGAAGCCACTCACCACATATTACACCCCCAGCAACCAGAGATGGAATAGTAGCCCTAACCCAGTGATCCACCCATGGATCACAGGCTGGGCTAATCATGACGCCGATGCTCAGCATGACAGCCCCGCCCTCAGCCCAGGGGAACTTATCGGTGTGTTAACTTTATCCATATATGATCTCTTTAGCCTAAACTAGCTCTTATTTACAGAAAATTTGTACTAAGCTCCTGAAGAGTGGATGATAACTCTACGAAACGCGTAGAGCCATTAAAATATGAAATATGAAGATTTATCAGGACGTGGATTACGCAATATGTATGAAAGAGCCTATGAGCCACTGGATGTATTCTTGCTATGTATTTGATATATATATGCCGTTGTATGATATTTGTATCTGCTATTATATATCTATTTATTATGTATATATGCCTAGCAAGACATTTCCGTTATTACCTTTTGTATGTCCATACCTGAATTGTCTGTATCTGTACTGTGAATATGCGAGATTCTATTTATTCTATTTATTGATTATTGCTGCATGATCTATTCTTTTATCGTGCAGCAAGCAATAAACTAATATTTTGAAACCATTTTATCTTTATTTTTATTTGGATATGTGCAATAGCAACCTACCTCATTTAAAGTCCCATTATCCTTACGCCCCCCCTGTTGTATACAAAATTATTAAGGATGGAGGTGGTTGCTGTGATGCTTCAGATCATTTATTTCTTTATACATATTGATTTATCAACTGCCTGTGAATTTAATTACATCAATTTACTACTAAATGTCCAATGGGACACAAAGCCTGGTTATGTCACGTCTGCTCTTTGGAATGCAAACTGCGACTTTTGAGTTCCCGAACGGCGTCACTACATGCTCACATGGAAGAAGAGAGTTTTGTAAGTGTGTAATTGGCTTTTGTATGTTTTTTAATAATATAAATGGACTTCCACTATGGATTTCTCCTGGTTCTATCTCCCTACACTCATATGAGGTTCTTTGACCAACCTGCCGGAGTCACAAAAGAAAAGAAAGAAAAAAAAAACATTTTTTACCATTGGAGGATTGCTTTTAAAACACAGGCACTTAACCCATTACTAGTTGGTGAGTGAGGGAACATAAGGAAAGAGCACACCGGCACATTTGGAACACACTGGCACTGGAAGAATAAGATAAACAGCACTTTAACCCACTTCTGGACCGGAAGATCTCCCCCCTTAATGACCAGGCCATTTTTTGAGATTCGGCACTGCGTTACTTTAAATGACAATTGCGTGGTCGTGCGACCGAATAAATTGATGTCCTTTTTTTCCCCCACAAATAGAGCTTTCTTTTGGCGGTATTTGTTTACCTCTGCGATTTGTGTTTTTTTGCACTATCAACAAAAAAAGTGGCAATTCTGAAAAAAAAATGTTTTACTTTCTGCTATATAACATTAAAAAAACAATAAAAAAAACAATGTTTACATAATTTTAGGCCAATTTGTATTCTGCTACATGTTTTTTGTAAACAAAATCCCAATAAGTTTATATTGATTGGTTTGTGCAAAAGTTATCCTGTCTACAAACTAGGGGAAAGATGTATGTCCTTTTTATTTATTTTCTTTACTAGTAATGGCAGCGATGAGCGATTTTTAGCGGGACAGCTACATTGCGGCGGAGAAAATCAGACACCTAACTAACCTTTTTGACACTTTTGGGGGAACCAATGACATTACTACATTAATCAGTGCTAAAAATATGCACTGTTACTCTAATGACACTGGTAGGGAAGGGGTTAACACCAGAGGTGATCAAAGGGCTAAATGGGTCCCTAGTGGTGCTTTCTAACTGTGGGGTGGGGGTGCGGGGCTTGCTGCATGAACGCAGAAATCTGTGTTCCTAAATAAGAAGAGCACAGGATCCCTGTGTTCATTACTGACAGAACAGCGGTCTGCTGTGTTTACATTGGCAGACCACTGTTCTGTCTTATGGGGAGTGATCGTGGGTGCCCGGTGGCAATTGTGGCCACTGGACATGCTGATTAACTTCCCCTGTGGCGAATGGATGCACACATCCCCGCTAGCAGTCCCGTGAAGCGACGTAGAGGTATGTCTTTTCGCGGGACAGAGCCGACCTGCCGCAGTAAAATGACGACGACTGATTGGCAAGCAGTTAACGATTGTTTATGCACATTTTTTGTACTGACTGCACCTTGTTTTTTCATTTTTTTTTAAATAATTATATAATGTGGTTTAAATATTATGTTCTTGTACAAATAATGAATAGGGATATACAGTGCATTGCGAAAGTATTCGGCCCCCTTGAACTTTTTGACCTTTTGCCACATTTCAGGCTTCAAACATAAAGATATAAAACTGTAATTTCTTTTGAAGAATCAACAACAAGTGGGACACAATCATGAAGTGGTACAAAATTTATTGGATATTTCAAACTTTGTTAACAAATAAAAAACTGAAAAATTGGGCGTGCAAAATTATTCAGCCCCTTTACTTTCAGTGCAGCAAACTCTCTCCAGAAGTTCAGTGAGGATCTCTGAATGATCCAATGTTGACCTAAATAACTAATTATGATAAATAGAATCCACCTGTGTGTAATCAAGTCTCTGTATAAATGCACCTGCACTGTGATAGTCTCAGAGGTCCGTTTAAAGCACAGAGAGCATCACGAAGAACAAGGAACACACCAGGCAGGTCCGAGATACTGTTGTGGAGAAGTTTAAAGCCAGATTTGGATACAAAAAGATTTCCCAAGCTTTAAATATCCCAAGGAGCAATGTGCAAGCGATAATGTTGAAATGGAAGGAGTATCAGACCACTGCAAATCTACGAAGACCTGGCCGTCCCTCTAAACTTTCAGCTCATACAAGGAGAAGACTGATCAGAGATGCAGCCAAGAGGCTCATGATCACTCTGGATGAACTGCAGAGATCTACAGCTGAGGTGGGAGACTCTGTCCATAGGACAACAATCAGTCGTATACTGCACAAATCTGGCCTTTATGGAAGAGTGGCAAGAAGAAAGCCATTCCTTAAAGATATCCATAAAAAGTGTCGTTTAAAGTTTGCCACAAGCCACCTGGGAGACACACCAAACATGTGGAAGAAGGTGCTCTGCTCAGATGAAACCAAAATCAAACTTTTTGGCAACAATGCAAAACGTTATGTTTGGCGTAAAAGCAACACAGCTCATCACCCTGAACCCATCCCCACTGTCAAACATGGTGGTGGCAGCATCATGGTTTGGGCCTGCTTTTCTTCAGCAGGGACAGGGAAGATGGTTAAAATTGATGGGAAGATGGATGGAGCCAAATACAGGACCATTCTGGAAGAAAACCTGGTGGAGTCTGCAAAAGACCTGAGACTGGGACGGAGATTTGTCTTCCAACAAGACAATGATCCAAAACATAAAGCAAAATCTACAATGCAATGGTTCACAAATAAACATATCCAGGTGTTAGAATGGCCAAGTCAAAGTCCAGACCTGAATCCAATCGAGAATCTGTGGAAAGAACTGAAAACTGCTGTTCACAAACGCTCTCCATCCAACCTCACTGAGCTTGAGCTGTTTTGCAAGGAGGAATGTGCAAAAATTTCAGTCTCTGAAACTGATAGAGACATACCCCAAGCGACTTACAGCTGTAATCGCAGCAAAAGGTGGCGCTTCAAAGTATTAACTTAAGGGGGCTGAATAATTTTGCGCGCCCAATTTTTCAGTTTTTTATTTGTTAAAAAAGTTTGAAATATCCAATAAATTTCATTCCACTTCATGATTGTGTCCCACTTGATGACTGTTCAAAAAGAAATTACAGTTTTATATCTTTATGTTTGAAGCCTAAAATGTGGCAAAAGGTTGAAAAGTTCAAGGGGGGCCTAATACTTTCGCAATGCACTGTATATTAGGCACTTCATGGTTAGACAGCACTGGGTGCACACACCAAAATACCTGAGAGGAACATACACCTTATACCCCAGCAGCAGTCTTGTAAGCGTATATATTACATAGCGCTGGGCTCACAATATTTTAACATGATATAACACGGTTCAGTTTGATTTATCAACTGCCTGTGAGTTTAATTACATCAATTTACCACTAAATGGCCAATGGGACACAAAGCCTGGCCTGTGCAAATATAATGCTTCCAAATACAAATGATGAGTGTAGCACTACTCCCATGGGAGCTGCTGGATACGGATTCCCCGGGTTACCCATAGCAAAAACTTAGCAATTCCAGATACTTTAAGTGTTTGGCTCAGTCATAAAAAAGTCCAGGGGATTTGGTTTTTGTTGTTTTATTGAGAACTTGGATAGGAGAAAGGATGAGTGGGATACTCCAACTGGATGAACTATGCACAATTTCAGGACTTCTAACTGTAGTTGAATGCGGCAAGGCCGCTGCTTCACCTTGCCACTGTAGTGAAGTAGTTAACAAGCAAACTATTTAAGCAATCTCTATTCAGGGCCCCGCTTGGCACCCCCTTTACCCCTGCTCTTCAGGGTTCTACTTGGCACCCCCTTTACTCTGGTGTAATGTGTGAGCTGACCCTTTTATCCTCTGACTTCTCTGGAATGGTCCCCTTTTCATGGACAGGCCCTTAGGCAAGTCCCCTGGTACTCACGGACACTGTTTTCCCCAGATGACCCTGCCAGCATTTCCACTGTCAGCTCTACAGGATCCTTTGGGCTCAGCTCCACACCTGGCTCACTCACTAGGCCGACTGCCTGTGACCACCTTCCTCAGACAACAGGAGGAGAGACAGCCATCACCCTCCTGCTGGGACTCTGCTTCCCGCCAAAGATGCCCTGTCACATGTCCCCTTTGCCTTTATGAGCAATCCTAGGATGCACTGCAGTTGTGCTCTCCAACTGGGACCCTCACAAAAGCCTATGTGTCACTGGCTGGGTTTCTTCTACTGTCCAACAGGCTCCCATATTGGATACATTGGGGACACTCCCTCAGACCCAGTGAATCACACATGGAAACATGTAACAGGCAAAACTAGCAGATCAGGCTCCTCTGATAAGCAGATGGAGCATAATAATGCTTTTAATCCAGCACCCATCTAGGAGGGTGCTACATATGTATGCTGCATTAGTATATGGACCATGCTAAAACTATACCATACTGTGAAACGTCAATGTAGGGCACTGCATAAAAGGTTAGTGCCATGTACATACTGGAAGTAAATACAATATTATAGGCAAGTAAATATTCCTTAGCATTTCCCTAGAATTCAACACATGCATGATCATTTTTTTTTGCATTTAAATATGCATCTAATAATTATTTTGCTGTTTTTTTTCTGTTAGTGGAGCAACGCGACTTAAACTGATATCCATAGCATATACTTAGAAAATGGAAAAAACCATCATCTAGGCTACATTCATACATACAGATGGTTCGGGTCTGGTTTAAGTATTATAAATGGAAGTGCAGAGACAGAGTTGTACGCACATGCCTGTCTGTGGTATACTGTTAAAACACGCTGACCAAAATATTAATAGAATTCTCCCCCTACCAGCATTCTAGGGGTAACAATGTTGACAATATGTGATAGACACTGACAGAAGCTGTCAATCACTCGGCAAGATACATTCTGCGGGCAAGTAACATGTGCTTACACATCTCCACCAAGTGAGACCTCATAAGTACATCACAAGTGGATGAGACGTGCTTTCCCATTTGTAATCTCACTTTACAAGGCCGGGTTTAATGTAATAATGAATGACAGATACTTCACAGTGCTATCAGCATTCATAGGAATTGAAGGTAAAATGCCACCCGACCATTTAGCACATAATCTGTTATTTAGCGAGCTATCGTTTCTCATCAGTATTCTACTATGATTCAATATGTATGAATATGAGTTATGCAAAGCATTACATAAATATGTCTTCTTTTTCAATGGAATATTGGAAACTAACTATACTCTAAAGCCCCGTACACACGAGTCGAAATTCGGCCGGGAATTTTCGTCCAACGTCCAATCTGCCGATTTTCGGCTTGTTAGTATGATGCTTCCGACAACCGACTCCGACTTTTCAGCCGAAAAAAATCTGGTGTGCAGGCTATAAAATTTTTGTTGGCCGTCAAAACACAGCCGATTTTCGTGCAGTCAGTACAGATTTCGACAGGGAAAAGTCTTATGAGCAAGACTGGGCATGCTCAGAGAAGAAAGAACACAAAGAAATCAAACCAACACATGACATCACTTCTGAAGTCGATTTTTGTTGGGCGAGAAAATTAGGCACATTCCAACCAACAAAACACCACTCTGGACAAAAGACAGACGATCGGTCGGCCGATGATCATTGCGTGTGTACGGGGCTTAAGGCTCCATTCACATATAGGCGTTTCAGATCACGGGCAGAATTGCTGCGATTCCGAACCATTGCAAGTCGTGGGATGCCAGAGCGATTCCTGTGACTTGCAATGGCACCCCAAATGCGGTGCGATTTTTGCCACGATTGTCGCCCAACAAATCACAGTAAAATTGCGCAAACAGAATCGCGGAATGCCTGACGCCCAAAATAAGTTCTTGTACTTTATTCTTGTTGTTAATTTTTATTTCAAATTTGCTGCTCTTTTTTTGTTTATAGCGCAAAAATAAAAATCACACAGGTGATCAAATACCACTAAAAGAAAGCTCTATTAGTGGGGAAAAAAGGACATCAATTTTATTTGGGTACAGCGTCGCATGACCACGCAATTGTTAGTTAAAGTATCTTAGTGCTGAATCACAAACAATGGCCTGGTTATTAGGGGGGTAAAATCTTTCCGGTCCTTAAGTGGTTAAATTAACCTGTTTTAACCTCTTTCCAACCAGGAGTTTATTGCTGGCCAGCGGCCCTGTTATTTCCAGGTTTACAGGCGTGCGTGCCTCCTGCTCCGCGTGCTGTGGGTGAAGTTTGTCAGCAGGCTCACAGACAATAATTTTAGCTGTGACCCTGCTGATGGCTGCGGCCAACCAGAGCACAGAGATCGGTGTGTTCACACAGGACAGATCTGGCCGATTCTCCTCCTTGTTCTCACTTGCTGTTTAGAGTGAAGATCAGGGAGAAAAGCCAATCAGTCTGTGAGTAAAATCAGCACATATACAGGTTAACATTGTGGTCTGTGTTTTATTTTCACTCTTTTCCAGGTGACACTCCTCGTCAGAATAAAAAGTGAGTGTACATTTCCCCAATGGGGCACATACAACCATTAAATCCTGATCATCATTCTAAACCTACCAAATGCTATTGCTGTCTCAGTGCCAGTTCACATACAGTGCCTTGCGAAAGTATTCGGCACCCTTGAACTTTGCGACCTTTTGCCACATTTCAGGCTTCAAACATAAAGATATAAAACTGTAATTTTTTGTGAAGAATCAACAACAAGTGGGACACAATCATGAAGTGGAAAAAAAATTATTGGATATTTCAAACTTTGTTAACAAATAAAAAACTGAAAAATTGGGTGTGCAAAATTATTCAGCCCCTTTACTTTCAGTGCAGCAAACTCTCTCCAGAAGTTCAGTGAGGATCTCTGAATGATCCAATGTTGACCTAAATGACTAATGATGATAAATAGAATCTACCTGTGTGTAATCAAGTCTCCGTATAAGTGCACCTGCACTGTGATAGTCTCAGAGGTCCATTTAAAGCGCAGAGAGCATCATGAAGAACAAGAAACACACCAGGCAGGTCCGAGATACTGTTGTGGAGAAGTTTAAAGCCGGATTTGGATACAAAAAGATTTCCCAAGCTTTAAACATCCCAAGGAGCACTGTGCAAGCGATAATATTGAAATGGAAGGAGTATCAGACCACTGAAAATCTACAAAGACCTGGCCGTCCCTCTAAACTTTCAGCTCATACAAGGAGAAGACCGATCAGAGATGCAGCCAAGAGGCCCATGATCACTCTGGATGAACTGCAGAGATCTACAGCTGAGGTGGGAGACTCTGTCCATAGGACAACAATCAGTCGTATACTGCATAAATCTGGCCTTTATGGAAGAGTGGCAAGAAGAAAGCCATTTCTTAAAGATATCCATAAAAAGTGTCGTTTAAAGTTTGCCACAAGCCACCTGGGAGACACACCAAACATGTGGAAGAAGGTGCTCTGGTCAGATGAAACCAAAATCAAACTTTTTGGCAACAATGCAAAACGTTATGTTTGGCGTAAAAGCAACACAGCTCATCACCCTGAACACACCATCCCCACTGTCAAACATGGTGGTGGCAGCATCATGGTTTGGGCCTGCTTTTCTTCAGCAGGGACTAGGGATGTAACAATATCGAAGATATCGCGATATCGTATCGTCGTGGTCGTGTCTCGATATCGTCGTGGTCGTGTCTCGATATCGTCGTGGTTGGGTTACAATATTAAAAGGACAGGTGTCCGTTAAAAAGCAAGAGGAATAAACAGTCCCGCAGAACAAATCATTGTTAACTACATAGACCAGAGTTTAAGGATTTTTTTTACTGGTTTTTTTTTCTTGCAATGTAGATATTTTGATCTTTCTGATGAAAAACGTGAACATAAGCTAAATGATAGGTCAGTGTTTTTTTTAAAGGCTTTTTGACTGACTATTTTATTTAAGTTTAAGTTATGTTCCTAAATACCAGTTTTAAAAGGCTGCCTTTATTTGCCTTGCACATTTAAACCTGGCTTAACTTGATCTTTGTTTGCACTTAAAGGGAATTGCCTATTGTTTGTTTACAATTGTTCTAGCTGCTTCTTAACTTGAACATTGCACAGAAGAATCAGTTATGCAACCAAATATTACTATACAGAATATTGATGTTCCTGACTACAACTTGCACTTTAAAAGCACTATGTGATCAGTGTTTTATGTTGTCATGGATCCATAAATACAACAATAAATTGCCTGTTGACTGGCAAAAGCAGAATAAATGTCGGTATTTTTTCGCTATTATCATCACAAACACTATCATGAGCTATTTAACAATACCATGAGCTTTTCCACAATATCGCAATAAATATCATACCGTGAGGTCAATATCGAAATTGTATCGTACCGTGAGATTTTGATATCGTTACATCCCTAGCAGGGACAGGGAAGATGGTTAAAATTGATGGGAAGATGGATGGAGCCAAATACAGGACCATTCTGGAAGAAAACCTGATGGAGTCTGCAAAAGACCTGAGACTGGGACGGAGATTTGTCTTCCAACAAGACAATGAGCCAAAACATAAAGCAAAATCTACAATGGAATGGTACACAAATAAACATATCCAGGTGTTAGAATGGCCAAGTCAAAGTCCAGACCTGAATCCAATCGAGAATCTGTGGAAAGAACTGAAAACTGCTGTTCACAAACGCTGTCCATCCAACCTCACTGAGCTCGAGCTGTTTTGCAAGGAGGAATGGGTAAAAATTTCAGTCTCTCGATGTGCAAAACTGATAGAGACATACCCCAAGCGACTTACAGCTGTAATTGCAGCAAAAGGTGGCGCTACAAAGTATTAACTTAAGGGAGCTGAATAATTTTGCACGCCCAATTTTTAAATTTTTTATTTGTTAAAAAAGTTTGAAATATCCAATAAATTTCGTTCCACTTCATGATTGTGTCCCACTTGTTGATTCTTCACAAAAAAATAGTTTTATATCTTTATGTTTGAAGCCTGAAATGTGGTAAAAGGTCGCAAAATTCCAGGGGGACCGAATACTTTCGCAAGGCACTGTATATGCGATGTCAGACATTGCATGTGATTCCCAGCACACTGCTATGCAAATCACATGCGATGTCTGTGCGATGCACATTCAGCCATACAGATTGTATGGCTGAATTTGCATTGCATTCGGACCAAAGTAACAAAGGACCCCTTTTTTGGTCCGCACCAGAATCAGATTGCATGGGTGTTCACACCTATGCGATCCAATTCATGTCTGAATTGACAGTTCGCACTGCGATATGCAAAGTGATCGGGGGGTGTCGTTAACTGTGTATTGACACTGCGATATGCAAACTGATCGGGGGGTGTCCTTAACTTTGTATTGACACCTCCAGCGATTTGCATATGGCAGTGTGAACTGCCTGCGAGTCAGGTGCGATGCGGGAACCCGCAGTGGATTCGCAGGATGCCCGCATTGCATATGTGTGAACTGGCACTTAGTCCCCAATTTCAGAGACACCCCCCACTTTTATTCTCATTGACACCTGTAGCCCATATAAAGAAGAATAAGGTTTTGGCTGGAGTCGGGTTTTGATGAGAAGCCGAGCGTCTGTGTAAAATGATCTGCACATCGATTCTCCTTCTATAGCCTTAGGGCACCACAGTGCTCAATCACTAATTGCTGGCTCTAAAGCTGCCCATAAAGAGCGATCTGATCATTTAGGGAAATAATCAAACCAGCAAATGAGCCTCAAATTCTCCATTCTGCGCATATCAACTGGTTCCATATTACAGCCTACGAGGCTGTTCAGTTATCTCAATTCATCACCGCTTTATCAGCATGAAACCCCTTCCATCACGCCAGATCCCCTGCAATGCACATGACAGCTTCCCGAGGTCTGCTGATATGATCATTTGCACTGTACCAGCTTGCACAACTCGGCTTTCCTTCTCATTCCACAGCAATGCTTCTCATCACCAACACTTCACAATTAGTATTACTGAAGAACACAGCTGAATCCTTTCCTCCACTACTCCAACATCCCTTCTCCATCGGTGATATCCTAACAAATAATGAAAATATTCTCCATGATGAAGATCTTCTATAGAGGTGTCAGAGTGTAAAGCATAGCAGGAACATTACATGGTGCGAGAAACTGTCACGCTAGAGGAAATCATTACTACCAAGAATATAAAGTTCAGATTAAAAGAATCACTAATTGCAGAATCTATCTGATTAAAGTGGAGACTTGTAATACAGTAACTAATCATGTTTTCTTTCCATCACATTTATGCTATGCTGCAAATTTACATTCCTCTGTAGTTGGAAACATCTGCTTGCCACTTTGTAAAGTCATTAGCAGGTTTTCTGTCTACAGCCATCCTCCAGCTCAATATTACCAAGTATCAGTGCATACCAAATCATGAAAGTCATTGCTGCGTTCAAACACACAGAGCTTGCAATCTAAGAAGACGATATGTAAAACATCATATATGCAAAGAATGAAGCAAGAAAATAACTAGCGGATGATGCCCATAATTCCCTAAAGGTTGAGCTGACATCTGTCATCTAGAGAGCAGACTTTCTTTACACTAATAATAAACCTGGCGTGTATTTTTCCAGTTTCAAGGCTAGTTAAAAACATGCTGAAAACTACAAAATATCAGAAGTTACATAGTTAGTGAGGTTGAAAAAAGACATAAGTCCATCCAGTTCAACCTATGATGTGTGTGTGTGTGTTTGCTGTTAACCGTACATTGTATACCCCTGTATGTTGTGGTCTCTAAGGTGCCCATCTAATAGTTTTTTGAAACTATCAATGCTCCCTGCTGATACGACTGCTTGTGGAAGAGAATTCCACATCCTTACCACTCTTACAGTGATGAACCCCTTACGCACTTTAAGGTTAAACCGCCTTTCCTCTAGTTTTAGTGAATGGCCACGTGTCTTATTGTATCTCCTTTCTCTGAATAGTTTGTTCCTTATGCTAGGGTCGCCAGTACAGTATTTGGACATTGATATCTAGGGATGCACCGAATATTCGGCGGCCGAACATTATTCAGCCGAAAATAGTGAAAATAGCACTTTCGGCCGAATAAGTCAAAAGGCCGAATAAATTTGTGCCGAACAATGTCAGCTTCCGCCCGGACCGCTCCCCTTCCTCATTGCGGCTCCCGGCTCCCTTCTCACACGCCGCCGGTGTCCTGTCCGGCCGCGAGTAGGGGGTGTGACGTCACGCGCGCGTCCCGCCCCCTGCTCCTGACTGAGGCTCCTTCACACTAGGTCCAGCGAGCGTGACACTATGTGCACGCCCCGCCCCCCTGTTCGCGGCTTTTGGCTCCGACCTGGCTGCAGTTCAGGTATGTGGAGCTGAGCACATTTGGGGGAGAATACGGTAGCTGCACAAGCATTAGTGTGCAGACTGCCATATGTTGTTGCCACTTGCCATGCTCATTACATTAGAGTGCCCTATAAAGTGCCCCTTAAAAAAAAAAAGAAAAAAAAATGTGCCCAACAGAGTGCTCCCTTGACATAAAATGTGGCCATCAGCGTGCCCCTTATTTTATGCTAAGGGACATGCTGATGAGCATATTTTATGTTAAGGGACACTCTGATGAGCATATTTTATGTTAAGGGGCACGCTAATGGGCATATTTTATGTTAAGGGGCACGCTAATGGGCATATTTTATGTTAAGAGCAACGCTGATTTAAATGTTCAGTGTTAAATAAATATTTTGAAATTGTATTTTTGTTATTTGATTTATTTATCTGAAAAGCAACACAAAATAGTAAAAAGCAATTTTTTACCATTTAATTATTGAATTTGTAATGGTGAAAAAATTGGCAAAATAAATGGAAAAAATGCGAAACACCGCGTTCGGCCTTCGGCCAAGCATTTCATTATTATTCGGCTTCGGCCAAGAATTTCATTTCGGTGCATCCCTATTGAGATCATATCCCCCCTTAATCGTCTCTTCTCCAGAGAGAATAGGTTCAGTGCTTGTAGTCTTTCCTCATAGCTAATGTCCTCCATTCCCCTAATTATTTTTGTTGCCCTTCCCTGGACTCTTTCCAATTCCAGCACATCCTTCCTGAGGACCGGTGCCCAGAACTGGACAGCATACTCCAGATGTGGCCGGACCAGAGTCTTGTAGAGAGGGAGAATAATCTCTTTATTTCTGGAGTGAATCCCCTTTTTTATACATCCCAGTATTCTGTTGGCTTTGCTTGCGGCGGCTTGGCATTGCATGCCACTGCCAAGCTTGTTGTCTACCAGTACCCCCAAGTCCTTTTCCATCCTAGACTCACCCAGAGGTTTCCCCCCTAGTGAGTAGCTTGCTTTCTGGTTTCTGGCCCCCAGGTGCATTACTTTACATTTTTCAACATTAAACCTCATCTGTCATGTAGTTGCCCACCCCGTTATTTTGTTCAGGTCCGCTTGTAAGGTTTCCACATCCTGCATAGAAGATATTGGCATGCTTAATTTAGTATCATCCACAAATACTGAGATTGTACTAGATATCCCCTAGTTCATTTATGAATAAATTAAACAGGATTGGCCCCAGGACAGAACCCTGGGGGACCCCACTTTCCACACCCGCCCAATCTGAGTACTCCCCACTAATCATCACCCTCTGGACTCTCCCCTGGAGCCAGTTCTCTATCCAGGTACTCCCCTTATGGTCCAAACCTACCTTCCTTAGTTTGTACAGTAAGCGTTTGTGGGGAACGGTGTCAAAGGCCTTTGCAAAGTCCAGATACACCACATCCACAGGCTTCCCTTTATCTAGGTGGCAACTCACTTCATCGTAGAAGGTTAATAGATTGGTTTGGCAAGAACAATTTTTCATGAATCCATGCTGATTACTACTAATAATAACGTTTTCATTACTAAAGTCTTGTATGTGGTCCCTTAACATCCCCTCCAAAATATTGCAGACTACAGATGTTAGGCTGACCGGCCTATAGTTACCCGGGATACATCTCGGCCCCTTTTTAAATATTGGTACCACGTTGGCTTTTTTCCAATCAGCTGGCACCATAACCGTCAGTAAACTATCCTTAAAGATCAAGAATAATGGTCTGGCAATCACCTGGCTGAGCTCTTTCAGAACCCTCGGGTGCAAGCCACCCGGTCCCGGTGATTTATTACAGAGCAGATTTAGCTACAACTGCAGACATTGTTTGACCAGGTAAAGTACTTTTCACATAAAAGCTTAAAGGGTAACTCCACTTTTGTGGGGGAAAAAATAGTAAATAAAGCAAAAAAAACAACATAGAGTATACAATTGCGACACAAATCATTTTGTATTGAATGTTATTAAAAATTACCTTTCCTTTTCAATCTGCAGCTGTTGTAATTTTCTGAAAATGCAATGCAATATGGCTACCTGGAGATGTTCTGTACACAGAATGTACAGTGGGTACGGAAAGTATTCAGACCCCCTTAAATTTTTCACTCTTTGTTATATTGCAGCCATTTGCTAAAATCATTTAAGTTCATTCTTCTTCCTCATGAATGTACACATAGCACCCCATACTGACAGAAAAACACAGAATTGTTGCAGATTTATTAAAAAAGAAAAACTGAAATATCACATGGTCCTAAGTATTCAGACCCTTTGCTCGGTATTTAGTAGAAGCCCCCTTTTGATCTAATACAGCCAGGAGTCTTTTTGGGAAAGATGCAACAAGTCTTTCACACCTGGATTTGGGGATCCTCTGCCATTCCTCCTTGCAGATCCTCTCCAGTTCTGTCAGGTTGGATGGTAAACGTTGGTGGACAGCCATTTTTAGGTCTCTCCAGAGATGCTCAATTGGGTTTAAGTCATGGCTCTGGCTGGGCCATTCAAGAACAGTCACGGAGTTGTTGTGAAGCCACTCCTTCGTTATTTTAGCTGTGTGCTTAGGGTCATTGTCTTGTTGGAAGGTAAACCTTCGGCCCAGTCTGAGGTCCAGAGCACTCTGGAGAAGGTTTTTGTCCAGGATATCCCTGTACTTGGCCGCATTCATCTTTCCCTCGATTGCAACCAGTCGTTCTGTCCCTGCAGCTGAAAAACACCCCCACAGCATGATGCTGCCACCACCATGCTTCACTGTTGGGACTGTATTGGACAGGTGATGAGCAGTGCCTGGTTTTCTCCACACATACCACTTAGAATTAAGGCCAAAAAGTTCTATTTTGGTCTCATCAGAATCTTATTTCTCACCATCTTGGAGTCCTTCAGGTGTTTTTTAGCAAACTCCATGCGGGCTTTCATGTGTCTTACACTGAGGAGAGGCTTCCGTCGGGCCACTCTGCCATAAAGCCCCGACTGGTGGAGGGCTGCAGTGATGGTTGACTTTCTACAACTTTCTCCCATCTCCTGACTGCATCTCTGGAGCTCAGCCACAGTGATCTTTGGGTTCTTCTTTACCTCTCTCACCAAGGCTCTTCTCCCCCGATATCTCAGTTTGGCCGGACGGCCAGCTCTAGGAAGGGTTCTGGTCGTCCCAAACGTCTTCCATTTGAGGATTATGGAGGCCACTGTGCTCTTAGGAACCTTAAGTGCAGCAGAAATGTTTTTGTAACCTTGGCCAGATCTGTGCCTTGCCACAATTCTGTCTCTGAGCTCTTCAGGCAGTTCCTTTGACCTCATGATTCTCATTTGCTCTGACATGCATTGTGATCTGGAAGGTCTTATATAGACAGGTGTGTGGCTTTCCTAATCAAGTCCAATCAGTATAATCAAACACAGCTGGACTCAAATGAAGGTGTAGAACCATCTCAAGGATGATCAGAAGAAATGGAAAGCACCTAAGTTAAATATAGGAGTGTCACAGCAAACGGTCTGAATACTTAGGACCATGTGATATTTCAGTTTTTCTTTTTTAATAAATCTGCAACAATGTCAACAATTCTGTGTTTTTCTGTCAGTATGGGGTGCTATGTGTACATTCATGAGGAAGAAGAATGAACTTAAATGATTTTAGCAAATGGCTGCAATATAACAAAGAGTGAAAAATTTAAGGGGGTCTGAATACTTTCCGTACCCACTGTATACTGACCACACCCCAGAAACATAATTTCCTGCTTGTGTGATTGGCTCACCAATTTTCCCATCTGCCTTAGGCTGGCCATACATGTTCAATTTTTACATTTTTCTGTTAGATTTACCAAAAACAATATAATATGAGGTCAAAACTAAACAACACTTTCAATTGTATCCAATTAGGCAGGCGTTTGTACTACATAGTTGAAGGTAAATTTAAAGTAAATTGTACAGAAAATTTTAAGAAAATTGTATAATGTATGGCCAGGCTAAGATACAAGTCAGATTTCTGGCATCCCCTGCAACAAAAATGTTCTTGTTGCAATTTGAGGATCAGCTAAAGTCTTTTCAACATGGATCAGGCAAACACTGAAAATGTATGTTCTACTCACTATGCTACAATGGGAAATTGTCCCCTTGCTTGCATATGTTTTTGACTGAATACATTCTATTGTAATTGCAGATATGGTGAATAATCCTTGATAAAAGCATACTACCATAACCAGCCGAAACGCATTGGAGAACAATATTCAATTAAGTCACCATATCACCTTGTCACAAACTTTCAGTACTTACTCACTTTCACCAAGGGGTCTTTAACCCAATACACAATATTGAACTCTACTAATTTTTTGCTCTTGTGCTTTATTTTATTTACTTAATAAATTGTTATATTTTACAAAAATCCTTGTCACTCACCTTTAAAGTCCCACCCATTCTTGGCCTGAGACACCAAACCTTCAAACTATCCTATACCCAAGGGATGTTGGCAAAACCAACTACATAGGGGTTCTATTAGAGAATCGCAACCCTTTATACCAATTTTCCCATCTGTGTTAGGCTGGCCATACATGTTCAATTTTTTTGTAAATGTTTCTGTTAGAGCCGGTCCACACTAGCGTGACTTGTCAGGCGACTTGTCAGCCTGACAAGTCGCGGTCCCTTGACTGCTACAGGACCCGTTCTAATAGGAGCAACACAAGTCGCTCCGACTTAGAAAAAGGGTCCTGTACTACTTCGGGGCGACCTCGGAGCGACTTGCATAGACTTCCATTATGTGAAGTCCCTGCAAATCGCTCCGAAGTCGTGGTGCATGGTAATGCACAAGTCGCCCCCGAAGTAGTAAGGAGTCGTGTCGCCATAGTGTGAACTGAGCCTTAGATTTACCAAAAACCAAATAATATGAGGTCAGAACTAAACAACACTTTCAATTGTATCCAATTAGGCAGGCCTTTGCACTACATAGTCGAAGGTAAATTTAAAGTAAATTGTACCGAAAATTTTAAGAAAATTGTATAATGTATGGCCAGCCTAAGATACAAGTAAGATTTCTGGCATCCCCTGCAACAAAAATGTCATTTTTGGTGAGATACTTCCAATAAGAACACGTCTAAAGGGATGCAGGCCAAGCAGCTTCTACATTAGAGCCCTGCAGGTGTTGCAGCTGACAGATAATTATGAAACCACTCCCATTTGACCCACTCAGCACAGAGGAACAAACAGGGATTTCTTCAGAATAACAAAAGGTAGGAGTCAGCAAACAAAGTTTGTCAAAATCCTTGCAATGTACAGAGAACAAAAGTGGAGTTACGCTTTAAAGAAGCTTGTGCTTTTTTGTGCTCTTTTGCATGTTTTTATTGAGCTTCTTCGAGCATAAGCATTTTTTTCACAAACCCTCCCCTCGACTCATTTTTCCTTTTTTTTTTCATGTACATTTTCGAGCTTCTTTGACCTTTTTAGGCATCTTTTCTGCTCTAAAGCTCCTCTCAAAAACGCAGGTTTGGTGTGTTTCTTTTTTCTGCATGTAAACTCCTGAAAAAGCCATAGTGTGCATGGACACATTGGCTAACATGGAGTGGAGTTTACCGGCAGAAAAATGAGAGCTCAAAAGCCCGTAGGAGCCGCTTCTATAACCAGTTCTGGACCGGAAGATTTTCCCCCTTAATGACCAGGCCATATTTTGTGATTCGGCACTGCGTTATTTTAGTGGACAATTGCGCAGCCATGCAATGCTGTACCCAAATAAAATCGCTGTCCTTTTTTTCTTACAAATAGAGCTTTCTTTTGGCGGTATTTGATCGCCTCTGCGATTTTTATTTCTTGCGTTATAAACAAAAAACAATATTTTTCACATTCTGCTATATGACATTCTCAAAAAAAAAAAATTAAAAATCAAAATTTTTTAAAATTTCAGGCCAATTAGTTTTCTGCTACATATTTTTGGTAAAAAAAAAAAATCACAATAAGGGTATTTTGATTGGTTTGTGCAAAAGTTATTGCGTCTACAAACTACGGGAAAGATTTATGTCTACAAACTACGGGAAAGATTTATGTCATTTTTATTGTTTTTTTTTTTTTTACTAGTAATGGCGGTGATCTGCAATTTTTAGCAGGACTGCGACATTGCGGCGGACAGATGGGACCCCTAACTGACCTTTCTGACACTTTTGGAGGAACCAGTGACATTACAACAGTAATCAGTGCTCAAAATATGCACTGTTACTGTAATAATGACACTGGCAGTGAAGGGGTTATCACTGTGGGTGATCAATGGGTTAAATGTGAGCATAGGGGAGTGATTTTAACTGTGGAGGGGCGTGGCTTGTGAAATGACCATAGAGACGTGATCCTATATAGAAGGATCACAGGGGCTCTGTGATCATTCCAGGGAGAAGAGCGGACGGCTGTGTTTGCCCCCTAGCGGCAGGTGCGCGACCAACGTAGGTCTACGTCGGTTTGCGCAGGAGAGCCGCAATGCCGCAGTAAATAGGCGGCGGGCAGTCGGGAAGAGGTTAAGTATCGTTATGATGCAGTGTGCATGAGCCCTTAACCACTTCCGGACTGCCCAGTGCATCTTTAGGCTCGGTTCACATATATGCGATGCTGGAAGGCTGCGAATTCGCAGCCTGTTCCCGCATCGCACACGCACCCCCGGCAGTTCACACTGCCATATGCGATACGCTGGGGGTGTCAATGTAATCTTAACGACACCCCCAGTTTGATCGCATATCGCAGTGCGATCGTGCAGTTCGCACAGGATTGGATCGCACAAGTGTGAACCGCTGTGCGATCCGATCCTGATGCGGCTGCAAAAATGCCTCCTGTGCGTGTTTGCTGCGGGAGCGATGCGAATTTAGCCATACAGCACGAAAGAAAACGCATATGGAAGTCGAGCCACGAATGAAATCGCTGTTCAAACCACACATGTGAGATATCACCGCGATCGCCAGAGCGTGGGCAATAATTAAAAAAAAAAAGAGCTACACTCTAACTCAAAACTGGTGACCGTTAAAAAATTAAAAAAAAAAAGTCGCCTATATTGACCGTAGTTTGTCGCCATCCCACGGGTGTGCGCAATTTTAAACCGTAACATGTTGGGTATGTATTTACTCGGCGTGACATCATCTTTCACAATATACAAAAAAATGGGCTAACTTTACTGTTTAATATTTTTTAAATGCAGTGAAATGTGATTTTTCATAATTTTTCCCAAAAAAATGGTGTTTTAAAGACCGCTGCGCAAATACCGCGTGACAAAAAATTTTGCAATGACCGCCATTTTATTCTCCAGAGTCTTTGCTAAAAAAATATATATAATGTTTGGGGGTTCTAAGTAGTTTTCTAGGAAAAAATACTGGTTTTAACTTGTAAATAAAAAGTGTCCGAAATAGGGCTGGGGTTATTAGAAAAGCAGAGGGACTGGAAGGAACCCCAAAGACTTCACATAGAGGAAGCATACAAAGAGAACAGGATACTTTCTGAAACAAGCACATGGTACAACAGGAACATATTTAGGAATATAAAGTTTTGGGGTAACAAATGCTTTAAATATTTTTCAACATTTTTTTTTTAAGAGTCGGTTCACACTGAGGCGACACGACTCCTTACTACTTTGGGGGTGACTTGTGCATTCCCATGCACCACGACTTCGGAGCGACTTGCAGAAAGTTCACATAATGGAAGTCTATGCAAGTCGCTCCGAGGTCGCCCCGAAGTAGTACAGGACCCTTTTTCTAAGTCGGAGTGACTTGTGTCGCTCCTTTTGGAACGGGTCCTGTAGCAGTCAATGGACAGCGAGGGAGCGCGACTTGTCAGGCTGACAAGTTACCTGACAAGTCGCGCTAGTGTGGACCGGCTCTTAGTCTTGACCATAGCATGTAAATAAAATCACTATAAACTGTTATAGTTACACGGAGTTTAAAATACAGTAACTATTGCTTACTTCAGATGTTATAAAATAATCTTTCAGGTGTGGGAAGGGATATATGTAGCAAGTTTTTAAATAAAAGTGCTCCACAATTTCTGCAACACAACAAACCCACAGGAAAAACAAGTAGACTTTTTGAATCTGTAAGCTACTACCCCAATTCCAAAAAAGTTGAGACGCTGTGTAAAATCTACATAAAATAGAATGCAATGATTTGCAAATCTTATAAACCCATATTTTATTCACAATAGTAAATAGAAAACATATCAAATGTTTAAACTGAGAAAATGTAACAATATAAGAAAAAAAAAAATAAGGACATTTTAATATTGATGACAGCAACAGGACTCAAACAAGTTGGGACAGGGCAACAAAAAGCTGGCAGGGAGCAACAGGCTCACAGGAAAAAACAAAAAGGTCAATGCAAACAAACCATTAAGGCAAATCGAAAGTAAAATCCGAAATTGACTGATCCAACATGTTGGGTTTTTTTTGCGAAAATTGGCCAAATTTCGTATCATTAATGGGGGAGATGTATGATTTGACCTATAGTTCATATTCCTATCGCACACCTTCCTGGTTTGTAGGCTCGTGTATATTGGGTGCTGAAGCGATCACCAGTTGGCAACTGGATTAGTTACAAGTAAATACATATTCGCCAGCACACCAAGGATCTTGCAAAAGCAGTCCAAAAACTTTATTGAAGTTATGATCACATTAAAAAATAGTGCAACGTTTCGGAGCCGCACAGGACCCCTTCGTCAGGCATGTGATACAGTGCAGATTGTGAGCAGAGAATATATAGAGACATACCACCAATAGAAATAGTGCATAAAGATGACACCCACCTGTGATTACATCATTCTCCCGCCTATGATTTGACCTAACAAAACACTGCGCATGATTCCAGAAAAGTTTGAACCGGAAGGAAAAGATAATGAAATAAACAACAACACACGAACGATTGCTCGTCTACAACATATAATGATAATTAATGCAAGAAATACTATATAGGTTACAGCAAAGTCTGCTGAGGTGCGAGCAAGTCTGCAAGAAAAGTGGAATAAACACAAATGTATGTGCTTGTATAATGGACCTTTCACACCTTTTAACCACTTCTGGACCAGAAGGATTTTCCCCCTTAATGACCAGGCCACATTTTGCGATTTGGCACTGCGTTACTTTAACGGACAATTGCGCGGCCGATGCAGCGCTGTACCCAAATAAAATCAATGTCCTTTTTTTCCCACAAATAGAGCTTTCTTTTGGGGGTATTTGATCACCTGTGCAATTTTTATTTTTTGCGCTATAAACAAAAAAAAATAAAAAAAAAGCGACAATTCTGAAAATAAAAACAATATTGTTCACTTTCTGCTATACAACATTCTCAAAAAAAAATGTAAAAATCTATTTTTTTTTTTAACATTTTAGGCCAATTTGTTTTCTGCTACATATTTTTGGTTTTAAAAAAAAATTGCAATAAGCGTATTTTGATTGGTTTGTGCAAAAGATATTGCATCTACTAACTACAGGAAAGGTTTGTCATTTTTATTGTTTTTTTACTAGTAATGGCGGGGATCTGCGATTTTTAGCGGGACTGCGACATTGCGGCGGACAGATCAGACCCCTGACTGACATTTTTTACACTTTTGGGGGAACCAGTGACATTACTACCATAATCAGTGCTAAAAATATGCTCTGTTACTGTAATAATGACACTGGCAGGCAAGGGGTTAACATTGTGGGTGATCAAGGGGTTAAATGTGTACCTAGGGGAGTGATTCTAACTGTGGGGGGGGGCATGGCTTGTGAAATGATCATAGAGAGTTGTGATCCTATATAGAAGGACCACATGGGCTCTATGATCATTCCAGGGAGAAGAACGGTCAGCTGTGTTTACAACAGCTGACCGTTCTCTCTCAGTGGGGAGCGATCGCGGGATACCAGGCGGCAATCCGAGCCGCCTGCCCCGTGCATCGGAGTCCCTGCTGCCGAGTGCGACCGATGTAGACCTACGTAATTTCGCGCAGGAGAGCCGCACTTCCACAGTAAAAAGGTGGCGGGCGGTCGGCAACCGGTTAAGCAATGGAAAGAAAAGATATAAAGAAAGCAGCCAATAATGACCTACTGCAGCGTTTTACACCTCATTCACTGCAGAAGAAAAAGGGTACAGCAAGTCTGCTTCATACTGGAGGTGCAGACATGTCTGCAAGTAAAGTGGAATAAAAACAAATGATTGTGCATGTTGAATGGACCTTTCTTTAATCATGTACTACATAAGAAACATCAAGTGTTGTGAATACAGTTGGTATCACAGTAGAGGTGTGGTTAAAAAACTGAATTTTTGTAAAATCTTACCTGTAAAATTCCTTTCTCTGAGTCCTCCGACAGTCGCCGCCATCTTCATATTCGTCACAATGGGGGTATTAGACTTTGCTCCGAAGGAGTAGCTAGGCAACAGAATATGTTAACATTAAAGCTTTTAATATATCCCACCCCCAGGGGGTGGTCCCCTCAGTCAATACCCTCCTACTTCCTGCATCCATATCTCAGTTTCAGTGGAATATCAGTAGAGTATACAACCAAACCCCAAAAGAGGGGCGGGGGCGGCGACTGTCGGAGGACTCAGAGAAAGGAATTTTACAGGTAAGATTTTACAAAAATTCCGTTTTCTCTTACGTCCTCTGACAGTCGCCGCCATCTTCATATTCGTCACAATGGGGACGTCCCAAAGCAGTGCAAACATGAGGGGTGGGAAACGCAGCCGCGCCGTAAGGCAACGCAGTCTCCACATCAAAGAAAGGAACCTTACCAAAGGAAGGAAACCAGCTGGGCAACATGAAAAAAACTTGCTCAACAGGAGCAACAACCCAGGAAAAGCAAATAACCCAGGGATAAAACACGTATCCCAAAACAGCCAGGGGTCCAAAACAAGGGACCCTAAGGAACTGCCGCACTAAGAACCTTGCGGCCAAAGGAAGCATCTGCCGATGCCTGAACATCCACTTTATAGAATTTTGTGAAAGTGTGCACGGTCGACCAGGCCGCCGCCTTACACACCTGGGCCACAGAAGCCCCATGACGACAGGCCCAAGACGTACTCAGAGATCTAGTAGAGTGCGCCTTCACAGGCATAGGGGGGAACTTTTCCCTGCAAAGCATATGCCTGTTCAATGGTCTGTCTGATCCATTTGGCGATGGTAGAAGCCGACGCCGCCATGCCCTTCCGAGGACCTTCCGGAAGAACAAACAAAGAGTCTGTCTTGCGAAAAGACTCAGTCGATTTAAGGTAAACCCTTATCGCCCAAACAACATCCAAGGAGTGCAACCTCACCTCCTTCGGATGCTTAGGCTTCGAGCAAAGCGAAGGCAAAACAATATCCTCATTGAGATGAAATTCCGAAACTCGCTTCGGAAGAAAAGAAGGGTTAGGGCGCAAGACCACCTTATCCAAGTGAATAACCAGATACGGAGACTTGCAGGACAAAGCCGCCAGCTCCAACACCCTGCGAGCCGAAGTGATCGCCACCAAAAAGGCGACCTTTTTGGACAACATAGACAACGAAATCTCCCTGATCTGTTCAAAAGGAGCACGTTGTAACACGGATAGAACAAGATTCAAATCCCAAGGAGGCAGAGGTTCCCTCCTAGGAGGGACCAGATGTCGCACCCCTTGAACAAAAGTGCCAACCAAGGGGTTAGAAGCCACAGGACGTTGAAAAAGAACGGCCAGCGCAGACACCTGACCCTTGACCGTAGCCAGTGCCAAAAGCTGGTCGACACCCGTTTGAAGGAAGGACAACACTCGAGAAACCGAGTACGTGCGAGGTGAAAACCCCCTGGACTCACACCAGGCAAAATAGGCCTTCCAAGTACGGTAATAGACCTTCCCCGAGGAAGACTTCCTCGCGTTGATCAAAGTGTGAATGACCTCAGGGGAGAGACCCCTATCCTTCAGGACCTCGGTCTCAACAGCCAGGCCGTCAAAGCCAGCGACTGTAAAGCAGGATGGAATATCGGCCCTTGAGACAGGAGATCGTCTCGAAGAGGCAGACGCCACGGGGCGTCGACCGCCAGATTCACGAGCTCCGCGTACCAGGACCGGTGAGGCCAGTCCGGTGCCACAAGAATCACCGTGCTGCGTTCCGAGTGCAACCTGCAAAGGAACCTGGACAGCAATTGAATCGGTGGAAACGCATACATCAGTCGGTACTGATGCCACGGGGCCACCCACGCGTCCGACGCGTCTGCCCGAGGGTCGCGCGTCCTTGCCACGAACCTTTTCACCTTGTTGTTCAGACGAGACGCGAACAGGTCCACATCTGGAAGACCCCACTTCACGCACAACATCTGGAAGACAGCCGGATGGAGTCCGCCTGCCAGTTCTCCACCCCCGGAATGTGAACTGCCGCTATCGCCGGGACGTGAGTCTCGGCCCAAGATAGAATGTCGGCTACTTCCCGAGCCGCTCGGGCACTCCTGGTGCCCCCTTGGTGGTTGATGTAGGCCACCGCCGTGGCATTGTCTGTCTGCACCCGAACCGGACAGCCCTGCAGCCGGTCCGTCCAACGACGAAGGCAGAGATTTATCGCACGCAATTCCAGAATGTTGATCGGAAGGGAGGACTCCCCCTCCGACCAAGTTCCCTGGGCGGACAGAATGCCCAGAACACCACCCCAGCCCGACAGACTGGCATCCGTGGTGATCACTGTCCACGAGAGAGGAAGAAAGGACTTGCCCCCTGACACCATCGGGGACTGGAGCCACCACAGAAGATCCCTTCTGGTGCGATGGCTCAACGAGATCTGAAGATCCAGAGATTGCGGTCGCCCGTCCCACCTGGACAGGATCTCCGCTTGGAGACCCCGCGTGTGGAACTGGGCAAAGGGGATCTCCTCGAAGGCCGAGACCATCAACCCCAGACATCTCATGCACGTCCGTAGTGACGAGTGCGGAACGTCCCTGAGGGACCTGACTTCCTCCTGAAGAGTCCTGAGTTTGTCGTCCGGCAGGAAGACCTTCGCCTGGACCGAGTCCAGGATCATTCCCAGGTAGGGAAGACGAACCGACGGACCCAGCGTCGATTTCGGAAAATTTATCGTCCAACCAAACTCCTGTAGAGTTTGCATCGTGACGGACAGGTCCATTTCCAGACCCTGGCTGGTCGCAGACCGAACCAGAATATCGTCCAGATACCCCAGGACAGAGATGCCCTGGGCTCTCAACAAAGCCAGAACCGGTGCAAGCACCTTGGTGAAAACCCGTGGAGCCGAGGCGAGACCAAAAGGTAACGCCACGAATTGGTAATGATCCTCCGCAATGGCGAATCGCAGGTACCTCTGGTGACCCTCGAAAATCGGGATGTGAAGGTACGCATCCTTCAAATCGATGGAGGCCATGAATTCCCCCGGAACCAGGGCAGCCACCACCGACCGCAGGGATTCCATGCGGAACTTGCGAACCCGCACAAAGCGGTTCAGAGCCTTCAAGTCCAGAATTGGACGAACCTTGCCCTCCTTCCTGGGCACGGTGAACAGATTTGAATAAAACCCCCGAAGTCTGTCCCGATGAGGCACCGGAACCACCACTCCGAGCCCTCAGGTCCCGCACCGCTAGGTGCAGATCCCGCAAACGCTCTGGAGACAGTTGAAGATTTGAGGGAAAGAATCTGCTCTCCGGCCGAGAGAGAAACTCGATCTTGTAGCCACCGGTCCCGAACACGGGCCAGCCAGGGTTGAAGAAAACCGAGCAAGCGTCCCCCCACCCCAGAACTGGGTGAGGGCGTCCATTCAGGCCGCATTGTTATGGGCAGCGGGTCCGGACTGACCGGACTTCTGCTTACCAGACCACGGCTTCTTTTGGGAGCCTTGACCCTTGAATGGTTTGCCCTTGTAGTGCGACCGAAAGGCACGAAAGGACCACTGAGAAGGCCGAAAATTAGTATGCTTCTTACCAGGAGCCCCCTTAGCCTTGGGGAAGTGGGGCAAGAGTGTGCTCTTACCGCCCGTGATCCCCTTTATCAACGTATCCAAGGATTCTCCAAAAAGGCGAGATCCATCATAAGGCAGATTGGCTAGGGTCTTGCGCGAAGATTGGTCCACAGACCAACACTTTAACCAAACCAGGCGGCGAGACAACACCGCCACGCTGTGTACACGTGCAGCCAACGGCACTAGATCCAAGTCCGCATCACACAAATACATGACACCTTGATGGATTTGATCCACCATATCCAATGTCGCCGGTGAGGCCGAATCAGCCACTAGGACGCGCCTAAGCACCTGCGTCCAACTCGCGACAGCCTGGGCTGCCATAAGAGAGGCAAACAGAGCTTTTAGCATCGAACCCGTAACAGAATAAGTATGACGGGCAAGAGACTCCAGTCTCCTATCCGTGGCATCTCGGAACACCGGAGAATCCTCTGCAGGAATCGCAGTGGATTTATTCAAAACCGCTATCGCGTGATCCACCGGGGGTGGCACACACCACCGTTCATCAGTGGTAGGCGTGAAAGGATAACGCAGCCTGAACCTACTTGGCACAGCAAAAGGCTTGCGTAAATTGTGCCATTGTTCCTTAACAGCGCGCTGAAAATCATCAGTGCAGGGAAAGACCTGCGATGTCTTGCGTCTTTTCTGTGTCCCATAAGCCGCCAGGGCAGCAGGAGGACACGGTTCATCCTGCAAACGCATCGTTTGTTTAATAGAAGCAACCAATTCATCCATGATTGCAAGCTCTTCAGGCGAGCCAGGGGGAGAATTATCAACCCCTTCAACCTCAGCCTCCACCTCGGACCCCACGAGATCCAGGGAGGAACGGGACCCCGATAAGGAGACCCCAGCCATAGCAGCCCCATCACCATCACCCTCTGAATCAGAGGAAATTGAAACTCTGGGCTTTTAGTGGATTGAGCAGCCACAAGCATCTGCACCTGAGCAGCAAGGTTAGCCACCACCTCAGCCAAATCAACCCCTGGGGGGGAAACAGCAGTCCCCTGGCTTCCCACCAAGGTGGCAGGAAATTTGCCTTCCTGAGAATCCATTGCCCCAAAAAAATATGCTGGAGAATAAAGGGTTAACTGCCCCTATAACAAGCGCGGCGAGCGCAGCCCACCGCACACACACACACTAGCACAAGCAGACCCCCACAGGGATAAAACTGAACACAGGCAATGGATATAGGAAGAAGCGAGGATAAAACCTGAAGAGACCACTGCTGCTGCTGCCGCCTCGATCGGTGCACCCAGGAAAGAGGAAGTGATGAAATCAGGGCGCTCTATTAAAGCCTATGGAAGGCTACAAGAAAATGGCCGCCCGCAGTGCAAACATGTGGCCGGGGCGAGTGAAGCCAAAATGGCGCCGTTTGGCGCCGAAACCGCCGCTCCCCCACTACTGTGAGGACCGCAGTATAACACTACAGCATGTAAAAAACATGGCGGACCGCCGCAGCGATCGCTGTATTGTGCCCAAACATGACAAAACATGCCCCACAGCACACATCCTGTCACACATCCCACAGTCTGACACAGATAGTGCAGCACAGCCCCCCCCCCCCTGCAGCCCACAGCATACAGCCAGAGCGATAGGGAGCTAAACAGTGTGAACAGAGGCAGGTTACACAGTCCCAGACTGACACCCCCCAACAGACAGGTCCCCACACAGATACACTTACCTCCTAAATGGCGTGGGGAACCCGCACAGGCGAACAAGCCACTGCACATGTGGCAGGGAGAGTCGCATTCAGGACGCAGAAAAAATCGGGGTTAAGAAACCGCACAGCGTCCAGTGAGGTAGCCACCTCACCAAACCATCCCTGCACCGAACAGGGATGGGTCGTTCACTGTGCCAGGAGCGTTACCTGGCTGAACGCTCGATGGCAGGCTGGGAAGCCACTGACCCACAACCTGAGACCAGGGGAATCAGCCCGAGACCCAGCCCGCACGAATCCTCTTCATCAGAAGAACTAACTAATGCTGACAAAAAGAACAGCTAAGTAAAGAAAGAGAAAAAACTCAAACAAAAAATCAAAAAAGAAGATAAAGGCTGAGGCAAAATGCCCCAGCATAGAGAGATCCAGCTACTCCTGACAAGCTAGACATTGAAACTGAGATATGGATGCAGGAAGTAGGAGGGTATTGACTGAGGGGACCACCCCCTGGGGGTGAGATATGTTAAAAGCTTTAATGTTAACATATTCTGTTGCCTAGCTACTCCTTCGGAGCAAAGTCTAATACCCCCATTGTGACAAATATGAAGATGGCGGCGACTGTCGGAGGACGTAAGAGAAATAGTGTTTGGAAGTACGATTTTCGAATCTTATTGATGGTACACTACGTGAGCGCCGCTTTTGTTTATTGATCGACGGATGGTTTGAAATTCGCATTGTGTATGGCCTGTCTAACAGTAGAAACAGACAGAAGTTTCAGTCGAAGACGGTAGATAAAAATGGTGAAAAAAAAAAAAAGAAATACTTATCAAGAAGAAATGGTGTCGGTCACCTAAGGACAGTAGCAAAAAACGAGAGCCTTGCCGAGTGGGCTGGGCTATATGGGGCACTGAGTGGCAGACCCAGCAAGGCTTTTGCCAGTAATCCAATGAACTGAACGAAGCAGCACATAACCTGTGGTCCCTGAATTTATTCCTGTTTCCTTAGCTGTAAGACATTTTCGGGAACGTTCATTTGATTTTCAATTTGTTGCAAGGGTCAAATTGATGACTGCTTTCGAACATAGTAATGAAGAAAAATTAAAGGATGGAGATTTTCTTTCTTGAACCAACAAACTAACTGTAAAAGTGTTTTTTTGGGGGGTAAAATGTTTTACTTATTGTAAACACGCATGTGCATTCTGAAATCAAATGTAGAATTCAAACCCTTGGCATGGCGGCCGTAACAGTTTTCAGGGACTTTTATACGTCATTTGTAAAGTCTATAATGGTACCATGGGGAATGCATGAATGATTTTTCTGAATTTCCTTTTATCATTAAAAAACATCTATTATATACCTGTAATTTAAAACGGTCAACTAATTATCAATTAGGGAATAAATGAATAAAACAGCTACACATTAAAATGTCTTATAGCAGCTCTCACCACACAAGGCCAATAGCAAGTTTTAATGAAAAGACTTTGATTGCATGGTGCACAGTTGTCACGCTTCAACGGATTCATTAAACAAAACAAAATAAAAGATGAGAAAAAAACAATCGTAGAAACAGAGGGAGCACATGTCCTAAATTACCCTGCCACACTCCAGTTACTATGAACACACACTGCTGAGCCCTATACTTTTGGACAGAAGACCACTCGTTGGAAGACAGTTAACAAGACTGACACAAAGGATGCTGGGTTACAGCAATGCAAATGAGACATCTGTCTGTCTGGGGAAGACAGTATGGGCCGTTATACACAGAAAGCAGAAGGCTCTGAAACAGAGGCTGGAAAATCTCCATAGGGAATAGATTCAAGCAAAATCCCCCCACCGTGTAGACACACAACTCCTGATGTGGGTAATTCAGATTTAGCAACTCAAATTTACTCATCATTTTAACATGCATATTTTCATATTTTTTAGATCACTGTTGCTGACAGCTTTTAAGGCAATAATGGAACCACAGTCATCGATCTGTCACAGCACAATGTGTGAAAAACACTAACATATGGCTTTAAAACTATACCAACTAGCTTTATCATACGATGCAGTTACACTTAAATCTGCATTGGTTCCATATGTGAAACTATTACATATTAAAAGAATATCTACAATTTTTTTTTTCGTTTTGGATAGAGTAAGGAAGGGTTAAGGTTCTGCCAGGTAATTCTCCCCCTCCTTTTATTTTTTTTTTTCCTTTTAATGTGCATGGTGTAAAGTTTACTTAAAATTTTGATTCCAGGGTGACTTAGTTGGCATTAGTGACACTTCTAGTTTGGCCAGTGATACCATTTATGGCCCATGGAATGCATGGGCATGTGAAGTTTGACTCTTCTGGTCCGTGGGGCACATGGACATGTGCAGTAGCACTTTTATAGAAAAAAAAAAAAAACAGTGAAGGGGGGAGGGGGTTTCCCATTTTTGGCCATTTATTAGGATTTTTTCTTTGCTTCTTGGAGGTTACAAATTTTTGTTACTTGTGGCTTTATTTGGGGATATTTTTTGGCATCTTTTAGGTGATTGCACTGCATCAATACGGGAGTGAAGCAGACCAACCATTGGCCATCTCGGAGTACACAAGTAGGTTGTGTGACAATTATTGGTGGGGTTGGATCTGGTTTGTATTAGTGATCAACCGATATTGTTTTTTTATTGTCGATACCGATATTTTGGTCATCGCATATCAGTATCGGCCGATATTGTCGTACATTTTTTTTATTTTTTACAGGTACTCTTGTGGAGGGATCTGGGGGTCTAAAAGACCCCAAACCCCTCTTCTGCACTTAAAAGCATACAAAAAGCCAAGTTTGGCTGTTTTGAATGCTGTACTTTTTTTGAATTTAGCGCCGAGTACAGGGAAGTGATGTCATGACATCACTTCCGGGTTTTTACACGGAGACCGATCAGAGCCGAATGCGTGCAGGATGGTTGCCCGGGTCTCCCGGTGGGACGGGACACCCGGGCAAGCCACGGAAGGCGGCGGGAGGGGGGGACGTCCCCTTCCGCTCCTTGTAATGACAGCAGAGCGGCTTCTCAGCCGCATCAGTTGTCATTACAAGACAGCCGACCGTCGGCTATGGAAGGCGGTACCAGGGTGATGCCTCTAGCTGCAGGCATCACTCCGGTAAAAGCACTTTCCTGAAATATCGGCAATATCGGTCACCTTACATAAATGTGAATGCGCCCTCAAAGTGAGTTTAGGCTAAATTTCCAGGCAGAAACACTGCAGGTCCAATTGAGGTTGAGTGACCAGTGAGAAAGTTCAATTTGAGGTTGAGGACCTAAAGAAATAAGTCAAAGAGGGAGATTTACTAAAGTTGGAGTCAGACATCACTCCAGTCCTCCAAGGGCAGAGACGAGCAGGGGCTATCTTTCCCTCACTCGGCTTCCTGCCCAGGCATCCATTGGATCGGCTTTGGGCTTACAGATGGCTCCGGTAAGCTCGAAGATGACTGGGAAGTGGCGGGGGGAAGGGGTCACCTCTCCCGCTGCCATTAAAAGTGATCTTGTTGCAAATCTGCCGCTGGGACCGCTTTTATCTAAAAGCTGACTGCCTGACTGAAAAAAAAGATACTAGGGTCAAGGCAGCTAGCTGCTGCCATAACCTCAGTCTTTAACGTCAATGTAATGATGTACATTTACAGTTAGGCAGTCGGAAAGTTGTTAAACCTCAGAAAAAGCGTGTTTCATGAAAGTAAGCTAAGATTGAAAAGGGCGGTAAACTCTGGTGCAGCTGTGCATGGTAGCCAATCAGCTTCTAACTTGTTCAGTTAAGCTTTGACAATAAAACCTGGAAGCCGACTGGTTTCTATGCAGAGCTGTACCAGAGTTTGCACTCTCTAGTTTTAGTAAATCTCCCCCAAGGTGTCCTTAAAAGAATTCTCTAAAAAAAGAAGCTTAGTATATACTTACCTTTCCTGCTGTCCGAGGTGCCGAATCCAGAGACATCATTTGCTTAAGTCTCCCAAAAAACAGACGATATCTCAGTACTCCCACAAAGCCCTATGCCATTGCAGGACACAGTAGTGTTAAAGGAGTTGACAGAAAGAAGCACTGAGCACAGAGATAGACCAAGAACCCCAGAAGTGTGGTGCTAAATGCTACTGTAATGCAGACAGTTTTATAAAGTCTCTTTAGAAACTGACACTTCTGGCCGTGTCCATGTCCTGGTGCCTGCTGCACCCCTTAGTTACTCCCAATGGTATAAAGGTAGAGGTATAAATTGCAGGCAACTACAGGTGCCTACATATGCCTTGCGCAGCCTTCCAAATCATCCAATAACGGCTGAATCTTCCAAGCAAACTTTGACACTTTTGAGCAGGGTTGCAGATTGCGAATAAGTCCTTGCCAAACATTTCTATTGGTCCATTGCTATGAAAGGTAGTCCCACTGCACAAAATGGATGTACAGCAGGCAGAAAGGAAGCTTTCTAGTTCCAAACTTCAGCTTTCAGAACAGTAATGGTTTGGCCACGACAGGAGAATTTGAAAAGATGCTACATATATGGCGGGAACATGAATGTGCCTGCACTTTATGTTTGCAGCAGTTTTGTTGCATTTTTACTGCAGATTCTTTTTAACTCCATCTCACTTGCCCTGGTGTCTTTAAACAGTTTGCATGTCCAGGGGAATGGAAGGATTGGCAATCATGTGACCTCTGTCACAGTGGACATGATTGGAAGGCAGCCCTGCCGGCTACCGATCTTTAGTATGGACCAAGAGATGTCTTGACAGCTTGGTCTTTGTACTGGGAGTACACAGCGAGCGAGCTTTGACCACATAAACATCAGCTGCCCAGTGATGTATATGTGCAGCGCCTAGGTGTTAAAGCCTATCCTTTTGCTGCAGCACGTGTGTTAGGTGGTCGCAAGTGGGTTAAGCACCAATGATATTTTACCAATGCGACTATGAGCAGTACTCTTGAAAAAATAATATATAAGGGGCTATTGCTGCCCTCAACTTGAAAAATTAGGCTGCCTGGCTGTCACTGGCTTCATCATGTTCTAAGTTGGAACAAACACGATGATGTGAATGGCAACTATTCTTGATTTGTAAACTTGTTCTGGACTAATGACCCAAAAAGGTCAGTGTGTGGTTTTTTAACATACTTGTGTTAAAAATATAGCAACTCCTGACAACCACATATTGATGTCAAGAGGAAAGGATCCCAGTACTCCCGACCAGCCCAGCAGTGGCGAACCTTTCACTTTGGCTGGTCAGGAGTAGCGGTGATCTTTTCCTCCTTATATTTGCGAGCCCTCTGGATTCATATCAGGACAAACATGCACCCCATTCTCTGACACACAAGAATTTTCATTCCCCTCTACTTTGTACAGCGCCCAAAGCAATACAACAGGTCACATATGGTTGTCAATCTTACCTGACTGCTGTACAATTGTTGGAATAGTAGGTTCGATACTGCTGGATGACAATTTTCCAAAAAGTAATCCATAACAAACCTGTACTCCTTCATTCTAGAGAATATAGCTATTCGCTCACTAGAGATGTAGGACAAAACATAGCATCTGTCATGTCAGAATCGATGATGGCGAGAAGGAGATCTGAGAGCAGGTCAGTATGCTATCAGGGGGATTTTGTGTCATTTTTATGTAACGCTTTCGGCTAGCTGGTGACCAAAAATCTTTACCTTGTCAGCCTAGAGTGACCTCACTGTTCTATGCACTGTGCAGTTCTTCTACCTGAATGTCAGCTAGCTATGAAGACCGCTGTCATAAAGAAACATTTAAAAGCTGAAGCAGCCAAACTCCTTTCTTTATGATTGGTTACGTGCCACACACCTTTTGGCACAGGTTTTCTATCAGTGTCAAATGTATAACTGGGAGGACTTTGACAGGTTCATGATGTACACATGCTTTTTAAAGTAAATTCAAATGAGCAATTCAGAACGTATGCTCGTTCATACCATAAATCACAAATCTGGAATTTAATCAAAGTATAACTAAAGGAAATTTTTTTTTTTTTAAATATTGGATGGAGTTGAGAGGGATTAGAACAGCTCTGGCTTTTACTGCTGTCTGTGCCTCTCTATTTGTCCTGTTTACTAAAATCACAGAGAGTGAAAGTCCAAGAAAATTTTAAATTTTGGGTTGTCACCAATAGAGTAGACATATTCCAATGGGGACACTAGTTCTGGTGACAACCAGGAATTCCCTCACTTTGGAGGGATTTCCTCTCCCTTCCTGTTTTGGCTATGGGACACAGATGGCAAAAAACCTAACAGGGGTTATAAACCCTCCCTTAAGTCTAATACACACTACTAGTTTTATTTTTCGTTCAATCCAGCAGGGCTGAACCAAAAAAAAAAAAAAACTGACAGCTCAACTATGCGATGTTAGTATATCGATCTCCCCTTCTGTGATATTGTGTCCTGACATAGGGTGTGGGGGACATTGGCTACCATGCAAAGCTGCACCAGATTTTGCACTCTCCAGTTTTAGTAAATCTCCCCCATTGTGTAACACCCATGTAGAACATAAAAATGCCCTTTAGCTAACTAGAGTTTCTGTCCTGTCCTACCTGGGGGCTGCTCCTGATGACATCAGACTGACGAAACACGTAGGGTGGGAACTGTGCGTCATTTCGTCACTTCCAGTTTAGTGGTTTGGGCCCATGGAATGCACCCAGGACCCGGAAGTCCGGCGGAACGCCAATCTGCTCGTCTTTTAATGCCAAAATGTAAGTGGATGCTTGTTTTAAAATAAAATATTTCATACAGAAGTACACTATGGGCTACCCATTGTATCTTTACATGTGATATATCCAGTTGAAACCTACGGCGACCCAGAGCCCAGGGTACAGCTTAAAGGAGTAACACCCACATAGGGGAAAGGGGTTGTATACCATTCCACATAAGATCCAGAGGCAAAGCATACAGGGACCTAAGAGTCTACCTGCTGTTAACAGGCTTGATACCCCTTTATGTGAAAGGAGATGTGGTGAGTGTAACACCATAGGGGGAGATTTGAGCACCGCTGTAGAGCATGGCAAGAGCACAGAACGCACAAAGCACCTTATATAAACCAGCACTGAATACTGTCGTTTGGCATAGATATGTCATTGGACTGGTTTCTAAGTGGGGACTATTTGCACTTGGCACTTTATAGGCATTTTTATCCTGCTATTTGTTGTGGGTGACTAAAATCACAATATATTCTTGCCAAAAGCAAAATAATCCAAATACGGCTAACTGTTCTACATAGACTTAGGCGGCGGAATCTGATGAAGAGTCACCGTACAGTCTGGATAAATTCTGCAATATTAGAAGGGAGCTTATGCCTGATTACATAGTCACAAACATTTCAAAAAAACATCTCAAGGGACCTTTTCTTTTTTTTTTTTTTTGAGCATCTGCAAGCCATTGTAAGGAGAAAATGTACTTTAATCAGGGGTGGGGTATTCTAGATTTTAAATGGGTGTAGTTCTACAAGAGGCACATCGTTACCCAATTGTATAATTATATTTTAAGATACTATATAAACAGATTTATCATAACAAAGACAGGAACACTAGAGCTTTGTCTAATGTGAAGCCTAGTGCTGTAGTTACTGTCCCACGTCCTGCCCAATATATAGTAGACAAAGGTTCTTTCAATGCTTTGATCTTTTTCTAGGAGCCATCAAAAATTTAAATTTTTACCATTATTAATGGCCCGTTCAGTGCATCCTGTGAAAGTCTATTACAAGCCTAAGGAAGTCTAAAGCTGGCCATATACACAACAATACATGATGACTCATAGGATTTGATAGTTCCAAATGATCCTTTTCTCAGAAACAACTGTTTGACATAACAAAGCAAAAGATTGACATGGTTGAATTTAACTGGATTTCCCACCAGGGCCAATTATTTCTCTGCAATAAAAACAATCTATCGATCAAATGGCCAATTTAGTGCAAATGGTTTCTAAAGAGTTAGATTCATTCAAAATGATTGTTTCATCGAACTAACGTATTATTACATGTATGGCCATCGTTAAATTGTTCAAACCTGCTGTGTGGTAAAATATTAAATACAATGGTCTGAAGACAGCCCAAACATAATATGCGTTCTACACGCCAAAGACATGCTGGTAAGGTAATTGGTTCCTGTCTAAATTGGTCCCTAGTATATGTTTGTATGCATAGGGGATAGGGACCTTAGACAGTAAGCTCTTGAGGGCAGGGACTGATGTGAAAATACAATATGTAAAGTAAATTATTGGTGATATATAAATACCTGTAATAAATAACTCAACATAAAGTTATTACTTATTTTATAGATTGTTTAAAATGTTTTTTTTTTTTTTTTTTTTAATGTGGGCATATATTATTAACTATTTATACTGTACACACATTTCTCAAATCATTTTTCTGTGCTGAATTATGAAAGGCACAAAGGGTTAAAACATTTCTTGCATTTAACAACCACCTTTAAAGGAAAACACTATTTGCATTTCAGATTCAGACTGAGAAAATTATATGTTTCAGCAATTAGAATTTTACAGGCAGACGATGTGCATATGAAATGACATGTAATTTAAGCACATAGCCAAAATAAAAAAATAAAATAAAAATAATAATAATAAAGTAGCATGGCATTTCCCCTTACAATCCTTTGTTTAATTTCTGCAACCTGTCCTCTTTGTTTGAGCAGAACCCATGTAGAACACTGCCCTCCAGTGTCCAAGGCGGCAAACGGCACGTTGGTTCGCCATGCAGGGAACAGGCTAGTTTTATAATCATATTAGTGATTCAGAGAGCAAAATTAGCCCACCAAATGTCTGCACAAAAATAAAAGGCTGGTTTAACAGCAGGACAGTTTGCAGGGCTTTTACAGAAGGTGGTAATGCTTTCTATCTGGCATTAATCCTAGAAAGGCATTCTGGTCCTCTAAAATGGCATCATCGCCTGCAGCTGCTCTGTCCCCGAGCTAACACTGCCTATTAAAAGCTCCAAATCATTAGAAGACGTCCCATAGGGGCGAACATTGTTGTTAGGAACTCTGCATAATGGCCATAGCTGCTCATCATAAGCTTTGCTGTTACTGACCTAGCCGACATTAGAATAAAAGATGGTGCAATGGCTAAACTTGTGGTTTAAGAAGAAGGTTATCAAAGTGGCCCCTGATTTATGGCTGGTCAATGAACAAGACAGCGCAATAATAATCAATTTTATTCGCCTGCCATTACCAAGTCTGATCGGCCTCCTGACCTAACAGGATAATGATTATTACAAACCACGCTATGTGTTTGTTTTCAGTGGAAGTACAGATGTACACACAGCTCTACTCCGCTTCCACTACTAATAGCACAAAGCTCTAACATGTGCTAGGAGAAAGAGATTCAGATAAAACCCATAATATATAAAGAGGACCTAACCTAAAAAATAAAGGGACATTTACTAAATCATCATAATTTAATAAAGGACTAACAATTGACAATAAATCCTAACGCCGGCATTTTTTTTTTAATACATAATCAGTTTAATGTTTATCAGTTGTTTAAAAGGGACTTAAGGTCCAAAAAGAAATCTTCAGAGAGGATCAATTATAAACAGCTTTAATAAAGTATATTTGGTAATAATAGAACATGAAAAATTGCAAAAACCTCCAACATAACAAAAAGTTAAAATGACAACGTTGCCAAAACCAGACAAGAAAGCAGCTGCAGACACCCACACAAATAACACATCCACCACACTCATCCAATCCGATGGTTCAATCAAAGAGGCACTAGTGCAAGTGGCTGCAGATGGAGTATAATGTGGTTTTTACCACAGTTGGCCAGTCAATGGTTTCAAAGGTAGTACAGGCCCAGATGTGATATGGAGTCTATGAGGGATGGATGGATGGTTGGATCCGCTGAAACAGAGTCAATCAGTGGTGCATTTTCATAGTACAGCCATACGTGCAGGTAGGGATGAATGGGGTCTGCGCAACGATGTGCTGAATGGTAGCCCAACAGCTATCCTGTAAGGAATATACTAGAGTATATGCCCCGCGCCTGGTGTTTTAAGATAAATATGTGAGTATATAAATAGTGTAGGTAAATAAATAAATAAAATGAATAAATTAGTACAAAAATGTGCGTTTGCAGCAGCTGCTATAGAGATAATGTGAACGGGAAGTAGGAAAGTAGTCTATGGTAGGCTACCTATAGCGCTTGCTAAAAATGTTTTAAATAAAAAGTGTTCAGTAAATGTTGATAATAAATAGATAAAATAAATAATCCTCTAGTTATATATGGTGATATACACAAAAATCATACACAAAAATTCATTAAATGGTGACTGTAGTGAAAATATCATATAGTGATATACACAAAATAATTCATATATTTTTAAGTCCATTAAAGGTGACTGTAGTGAAAGTATCATAAAAAGTTCAAAAAGGGTCCCAAAATTTTCAAATCCAAAGTAAATGGTGAGTCTCTTGTGCAAACAATGCTTATTCACAAACAATAGGTGCAAGTGCTCAGCGTGATGATTTCTCAGTTCGCTCTGTGATTATCGGTGCAGGTTCTATTTCCACCGTGATAAATGTTAAGAGTGGGTCACTTACCAAAAGGTGTGGGTCATGTATGCCTTATGGCATCAAGACCAACCAGGCTTAGATAGCCTTCCAAGCTATGATAAGGGTCTCGTCGTGGCTTGCTTTGGGTAGATAGGATGGCGGGCTCCCCCTCTCTCTCCTCTCACCTTACAGTCTTGGACACCGAGTGCTGTCTATCAGTAGAAGTCTACTATGAAGCTGTCCTGGCTGTGTAAAGCTGGACTGTGGGTGGGTGGACGGAAGCAGATAGGAGCGATGTGTGTGCAGTATCTTGCTAAGAGGCCAGCCACATGTCCTATGGACACTAAACACAAAGTAGGTCAGTGTGATCTCACCACTCCTCAGCCACGCTAAAAGCTCCTAATGCCTCATAGAGAGAATCCACATAGAGAGTCCACCAGAGCACTCTTTGTTCATGCCGCTCCATGTGTGCAGTGTCGGTCCACAGGTAGATGACGTGAGTGTGGGAGTCTGCAGGGTCTGGTCTAGGAATGGATGTCACAAGGGTAATGACGCCTTGCTGACATGTTTCGCTCGTAAACACGAGCGTCTTCAGAGCAAAGAGGGGTTCAACTAAGGTGCCTTAAATAGGATAATTAGTACTTGCACCATTAGGTTTTTAACAGTAGGGGCCACTTACGGTTGTACTATGCAAATGCACCACTGACTGACTCAGCGGATCCAGCCATCCACCCCTCATATACTACATATCACGTCTGGCCCTGTACTACCTTTGAAGGCCATAGACTGGCTAACTGTGGTAAAAACCACATTATACTCCATCTGCAGCCACTTGCACTAGTGCCTCTTTGGGGGCAGACATACCAACAAGAACATTTTTATTTAGCAGAGTGGATAGTTAGAGCCTCAGCCAGATTTCTTCACTTTCTGTGACTGACATCCATTCCCCTAATTTCTTGATGTTAAACAGGGTCATAAAGTGAAATATTTACCTTTTTTCAATTAGATTAGCGAAGTGTTCCCATTTGGTGAATGGGATGAAAAACAGACTACCTAGTGGCATGAATACGTTTTAAAAAATTATAGGGAATAATATTGATTATCTCATTACAATGGCAACTGAGAGTGGATGGAATGTAATAAAAATATAATAAAAATGAAGTATGAGGTATCAAAAGAATTCCCCAAAAAAACCCTCATACTCACCTAGGTGGCATGCAGCATCGATTCGAGCAACAAAACATCACTCGGTTTTCCCCACTACTCAAAACATAGAGTAGTGACTGTCAGTCATTGGCTCTCTGCTCTGCCCCTCCAGAGCTCACCGAAGTTCTGGGCTGGGAAGGGAGCAGGTGGCACAGTCTCCCAGCGGCGCAGCTGAGAGGCTGAGCCAGCTAGCAGTCCAGGCACCTGGGTAGTTCCTGACTGTAAAATTGGGATCTTTCTCCAGCCTTGGCCGGCTGAGTGATGCCAGCGGACAGCCGGCTTTAGCCCACTATTGGCTGAAAACAGGTCACAGGAGTGCAGAAAGAACTGCACTCCTGTGATTCACAGAAGTAGGGCCATTAAAGCTTTTGCCCTACTTCTCCTTTAAGACAGCAAATAAACACATCCCTGAAGTTGATGTGTTGAAAGCAGAAAAAATTGGCCATCGCAGTTTGTTGTGTATGGGGCTGCGTAGTAGCAGACCCATCAGGGTGCCCATGCTGACCCACGTACACAGCCAAAAGCACTTATATTGTGCACGTGAGCATCAGAACTGGACCACAGAGCAAGAAGAAGGTGGTCTGGTCTGAGGAATCAGTTTCTTTGCCACCATGTGGAAGGCCAGGTGCGTATGCGTCACTTACCTGGGGAGGAGATGGCAACAGGATGCAGTATGGGAGGAAGGCAGGGAAATCTTTGGTCCTGCCATTCATGTGGATGTTACTTGACATGTACCACCTACTTAAACATTGTTGCTGACCAAGTACACACCTTTATGGAAACGGTATTCCCTGATGGCAGTGGCCCACTTGCAGAAGGATAATGTGCCCTGTCACACTTCAACAACTGTTCAAGAATGGTTTAAGTAACAACAATGAGTTTGTGAGGTTGACTGGGCCTCCAAACTCTCCAGATCTCAATGGAGCATTTGTAGGATGTGCTCAAAAAACAATTCCAATCCATAGAGACCCACCCTGCAACCTACAAGACTTAAAGGATCTGCTACTGACGGCTTGGTGCCAGATACCACATTATACCTTCAGAGGTCTAGTGGCGTCCATGCCTCGATAAGTCAGGGCGGTTTCAATGGCAAAAGGGGGATCTACTCAATAGAGTGGAATGGTTCGGAGATTATAATAAACAGGTAGTAACTCTCACTTTCACTACTTGAATTTCTACTATAATATATTTATATTTTATTAACTACGTTCAATGTTGCCAAAGGGCAAGATCTCTGTTTGGGCAAACCTTGTAACCGGCCCCAAACGTGTATTCAGTGTTGTGACGGTACTCACCGTCACTGGGAATGAAAGACAGTAAGATTCAGAGCAGTTGCTAATATCATCAGCTCAACGATCTTTCTTCCACACATGGTGGAATATGCTGATTTTCTCACCTGTTATCTACAATGGGTTCTGTGTTTACACTTATGATAATGTGTATTGTATTTCAGAAGCTCGAGGACGGTCGTCTGCTAGTTAATTGGCTCAGGTTGATTGAATCACTGTCATCTGTTAGTTGCTGAGTGGAAATAGTATACTTCTTGTGTTTGGTTGTTCTGTAGATATGTTAATTATATTTCTGTTCACAATTTCATCTGCATAGGATAATGTAATCAGGCACGTGACCTGAAGGGGTAATTTTATCAGGAGGGGGATGTCCATGCTGTATATAAATTCTGTGTGATTGTTCAAGAAAGGAGAAGGTTCCTTAACTTGTACAAGCTAAGTTTTCAGCTAGCTTTGTATGGGGGCGGCTAGGATTTGATATCTATGTTCAAGACTGGGAGGAAGCGGTACACTGACAGAAGCCCACAAACACAGTGTGGGTTGCGGTTCCGATACAAGTGTCAAATAGAAAAAAATACATACAGCTCTACATTACATGCCCATTTCCTCATGCATTATCCCTTCAAAGACCTTACATGTAGCTTATTGGTCTACCTGAAATGCACCTAGATCCTAACTTCCTATTGTGAGCTGACAACACACAGCATTTTTGAATGTTATATTGAACAAATCAAAATAGGTCAAATAAAAGTTATGGCTTACATACACTTTAAAAGAGCAATGTTTATATAACTAAGGAAAATATTGCCTAAAAACAAGAAAATGTAGAATCACTATATTTAAGAATCCAAGAGTGGAACAACCTTTTAAGAGCCTGTACTTAAAGAGAGTGACAAAGAAATTGGTAGTTCAGCAATCAGCATCCTTTAAAATGTACATCTGTGAAACATTCACTCTATCACGTAGATTGAAAGCAGAGCTCATGAGCTATGGAGGCACTAAAATAAAAAATAAAAAAAATATGATGCTAAATGTTTTCTAAATGTCCTGTATTGTTATTGAAGGTGCATACTCCAATTCTTTAAAGTGTTTGTTACCCAAACATATCATATTCCTGATTTGTGCCAGCTGTACCATGTACTGGCATGAGAATGTAGAATACAGAAATATACAACAGATGCTGGACCAGCGCTATTAAATAAAAAGACAGGAGTGACCAGCGCTATGGAATTGTGTGAATAAACGTGTGTAAATAATAAGGTGTAAGCTGCCAGCAACCAAACCCCTAGGGGTTAAAGTAAGTGAAAGTGCAAAGAAGTTACCCCGGCGCTACCTATAGGTGACAGAGTGCCAGCTAAAACAATATATAATTCAAAGTGATATAGTTAAGAATCAGTGCATGTATAATAAATGAAAATAGTGCACAAATCAAATAAGTATTGTTCCACTAGGGAAAAAATTCCAGCTATATATGGTGATTAGCGTGAGAAAGTGCTTATGTGCAAATAAATAAATAAATCAACAAATAGTGGAAAGAAAGGAGGTGATAATTTATTTCAAAAAAATTATATATATACAGTGCATAGTATATAAAACCATCAGTATCACTGAGGATAGATCTGATAAAACAGTGCTGAAAAAATTAAATGGGGGAATCCTTACACAGTGCAAATAAATCAGAAGTGATAAGAAATTCCCAATGTGTTTGAAGAAAAAAGTTGCATCCACCTGTGTGGCCACTAGGTGTCGCAACTGATATACGACCTGTTTTCCGTGATTACAATGGAACGAATTAAGCAGAGTTCCAGGGGCTCCTTCACTCAGGCGAGCAGGTACACGCCAGTAATTTCATGCAATAAAGGAGAAGGGAGACCCCATTGATGCAGTATACAAATCATACATAATTGCGAGCATAAAGAAACTCACGGTGCAGGCTGTCTATGATCAGTTCGGTCTCTCCGGGAAGCTTCAGCGTTCCACGGTCGGATGTTCACAAACCGGAAGTGACGTATGACGCAATGGACTCTGCCCTACGCGTTTCGTCAGACATTCGTTACGCATGCCTCGAACGCTAGCACCACCCCGCTTCCACCGGATGTGATGAGGGAGAAGCTGTGACGCCATCAGGACACCAGAAAGTGCCAGAAGCCACTGACACAGCCAGGACCCAGGGCTGTCTACACCTCTCCTGCCTCCCCTGCAGTGGATCGGATGACTTGCAGTAAAGCCTGCTTTCCTATCACTCATGTGAGTGCATTGCCTTTTATGCCAATAAAGGATTGTTTTAATACTACACTCAGGTGGCGCTGCTCTGTTCTCTCTCTTTTATTTATCTGGCATGAGAATGTATCCTGTTCTCTTTGTATTGCTTCCTTTGTGTGAAATCCTCTGTGTTCCTGAAAGTATTTCTTCTTGCAGGTAAGTGCAACCCGGGACAGTTCAGAGGCTATCCATTGTGGAATGCACTAGCCCTGACTGTCCCAGGGGTATTTTTATGTTTTTTTTTTTTAGGTGGAACTCCGCTTTAACCTCTTTACGACCGCCCGCCGCAGATGTACTGCGGCAGGTAGCCGCTGCTGCGCAAACTGCTATAACTGTACATCGGTCGCGAGCAGGAGGCAAGTGCGCGCCGCCTGCGCTCGTCAGCGGGGAAGCCGAGACATGTCCGCTGACACCCGCTGCCATCCGCATCCGATCCTGTGCGTGAAATCCGGATGGATGGAAATCCTATTTTTTTATCCGTCCAGGGGATCGGATCAGATGAGAGCGGACAGGCGGTCCGCTCTCTTCCGATTCCCCCATAGAGATGCATGGGGCTCGGACACCTCCCTCTCTGCACACAGAGCGGAGAGGGAGCTGTCACCTTCCTGCTCAGCGGGGATCTGTGTTTACGATCCCCTGCTGAGCAGCATGGATCCGCCTACGGAGGCGAACCGCGTGAAAGAGCCCTTATGCAGCTGACTTTTGCTGTTGTCAGAAGCATTTTAATAAATACAGCAGGAATTTTAGAGCCTCATTTATAGAAAAAGGTAACCAGTGGCTCTATATTCTACTGCACATACTTCCGGTATTTAACTGGGTCTGGTGCTCTTAAAAAAACACTGCTATTCTAGTGCTTGTTTCCTAACCTCATTCCTCACGTAACCCCAACTGGTTATGTTTTGGGAATGTCCCTTAGATACTGTAAAATAACGGTTATAATACTAAATCACTGAATCAAAGCACCTATGCAATGTGAAGGAAATCCCATAAACCATGACCTGTTGGGGGTTCTTTAGGATTGAGGTTGGAAATCACTGCTTTCAATTAATTTAAAAGCTGATTGAGGTAAAAAAAAAAAAAAAATCTAACAGTTCATCCAGCTGATTGCACATTACATTTGTTTGTTTATTTGGTTCTTCTATGACAAACCTAAAGCCGCAGTTTAGGTAAGCATCTGTGAAATGTCTTTTAGTATGCTTGTGTGTTCCTTCTATTGGTATTACCGCATCTTCTGGTAAATTGTTCTTGTGCTCATAGAGTTAATGATGGTAGACTTATCGTGTGATAGGGAACGAAAGGATAATTACAGCATGGCGTTATGTAGCTTTTCCCTAATTTATCAACATCTGTTCCTCAAGGGGCATAAATAGGGTGAGCTTACTATGCATATCGCTTCATTTACATGCGATATTAGCAATCAAGGCTATCAAGATTGGTAAGCACGTATGAGAGTACTAAAACTTTATTTTGTCGCTTTGTTCATTACCCGCCCAGTTTATACCATTTAGGTAATGTTTGCAGAAGTGCATAGAACAATCTGCTGGACAAAGAATTCTCTGTCTGAGTCATAATGTTAATTAAGGGACTGTATTCACATTTTATTTTCCTCTTATCACAAATGATTGAAGTGATTGTAAAACTTTGCCTTTTTTTTTTTTTTTTTTCAAATAACAAAAATGTTATACTTACCTGCTCTGTGCAATAGCTTTGCACAGAGCAGCCCCGGGCCTGCTCTTCTGGGGTCCCCTGAGGGTGCTGTCCACTCCTCCCCCCTGCTGAGGGCCCTGATAGCAAGCCACTAGCTATGGGGCACCTGTGCATGCTCGCTCTTGAAGCCAGATCTGTGTCCCCATTCACTCACGCAGGGCGGCTCATCACCACCCCCCGTTTACTCCTCATTGGCTGTAATTGACAGCAGCAGGGACCAATGGCTTCTGATGCTGTGGCTGAGCCAGTGAGGAGGGAGAGATTCGAAAGAGCTGCTGCTCTTGTTCACTTCGCTGGATCGAGATTGGGTTCAGGTAGGTATAAGGGGGGCTGGGGGAGCAGCACATTGAAGGTATTTTACCTTATTGCAGAGAATTGACCAGGTCTCCGTAAGTATCTCCATCTTTTGTATGCAAGAGTTCATTCACTGCTGGCCTTTGGGCCAGATTTTTAGAGCTTAGAGCATGTATCAAAACAAGATCTCATATCATGACAGCATACAACAAAACCCTTACAGGAGTCCATGCTGGTCTCTGGACACAGCCTAATAGCAGAGGCTCATTAACTACTATTCCTAGAAAGCAGACAGACAAGACTCCCTGGATTAATTCATAAAAATAATAGAGATACTATTTATATTTTTTATACATTTGCATTCCATAGTAAACCGTAACAGTCTGCTGGGATATGTCTCTACTAACTTTCCACATCTAGACTTTGCAATATTTGCCCACTCTTCTTTGCAGAACTGCTCAAGTTCAGTTAAATTTGATAGTGACCGTTTGTGGATTGCAGTCTTCAAGTCATTCCACATATTTTCAATGGGGTTTAAGTCTGGGCTCTGACTAAGCCATGCAAGGACATTCAATTTTTTCTGCTTCAACCACTGTATGGTCGTGTTTGCTGTGCGCTTTAGGTCATTGTCATGTTAGAGGGTAAACCTTCTTCCCATTGACAACTTTCTGGCAGAGGGCAGCAGATTGTCCCCATTAAGTGGACAGTATATTGTCTCATTTCTTTTTCCTTCTATCCTGACAAGTGCTCTAGTCTCTGCTGGAGAGAAACACCCAAATATCGGGATATTACCACCTCCATGCTTTACTGTAGGAATGGTGTTATTTGGATGGATTTCCACCAGACATATAGTTTGGTGTTGAGGCCAAATAATTAACCACTTTACCACTAAGCCTATTTTTGACACTTTTTGTTTACAAGTTTAAATCAGCATTTTTTGCTAGAAAACTACTTAAAACCCCCAAACATTATATATATTTTTTAGCAAAGACTCTGGAGAATAAAATGTCGGTCATTGCAAATTTTTTTGTCACGCGGTATTTGCGCAGCGGTCTTTAAAACGCCATTTTTTTTGGAAAAAATTCGAAAAATCACATTTCACTGCATTTAAAAAATACTAAACAGTAAAGTTAGCCCATTTTTTTGTATATTGTGAAAGAAGATGTCACGCCGAGTAAATAGATACCCAACATGTTATGGTTTAAAATTGCTCCCCCCCCCGTGGGATGGCGACAATCTACGGTCAATAGAGATCTCAATCTGCGACGCTTAAAATTTATTTAACAGTTACCAGTTTAGAGTTAGAGTGTAGCTCTTTTTTTTAATTATTGCCCACGCTCTGGCGATCGCGGCGATACCTCACATGTGTGGTTTGAACAGCGATTTCATTCGCGGCTTGACTTGCGTATACGTTTTTTTTGTGCGCGAGCTAACGGTGACGGGGGCAGCTAAATTTTTTTTTTTCCTATTTATTTTTTCTTTTTTTCTTAACTTTATTACAGTTTTTTTTAAAAAAAAATTTGATCACTTTTATTGCTGTCACAAGCAATGTAAACATCCCTTGTGACACCAATATGTAGTGACAGGTACACTTTATGGAGGGATCGAGGGTCTAAAAGACCCTAGACCCCTCCACTACACTTCCCTGTATGCAAAACGACGAAAACTGCATTTTTGCATACAGCCGTTTTTCAAATGTGCCGCCTTTTGCAGCACAGTAACCCGGAAGTGACGTCATGGACGCCGCCTCCGGGTTACGTCATCGGAGACCCGATCGATGCCGTTTCCGGCATTCATCGGGACTCCATCCAGCCAGCGGACGTGCCGGCTGGGTGCTCGGGGCTCCCGGTGGGACGGGAGCCCCGAGCAAAGCCACGGAAGGCGGCGGGAGGGGGGGGACATCCCCTCCCGCCCCCCGGGTAACGATCGAGCGGCTCCCGAGCCGCATCGGTCGTTACCGACGGAAAGCCGACCGTCGGCTTCAAACAACGGTACCCGGGATGATGCCTCTAGCTAGAGGCATCATCCCGGTATAACCCCTTAAAGTCAGCCGACGTAGGTCTATGTGGCTAGATGTTAAGTGGTTAAATTGTAGTCTCATCTGACCAAAACAACCTTTTTCCGTGTGGCCTCAGAACCTTCAAGGTGTATTTTGGCAAAGCTCAGCTGTGACTGCATGTGGCCTGTGGCCTTTCTTGAGAAGTGGCCTTTTTCTTTTTTTTTTTTGCAACCCTTCCATACAAGCCACATTTTTGGAGAATTTGTGATATTGTTGTCACTTGCACACAATGACCACTCTTTGTCAAACTCCTGCAACTGCCTCAGGGTTGCTAGAGGCCTCTTGGTAGCCTCTCTGACCAGTTTCCTCCTGGTTATTTCATCAGGTCTGAAACAACATTTTGAAGCTTTTTTGTATCCATCTCCTTACTTGTGCCTGTCCACAACTTTATCCCGGAGTTAACTTTATCACTTTTACAGTGCCTTTCCATTTATAGTTGATTGTTTGCTTCAGTCCCACTACCAAGAACTGAAATGCTCCAGGAAATCTCTTTTCATGCTGAGCTAATTAAAATGACCACAGCTGATCACAGTTGAAAGTCAAATGGCTTTGTGTGCCATTGAGAAGGTGATTAGCTACACCTGATTGAGTTTACGAGTAATTTTTTTGGGGGGAATACTTTTTCCAACTCAGTGATTCTGTTTTTGATTTTTTTTTTTTCTGACATGTAGGTGTTATATGTTTCACTTGGATGTTATAAGTTGCACTGAGTAAATACAGCTGAAAAACACAATAACTGTGTCTGTCTTCTTTCAGGCTGCAAATACAAATATTTTAAAAGGGAGGTGATTTTTTTCTATACCCATTGTATCATCTGGAAATCTACAGAAATCCAAAGGTTTTGTTCTCAAATTTTCCTGATGATTTATCAATTCACCAATATTAACCTGGATAATTACCCGCAGCGTGCCTGCTTCACCTTACCCCAATCACCAAAATCCCCAATATAGGAAATGCCTTTTGATTCCCCTCCTTATTGCAGCAAATGCCTGCATCCCATGCAACTGGAACCAACCTAGCCCACCATCTATTATCCAATATCTATGGTAAGTTACATTAGTGTTTCTGAAACCTTTTTTAGTGAAGGCACTCCTTCAAATTATGCACAATCTCGAGACACCCCATTCTAAAATGCAAAAAATTAAACTAATAGTTTTACATAATGCAGCTACATCTGCACAAGTAGTACACGCAACATTAGAGGGGATTTATTCTTCCAAAGCAAACACCTTTGCACATTGGTATGGACTAGTATTACAGTGTTTCTCTTCTTCACTCAACTAATGTCCCCCCAGTGATGATGGAGAGGGGGGAGAGGGGCAGAGGAGAGACAAACAAGGATTCTGTGCAGGTGGTGACATTTAGGCTATGTTCACATCTAGGTGTTGCTATTTTATAGACATTTTTATAGGCGTTTTTACAAGCGTTTTACAGGTAAAACGCCTGTAAAACGCTTTCCAGCATTTGCATTAAGTCTATGGGGCAAAAAGAAAAAAAAAATCCTCCCAAAAAGAAGCTCATGTACTTTTTGGAGCGTCGGGCGTTTTGCTCAAGGCGTCAGAATGCTCAGATGTGAACAGGGGCCATTGAAATGAATAGGATTTGTCTTGTTAGTAGTTTTTTGAGCTGATCCTTAGAGCTGAAAAACACCCCAAAACGCCTACATGTGAACTTAGCCTTACCGGAGACATTGTTGATTTTTTAGAATGCCGGTATCTAGAAGGTTGTAATGGTGCACAATAAAAAACCTGTGCCTTTGTGTAATTAAAAAGGCAGGCTTGATCCACCCACAGGCTTGTATACAATTTTTGGGCAATTTTTAGGCATTTTGCCAGGCACCCCTGAAGAAACCTGAAGGAACCCTGGTTAAAAAAGGATGATTTACATTATGCATATAAAAGATCTGATTGCTCCAAAAACAGAGCAGACATTTTTAGAAAAACTTGGTTCTACAGAGTACAATTTCGATTGTTCTCTGATTATGCTGCCACCTTCCAGAATGTAGAAACAAAGTAAAACGGGACTAGACCAGCAGTACCAGAACCTTGCAAAGAAATAGCAAGAACATGACTTTGTGTTCCTTTGCTCTTCCCCCTCAGAAGGACCTTTTCCATCTGATCTCCTCAGGACCAACCCCTTCAAGCTTTTTCCTTTGCCAACCCCTCACCTTTTCGCTAAGTCTACCTCTCTCTATGCCTGCATATTATTTTCTGCTTTTATCTAAGTACCCCCCCCCCCCCCCACCTCCCTCCACACACACGTTTCTTTGGCTTACACCCTAAAACTTCACTTAATACTGTAGATAATATATATTTTAAAAATATCCTCTCCACAGGAGGTTGAACAAAAATGGCAAACATATATACTTGGTACGTACCATGATACTTTTGTTATTAGCATGGTATTTATATTTAGTGTACTCATCTAATTGTTTAAACTTTAATGTCAGTGGGAACTAGGCTGTCATTTCATTTGTTTCTCAAGTGTACTGCATATTATTGTAATTTCAATATATCTTGCAAAAAATAAAAAAAAAATATACAAAGAAAATTATTAAAAAGGTAACAAAAAAGTATACGACAAAAGGAAACAATTCTAATTAAAGTGATAGCATCATCCTCATGCACTAGCTGTACTCATTAAGAAAGAGGAGGATAATGGGCACCAACCAATCACCTTCTTCTAATTAAGATACAACATGTGCAGATAATAGCTGAGAATTCATCAGTTTCATTTACTCAAGTCTACACAGGTGGGAAGAAGTAACATTGCTCATCATATTTACTCCATTTCAACAGGCTGAATATGTAGAAAGCTTGTTAAACTGATTTCACGTTTCATATAGATAATTAAGACCACAGATCTGACACTTTAACCTGTAATTATCTTGTAATGAATTTCCCATAATTCTTCCATCCTCCTATAGCTGCTCTTTGAGAAACAAGTGGAACTTGGTTGGAACCTTGCCATACACTAAAACGTGATACATTTGGAGATGGGGAAAAGGACACATTAAAATGATAAAGAAGAGAGTGTTACAATACAAACAAGGTATAGCTAAAATGTTGAAGCTACATTTTAAAGTGTTACTAAATCCACAACTGTAAAATCAGCCTGTATATGCAGTAAAGCACGCTGGTTATATTCACTGTGGAACCTCAGGGGTTAATCCTCAGCATTGTGTAAAAAGGCTGTTTAATCCTGTCTTCTCTGATCCCCCTTCCTTTACCGTCCCCAATCCATCTGCTGATAAAACTGAGCCCTAGGAGGCACTCTGCACATGTTCAGTTTGGTGCATACTGTTTTGTTTTTCTTTTTTGAAGGATGCATGTGATCTGCACAGGGCCAATCAGCACTGTCCATACAGAAAATCCTCTGCATTGTGTAAAAAGACTGTTTGAACCTGTATGCACAGATCCTCTTTCTTCCACTAACTCCAGAACATGTCTGGATAAGAAGGAGCCGTTAGAGTCAGGCTGCACTTGCTCAGTTTGGTGTGTATTACTAGAGTTTTTTTTTTTGTTCTTGGGAGAGCACATGTGATTAGCACGGGGCCAATGAGCACTGTCCAGATAGAGGGTCAGGGGTCCTGGAGGACAGCTCGGTGCAGTATGAAAACGCTTCCTACAAGCTTTATCAGGTACTGATATGTCACAAGTGTGCTACATACTGCTGATGAGAAAAAGGTATTTAGCAGTTTATATTAACTAAAATAATTGCATTTCCTTGTTCTGCGTACAGCGGGAGACCAGATATGATGAATGCAGGGTCCTGGGTTTAGTTACACTTGAATAGGTGTATATATACACCATACTATTTAGCAGTGTAGAAATCCAATATATTGGACATCCTGCTATGGTAAATCACATGCCATTGCCAATGGCAACTACTGTATACCAATGAGAAGCACTACAGAGAATTATGTATGAGAAATGAGTCTATCTGTATTGACCTAACATACAAGAAGACACTGTTTAGACCCAAAGAGCATATATGAACAGTGTATATTGATAGAATGTATATATAACCTTACTGCACAAACTATCTTATATTTTCTTGACTGTATACTTTAGTAAGACTGCACATAACACTGAATGTCACACTACTATAGAAGGACAATACAGCACACAATGATCTCTGGTCACACCTGAGTATTTGGTAGCTTTAGGCTCAAAGCTCCAAAACGTTATAAATCCTATGCTTTTTGTTCATATCTGAGCACTCAGGAGCCTGTCATGTGATGCCTGAAGCTGAAGCAGGTACTTTTGAAGCAGAAAGGGGAGGGGGGATTTGGACCTATAGACTATAACTCCAACTAGGTCAACTGAAAATGAATGTTATTCAAGCCTTGAATACCTATCTCCTTCCAGAAACTAGCTTCCCATTGGTTAAAAAACAAAAAACCTCAATCCTGAATGCATAAAAAAAAAAAATAAATAAATAAATAAATAAAAGCATAAAAAGGCACTGAAAAAATGTTCAGGTGTAAATAAAGCTGATACAGGCAGATATAAAAGACGCACAGTGATGACGCTCTGTAAAGATGAGTTCCAACTGGGACCAATGTACATTAAATATGCATATATCATACCTGGCCATTCCTCCTGGAAACCAATGAAGTAGACACAGCTACTCCAATGATCTCCACTTGCTTCTTGGTTCCGGACATCATCTTCCCACCTCTCCGCCTTGTCCAATCAAAGAATGTTTTGTATTAATTTAGAAAATGCAAAGCATTTTCTGAATGGTGCCTGTGCCAAGTGGCCGACCTCTTAGCACGGGACCCAGAAGTAATAGATCACTGGAGTAGCAATGTCTACTTCCATGAGTTCCAGCTTCCACAGGGATCAACCAGGTATGGTATATATGGTACATAGTTACATTGGTCAAAGCTGAACCAATGCAGCTACAGTATGTATAAAATATCCATACCTGGATATCTTCTTTAAAAAAACAGTATTTTTTTTGTAATGCAATAAGTGCAAGCAGCAGAATTAAGCTTCCTCTTGCAATCCCTTCTACAACAAAACTTGATACTGAGAAAGGGAGGTTAGGGAAAAGAAGAAACTAAGGATGAGTTAGGCAGAAACGCATCAATAAATGCTCTGTGTGTACAGGTGCTTTCTCACTAAAGGAATACTGAAGGAGATGCTGGAGCACCAATAATTAATATTGTTGCTCTAATACTGTTATCAGTTAATATCGGTTACTATTATTTAAATAATAGAATTATTTCCGTGCACCACTGGCAGGGTGTGAAGCATGATGTAAGGGTGAGCCGTGTGTCTCTTTTCTTTGGGACTGATAGAAGAGGAGATTTGAGTGAGTAGAGGGATGGTTTCATCAGTTTTCTGTTGCCTTCCCATGGCTTACTCAGAGGTCTGAGGGTGGTAAGAGTACATCATTGTATCCCTTAACGCAAAGTGATGTTGTCCACCTGGCTGTGCATGGGATAGGGATTATGTACATTTTAGAAATGGATTAAAAAATATTACAAAACCTTTGACACATAACAGCTCCAATATATGCATGTAATATGTTTGTCTCAAGTTTATTATTTCTAATGAGCATGCCTAATGTATAAGCACTAGTGGTTATCTGCACACTCCTTTTCTGTTTTGTTGCCAACCCATACATAAACAAATTGGTGTATACTGTATGTATGTGGCAGTGTTGTCCAATTTATATATATATATAGATACACACACACACACAGTATATTACCAAAAGTATTGGGGCACCTGTCTTTATCTGCACATGGCAAGGTCCATAAAGACATGGATGAGTGAGTTTGGGGTTGAGGAACTTGACTGGCCTGCACAGAGTCCTAACCTCAACCCGATAGAACACCTTTGGGATGAATTAGAGTGTAGATTCTTGTCCACATCAGTGCCTGACCTCACAAACAAACTTCTGGAAGAATGGTCAAACATTCCCATAGACACACTCCTAAACCTTGTGGACAGCCTCCCCAGAAGAGTTGAAGCTCTTATAGATGCAAAGGGTGGGCCCACTCAATATTGAACCCTACCGACTAACACTGGGATGCCATTAAAATTCATGTGCGTGTAAAGGCAGGCGTCCCAATAGTTTTGATAATATAGTGTGTGTATATATATATATATATATATATATATATATATATATATATATATATATGTAGCACCCTACAGGTAGGTGCTAGGTAAATGTATAGTCAGCCTTGTCTGCCTAACAGCAGGGCCATGATTTTTGTTAGTTAGGGTGTCATGGGTTTCAGATGTGTTTGCTGAAGGGGAAGTCTCCCCACTGGCTCCTGTGGGAGGCTTCTCATAGGGTAGTGGAGGAAGCCCAATCAGGGGACACATTCAAGCTTGTAACTACCCCTGGAGGAAGATTATGCCGCAAAGGATTCTGGGAGTGGATATAAGTTTGGGGGAAGTGTGTGACACAGTGTCTTTGGCGGGAGCAGAGTCCCAGGAGGAAGAGAACGGCTGCCTCTCCTCCTGTCTGAGGAAGGTGGATGTCTCGGGGTGTTGTCTGGGAATCCGGAGAGTGCCGAGTAGAGCTGAGGGGATCCGGTGTGCAGAAAACCTGCGGAGAGCAAGAGGGGTCCAGTCCCAGGAAAGCCTACACAGGTCGTGAGTACTGAGGATTGCCCCTGGGGGTCTGCCTAAAGTCAGAGGGGACCACTCCGGAAGAGGTTCTAGGATCCAGTGTCAGCTGAGGAAAGGGGGTACCTAGGATAAGGACCCTGAAGTTACTGAGGGGGTACATAGTCAGTGAACTCTGAAGAGCTCAAGGTGAAAGGGAGCACCTGCCTTTTGTACAGAGTGTCAGTTGAGTTGCAGCCATACAGGAACCTACAACAAACTACCTGAAGCCAGTAGTCAGTGACTTTGAAGTACTGCAGAGTCAGTAGTTCTATAATCCACAGTCCTGGATCTTCTGGACTTAAAGTCGAGGATTCAGCACTTCTATCAAGTTACAGTGTGTTCTGAGAGTCAGTGAGTGTTGGCTAGCGTCGGCTGGCATCAAGGCAGCGTTAACGGAAATTTTTCTTGGATAAAGTCCCAAGTGTATATGTTGAGCCTAAGGAGCATCCCACTCATTCCCTTCTCCCATCTCCTTATCTACAACAAAACCACAAAACAAGGATGCCGGAGTTGTCAATGTCTCAGTTCTCACACCCAGGGTCGCAGCTCACATGGGCTGGAGAGGTAAACGGTAACAATGGCAGACCCACATCAGGCCCAGGCCTGGAAACCTTGCTATATATATATACTTTTTTTTTTTTTCCCCTAACATATTAAGGCCCTATCCATCTGCTCCAGACCTTACACATTAAGTTTGTCCTCTGCAACAAATTCAAGTTATGTAGGACCAAACAGACTTAGGATGATTTCAGGAATAATCATGTATAAAACATGCACACAAATAGTATTTGTGCATGTATAACAATCTCATAACAATATTATAGCCAGGTTTAAATATTGTTTAATTGATTAGATCAGCAATTGAAAAATTAATTTACCAGCAATTATGCTTATAAAACGAATGGGCACCCAGGAGCATTGTGTCCTGTTATGCCACAAGTCCCTTCATCCCCTATCTAGACCAACCTGCAACAGTGTGAGATTGAATTTCCCAGGCTCTCTGAATGTGTTTTAAACCTAAATTACGTCTTCTTCTTAAAGCCAGCAAAATCTAGCAAAACATTAGGGCCACAAAAGACCGACTCAAGGCTACTGTAAGTGACAAGGTTGCAGAGGAAATGTTCTAGTTTCCTATATCTTAGTGTCATTGTGCCATCTTGGCCAGCTTGAGCTGAAGTACTATTGGGGTAACAGAGGCTGAGGCATTATTCAGACTTTTTTTTTTAATACATATTTACTTTTCAACCCAGTTAAAAAGACAAAACTTACGGGTTTGCTTACTGATGATTTGAAAAGTGTAGGCTTTATTACAGCAGAGCTTCACTGCAATCAACGTCTGTCATTAGAAAACACATCAAAATGGTACAGGACCATGACCAGGGCAGTAAACGTATTATTCCTTAAGAGGCATGGGCATAAACCTGTCAGGATGGGGCTTGGCCATGCAGAATTTACATCACCTGTCATTTATGGGAAGAGAGGCTGCTGTCAGTGACAGACTAGATGAGATTGGCAGAACTGCAGCTAAGCTTTCAGACGGCAAATGAAATGAACAGTGGGTGGGTCTGAGGCTATTTATTGGGTAATCTCACCTTTAGGTCAAAAGAAATAAATTCTATTAACTCAATTTTAATCAACTTCTATTTAACACAACAAGAAGGATTAACCCATCGTGGGGAATCATACCGTAAGTGGAATTTAAGGTGCATTTAAATTGGAGGTGAACATGCCTGTAAATACAGCTAGCAAAACTGTTGGAAAGTCACAGATCTTGTATATATCAAACTTTGCCAAAAAAAGTTAAAGGACAAAAGCCACATGAAGTCACCTGCCTTATTATAAAAACATTCAAGAACAGGTAATGGGGTTGTAAAGCCAGGGAGGAAGGGGCCCTGTGATTTTTGGCATTGGCCCTGAATCCATAAAACATTAGTTTAAAGAAAAATAAAAAGTAAAAGTAAAACAATACATCTGATCTGTTGTTACTAGATACTGCAAATAATTTGCACTACAAATAACCTCCAATATACAAAACTGTAGAGCAGCCCAGATCCTACTCCTCTTCTGGGGTCCCTTTTTGCTGCTCCTAGCTTCTTCCTTCAGTCAAGTGCCCCCTCAGCAAGCAGCTTGCTATGGGGGCACCTGAGCTGAGCTGCAGCTCCTTGTGTTTATTCAGATACGGAGCGGTCATTCTGCACCCACCCCCTCTCTCTTGATTGGCTGATGGACTTTGATTGACAGCCGTGGGAGCAAATGGCACCGCTGCTGAGTCTGAGCCAATCAAAAGGGAGAGTCAGGGGCGGCCAAGGGACTCGTGGACATCGCTGGACAGAGCTGAACCTCAGGCATTAGGGGGTGCTGGGGGGGCTGCTACACACTGAAAGCTTTTTTCTTTTTTTGAAGGGACGGCATACTTGTGCCATACCTGCTGAGCTCCAAGCTGATGGCTCCTGTGCACATGTGTATGTGATGTCACTGTGGATCTGGCCAGAGCCCGTAAACCTGGGAGGAATATAAAGCCTCGTACACACGCACCGATTGTTGGCCGACCGATCGGCCGTCTTTTGTCCAGTGTTGTTGTGTTGGTTGAAATGTGCTCTAGATTGCACACTAATTTTATCGGCCAACAAAAACCAACTTCAGAAGTGATGTCATGTTCTGGTTTACTTTTCGTGTGTTTTTTCTTCTCTGAGCATGCCCAGTCTTGCTCATCTGATTTTTGTCTGCCGAAATCTGTACTGACTGACGAAAAATCGGCCGTTCTGTTGACGGCCAACAAAGATTTTATAGCATGCACACCAATTTTTGTTCGGCTGAAAATTCGCAGTCGGTTGTCGAAAGCATCATACTAACAAGCCGACAATCGGCCGATCAGACGTTGGCCGAAAATTCACAGCCAACAATCGGTGCGTGTGTACGAGGCTTTAGGTAAAAATGGCAGCACCGGGGATCCAGGATAGCGCTGCACGGGAGAAATCTGCTTTACAGGTATGTCTGTCATAATGTGCTAGTATGCCGTGCATACTAGTACATTATCACTTAACCCTGCATGGGGACCCACTTTATTTTTATTTTAGTGGCGGTTTACTACCATTTTAAGCTTTCTGACCAGTGGTCCTTGACACTGACAAATTTGGTGCCAGAGACAGAAGACACACAACAGGATATGGGTAGGATACAAGAGACTGTCAGAGACTACAGACATGCTACAGGAGATGTTAGAGACTGTGAATATGCTTCTGGAGACAAACACTGGAGACACAATACATGGGAACACTAGAGATCACCACTACAACAGGGCAACACAGAATAAGATGATTGTCTAAAGGGCCACACAAAAAGTGCCAAATGGCAGCAGGTAGGGCACAACCGTTCTAATCTAGACTGTATCAAAACTTGGAAGATTCTGTTTAGTCACAAATCATTCATCGCTATAAACACCACAGTGAAGGTGTATTAACTGAGCTGAAGGGGTTAGCAGATTAATCTGAAGTCCATTGATGACTGGAGCTTATGGGCCATACACACTATAAGATTTTCTGCATACTTTTTCCTTTAGACTTACCAAAACCAGATAATAGGAGGTCAAACCTAAACACTTTCAATTTGTATGCAATCTGGCAGGCCCTTGCACTACATAGAAAAGGTAAATCTGAAGGAAATCGGACTACAAAAGTTTGATAGTGTGTATCCAGCTTTAGCAACTTGTGGTGTGAGACATGGATGCAAGTTGGCCCCAGCTGAGGACTAGGCAGAATTTATGCTGAAATTGCTTTAGGTTGTAACCAATCAGCCATAATTATGATAAATAAATGTCATTTTTTATTTACATGCGCACATTTTATTATTCACTAGCACTATATAGGTAGGCTTAAAATGAATAGGTGTTAAATATTTGTTTAATGTATTACATGCTGGTATCGTTCCGCTATTTCAAACCCCCCATACATTCTGTGAGTATCGTTTGGAGAATTGGACTGAGTAACATATAGTGCAATTAGCAAAAATAGCTACTCCAAGTGGGTATGGCCCAGTATCATCAGTACCTACATTTCGTGGGAGGGCCAGGTCAGAAATAGAGTGGTTGTAGGGCCATAGAAGTGTTTACGAGGATGCTTTCTCTAAATCTGCTCAGTGGAGAAAAACAAGGAAGAAAAAGAGAGAAGGGAAAGAAATAATAAGAAAAAAAATGTGATGTTTATTTCCATAAGGAAAGAGTAAATCCAAATAAGAACGTTTAATCCAAAAAGGTGCTAAGATAGCTGGAAATGATAAAAGCAGTCTAGACACTCCAAGTTTCAATGAATTTAGAATATCTGTCAAACACGGGCTGTGAGCTCCTCTAGGCACATTAGACCATTAACTTGTGATACCTATTGCTTAATGGAGAGAAGATTACTTCTCCTTAATTTGAAATAACACAAAATTTTGGTTTTAAAATATATTCTATTCAGTTATATATTCTTAACTCAAAAAAGTATGTTCTATAGCTCTCGGTCTCCCTCAAATTATTTATTTTTTGCTGCTCATCTGACTTCCTATTAGAGGCTGGCTACATTCATTCTCCATTGTCCCATTGTATGTAGGAACACAGGGACCCTCTCTTGCTTACTCTCATGATGGACTAGGGCCTACGGGATTTGTAGTATTCTTAGAGCAATGCACATGACCGCAATGAATGCACACTGTTTGTTTTACACAAAAAGATATCAGGGGGAAAAAGGATAGGTTTGTTAGCTCATGAAGGACTTTACAAGGAGGCGTAAAAACAAAGTTAGAAACAATTTAATGAAAAATAGATCACAGGGCCATCAAGTATTGGATGAGTATGAATGATTACTAGAGAATAAAAATATTGGCCATACTTCTACTGTGGGTCACAGGAGTGCCAGACTGTGGAGGGTGCAGGAGCAGTTGGCTCAGTCTCCAAGTGGCACGCTAAGAGGCTGAGCCAGCTGCTGGTCAGGCATGTGGGTGGTTTCTGACATTGTTGGGATCCATGCACAGCCTTGACCGGGAGTGTAACATCAACTGAGAGTGGCCTTTAGCCCACTCTCGGCTGAATCTGGGTCATAGGAGTGCAAAACTCCTATGACCCGGATTAAACCAAAAGCGGGCTAAAGCTCGCTCTCAGCTGAGGTTACAGACCCACACCAGGCTCTGCAGGGATCCTAATAATAATGTCAGAAACCACCAAAATGCCTGACCGGCAGCTGTCTCAGCCTCTCTGCGTGCCACTGGGAGACTAAGCCAACTGCTCCTGCCCCCTCCACAGTCTGGCACTCCAGTGAGCATTGCAGCGGCAGAGCACTGATAGTCAAGGCTCTGTGCTCAGAGCAGACCTGAGAACTTAGTAATCAGTGGTCTTTAAAGGCTGTTTTCTGTGTAGTGGTGGTAAGGGACAGAAGCAGCATCACATCGGTGCTGCATCCACCTAGGTGAGTATGAATGTTTATTTTTATATTTTACACTTCTCTTTTAAAAGGAAAATACAGCATTTTTTTTTTAACATAGTTACACTGGCCCAATCCAGCTTGGGCCAATGTAGCTATGGATATACCAAATCTCTAGAAATCACTGTTGTGGGCACCTCCAGTGACCTCCAGTTGCTTGCAGGTCCCATGCCAAGTAACTGCCCTGCTGCACTAGGAACATAGGGGTTTGGCCGCTCGACACAGGTGCATTTCAGAGATCGCTTTGCATTGTCTCAATGGATGCAAAGCGTTTTGTGATTGGATGAGATAAGGAGGTGGGGAGGTGACATCACATTCTCTACCTCGTCTAATCAGAGTCTCAATTCATTGAGAAAATGCACGGCAATCTGAGTGCTGCTCGTGATGGGTGGATGACTTTCTGTCTTCAAAATGCAGTAGGGCAGCCACTCTGCACAAGACCCAGAAGTTAGTGGAGATCACTGAAGTAACAGGGTCTTCTACAGTTATTTCCAGTTTTCAGAGGGCTCTTACAAGTATGATATAGGCATAGTTCTGTTGGTCCAAGCAGGACCAATGTAACCATGAAAAATATACATGGAGACAGTATGAGCACCACTAAAGAGAACTGCTGCAGCAGATGCAGCCAGGCCGTGTTACAGCAATTTTGGTCACTATCTAAAAGTTGCACTTGCCTCTAATCAAATGGGAATGATCATTTCAATGAGCATATACTTTTTTTTTTTTTCACAAAAAAGTGCTTTATTAAGGTAATAAAAACAGGTAACATTTGAACAAATAATCTAATCTGTAGAAATATATAAATCAATAACAGAAATAGTGTAGGTCAGACAGGAGATATAGTATCACTTTTACATGATAAGAAACAATAGTATCTAGTGTCAGGAATTGCATATATTGAACATTACTTCATGCGTAATACTTTGGAGGGTAAAATACTAGAGTACAATAACAAATGTGTGATGCATCGATAGTCATCTATAATATGTATATTTTTACTGGTGCAAGCTCCAAATATAAATAAATGAATTAATTCCTAGGTGAGTGAACCTTAAAATAAGTAAGCCAACCCGGGAAGGATTGGTAAAAATATTGAATCAACCTAAAATCATATATTATAACATACGTGAACTGTGAGATCTTTAAAAAGTGAAAATCATTAAAAAGTGCAAGTTTTGCAATAGGAAGCATCAAATGTTAAAACGCAGGTATACAAATAAAACGCTAAAGATGTAACATCAGAACAACAGGTACTGGTAAGTCCGTAATGGCTAAAAAGTCCTAGAGGAAAGGTGAGTCCCACTATAGTGAAACACTCCCTAGATTAGGGGTGCAGAAAAGTGACTGGTGCAGGTGCTCTGGCAGAAGTTATGGTGATACTCGAGTGCCGGTGACCATTCAGTGCTCCCCGCACCCCTTGGACCGCACTCACCAGATTTGATCACCCCTGCAGGGGTATCAGGCCTTGGATCAATAATCCTGGGGGTCCCCTAATACTGTATCGCTAATATGGTCCAATGTCCTGCCCGAGTCCTCCGGATCGGGGTCCTCGCAGTTAGGATCCACGGGTATATATATGGGGGAAGAAGGCTTCACATAGAGTAGTACCGTTTGTGTAAACAGGCTTTATTTAAACAAAAAATGGGTACTTACAAACATGGCAAGTGAATAGGCAGGTAAAAACAACAATCACCGCGGACTTCCGGGACGCCGTGCGAGCCATGGTCCGGATGTGCGTTCCACTTGGGCGGATGTGGCGTGATGACGCTCTACGTACGTTTCGTCGATTGACGTCTTCAGGAGACGTCAATCGACGAAACGTACGTAGAGCGTCATCACGCCACATCCGCCCAAGTGGAACGCACATCCGGACCGTGGCTCGCACGGCGTCCCGGAAGTCCGCGGCGATTGTTGTTTTTACCTGCCTATTCACTTGCCATGTTTGTAAGTACCCATTTTTTGTTTAAATAAAGCCTGTTTACACAAACGCTACTACTCTATGTGAAGCCTTCTTCCCCCATATATATACCCGTGGATCCTAACTGCGAGGACCCCGATCCGGAGGACTCGGGCAGGACATTGGACCATATTAGCGATACAGTATTAGGGGACCCCCAGGATTATTGATCCAAGGCCTGATACCCCTGCAGGGGTGATCAAATCTGGTGAGTGCGGTCCAAGGGGTGCGGGGAGCACTGAATGGTCACCGGCACTCGAGTATCACCATAACTTCTGCCAGAGCACCTGCACCAGTCACTTTTCTGCACCCCTAATCTAGGGAGTGTTTCACCATAGTGGGACTCACCTTTCCTCTAGGACTTTTTAGCCATTACGGACTTACCAGTACCTGTTGTTCTGATGTTACATCTTTAGCGTTTTATTTGTATACCTGCGTTTTAACATTTGATGCTTCCTATTGCAAAACTTGCACTTTTTAATGATTTTCACTTTTTAAAGATCTCACAGTTCACGTATGTTATAATATATGATTTTAGGTTGATTCAATATTTTTACCAATCCTTCCCGGGTTGGCTTACTTATTTTAAGGTTCACTCACCTAGGAATTAATTCATTTATTTATATTTGGAGCTTGCACCAGTAAAATTGTACATTTTTCACAGAATTGGATCACCAATTCCTTGCACTTAACCCCATTTTTTTAGCACCTGACACTTTATTTCATATTCAATATTTATTTTTGAAGCACAACACACTTTATCAATTTTACATTTTAACATTTATTTTAGCATCATCAGAAAGCAAACGGATTAGCAGGTATATACTGGCAGCGCCATCAACCTGGTCTTGCATTTTTTATCTTACTATACTCTTAGGAATATAGTGTACAGGTGGGCTGCAGCCAGCATCAACTGTAATTATCCTAAGCGCGGATTTTTTTTCATTTTATAATATGTATATGTTTAGTCATTAATAGTGGAAGAACGTAAAGTCACCAACACAAAGAAATGTAAGTGGTGACAATCTTAAAAAAGAGAGGAAAAAGGATAGAAAGAAAGAAGAAAAGTATAGGAGAAGGTGAAGGAAAAGAAGAATGACAAGGGGTCTGGGGGGAGGGTAATGGGGGGGGGGATACGAGGCTTCAATTCCCTGAGTGGGGCCCCGTTACAAGGATCTATAAGTTGATCTGTAACAGCATGAATGGAAGAAAAGATTGTAATAGCTAATTCTGTTCGGGTTTAATCGTTAAATTTCAAGGAATGGTATTCCTGAGAAACCGAAAAGAGCGACCAGTTGGCCCACAACTTGCAGAATTGCTCATGTCTTTCCAGCTTTAGAGCAATAGCTCTTTCCATTTCGCAAACTTGGTCCATTTTTGCGATCCAGTCCTTAATCAGTGGTACGCTGGAAGAATTCCATTGTGTTGGGATTAGACTTTTGGCCGTGTTTAGCAAATGGCGTACGAGAGAAGACTTGTAGCGTTTATATGAAAATTAGTTTATGTGTAGCAGGAAAGTGGGGGCGTCGAACTCAAGATCAGTCCCTGTGATATGTTTTATCCAGTGAGCGACAGATGACCAGAAAGGTTTAAGTTTAGGGCATGACCAGCAGATATGAAGGAATGTACCCTGAGCATGTCCACATCTCCAACAGGAGTAGGAAAGGCTAGGGTGCCAGCATTTAAGTTTAACCGGGGTTCTGTACCACTGTGTTCTGATCTTAAATGCGGTTTATTGCAGTTTGGTGCTGAGTGAACATTTATGCGAAAAAATACAGGACCTCCTTCATTGTGCTTCAGTGAATTTTAAGCCTAAGTCCTTCTCCCAGATCCCTTTGTAGGGGTCTGGCTGATCTAGTGAGGGTACGCATAGCCATTTATAGGCTAGAGAGGTAACTTTCCTCATTGGTGACCCAAGCATGCAACATTTTTCAAAATTCGTAAGTTCTCTGGAAAGGAAGGACCTATTTTTGCAGTTTTGGAGGAAGTCATATAGTTGCATATAGTTCCACAGTGTTAAAAGGTGGCTGAAAGAGCATTTATCTTTTAGCTCATGAAATCGCAGGAGTCTGGAGTTACGGAAGCAGTTTGACGCTACTGTAGGTGTGAATGTTCCTTTTATTGATCTAATGAAAGTCTTGTTTTGTAGACCAGGAGGGAAGTCTGGATTGTTATAGAGAGACGTGAGAGGGCTCGGGCAAGAAAAGAGATTATATTGTACCATTACTTTGCGGAAAATAGTGAGAGTTGTATTTATCCAAGGACGGGTTTTAATTTCAGATGGGAGCGTGGAGTGATCAGACCAAGGGAGAAAGTGTGAGTCGTATCTGGACCAGTGTCTTTAAATGTTAAACCAATCTTTGGAGGAGCTATGACAGTGCCAGTCAATTATCCTTGTCAGGTGCGTGGCAAAATCCCTGTTGCGTTGGAAGTATTGAAATTTAATTCTGGGATGTTTATTTGCCCAAATAAATGCTCTTTGCAGAGTAGTGAGTTTTTGGAAGAAAGAGGCTGGAATGTGGATCGGGAAGGCGTGGAATAGGTATAGGAGTCTGGGTAAAACTGCCATTTTTACTATAGCCGCCCTCCCAAACCATGAAAATTTGCCTCTGTCTTATCTTTTTAGGTCACTGGTTATGTTTTCAGTATGGGTAGAAAGTTGGTTTCGTATAGTGTGTCAGGATTTGAGGTAAGTCTGATGCCTAGGTATTTTAGGGACGTATTTTCCCAGCGGTAGGGGCAGTTGGATTTGCTTAATTCTATCATTTGGGGAGGGAGGGTCAAATTTATGGCTTCTGATTTGGAGTTATTTATTTTAAAGTTAGAAAGGTATTTATAATAATTAAATTGTTTGTTTAGATTGGGGATTGAAATGTGAGGTTGTGCTATGTAAAAAAGTAAATCATCAGCATAGGCTGAAATTTTGTATTCCTTGTGTTGGATTTTAATACCTTATATGGAGGGATCTAGGTTAATGGATGTGATCAGTGGCTCTAGGGTAAGAATAAATAAAAGGGGGGAGGTGGGGCAACCTTGTCTTTTTCCGTTATGTAATTCCAGCGGATCAGAAAAGACCCCATTGACCCTTACCTTTGCTTGGGGGTTGGAGTATAGAGCCAGGATCCAGGACATAATATTTGGGCCAAAGCCTATGTGAGCGCATGTTGCAAATAGGAAATCCCATGCCACGCGGTTGAAGGCCTTTTCTGCATCCGTAGACAACAGAAGGCCTTCAAAGCCAACCGATCTGGCCCCATGGATTAAATTTAGGGTTTTGATCACATTTTCTCTGGCTTCTCTACCAGGCATGAACCCAACTTGGTCCAGTCCGATAATTTTCTCTAGGAAGGGTCTAATTCTGTCCGCAAGGATTTTTGTCAAAATTTTTAAATCTGTATTCAATAATGAAATCGGCCTAAAACTGGAACAAGCACTAGTATCCTTATCTGGTTTGGGTATCACTGTAATGTGTGCCATTAAGAAATCGTTGGAAGGTTTGTGATTGTTTTTAATAACATTGAGTGCTGCAGAGGTGTGGGGAGAGGGTGTCTGTATAAATTTTGTAGTATTGTGAGGTGAATCTAATTTTTTAATTTTTTAGGTGAATCAATTTTTTAATCAAAAATGAGTTTTATTGAAAGAATAAAACACAGTACAAAGAAATAACGCAAATAAAATATTGCCAAGACAGTTCTGCAGAGACAATAAGCAGTCATAGAGAGCTATGTACATAACCATGAATAAACACAGTGCTGAGAAGAGTGATATAGCATGTCTGCATATATAACCAAACTATTACCACCTTAATCTGACCATTCTGTGAGAGAATACACTTGAATGCAACTAATGTGTTCAGAAGAGGCATACCTCAGTTTTCTACATCTACCCATCTATGGTCAACTTTTTTGCCTGTGCTAGTTCTTAAAGTCATCTCATCTCAAGCAGCCTACTCTGAACGCAGGCAAGTATGTGTGTGTATGTATGTATATATATATATATATATATATATATATATATATATATATATATATACTGTGGGGAATTAGCTCGGTGGCGGGCGTGGATGACCCCTTGGGGGGATTCGTTACACAGGGAGATAGCCGAGAAGTGGTTGAAAACAACAGTGTAAGGTTTTATTCTTGCAATTTTCTTCACACAAGTGCAAGCTTCAAAAACAGCATAATTCAAAATAAATATAAATAAAATAAATCCTTGCCACTGTGGGCGGCTACCTTCTCACATACAGGAACCTACCTACGGAGTCTGTCTCCAATCTACTGTTGGGCAAACTTTGCTGATCCTACAGCAGACACTCAATAGTCCATGTTTTTTCTTCACACAACAAATGTCCATTGAACATGTCCCTTTTCCTCTTCACATTGAACACATTCCTTTGCTTGTCTCTTCACATAGCAAACAGTTGATTTATTTCTTCCACATAGAAATAGTTCATTTTCTCACCTTGAGAAGTCTTCACACTTTTTACCCTCCTCAGCGCACATTTCTCCAGGAGGTCTTCTCACTTTTTACCCTCCTCACCGCACATCGCTCCAGGAGGTCTTCTCACTTTTTACCCTCCTCAGCGCACATCGCTCCAGGAGGTCTTCTCACTTTTTACCCTCCTCAGCGCACATCGCTCCAGGAGGTCTTCTCCCATGCTCACACAGCGTCGGGAGGCACCCATCTGACTGTCCTCCTCTACCCACACGGCGTCAGGAGGCAGCAATCAATCGACTTCCTCTGGACCAATTATAGAGGCCTTAATTTCCTCATTCTGAACAGCTGAAGTCCGTACAACGTCCTTAGACAGTTCTGGCTACCTTTGCAGCCGACACCCTATAGTAATTGGTGAATTTTCTAAACCAGGTGGCAATGTATCTCCTGTCTGTGACTACATCCACAGATTTACCTGACTTCCTGTCACAATACACACACACACACACACACACACACACTATTCCTATGGGCATTACTGTCTAGTCTCCCAAGTCTGCAATTTAAGATAGATAATAGAAAGCTGTAAACACAGAAACCGTGTAACAATTTTAGTTCAGCAACACCTTATAGTCCAGAAGTCTAGAACAATCAAAATGACATCTACATACTAATTGACTAAAGGCCAAATAGTTAATAATACATCTCTACTGTTTAGTGATCAAATATTGTTTATATCCTTCAGTGAAATAGAGAAAGGAAGAAAACAACAGCCAGTAATCACACACTACTGCTTCTTCTGTTTTATTGTGCACCAGAGCTACAAGCCTGCACGGCGGCCAAATTAAACTACTGGATAAATTGGCTCCCGATGGGGTTCTGCAGAATTCTCAAAGAAAATATTTATCTGTAGATACCTAATTATTTTTTTTATTTGTGTTCTGCGTATAGCTATGTCAGAAAAACACACACACAGCAAATATACCGTATTTCAGACAAATTGTCAAGCACAGGGCATATCGTGCAGGCAGAAATGTATGTTCAACTACACAGTAGGGTTGATTTACTAAAACTAGAAAGTGCAAAATCTGGTGCCGCTCTGCATAGAAACCAATCAGCTTCCAAGTTTTTTTTGTCAAAGCTTAAGATCCCTTTCACACAATCCGGTCCGTCGGCGCGGACTCGTTTATCTCAGCGGGGGATCGATCTGCCGATCCCCCGCTGAGCAGGCGGATGGCAGCTGTGTCTCCGCGCTGTGTGCAGAGACACAGCTGTCATGTTCCGCTGTTCTCTATGGGGGAACCGAATGGAAACGGACCGTCTGTCCGTTCTCATCCGATCCGATGGACGGATGGAAAATAGGGTTTCCATCCATCCAGATTTGACGGATCAGATGTCAGCGGACATGTCTCCGCTGACATCTGATGCCCCATAGAGATGCATGGGGCATCCGTTCAGATCCGGTAAAAAAACTGACAGGCGGATCTGAACGGTCCGCTAGTGTGAAAGGGGCCTTACTAAACAAGTTGAAGTTAGAAGCTGATTGGCTACCATGCACAGCTGCACCAGATTTTTCACTCTCTAGTTTTAGTAACTCAACCCCAATGTCTTAACCTTTTTAACTTCTAGACAAGTTTACCGCAGGTTTAAAACAGGTAAAAAAGCATAGAAAAATGAAGTCAATTGTTTTCTCTGGTGCAGAGTTTGCTGCCTTTTTTCATAGTAGCTTATTTTCATGAAACACGCTTTTATTGAGGTTTAATGTTAATTTTTGTATTTTTCATAGCACAATGTTTGATGAATGGACCTTTAAAAGAAAACATTTAATGTGAATTTTACTCATACGAGCAGGACATTCTTGCAATTACAGGCGTACTTTGGGGGAAAACACGTCAGGGCTCAGGATGCACAGATGTTCCATGCATCCGTGTGCAGACAGTCTAATTTATTTCAGTTGGGAGGCAGCAACTGCATGGACACAGCTGCCAAGGTGCGGAATGCCTGGGTGCGAAATGCACACGGTCTGTGTTTGGGGATCTGCAACTGCAACAACAAAGCTGTCAAATTGCAAGCAGCGCCTGTGTCAGTGTAGCAGCTGAGTCCTGATTGACATGAATAGGAACGCCTGCATGGGGATGCACGGAACACCTGTGCAGGAAAACCATGGCCCTTACACAGCTCTATGCTTAAGCACGCCCCAATATGACGCCTTGGGAAAAACAATTGCTGAGCCCTAAGAATCAAAGGAATGTATTATTCCGCTCCAGTAGACGTCCAATGACGAAACGCGTAGGGCAGTACTCTGCGTCAACGTCATTTCCGGTTTGCAGTTTGCCGTTGTTGGAACGCGGAAGCATCCCAGCGCTGCGGCTTACACACTGAATCGATCAGCCTGGACCGCGAGTCACTACTATCTTCTACTAAATGTTTGCAGTATATACTACACTATGGGAATGTCTCTGTGTTTGAGCACCTAGATGGGACCCGGTTATCCGTGAGGATTTTCTGGAACCTTGCTAAGCAGTCACAGATTGGACCCCATTTCCCCTTTGGAAGTCTATCCACTTTGATTACATTGCTTTGTGATCCAAAGGTGAGTGCGGCATCTAGTGGACACTATAGGTACAGGCACCTATGTTCCACCATACTCACCTTTATTTTATCTCACCCATCACGGACATTCATCTAAGCACAGTTGTTTGTATAGGGGATCTCCCCTTGTTTTTACTTCACCATATATTTCTCTGTCACAGTTTTTTTCAATTCTTTTACCACTCAGGTCATTGAGATCCTGGTGCACTATTTTAAAGGTACATTTTTCCTGCACCTCACAATAAATTATTTATCTGTACTTTGTGTTATTCTTTATAGCACCTTTTAGCACTTCACAGGGTTTATACATTCAACCCAGATATTATCTCTGCCATTTTGCACATTTGCACTTTCATCTTATCCTGCATTTTCTTATATATTTATATATTGATTTGCGATCTGGGAATACCACTATTTCATAAGACCTTGGAACATATATATATGCCAGGTAGCGCCGATTCCAACCGTTTTATCTTTTTCTTATACATCTCTGGCTCCTAATCTTTAGGGGTTGGTTGGTGGCAGCTTCTACACCTGAAAAATATTTTCATTACTCCATAGCGCTGATTGTTTATTATTCCCTCTTCATTCTCAATATGTTAGAAGACAAAATGAAGCATCTAGTTGGTTCATAAGGCCTCCTTTACCTCCTTCCTTTATACAAGAGCCTCTGGGTGAAGACTTCTATATGGGTCAACTATTGGCTTCAAACCCTTCAGCCATACTGTGTACAAAGCACATCAGAAACCACGTTTTCTGGCCCTGCTTATGTAATTGGCCTGCTGCTTTTCCCAGAAGTTTGCACAGAGCTGGAGGTAAAGTTTTAGTCATCCTCTGCTTGGTCCTAAGCTTCTCTGAGCTCCTCATCTTCAGTGATATGCTATGAATACTTTTACATGAATGGGGAGAATGCATTATTTTTCTTATTTCAATACTGGAACTAGCCATGTGATAATAGTAAGCAGTCCTTCCCACCCAACGCCCAAATTGAAGATGTCCTTGTAATGATCTGTCTCAGTATCTGCAGCACAAAAGCACATAAGACTGCTAAAAAAAAAAAAAAAAATTAACATCTCTTTCCGTATATGTGGCTGACCTGAAATAGATTTTCCCCTTCACAAAAAGAATGTTCACTTCATTTTGTAAAGTGGTATATTTAAAATGCAAAGGAAATGTATTCTGAATAAGCCATGAAACCAAATAAACATTCAATTTAGACTCATACTAAAATTAACTGTAACCAATGGTCTATGCAATTACTGAGAACTTGGACCAATTCTTTTTAATGTGTTCATAAACGATTTATGGGTTGGAATAAATAGTTCAGTCCCAGTGTTTTCTGATAATACAAAGCTAAGCAGGGCAATAACTTCAAAACAGAATAACAGGATACAGCAACTTTACAAAATGGCCTTGTTAAAATGAGGGATGGGCAGCAATACGGTAGAAGAGGTTCAATATTGAACAATGTAAGGTAATACAGTTGGGAGCTAATATTATGAATGCACGTTACTCGCTGGGAGAAGAAAAAGGATCTGGGGGTCCTAGCAGATCACAGGCTCAGCAACAGCATGCAATGCCAAGCTACAGAAAGCAAGGCAAGCTGAATATTAGCATGCATTAAAAATAGTATTTACTCAATAGATAAAACTATAATTCTATCATTTTACAAAAATCTGGTTCAGCCGTCCAGTCCTGGTCATCAATCCTCTATAAGGATGTGCTGGAACTGAAGAGAGTCCAGAGAAGGACAACAAAGCTAGTAAGGGCCAGCAGGACCTCCGTTAGGAGGCCTAAATACAAACATTAAAATTATTCTCCCCGGAGAAGAGATGCTTAAGAGGGAAATGATCGCATTATACAAATATTTAAATAGGGACTCTATCACTGGGGGGGAAGCTATTTAATCTAAGATCTCTAAAAACATGTGGCCACACAATGATATTGGACGAGAGGTGGTTAAATCTGAAACTACGTAAGGGGTTCTTTACCTTTAGAGCAGTAAGGATGTAGAACAACCTTCCACAGTTGGTGCCGTCAGCGGGAAGTGTAGATAAATTAAAAAAAAAAAAAAAAAATGTATATGTGTTTCTTGGCAAGTGCACTATACAGGAAGATGGTAGTGACATAAACACACACACAGAGGTTGAACTGGATGGACTGACATCTTTATTCAACTTTACCAACTACTGTATGCAGGGATTTTTTTCTCAGAAAATAGGTACAGGAACTCAACCACGAACCCACAAAAACCCCCTCACCACACACACACACACACCTTCAAAACCACATCAAATAGTGGGTGTGGTCAAATTTCACAGTGGGAGGGTCTTAAAGGGGCATTGAATACAATGAATTACGTACAGAGTGCAGAGTTTGGAGATGGTTGCACACAGAGTGCAGAGTTCGGGAGTGCGATATGTACATAGTGCAGGGTCAAGGGGTGCACTCCATATAGTGTGCAGAGTTTAGGGGTGCACTACACACACAATACAGAGTTCAGCCTTCTTCCACAGCTGCTTACCTCTGCATTTCCATCCACATCTCAGTTTTACCCCTCTTTAACTCTGACCTCTGTATACAACCCCCCTCTCTACTGCCCCATCTCCTCTCCACCTCTTTAAAGGTTACACTATCTTCTACGTCTTACTTTTGTTGCTATATTAGGCTGAAGCACCAAGTCGGCTCTAATACCTCCACGCACACCGTATTTGGCTCCACTTCTCACACTTGGAGCGATCATCCAGTGAGGGTGTAGGCATTCACACTGCATCGCGGACACCTGCATTCAGTGGGAGGCACTCAGAATATCAGATCTGGGGGAGCCATTGGAGGACAAGCTGTCACTTGTAAACACTGAAGCCGGACTACTGTGTTAATAAGTGATAGTGGTGAGCAGGAAGCAGATGGACTGAGCCAGAGGTGGTGGAACTGAGTTCCACCAAGTTCCAGCTGAAAAAAAGCCCTGACTGTATGCAACTATGGAACATATCAGTTATCAAGCATTGTTCAATTAACTTGTTCAATTAAGCTTTCACAAAAAAAAAAAAAAAAAAATGGAAGCTGGTGGGTTTTTATGCAGAGATGTACCAGAACTTTGCACTCTCCACTTTTAGTAAATCTCCCCCAATGTTTTCTTCTAAGCTGGTTTCTTGAACTGTGGGGTTTTATTAAAGTAGAACAACTATGGCCTTCCATTATCCACTTTACGACCGCCCGCCGCAGTTATACTGCGGCAGGCAGCCGCTCCTGGGCAAACCGCTATAGCTATACGTCAGTCGCGTGCAGGAGGCGTGCTCCGCCCCCGCTTGCCAGCGGGGAAGTCGATGCAGCGGGCAGGCGGCTCCGATTGCCATCTGACACCTGTCATCCTTCCCCGCTGAGGATGGTTAGCTGTAGTAAACACAGCTGACCATTCTTCTCCCTGGAATGATCACATAGCCCCTGTGATCCTTCTATATAGGATCCCAGGTCTCTATGGCTATTCCAGAAGCCCCCCCCCCCCCACAGTTAGAAACACAACCCTAGGTACACAATTAACCCCTTGATCACCCTTACTGTTGACCCCTTCCCTGCTAGTGTCATTATTGCAGTAACAGTGCATATTTTTAACAATGATTACTGTGGTAATGTCACTGGTCCCCCCAAAAGTGTCAAAAATGTCAGTCAGGGGTCAGATCTGTCCGCCGCAATGTCACAGTCCTGCAAAAAATCGAAGATCGCCACTATTACTAGTAAAAAAAAAAAAAACAACAAAAAGAAAATGACATAAATCTTTCCCGAAGTTAGTAGACGCAATAACTTTTGCGCAAACCAAACAAAATAAGCTTATTGCGATTTTTTTTACCAAAAATATGTAGCAGAAAACAAATTGGCCGAAAATGTTAAAAAATTTTGATTTTTAAATTTTTTGGGGGGGAATGTTATATAGCAGAATGTGAAAAATAGTTTTTTTTTTTCAGAATTGTCGCTCTTTTTTTGTTTATAGCGCAAAAAATAAAAATCGCACAGGTGATCAAATACAACCAAAAGAAATCTCTATTTGTGGGAAAAAAAGGACATCAATTTTTTTTAGGTACAGCGTTGCACGGTCGCGGAATTGTCCGTTAAAATCACGCAGTGCCAGTTCGCAAAATATAGCCTGGTCATTAGGGGGCAAATCCTTCTGGTCCAGAAGTGGTTAAAAAAAGCACCTAAACATTTGCACATCCACATTTAGTTTTCTCCCAGTCCCCCTGCAATGTCTAACAAATACTTGATGTTCCTGCCAGTGAAGTCCACCAGATGCAGCTTCTAGTGATGGAGTGGCAACGATTCTGCCCTGTTCCTGCATTCATTGTTGCCACTCTCATGTAGGCTGAAACACTTCTTCAGTGAGCTGCAGTGTCTGGAGGGGAAGCATGTGAGACACCGATGGAGGATTTGGCTCAGTAGAGGAAATATTTTTATTATTTTTTAAAGGCTTGTGCGTCACATAGTAAATGGAGATAGGAATTGTTTATAGAGTCATACAAGAGCTTTTAGATTTACTTTAAGTGCAGGTACCTGCAACATCATGTCATAGCTTATATTCCTACTATATGCTGCCTACATCAACAACAACAATAAATTATCTACTCACCACTACTCAAATACAGTAAGCATGATCACATGCTATGCTGTTACATTTATATCCTATTTATAGCTGGCTTCCATTTACTGCCAACAAGATTACAATTTACAGTAAACTTGTATGTATAAGCACTAACATATGGAAAGACTTTTGGTTTTACTTCAAGTGTTCATCCTTCTGGCATTTCTTGTAGTTCCAGAAAAAATGTATATGCAAGGGTCTAATTGATGTCTCCTAGCAGAAGTAATAATGTTAATGTACTTAACACATCAAGATTGCTGTAGCTTATAATGGAAATTACATGTGCTCTGAGTGATTATTCCCATCATTATAAATCAGCAGTACCTTCTATAAATAGGCACAACTTTCCTTCATTACCAGGATTCCAGGTAATGTGGGCTCAGAGTGCCTTGCTTGCTCTCAGAATTCCACGTTCTTGTAAGCATCAACTAAATTCCAATAAACTTTACATCACATTCCCTATTTAGAATAGGTAGGATTCTATGCATATATAAGCAGACTTCCAGGGCCAGCTAAGCCTAATTTGCACAGAATGTGGAGAATGTGCATGTTTACGCCCTGTACAGATGCCCAGGAAACTGGATTCCTCTCTCTGGGGATAGTAACCCATCTAGGAAACTCCACCCAGGAAGACAGAGTTCACCCACCCCCTCCACAATTTCTAAGAGGCACAGATTTAGTATCCATCTTACACAAAAGATGGTTTATATATTTGTAATTGGGCATACTGGGTAGTGATCAGCTTATTATTGTCTTTGGGAAGCTTAAAGTGATACGAAAGCCTTCTTTTTCTTTTTAACCACTTTACCACCGGAGGATTTTGCTGTCTTCCGTCCAGGCCACTTTTTGCGATTCGGCGCTGTGCGACTTCAACTGACAATTGCGCGGTCGTGCGACGCCGTACCCAAACGAAATTTACCTCCTTTTTTTCCCACAAACAGAGCTTTCTTTTGGTGGTATTTGATCACCTGTGCGATTTTTATTTTTTGCGCTATAAACAAAAAAAGAGCGTTTATTTTGAAAAAATAACAATATTTTTAACATTTTTTTTATATGAAATTCCCCCCAAAAAAGATGTAAAAACCAATTTTTTAAAAAATTTTTGGCCAATTTGTTTTCTGCTACCTATGTTTGGTAAAAAAAATCACAATAAGCGTATTTTGATTGGTTTGCGCAAAAGTTATTGCGTTTACTAACAAAGGGAAAGATTTCTGTCATTTTTGGTGTTTTTTTTTTTAACGCGTAATGGCGGCGATCTGCGATTTTTTTTGTGGGACTGCGACATTGCGGCGGACAGATCGGACCCTTGACTGACATTTTTGACACTTTTGGGGTTACCAGTGACATTACTGCAGTAATCAGTGCTATATATATGCACTGTTACTGTAAAAATGACACTGGCAGGGAAGGGGTTAATTTTATTGGAGAGGGAGGGGTTAATGTATGCCTGGTGCTTACTGACGTGTAGGGGGGGGAGGTGACTGAGTGAGTCATGGACAGATCGGATGTCCAGCTATGCTGAACAGTCCGATCTGTCACTCCCTGTCACTATGGAGATCCGCCCGCTTGTGTTTACACAGGCGGGCGGATCTCCACACTAGATCCCCGGCGATCGGGGCAGAGCAGCGGCGATCGCCGCTGCTCCTCCCCTGGCCCGACTCCCGCTGTGAATGAAAACAGCGGGAGCGAGCCTCCGGCGGCGCGCAAGCGCCGCCCAGAAGGGGGAGTGTCTGACGACGTTAATACTACGTCGTCAGACGATAACGAACCACTTTGCCGCAGTACTATTACCGTACTCGGTCGGCAAGTGGTTAATACCAAACATGTTATACTTATCTGCTCTGTGCAGTGGTTTAGCACAGAGCAGCCCAGATCCTCCTCTTTTCTGGTCCCTTGCAGGCGCTCCTCCCTCCTGCGGTGTGCCCCCAGAGCAAGCAGTTCGCTTTGGGGGCATCCAAGAAGGCCCGCATCCAACCTGAGGCTCTGTGTGTCCATTCACCTTGTCCCCTCCGATGCATACTAGCACATTATGCCATTGTCCTGCAGGGGATTTTTATTTATTTTTTCCTCAGGGGATACTACCGCTTTAATCCTCTGCATTGTGTAAAAAATAGAATTTTTGTAAGAAATTACCGTAAAACCTCTGACAGTCGCCGCCCGTTCAGTTAGCCTTCATTAGTGGGTAATGGCGCCCTCTGCAGGAGCAAGCTAGGCAGTTTTAAATGTTAATAAAAAAACTTTCTACACTTAGGCACACCTCCAGGGGGCCGTCCCTTAGCCATTATCCTGATCCAGTTACCACTGTCCTTCAGTTTGTAGCAAGCAGTAGGGGCGGGGGGCGACGACTGTCAGAGGACTCAGAGAAAATAATTTTATGGTAAGTTCTTACAAAATTTCTATTTTCTCTTACGTCCTCGGACAGTCACCACCCGTTCAGTTAGCCTTCACTAGTGGATGTCCCAAAGCAGTGCAGGTGTGAGGGGTGGAAAGACGCAACCTACCAAAAAGGCAACATATCAACCAGGCCAGAAAATAACCTGAGCCCACAGGGCAACAAAGCTCAAACAGGAGCTAGCCCAGAACAACAAAAAACACCCCAGAAGGAGACAGAAAAAAACACATCTCTTCAAACAACTGCCGCACTCCTAACCTTGCGGACAAAGGAAGCATCCGAGGATGCCATCACATCCAATTTTTAAAGAAAAAAGAGAAAGAAACTGAGACACTAGGTCCCAGCAGGGAAACCTAGCCTACTCCTGAGGCTAGGCAGTATAAAACTGAAGGACAGTGGTAACTGGATCAGGATAATGGCTATGGGACACCCCCTGGAAGTGTGCCTTAGTGTAGAAAGTTTTTTATTAACATTTAAAACTGCCTAGCTTGCTTCTGCAGAGGGCAACATTACCCACTAGTGAAGGCTAACTGAACGGGCAGCGGCTGTCAGAGGATGTAAGAGAAAGGATGTTTTATCCTGTCTTCCCTGATCCTCCCCTTCTTTTACTGTCCCCAATCTATCTGCTGATAGAACAGAGCCCTATGAGGCACTCTGCACATGTTCAGTTTGGTGTGTATTGATTTTTTTTTTTTTGGAGGCTGCATGTGATCAGCACAGGGCCAATCAGTAATGAAAAGAAATGGCTGCACTCAGATGTGGTCAAAATCCAGGTTTATTGGACATCCCAATGTGGCAAAAAAGTGGCCACTTTTTTGCCACATTGGGATGTCCAATAAACCTTGATTTTGACCACATCTGAGTGCAGCCATTTCTTTTCATTATTGACTTCCACTGAGGCGAGCCGGGGCGAGCACCGCTGTTGGTCATCAAGCTTCCCATTACCTTGAGCAGTGTATCTCTTTCCTTTGTATACAGGGCCAATCAGCACTGTCCAGACAGAACGTCAGGGGTCATACAGCCTTATAGGACAGTCAGAGGAGAATGAAAACTGCCCCTACAAGCTTTAACCACTGCTCAGCCAGACACTGATAGAAGTCACAAAACTGCTACATACTGCTGATGAGAAAATGTATTTAGCAGTTTATATTTACTAAAGTAATTGCATTTCCATGTTCTGTGTACTGTGGGGGACTAGATATAGTGAATGCAGGGTCCGGGGTTTAGTAACATATTAACTACTATGCAAAAATGATGTTGTGTAGCAGGCACTACAGGGTTCCTGCTTTACACCTCAAGATTTAGCTCAGTTGGATTAAAGAGTTTGCAGGTTTAGTTTAGGGGCCTGTTGACATCAGGTGCACTGGTACTGCTCTGGGCAAGGATGCCCCAATGCAAGACAAGGCAAAATCCTTGTTTTCTATCATGCCAGTTTACACCACCACCTTGCACTGGCGTGCACTAAAATAAATTGTGGTGAGATGCAATCCACCACATTGCACTGTGGTCAAAGAAACCTAATGGAATATACCTTTGACACATTTTAATAAAGTTAGCGAACACAAAAAAAAAATGAAACAGTGTAATGCATCTACACCACCACTTAAATATTAATAAAGTTGCTGGTATGAAAAAGGTCCTTAAAGGATAAGTTCGCTTTTACCAAAAACAATATTAAATGCTCTTTTTTTGCAGGCAAAAAATATGCAATTATTATTATTTTTTTTTTTTGTTAAGAACCTGTAAAGCATTGCACCTACGATCAGCAGATTATGGGTGTAATGCCACGGTCCTGCAGATTGTCTATATAGTTGTCTGCCCGTACCTCCACAGGCTGTCCAGACTTGTGGTTTTCCCATTCACAGAACACTGCGTTCATTTGAGAAGGGGAGAAGGTCCCCTGTTTGTAGTCAAAACAGGAGTGGGAGCAGGGTGCGGGGGCCAGTGCATTTGTAACATGAGTAACATGTTACAAAAGGTGAACCTTTCCTTTAAAGAGGAACTTTATACCCAAGCAAGCTGCCATCTTAGCCTATGTTTGATGTGATCAGTTATGGCACCAGCCATGTGATGCTTGACAGTTCAGTTGACAGCACAAGCAACTGTGACATTTATCTGCCAGGCTGCCAAACACGCTGCTGATAAATCCTGTGCTTACAAGTCACACTGCAAAAATACAACTGTATGTCCAGTTTACTTCTGGTTTGTTCACACTGTTACCAGTCAAGCCCTGATGAAGGGTGTGCTTGGACCCCTGAAATGTGTTGTCTACTTTTTTGGGATTGTATCCCTGAGTTTTAATGAAATAAAGTTGTACTGTATCTGGACCTTTTAGCAGTGGTGTGGTACGTCAAATTAAATACTCGTTACAATACGCTACAAGCCAAGGAGTCTGTGGAGATGCTCTGGGTTGTAGAAGCCCACTGCCCAGGATCCAGATCATTTACATACACATCAATAATACCAGTAGGATAACCCTACGGGTCCAGCGCCATCTTCCCACTTTCCTCAATTTATCTGCCAGTTAAGTGATTAGTTACACTTCAAGCTCATGAATTTTACAAGCTGCCTTGCTAGCTTTACCCTTGGCCATATCTCCTTTGTGATGTTCTTCTAATTTTATTCATGTTAGACCTTTATATTCACCATCTTCCTGACATGTATGATTGATTCACTTCTTTTATTTCCTAATGTACTGGATTGGTAAAATTTAACCACTTTACCACCGGAGGATTTTGCTGTCTTACATCCAGGCCACTTTTTGCGATTTGGCACTGTGCGACTTTAACTGACAATTGCGCGGTCATGCGACCCAAACAAAATTTACATCCTTTTTTTTCCCCACAAACAGAGCTTTCTTTTGGTGGTATTTGATCACCTGTGCGATTTTTACTTTTTGCGCTATAAACAAAAAAAGAGCCTAAATTTTGAAAAAATAACAATATTTTTCACATTTTTTTATATGAAATTCCCCCCCAAAAATGTAAAAATCTGAATTTTTTTAAATTTTTGGCCAATTTGTTTTCTGCTACCTATGTTTGGTAAAAAAAAATCACAATAAGCGTATTTCGATTGGTTTGTGCAAAAGTTATTGCGTTTACTAACTAAGGGAAAGATTTATGTCAATATTGGTGTTTTTTTTTTTAACGAGTAATGGCGGCGATCTGCGTTTTTTTTTTGTGGGACTGTGACATTGCGGCGGACAGATCGGACCCTTGACTGACAGACACTTTTGGGGGTACCAGTGACATTACTACAGTAATCAGTGCTATAAATATGCACTGTTACTGTAAAAATGACACTGGCAGGGAAGGGGTTAATTTTATTGGAGAGGGAGGGGTTAATGTATGCCTGGTGCTTACTGACATGTGTGGGGGGAGGTGACTGAGTGACACAAGGACAGATTGCCGATTCAGCTATGCTGAATCCTGCAATCTGTCACTGTTTGTCACTTAGGAGATCCGCCCGCTTTGTTTACACAAGCCGGCGGATCTCCAGACTCGATTCCCCGGCGATCGGGGAAGAGCAGCGGTGATCACCGCCGCTCCTCCCCTGGCCCGACTCCCGCTGTGACAGAAAACAGCAAGAGCGAGCCTCCGGCGGCGCGCGAGCGCCGCCCAAGAGGGGAGGAGTCCAGCGGCGTAGGTCTACGTCGTTGGACGGGAACGAGCCACTTTGCCGCAGTACAGTCAATGTGACTGGTCAGCAAGTGGTTAAACCAAAGATTTCCATTTTCTTCAGTTCCTTTGTATGCTTACATAAAAAAAAAAAAAAAAAACGGCAGAATCAGGAGTGAGACTGGTAACCGTGCCAAAAAACACAGCATACCCCTTTTCGAAACCACAGAGGTAGCGGCACAAAGTTGGATGTGGGGAAAGTAGATAGTTTGTCTTTGTAAACATTTTTCTTAAAAAAGGATGGTTATAAAAGCAGAACTCTACTGAAAAAAAAAAAAAGTAAAAATCTTTAGATCTGTTAGCATGTGATGACAAAATAATGTAAAACAAATGTGATTATTGTACAAGGGTCACATGCTGATCCAGATTGAACCTTCTTCAGAACATTCTGGCAGGGTTGCTGTTGTTTAAACATTTTATATATATATATATATATGCTTTTCACAGATGGTTTAAATATTGGGTAATTTTCCCTAAATCCAGGCTTACCTCGAACAAAAGGTTTTATATTTATCAAACTTTCAGACAAAGTCTGTAAAATGTGAAATATATCTTTATACTCTGTCTGCTTTCTCAACGCATTTATATTTGGTGAAAATAATAAAATAACTGTTACAGTATGTTCCTCTCATTAGTTCTATGCTGGCTGTTTACTCATAATTACATTAAATTCCTAATACCAGAACTTTTTTTTTTTAAAAGCACTACATCAACAGGGAGACTCCGAACTAAAACAATGTATTTGGTGCTATTCATCCTTCAAATCCCCAGATATTCAAGCATGGGTAGTAGAATGTTAACATACAGCCATCGCCGTTAAAACTCCCAGCTACTAGAACACCTTTGCACTATATGGACAGAGAAACTGATCTGTATCTTTAACGGGTTGAATCCTGGCCGGTAAGGCTGGGACTGGTTGAGATTCAAACCATCTTTGGGCAGGCATGTTGTACCAAAGTCAATCAATCGATTAACCTGGATACAATGAACCTGTCAGATTTTTCTACATGCGATTACTGGCAGTGGCTATAGCTGCTAACAGTAATTATTGTGTACTGCAGGCAGGGAAGGCTAACCCTGCCGGGAGAACGCTATATTGCTGCGGGAGGCATTCCCCCATCAACACTGACTATGGTGGAAGGAACAAAATCGAATCATCTATGGGCTGCCTTACAGTATATGGCCACAAGTGTGTCCGTGTATGAACCTTTTTGGCCAACTTTGGATGAGTATGTATACACTTAAAAGCAACATAATTTGACATAACTACCCATCTTAATGTTTGAACTACAGGAAACTTAAAAATTCTCGAAACTGCTCGATTAGGTTTAGGGAGCATGGAAAAGTAGATTTATTCTAGTTTTCCTCTGCACTGCTAGATCTGTCTCCACAGTGTCTTCTCCCCAATGCTCCAGTGGCCTAAGATCCTCATGTCATCAAGACCAATATAGGGGTCATAGCCGTGCATTGTATATGAGGGTGACAAGGAACAGTCCACCGCCATAGCAGGAGGGGGGGTTGTGCAGTCTGCATGGATAGCAGAGCATCAGGTAATTGGGAGTGCTTTCACCCCCCACTAGATCTAAATGAGGAGTTAAGCTTTGCAGTGCAGACATAGTCCGCTTTACGAAAGAAATTTCAGAATTCCTGGAGTATAGCTGTAAAGCCTTTATTATACATGCCAACATGCTCAGGGTTTTAGGTTCTCATCTAAGCATTGCTATAATATGCTAGACCATCACTGTCCCGTTACACAGTAATTTGGTCATCTAAGAACATCTTTCTTTCCTTGCAAGGAAGATGTATTCCCAAGCATGCCCAGTGAAGAGTCCTTGCTGTCAATGCCACACAGAAATGCTGTTCTGTCAAAATGTCAATACAAAGATTTTTTTTTAAATCAAAGCCACCCCATCATATTTTAACATGGTTTTAAAGTTTAATCTTAGTGACACAGCAATAAAACTTAAAGAGGAAGTAAACCCTCCTCTGACACTTGTACCTATAGGTAAGACTATGATAAGGCTTACCTATAGGTACTGTAAATATCTCCTAAACATGTACCGTTTAGGAGATATTTACCTTACATGCAGCCAGTGACGTCACTGGCGCATGCGTTCTGAAGGAACGGCCGCTGGTGCCATTGTTCCGTGAGAAAAGCATACCCCGTGAGAAATGCATACCCATGTCACTTCCTGTGAGGAACAGCTGAGCAGCGTAGCAGTGCGCATGCTCACAGCCCCGGATATGTAATGGAACAGCTGAGGAGCTTACTAATGCGCATGCAAGGAGGGTATGAAATGATCACGGCAGTGTGTGTAACGCGGCGGTTACATTAAAACAGCTCGGCTGCAATATGAGTCATCTCCGCTCCTGTCCCTGTCACTTCCCTGATCTCGGCTAGTAAATATAAAAGCGGCTCTCGGCTCCGTGATTTATCTTTTCATACACCCGCCGCCGCTTTTATATTTACTAGCCCAGATCAGGGAAGTGACAGGGATAGGAGCGGAGATGACTGATGTTGCAGCCGAGCTGTTTTACTGTAAACGCCGCAAAAGCTGAGGCGGTGTAACGTTACACACACTGCCGTGAAAAATCCATACCCTCCGAGCATGCGCACTAGTAAGCTCCTCAGCTGTTCAATGACGTAGTGGTGACGTAGGTGCACAGAAGGTGACGAGGGTATGCATTTCTCACGGGTAGGTTTTTTTCACGGAACACCGTTCCTTCAGAGCCCCGTGCCGTGACCATCGGCACCCGCGTGCGGGAGTGACATCAACGCGGCTCCGGCCAATCAGATGGCCGGATGCCACGATCCCGGAAGACGGGCGACTGGACGTGTCGCCCGTCATACAGCTAAGTGGACGGCACGGCGGGGGCTCGTTCTAAGGTAAGTATTTCATAATGAGCTAGTATGCGATGCATACTAGCTCATTATGTGTTTCTCTTTCAGGTCGAAAATAAAATAAAATTTTCGTATGGGTTTACAACCTCTTTAATACAATTTATTTTTACTCTTTTATTATCCTTTGTAGCTTCCCACTGCTTCTGATTTCATTCAGCCTGTTTGCATCCACTTCTTGTCTACATCCACTCCTGCTCAGGCTTCATTGATCCATTCTCACATTTTCAGGTAGTGCTCAGCGCAGCACATCACCCGCTATGTGTCCCTTAGCCTGTCTTCAGCACAGCTGTATGTAGAGAAGCTCATTGAGCCAAGAAGGCACAGACACAAAGACAAGATGCCAAAACCTGTGGAGTCTGGATCCTTAACAATGGACTATGGACGAGATTGGAAGACATTGCCCGGCAGCAGCACACCTCGCCTAACCCGAGTGGTTAGCAGGTAAAAGCAGCTGGATTCATTCATTCCCATGCCCTCAACATTTTTCACCCAGCCCCTGGGGCTTAATCATGGAGGCGGGGCAAAATCTGTTAGGGCCGTGGCCTGGATGAATTGAGCGGAGGCTGCTTTTACCGGGTAACCACTCAGGCTGGACGATGGTAAGTGGCGGCCAGCCTATCTCTTCCTATTTCTGCAGTGTGCTTGGGGTCTTGACAAACCTTTCTCCAGCCTGCATCCTCACTAGTCAGCGGCATTCAACTCACCAGACCTTGCCAGCCTGAGCGGGGGCCCCTAAGCATTAATCGTGGGTCAAAGTACTGTGGACACTTCATGCTGCTTAGACCTACAAAAACTGTGTTCTGTTGCATCTCCTTGGCAGCACTCTCAACCACTGGTTAAGTAGCAAGGACTGTGTGGACATTATGACTGCTCACTGCCTGTTACTCTAGAATGTTTGTGAATGTATTTTCACACATTTTGTGTATAAAACAAATTACACTATGATGGTTTGCTACACTATTTGTGTTTTTTTTTTTCTTTCCTATGTTTTTTGTGTTATGCCTTGAGCTAGGTGCAACCTGCAGTAATGGTGCTATTTTCTATTTAGTTCTGCAGCAACCTTCCCCACACTTGTAATTTATACAAATTAATTTATCAATTTTTGTAACTTTGCATTAAGTACTTTTCTGTTACTTTCCTGGAGATCAGAATTTTATTTTTCTCTGCCTTTGCTCTGTGCAGCTATCCGAAACTAGCATTTGATTCACCCCATTACCTAATCTATCACATACATTTATTTCTGATCCTAATGTCTTGTACTACCTGGATGCCACATATTACTAGTTTATTTTTCTTTAAATTCAAAGCGCTTGCATGAAAAAAATAAAAAAGAGAAAACAAAAGTATTCTCTGTATCACTTACCCTAGACTAAGCACATCGAGGTAGGGAAGGCAGACGCCCATCTAGAATGTCAAATTGGTGTCCACTTTTGACATAAACAAGGTCTTTTTATTTTAACAAACTTACAAATGGAAGCAATTCTATTACTTTAGAACTGGCGGGTAATTCACAGAATGCCCAACACAATAAAGACATTCACTGTACTTTGCCCTGCATAGATGTGCGATACTGACCCCCTACTACACAGTAAATTTGGTGTCTTTAATTTAAAATAAGTCTCAGTTGCATGAAGACTCTGCAAGCTAAAATATGGTGCAAATGCATTTCTTTAATCTGACTAATCTGTAAAGAGTATCAACTATGGGATTTATTTAGCATTCGGTTCAGAGCAGACTTCACTGGTAGAAACCCAATTCATTTAAATACGATATACACATGAAAACCCTAAACATTTAAAAGGCAGCGAAGGTTTGTCACGTCCATGTATTGTACTGCCTTTACTCAATTAAACATGTTGTGGCATAGGACTTTGAGCTGTAAGTCCATCTGTAATGAGCCGTTTGTTTCAATTTAATTTTGGTATTCCAAACTCTTATTTTTGGCATTTGTATGCATAAAACTTCATATAGTTAGCATAATGCACGGCCTATTAAATGGCAGGTACACATGATCAAATGCCACAGACTGAGGATTTTTATTTTTAGTGATCTAGGAAAAAAAAAAAAAAAATAATCATCTTTATTTGCCATTATGGCCTTTGTTTGAAACCCAGATTTTTTTTCCCTCTTTACTTGATCTTTAATGATTTATTAGCATTCCCACAGTCCACGCCATGCAGAGCCCTTTCCAGTTAAAATCAATGCTGTGTGTGTTAGAGCTTAAATGACCAAAAGCAGGATATTCTGCAGGATTTAAGTTCTCACCAATGACCACATTGTAATGTTCGTTTCCTCAATTTATAGCTCTCACATCAAAACAGTTCTTTGATCATTAAAGCCTACTAAAGACCAAAGGTAGCATGGAACATCTTGTTAGGCCCTAGCACATTCTGCCTTGTTAGTAACCACCTACAGAAAGTCCAAATTGCGTTAGCGGATGAAAATAACATTGAGCGTTTAGTCACCTTGGTTTCTAAGCATTGCATTAAACATTTTCACAACTGAGCTGGCGGTTAGGTCGGCAGCTACAAGGTTAAACCTAGGAAATACGCTTATCCATGATTAAACCTTCATTTCATACCTTGACCATTTAATTGCAATGGGCAATGCTACACTAATCTGGAAAGCAGCTTCGCTAATTTGCAGCATCATTTGTAAGAAATGTCTCTATATGGCTACAGAAACACACTTTAGCTTCCTTTGAAGTAGTAAAACACGTTATTATAAAACAGGAGTCCCTGCTAACCGCCATGACAAATGCAGAATACTCATTGCTTCTGTGTTAGTCTCCTTGGCGTGCGAGGGGGAAGGACTGTGTCATTTTGCTCCCGCTTGGGAATACCAGCTATTGAATAAGAAGCAGTGGCAGTATGTGCTTTGCTCAGACATGGTCCTCAGAGAGGCAGTATTGACTCCACATGACAAAATCACTTTGTTACCTCTAAGCGCTGCTTTGTGAGGTCAGGGGTGATTTACCGATCCCAAGTCAAGGTTCAAAATTAACTATTTCAGCTGCACAATGGCAGGAATTATGCCGTTGTTTTTTATTTCTAGTACAAAAGCAATTTGATGGAAAATTATTCCACATTTACCCAGTTTCCAGACTAAGCTTACTGGGTCATTCTACCCAAGGCTAGCAATAGACAGGTCAATAAAAGATTTGTCCATCCTTGGCAAAGTTACTGCTTGCCCGAAGCTGATGCAACTTTTTCTTAGATGTGTTAAAGACTCATTCCCTTTTTTAAAAGATAAAAAAAAAAAGATATTTCTCCCTAATTGTCACAAATATTTTCTAGTATGCATTGTGACCAGTGCATGGGATTTCTTTATAAAGCCGTTCATTTGTTTGTTTCTTAAACCTTACAGTGCCTTCTTCTCCTCTCCAAAGCTTTAGGCCTCAAGATGAGGATTATTTTTTAACATTTCACCTTTTGCAAAAAAAAATAAATGCACCCATTTTGCAAAATCTTCCTTCTGCTCAAGCCTTCAGCTATGAAGCTCAGGAAGTATGAATGGACTAAAATGCAGTGAACTCACAATATTTATGCTTCAAGGAGAACTACGATCATTCTGCAAAGGTGGCAGATCAGAATTTGTTTTATTCAGATTCCTGTGAATAAATGAAGAGGCTGTGTAGGTGAAGCTATTCACAGTCACAACTATTTCAAATCTGAACGAAATCGGCAAGGAGTAGAACCCTGCGATCCAGTAAATGGGGACAGTTTAGAGGTAGGGGGCTGTGTTCCATGTTCCAAAAGGTGGAGTTCGTTTTTAAGATATGCAGGTCAATGAAATAGCCCTTTACACAGCAGTCCACAAGTAATTCTAGTGAATCCAAACATTTAAAGTGATACTAAACATACCTAAATTTACATTGTCCTTTCTCTTTCTGTAAGTGGATGATGGCACTGTAAATATTTTAATAAAAAAAAAAAAATCTAAGTACCCTTTTCCTAATCGATATACAGTTTTCACAAGGCCTGGCTCTTTCCCAGCCTGTTTGCAGGGAAACATAAGCAGGAGGAGCTTCTAGTCCTCTGCTGCTGGTCACATGTTCAAAAATAAATAAATAAATAAATAAAAAACAGCCTTTGGGATACAGAGTAAAAAAAACATAAGTAATATCAATAAACCATTTTTGTTATACAAATATATATATTTTGGCACTAACATGGTATGGATGGATTTTTGCCAGTCACAGGCTGTGTCACACCCCTCCAGCCTGCGTCTTAGAAAAAGAGGGAGGTGAAGCTTCCATCAATCTACATGCAATATCTTACCCCTATTGTGTTTAGCTGGTTAATTGGCATGGAGGAGGAGGGAGGGAGGGAGCTGTCATTTACCACTGTGTATATGCCCACATTTGTGACTCTATATTCACATGGGCTACTCAGATGTGATTGGGAGGAAACACTCATCATAGAAACTCACTAAAAACTGAGTGCAGAGTTGCCAACACTGCTCTGTGAAGTCTCTAGCTGCATTGGGGACTTGGACAGAAGAGGAGATAGAGAACAGCAGGATCAACCAGTTTTTTTGCAGAATACAGAAAACAACTCTCATAGTGACTGAATGAGTATGAACAACATGTAATACACCATTTATTGATAGTTTTTTATGATGTGGGGTTAGTAGCACTGTAAGTATAGCCAGAATGTGCACTCTTCTACCTGTCAGCTATACCGTACCTTTTTCATGGAATCCCCACAATATGCTTGAATATCTGATTCCTCAAAATAAGAATACAAACTTGGCATGAGAGCTGCTCTGCTAAACTTGTCTTTATGGCTACAGAATAACTCCCAGAGCAAAACTTAAGACTAGGACCGTCAAGTAGGTGAGCATAGTAGGAGACTGGCAGTACCTTTATGTTTCCAAATTGAGTCCTGTTCCAGTACTACTAAGATGTCCCAGGAGTTCCACAATAAAGCCTTATCCACACTGGACATTATAAAAAAGCCAGTAGCGTTAAGGTGTAGTTGTAGAGCGTGTTTTTCAGTGTTTTTTTTAGCTGTAGCGTGTTTTTTTTTTTTTTAGCAAAACTATACTCCCATAAAAGCTTATGGCTCGAAAACGCTGATAAACACCGAATAGCCCGTTTTTTCTTTTTTTAGCATTTTTCAGCTTTTATCAGAGTTAAAGCGTTTTTAGAGCTTAAAAACTCCTCTTAAAACCCACTACTTTTGGGGGGGTTTTTTCCAGCCAAAAAACGCCCCTGCCAAAAACTACTAATAACAGCCTATGTGTGCATTGACACATAGAATAACATGCTGGGGAGTTTACTGGCTGCAGAAAAAAAATGCCTGACGCCAAAAACAGCAGCTGTAAAAACGTCCAGTGTGCATGAGGCCTAAATCTGTTAAGCAGGTATTATCAAGAGTTGTACTATATATAGGCTGACATTGCCTAACTGTTTTTTTTTAAATACTAGTTATCAAGTTACTAGGGCCAGACAGGCAACTAACATGTTCAGAGGATAAAGTCTACAATGGAGGCACATATATCAGCACAGGTTTCCATTATGAAGAGGCTGCAAAGGGCTATAAAGTGTTGTAACCCAAGGCAACTAATTATAGTAGCAGTTTAGCCAAATTAGACAGATTTAGCGATTTGTGAGCAGTGGCTTTGCCCCAGAGCTCTATGCGTCCTACTATTAAATTTATCCTAACTCCCCTATGGCTTTAGAACATGTATAAACAAAGCAACTAGAATGCTAAAACTGCAATAAACTGGTCATTTGAAAAAAAAAAAAGCATACAAATAATGAATTTCCCTTCTGTTATAATAATCGTTCATGTTTACTTTTTCAGCGATTGAAAATATCAAGTTGCCCCACAGAGATCTGCTCTAGCTCTGGAAAGAGACCGACTTAAAAAAAAAAAAAAAGAAATAAGAACTTTGCACATCTGGAAGAAATTTTAACTTTCCATGACACGGTTTAAGTTTTGGAAACTTAATTTTCACTAGATTTCACATCAACAGATGGCAGACAAACACGGCCTATTTTTAGCCCATTGTATCTTTTGATTGGAAGTTTACAAAATGCCACAACATATAAGAATCAGGCTCTGCTAACATTTAAATTTATCCCTGCATAAAATCAAAGTAGGCGATGTGATCTCCCAACAATTATCTGTTCTATTTCATTGTTCTCTCCTGGGGAAACTTGTCTTGGAAGCATCATGCTGAAATATAATCCCAGTTAATCACATGAACTCCATGAATATTATTAATATATGTATTTAGTTTCTGAAGCCCAGTGGCTCATGTTATCAAAAGATAAACTGCATTTTACAAATTACACAGATTTTCCATTTTAATTGCAAATCAGGAAGACCTATTCAGTTGAGGATTTTTAAGTAGACCTAAACCATAGTGAAGTGATGGTTTGGACATGTGCTGGCAGCTTAAAGCAGACATATGCTTTTGGCCATCCAGGGTAAAACAAAAGGTTTTCTTTAATTCCTCGTGATTACATTCAGTAATGGAAGCTAAAGGAAATTTCTGATAGTACTTCCAGTCGTGAAAGAGCATGTGACTTACTCTATGTAAAAGCTCTGAGGCAACCCACACTGTCACTTCATGGGTTCATAGCCCTTTGTAACCTAAAGCCCCGTACACACGTGTCGAAAATTGGCAGGGAATTTTCAGCCAACGTCCGATCTGCCGATTTTCGGCTTGTTAGTATGATGCTTCCGACAACCGACTCCGACTTTTCAGCTGAAAAAAATCTGGTGTGCAGACTATAAAATTTTTGTTGGCCGTCAAAACACGGCCGATTTTCGTGCAGTCAGTACAGATTTCGACAGGGAAAAATCTTATGAGCAAGTCTGGGCATGCTCAGAGAAGAAAGAACACAAAGAAAGCAAACCAACACATGACATCACTTCTGAAGAAGATTTTTGTTGGGCGAGAAAATTTGTTTGCAGTCTAGGCACATTCCAACCAACAAAAAAAACACTCTGGACAAAAGTCGGACGATCGGTCGGCCGATTATCGTTGCGTGTGTACGGGGCTTAAGATTCCAGTGATTTATAGATGACACAAGGCTCTTCATTGGGCAGCATAAAGAAGGCAAATACAAACACATCTCTAAAGGTATGCCTTTAAATGAACCTAATGCTTTGTCGGCTTACTAAACAGCTTAAAACAAAATACAGTGCCTTGAAAAAGCATTCATACCCCTTTGAAACTTTCCACATTTTGACATGTCACAATCAAAAACGTAAATGCATTTTATTGGGATTTTATGTGATAGACCAACACAAAGTTACATAATTACGAAGCGAAAGGAACATAATAAGCGCCGGTTCACACTGGCGCGACGCTACTTTCAGGGGCGACCTCCGAGATCGCGGTGCGAGCAGCGCGCCGCGACCTCGGAGCGGCCGCCACAGACTTCATAACATTGAAGTCTATGGCGGTCGCCTCCTGGTCGCCCCAAAGAAGCTCCGGACCCTTTTTCTAGGTCGGAGCGACTTGTGTCGCTCCTATTAGAACGGGTCCGTAGCTTCCCTATGGGAGGCGACCTGCGGCGACCTGTGAGGCGACCAGGTCGCCTCACAGGTCGCCCTAGTGTGAACCGGGGCTAAATGGTTTTCAAAATTGTTTACAAATAAATATATGAAAAGTGTGGTGTGCACTTGCATTCAGTCCCCTTTACTCCGATATCCCTGACTAAACTCTACTGGAACCAATTGCCTTCAGAAGTCACCTAATTAGTAAATAGAGTCCTTCTGTGTGTAATTTAATCTCCGTATAAATACAGATGTTCTGTGAAGCCCTCAGAGGTTTGTTAGAGAACCTTAGTGAACAAACTAAGTTCACCTTAGTGATCACACCAGACAGGTTATAAATTAAGCTGTGGAGAAGTTTAAAGCAGGGTTAGGTTATAAAAAAATATTTCAAGCTTTGAACATCTCATGGAGCACTGTTCAATCCACCATCCTAAAATGGAAAGAGTATAGCACAACTGCAAACCTACCAAGACATGGCCATCCACCTAAACTGACAGGCCGGGCAAGGAGAGGATCAATCAGAGAAGCAGCCAAGAGGCCCATGGTAGCTCTGGAGGAGCTGCAGAGATCCACAGCTCAGGTGGGAGAATCTGTCCACAGGACAACTATTAGTTGTGCACTCCACAAATCTGGCCTTTACGGAAGAGTGGCAAGAAGAAAGCCATTGCTGAAAGAAGGTCATAAGAAGTCCCTTTTGCAGTTTGCGAGAAGCCAAGTGGGGGACACAGCAAACGAGTGTAAGAAGGTGCTCTGGTCAGATGGGACTAAAATTTACCTTTTTGGTCTAAAAGCAAAACGCTGTGTGTGGCGGAAAACGAACACTGCACATCGCCCTGAAAACACCATTCTCACCGTGAAACATGGGGGTGGCAGCATCATATGGGTATGCTTTTCTTCAGCAAGGACAGGGAAGCTGGTCAGAGTTGATGGGAAGATGGATGGAGCCAAATACAGGGCAATCTTAGAAGAAAACCTGTTAGAGTCTGCAAAACACTTGGGATTGGGACAGAGGTTCATCTTCCAGCAGGACAACGACCCTAAACATACAACCAGAGCTACAATGGAATAGTTTAGATCAGTGTTTCTCAACTCAGGTCCTCAGGGCACACCAACAGACCAGATTTTAAGTATTACCTTGGGGAGGCAGACTAGAAAACTGCAATCACTGAGCAGAAAATGATATCACCTGTGATGTATTTCAGTTTTCTTGCAAACCTGGCCTGTTAGAGTGCCCTGAGGACTGGAGTTGAGAAACACTGGTTTAGATCAAAGCATATTCATGTGTTAGAATGGCCCAGTCAAAGCTCGGACCTAAATCCAATTGAGAATCTGTGGCAAGACTTGAAAATTGATGTTCACAGACGCTCTCCATCTAATCTGACAGAGCTTGAGCTATTTTGCAAAGAAGAATGAGCAAAAATGTCACTCTCTAGATGTGAAAAGCTGGTAGAGAGATCCCCAAAAAGACGTGCAGTTGTAATTGCAGGGAAAGGTGATTCTACAAAGTATTGATTCAGGGGGGCTGAATACAAATGCATGCCACACTTTTTAGATATTAGTAAAGCATTTTGAAAACCATTTATCATTTTTCTTCCACTTCACAATTATGTGCCACTTTGTGTAGGTCTATCACATTAAATCCCAATAAAATACATTTACACTTTTTGGTTGTAACAAGACAAAATGTGGAAAATGTCAAGGGGTATGAATACTTTTTAAAGTATATTTCCGTAATCTGCATATGCTGATTGTTGTTGGGGTCATTTTCACTAGAAAACAAAGGGCATTTACTACACTTCTGTCAACAAAGGAATGGAAGTGACAGATTTGTAAGTAACTAAACTTAAGTTTGGGAGGTTTGAAAGGAACTTTTTCTGCTGCTTGATAAGTAAGGATAGACAAAAAATGGGAAAGAATCCCAACAAAAGTTCTATATGCGGGGTTGATAAGTAAGGAACCCAAATTCCTTGAAAGAAAGTAGACTTTTTTTTTTTAAGATTCACCCTGGTCTAATACAAAATAAAATAATATAGAATTGTATTTGAATTCTAATTACATTTATTGGTCAACCTAGTCTACAGTTTCCTCATCTACTCCTGCTCTCCATCCTAAATTGGCAACCACTGTTCCTAGGTTCACAGAAGACCCCAGTAAGCACCATGGTTGTGAGGCAGGCAAAAATGATTGGGCGACCTTCGCTCTTTCGTGGACACAGTTTGTGCCCATTAGGAGTGTCTGGGACAGGGTGGGGCCCCCTGCTAGCCGGTCTGTTGATGAGCTTAGTGAGTCCTCTGGGCTCTTGATGTACCTCCTTCCGATGGGAATCAGTCTGGGGACTTGTTGTATTTGCTGTTTACCTTTTAGTAATCGACTTCTTAGTCACCAAGGATGTGTTAAGTCATGTTTTGATATGCACTGTTCTGATGCGTGGTACTTTTCTGTATGCCCCCCCCCCTTTTTTTGCTATATTTTTGCTACATTTTCTGTACCTTTTCTTTTATGATTTGTACTTGTACTGCATTGTTTAAAAACTCAATAAAAAACGATTGAATACTAAAAATGATTGGGCGACATCAAGGCAAATCCAACATGAAAATATTAGCTGACTTTTTTATGTATGCGGGCCCCCCAAACATTCACCTAGATCAGTGGTTCTCAACCTCAGTCCTCAAATACCCCCAATGAGGCCATGTTTTGGGAACTTCCCTTGGATAAAATAGCTCTTATCAATACCATGTCATTGATATTGATTTAAAGCAGCTGTGCAAAGTAAAGGAAAACATGGCCCGTTGGGAGTACTTGAGGACTGAGGTTGACAAACCACTGACCTAGAACACCTATTGAGTAATCCAGCCCTACACCTCTTACTTATGCTATAAAGAGCTGTGATAGCGCCTATCCAAAGTATGCAATAGCAGAAACACACACACTTAATGATGAGCAATACATCTTAACACAATAAAAGTTTATGATTGGTCAGTGTTGTTTAAATGGTTTCACCTTTTTGAAATGGGGAGATATAAAACGTAAGCATCCAACTGCTAAGCACAACACAATCCAAGCAATGTAAACAGTAATGTGTCTGGACAGCCTTACATAATATCTCTGCCATTACATAATGTAGATGAAAAGCCAATCCACATATGACATATAAAAAAAAAAAAAAAAAAACAACAGAGCCTAAGGAACTGAGCAGGAAGAAAAAAAAAAAAAAAAAAGGAAAAAAATAAACGTATGGCGAATGGTTTTGTCAACGCCTGAAGGGCTGCAGGTGGAGTCTTGCCTGTGGCTAAAGTGTGGTACATTACTCATCATTTGTAACAATTAACTTTATAGTACAAGAAACAAGACAGAAGGAAGCAGTGCCAGTACACTTAAAACACACAGTGATGGAAGAAAAATTAAAATGGTTTTGAAGGTTATTAATTTAAAAATCAATATTTCTGCACTACTATGGATGGTGGCCCAAAAATAATAAACTATTTTTTAATGAGTTTTTGGAGTACAACACTAAAGGTAATATTCTGTTAACTGTAGCATCTGTAGCAGAAGTTTTTCGGCCATTTAAACAAATTAGAAAAATATGAATATATAAAATATGCATAAAGACATACCCAAAACATTGCCAGCTGGTACTTCATCCAAGTCTTTTAGCTCACGACCCATAAGAAGATAGAGGTTTTCTAAAGTACAGCAAGCCATGTGAGGAATGGCAGAGATGTCAGCAGAGAAGGAACACTCAGATGGTAGCTAAAATAATTAAAACATGAGTGCCATCAGCTTTATTTTCCATACCAACATATAGTGCCACTACAATGCATTTTGCTTTTTACATTATAGAAAAGCTTACAGAATGAATCAGTCATGGCTTCAAAATAACTTACAGCAGGGCTGGCCAAATTGCAGGAGTAAAGTAGCCAATGCTCCTTCAAAATTACAGCTGGTGGGTCTTGGACTGGACAGACTGACTCCTGCATTCCTTATTAATTTGTCCATCCCTGGCTTACAGTTTAGTGTCTCTTCCACCAACATACAAAAAAAACCTCACAGAGACACAGGTCAATTTAGTTCCAACCTAAATATATTCACTATATGAACAAGCAAAAAATTGGGGGAGCAAACCCTGAACATGTATATCTAAAGCCAGTGCAGCTATGGACCAAGCAACATTTATATTAAAAAAGAATAGCGCACACATGCAAAAGAAATGACTTTCAAATATGGAGACAATATTCTCCATATTTAATAATGGGGTACTTTGACGCAGTGGTGGGCTTGAGCACGATATGGCCATATGGTGGGACTAAATCCCCATTTTTATTTATGGATTGTCTCCATATTTCAAAGTCATTTCTTTTGCATGTGTGCGCTATTCTTTTTTAATATTCACTATATGGCCACATGGTTTTTAACAACTGACCATCACACCTACATTAACTTGTTGGAAATCATATGCCATCATTTATATTTATGGAGTACAACCTCCAAAAAGCTCATGTTGGTGTGATGATCATTTGTCCAAAAACATTTGGCATGTCCAAAAATGTTTGGCATTTATTTAGATTTTCCACTCTCTTGACATCTATAACAGCTTCCACTCCCCTAGAAAGGATTTCCACAAGATTCTGGAGTGTGTCAAAGATGAGGAGACCTGACCTGCAATAGGCATTCCAATTGAAGCGATTGTAAAGCCTTGTTTTTTTTTTTTTAATAACAAACATGTTATACTTACCTCCTCTGTGCAGTTGGTTTTGCACAGAGCAGCCCGGATCCACCTCTTCTCGGGTCCCTCTTTGCTGCTCCTGGCCCCTCCCTTCTGTCGAGTGCCCCCACAGCAAGCAGCCTGCTATGAGGGGCACCCGAGCCGAGCTGCAGCCTCGTGTCTGAATGGACACGGATCTGCTGTTGGACCCCGCCCCTCTCTCTGATTGGCTGACTTTGATTGACAGCAGCCGAAGCCAATGGCACCGCTGCTGTGTCTCAGCCAATCAGGAGGGAGAGTCCTGGATCTCTGAGGGACTCTTGGACATCGCTGAATAGAGATGGGGCTCAGGTAAACATTAGGGGGTGCTGGGGCGCCTGTTACATACAGAAGGCATATCTTAATGCATAGAATGCATTAAAATAAAAAAACTTCTGACTTTACAACTCCTTTAATCTCAAATGTGTTCCAATAGGGTTGAGGTCAGGGCACTGTGCAGGCAACTCAAGTTTCTCCACTCCAACCTTGTAAAACCATCCCTTTTTGGACCTGACCTTGTTTATAGGGGCACAGTCATGCAAATTGTTGCTACAGAATTTAAGGCCTGAACTCAATTTGGTCATAATTTTGATCTTTTAGAGTATTTACCCTTTCTCTGAATGCAGTTTTCAGCTTAAAAAAGCCACCCACACTAACAGTAGCCTGTCTTTACAGCCATCCATCAAAAGGAAATGTAAAGGCGTGGAGCGGCGTTCCATTCGCCAAACCTATTGGTACTGTGATTGCCATAGAAAGCGGATTTATAAGCGATATGTAGTAAGTGCAATTTTATCATTAAATTGTGGTTGTACTGGCATACTGCACTATCGGAGTCTTCTTTTTATTTGCATTTGGATGTCCTCTGATCGGAGTTCCATAAATACCTGGTTTTTACCTGGTAAATACCTTATTCCTTTTGTTGGTGAGAAGACAGTGATAAGGATGTGATAAGGATGACCTGAAGTGATTGTGGATACTTATGCTGATTGCGACCCCCTATAATTAAGATTATATAGCCATATCCTTCTGGTAAGGAGTATTTGATAAGAGCACTGGGTGAAGGTGTGGAGGTGAAGGTTTCCTATCACTTCTATCAAGTCTACGCTTCTAAACATTGCTGCGATTAACTGTTTAATCACCTTGATTTCAAGCACTAAAGGACTTTATTTATTTATTTATGCATATGAGCTGGTTTTGTGCTTTTATCCATTTTTGTGGTTTTAGCTACTAATGGTTTTAAGCATTGTTGGACTTTTTTACCAGTCTTTATTCATTTTATTATATATTTATGCACTTTAGCACTTTTTGGTGAATATTATTGTTGAGCGCAATATTTATTCTCATTTCACATTGAAAAGGAAATGTAAACTGATGTTTATTGTTGAAAAGGAGTGATATAGTGGCAAGTACTTTCAATCCATAAAGTCTTAAAAACAATACTGGACAAATTGTCGAAATAAGTAGAAGTCCTTTATTTGACTGAATTATTTCCCTTTAATACTATGTTCAACATTTTTATCTGAAATTAAGGCCACTTTCGCACTTGTACAAATTGAAAGTCCTGCAACATTGACGCAACTTGAAGCAATGCCTGTGTAATCTTAGGGTCTATGGACCTCAAGTGGCATCAAAGTCGGACCGAAGTAGTGCAGGGACAACTTTGAAGTCACACAGATATAAATGGTACTCTTTGCAAATCACGGGGTCCGAATTTCCATGTAGCAGGATGAGTCATAAGAGTGTGAAAGGGGCCTAAAGGCAAACTTTTTTCATTTTTAGATATATAGCAGAACATGATTAACTTACTACTATCCTTTCCAAAGTATGTAAACTACTAGGGGCGTTCAAGTCAAAATGGTACATTTGAGTCTATATAATAAAAGAACAAGTTTCAAGGAGTGGAAACTGCATTTATTTTTTTACATACTTCCCTGCTAAGTTTATACACGTATCCCAGTGTTTAACTAATGCTTGGAAAGCTTCAGCATAGAAAGATTTGTCAGCATGTCTGAACCATCCTCGGACAGCATGCTTCACTTCATCTTTAGTACTGGAATGTAGACCTCAGGAGGACTCTTTTAGAGGTCCAAACAGGTGGACATCACTAAGGGGGATGTGACAATACCTCCCAGTCGAGTTGCTGTAATGTAAATGTAGGGCAGTGAGCAGTATGAGATTGCGTGTTGTCCTAGAAAAACAGGATACTCTTAGTGATCAAACCTGTCCGTTCTTTCTGCAGACGCATATGCATATCAATCAGAACATGACAGTAATATTTACTGTTGATAGTGGCACCACGGGGTAGAAAATCCACATAAAGACACGTTGTCCCAGAAAACACTTCCGATCACTTTACCTGCAGACCCAATTGTTCAAAGTTTTTTTTGGTTGTGGTGAGTCCGCATGCTTCCACAGCTTTGATGCTTGTTTTGATTTCAGAGAGAGGGAACCACCAGCGTCGGGACTGTCACTGACGAACGTACGGCCATCTTTGAAACATTTACACCATTCAAATGTCATGTTATGTCTCATCACTGTACTGTGCTTAAAGTCTTCTGTAGATATCCGCAGGTTTTACACCTTCGTTCACAAGAAACTTCATCACCATACGCTGTTCCATGCACGCACTAGCACTGTTGTCTGCCATCTTGATTAACGGTCTCTGGATTGGCCCGCAACATTTGGGCCACCTATCAGTAATAGGACACACTTGCCACTTACTACCGCATTTTGTACCACCCTGCTAGCATCCCTTTCTATACCTGGAAAATGAAAAGTCACGGTTTGACTTGAATGCCCCTCGAATTTATGGAGTATATTGGCATACACAATACATACTGCAGTTCTTGCTTAGTATCGCAGTATAGTGTTGTGCTTTACGGCTCTTCCTAACCATTTCCAGCCCGCCCCCCAACAAATCCCCGGCGGGGCGGTGCAGCTCTCGTTCTGGGACAACGTCATATGACGGCGCCCAGTTTAGCCATGATCTTGATCTTGGCAAAGAGCCAATGTGATTGGCTGTGTCCAATCACATGTAAACAAGGAAGTGCCATTTATCAGCTTTTCCTCTCTCACACACTGTCAGAGTCTGAGGTGAGGAGAGCTGATAAGCGGCATCTTCTCACAGGGAATACATGTAAAGGTAATCAGGGTACTGATCATTAGTGCCCTGATTACAATAAAGCCCCAACAGTGCCTATTAGCAATGCCACCCTGTGCCCATCAGTGACACCAGTCTGTGCCCATCAGTTATGCCAATCAGTGCTGCCTTTTAATGCCCAGCAGTGCCACCCATCAGTTCCCATCAGTGCTGCATATCAGTGCCACCTATCAGTGCCCATTAGTGCCTCCTCATCAGTGACACCTCATCAGTGCAGCCTCATCAGCGCACATCAGTGAAGGGGAAACATTACTGATTTACAAAATTTTCTGAATTTTTTTTTTCTCAAAATTTTTGGTATTTATTTATTTTTTAAGCAAAAAATAAAAAAAAACAGTAGTGATTAAATACCACCAAAGAAAAAATCTATTCGTGTGAAAAAAAAAATGATAAAAAAAAGTAATTTGGGTACAGTGTTGTATGAAAGTGTAATTGTCATTCAAAGTTCAACATCGCTGAAAGCTGAAAACCTGCCTGGGCAGGAAGGGGGTGAAAGTGCCCGGTATTGAACTGGTTAAAGTGCCACAATGAAAGTCTGCAGGATCGACTTAGTCTAAAGCTGGTCATACAAGGATCGAAATTCAGCTGGATCAGCAGGGACCAGACAAATTTTGATCCATGTATGGGGCAGGCTGGTTGTACTGAAGTCAATCTCCTGATCAAATTCAGTACAACCAGCCTGTTGGGTTTGATGGGGGAATAAAGCAATTTTCTTTTCTTCAACCATAATGTGAGGCTTGCTTTACTGAAAACAATACATTTCTTATTTGCTAATTATACTGCCAGTTTAGTCACTACAGGGAAAACCTACATGTTGCAAAATGAAATACAATAATGAAAACATGTAAGCATGTAAATGTCACCCCTCCTAAATATTATATTCTGTAAAAATTCACAATACTAGAAAAAAAAGTTTACTGAAACACAATTCCACTGGGTCGTTTTTTTTTTTTTTTTTAATTAGGTTAATTCATTTTTTACATGCACCTTAAACATTCTACCCTGGACAGCTGACAATGCTTATACCACTACAGAATATACAGTATGAGCATATGTATGTGTGTATATATATATTTATAAATAGATCATATTCATTGGCCTCTTTTTTTGGTACACCTTGCTATTACCGGGTTGGACCCCCTTTTGCCTTCAGAAGTGCCTTCCTTTGGCAAAGATTCAACAAGGTGTTGGAAACGTTCCTCAGAGATTTTGGTCCATAGTGACATGATAACATCACGCAGTTGCTGCAGATTTGTCGGCTGCCCATCCATGATGCGAAATCTCCCATTCCACCACATTCCAAAGGTGCTTTATTGGATTGATATCTGGTGAGTGTGGAGGCCATTGGCGTACAGTGATCTCATGGTCATGTTCAAGAAACCAGTGGTGAGATGATTTGAGCTTTGTGACATGGAGCATTATCCTGCTGGAAGGAGCCATCAGAAGATGGGTACACTGTAGTCATAAAGGGCTGGACATCAGCAACAATACTCAGGTAGGTTGTGGTGTTTAAACAATGCTCACTTGGTACTAAGGGGCCCAAATTGTGCGAAGAAAATAACCCCCACACCATTATCTCACCACCACCAGCCTGAACCGTTGATACAAGGCAGGATGCATCCATGCTCTCATATTCTTTACACCAAATTCTGACCCTACCATCTGAATGTCGCAGCTGAAATCGAGACCCATCAGTCCAGGTTACATTTTTCTAATCTTCCATTGTCCAATTTTGGTGAGCCTGTGCGAAGTTTAGCATCAGTTTCCTGTTCTTAGTTGACAGGAGTGGCACGCAGTGTGGTTTTCTGCTGTTGTAGCCCATCGGCTTCAAGGTTCGATGTGTTGTGCATTCAGAGATGGTATTCGGCATATCTTGGTTGTAACAAGTGGCTATTTGAGTTATTCTTGCCTTTCTATCATCTGGAGACAGTCTGCCCATTCCCCTCTGACCTCAACAAGGCATTTTACTCCACACAACTGCTGGTCACTGGATATTTTCTCTTTTTTGGACCATTCTCTGTACAGCCTAGAGATGGGTATGTTTGAAAATCCCAGTAGATCAGCAGTTTTTGAAATACTCAGACCAGCCCACCTGGCACCAACAACCATGCCATGTTTAAAGTCACTTAAATCCCCTTTCTTGCTGATTAGCAATTTGTATTACCAAGCAACTGAACAGGTGTACCTATTAAGTGGCCGGTAAGTGTATATATATATATATATATACATACACAGTATATTTCCTATTACAGAGAATGTGTTGTGGCTTTGTACATATTTTCTCAAAAGAACAATATATAAGAAGCACTATATTAAAAAAAAAAAAAGCAGACACAGCTAAAGTTCACATTCAGCTAGCCTCCTGCTGCCATTCACTAACAGGATACAATTGCTGTAACAAAATCTTTGCACAAGGCCAGCCTCATTGCTAAGCTCCCGAACTGATCTGTGGAGCAGAGTAAGAAGCTGGCAATGTAAAGATCCTGCCACTACTGAAATCACAGTAAGTAATGGAACTACTCAGCTCCAGCATATAACCTTCTGTTAAAACATACCCTGCAACCTTACAACAGATGGTGTCCATTACACATTGGATCAAATTATTTTTGCTTCTTTTTAAAGAATGCCAAGCAGGCTTGCTGTCCAACTACCTCTAACACGTGTGCATGGATCTCTTCCAGCCTAAAAGGCAGAATTCATACAGATCTTTAAAATAGATTTGAATGAGCAAGCCAATCCATTAATACAGAGATATGACATTGCCAATTTGAATTTTAGCCCAATGCTCCTGATTTTCTGGTTTCTCTTTACACTGTTAAAGCTGAACACCAGGTACAGTTTTTTTTTTTTTGCATTGTTACATTGCTACAGCTTTGACCAATTTACAAAATGCATATGCCATACCTGTGGGACCACTGGAGAAACGCGATAGTAGGTGCCAATACTACAGTGATAGCTCCTGTCTTTCAGGTCCCGTTCTGAGCGGCAGCTCTGCTGCATAAACCACAGTGAGTTGCTCGCTCAGCATGCCATTCACAGACACCTTGATTTTTTTTTTTTTTATCGCTAAGCATTCCCTGATTGGACAACGTAGAGAATGTGAAGTCACCTCTCTGCCTCTCCAAAAAAAATTCAAGGTGTTCTGTGAATGGCGCCTGGGACACAGGAACCAGAAAACTTCAGCAACCACATTAGTATTGGGTCTACTACAGTTGATCTCTGCTTCCACAGCAGTCCCATCAGTATGTGACGCGATGACAAAGGCCGCGACGCTCCTTCTTCAAAGCGAGGACGTGTTGGCTGACACGGAAACGCGTTGCGCATTAGTGACGTCATCCTCCCTCAAAGCACGGCTCTCTGCGCCTCAGGTCTTGCTTTCGGCTTCTCCACCAGCCAGCGTCGAGTCGGGTTTCCTGTTGCACCGTACAGCCGGCTGAATCCACCACGGTTACAGACCCCTCCTCGACAGCGCTTCCTCTCCAGGAGGAACGCGGAAGACTCACCCAGGACAGCTTGTCTACATGCATTTAACCTTTTATTTCTTGTGAGTTGTTTACCACTTGCTTTAATAAATCACCGAACGTATTACACTAAGCGACTCCTGTTCCTCTATTTTCCTCTGCAGCTATTTGGGACTCCAATTCTGGTTCCTATGGATGGCCGCCCTTAGATGTATGGACTAAGATATACCGGACTATGTTTTTGTTGTATTCCCACACACATTTTCGTCATCCCATGCCCTCAGCAGTGTTTGGGTTATTGTCAAGTTCTGAACAGTTGTGCCTTTTCTTGTGTTTTGCCTTGAGTATGGCATATGCATATTAGCACTGGTTTAAGTTGGACCCATCTACAGAAGCAAAAAAAAAAACAAAATGTATATATGGAGTACAGCTTTAAAAAAATATATAGGATGCCATCTCCTAATATGACCGCTCTATACATGGAATGGAATTCCCAGAGTTAGAAGGTTGCGAGTATGCGGAAATTTTAGCTGAATACACAGTGCATCAAGAAAGTATTTACAACACTTCACTTTTTCCACATTTTGTTATGTTACTGCCTTTTCCAAAATGGAATTCATTATTTTGCTCAAAATTCTACAAACAATATCCCATAATGACAATGTGAAAGAAATATTAAAAATAAAAACAAAAAAAATCCCATGTACATGTATTCACAGTCTTTGCTCAATACTTTGTTGAAACCCCTTTTTCACTAATTATAGCCTCAAGTATTTTTGAGTATGATGCTACAAGCTTGGCACACCTATTTTTGGGCAGTTTCTCTCCCATTCTTCTTTGCAGGACCTCTCAAGCTCCAACAGGATGGATGGGGAGCGTTGGTGCACAGCCATTTTTAGATCTCTCCAGCAATGTTCAATTGGGTTAAAGTCTGGGCTCTGGCTGGGGCACTCAAGGACATTCACAGAGTTGTCCTGTAGCCTCTTCTTTGTTATCTTGGCTGCATGCTTAGGGTCGTTGTCCTGTAGGAAGAAGAACCTTCACCCCAGTCTGAGGTCTAGAGCACACTGGAGCAGGTTTACATCAGGGATATCTCTGTACATTGCTGCATTCATCTTTCCCTTGATCCTGACTAGTCTCCAAGTTCCTGCCGCTTAAAAACCTCCAGGTTTCCTCCAGACATGACGCTTGCCATTCAGGCCAAAGAGTTCAATCTTTTATTCATCAGACCAGAGTATTGTGTTTCTCATGCCCCGAGTGTACTTCAGGTGCCCTTTGGCAAACTTCTGGTGGGCTGTCATGTGCCTTTTACTGAGGAGTGGCTTCCGTCTGGCCACTTTACCATACAGACCTGATTGGTGGAGTGCTGCAGAGATAGTTGTTCTTCTGGAAGGTTCTCCTCTCTCCACAAAGAAATGCTAGAGTGCTGTCAGAGCAACCAATAGGTTCTTGGTCACATTCCTGACTAAGGCCCTTCTCCCATGATTGCTCAGTTTGGCCGGGCGGCCCGCTCTAGAAAGAGTGCTGGTGGTTCCAAACTTCTTCTATTTACAGGTGATAGAGGCCACTTTGTTCATTGGGTTCTTCAATTCTGCAGATATTTTTCTGTACCCTTTCCCAGATTTATGCCTCGATACAATCCAGTCTCGGAGGTCTACAGACAATTCCTTGGACTTCATGGCTTGATTTGTGCTCTGACATGCACTGTTAGCTGTGGGACCTTATATAGACAGTTGTGTGCCTTTCCGAATCATGTCCAGTCAACTGAATTAACCACAGGTGGACAGTTGTAGAAACATCTCAAGGATGATCATTGGAAACAGGATGCTGAGCTCAATGTTGAGTGCCATGGCAAAGGCTGTGAACACTTATGTACATGTGATTTATTTTTTGTTTTTATAAATTTGCAAAGATTTTAAACAAACTTCTTTCACATTGTCATTATGGGGTATTGTTTGTAGAATTTTGAGGAAAACAATGCATTTCATGCATTGTGGAATGCTGTAACATAACAAAATGTGGAAAAAGTGCTGTGAATACTTCCTGGATGCATTGTTTGAGCAAAATTTTAAATAAAAATGTAGTACATGATGGAAGTACAGAAAATACCTGTCGATCCTGCCAGTAATCCAGAAATTCCTAACTTCCTGTAGTGAGCTGATGTTGCTGCACTAATATCTCAAACTTTATAATGCATGGTATTGGATGACACAGACATATAACATGGGCATAGAGACATTTATTCTTTATTTATTTAAGGTACTTCCATAGTGCTGTCAAATTCCGCAGCACTTTACATATACCGTATATACTCGAGTATAAGCCGACCCGAATATAAGCTGAGGCACCTAATTTTACCACAAAAAATTAGGAAAACTTAATGACTCGAGTATAAGCCTAGGGTGGGAAATGCAGCAGCTACTGGACCCAACTGGACCACCACGAGACACAAAACAGGCACAGGTCATGGTACAGGCATGGCACAGGAGATGGTACAGGCATGGCACAGGTGATGGTACAGGCATGGCACAGATGATGGTATAGGCATGGCACAGGTTAAAGGAACAGGCATGGCACAGGTCATGGAACAGGAGATGGTATAGGTATGGCACAGGTGATGGTATAGGCATGGCACAGGTGATGGTATAGGCATGGCACAGGTGATGGTATAGGCATGGCACAGTAGGTACAGGCATGGCACAGTAGGTACAGGCATGGCACAGGAGATACAGTGCTGCGGGCATGGTACTGGAGAATGTCCTGTACCATGCCCGCAGCACTGCATAAGGAAATGCAGGGGCTGCGGAGGAGTCTCACTTACCTGTCAGTGAGGCGCCTTAGATTTAAAAATGGCGCCGCCCGGCGCCAACACATCACCGCGCATGCGCCGCCGATGCTCTGGAAAGCCCGTACACGCTCAGCTATTCCCAGGCAGACGGAGTATGCGCAGTGACATGTTGGCGCCGGGCGCCATTTTTAAAAAGTAAGTGAGCCAGTGACTCAAGCATAACCCGAGGGGGGCTTTTTCAGCATAAAAAAACACGCTGACTATGCAGATGACTGCAATCTACACGGCTCCGCTGGCCCCACTAAGGGGCTGCCGGGGGCTTTTTCAATTGCCTCTCGCGGCTGCTTCCTTTACTGTACAGCTACAGCTTCCTGGCACGGAACATTCCAACCTTCATGGACATTGAGAGGACTACTTTATTAGTCTCCTGGCACAGTTAGTCCCCAATAGGGGTGCCTGGATCGTTAGAGGGTTTGTTACTTACGTTGTATGTCTTCCTCAATCTCTTAGGTTTGCGGGACTTCACAGTCCAAATTCCTTTTGTTATGCTGTACACGCCATGTTTATACCATGTTATACCTTGTTGTTATTCTCAACCTGCTGTGCATTTTGATGCTTTGCTGTTCATTTCTATCTGAAACTAATAAAAATCTTTGACAACTAATAAAAAAAAAAAAAAAAAAACACGCTGAAAAACTCAATACTTATACTCGAGTACATACGGTATGGTATATTCACATAAGTTGTTCCTGTCCTCAAGGAGCTTACAATCTAAGGTCCCTAACTCACATTCATACATACCAATTTGAGCAGGAGCCAATTAATCTTCCACCATGTCTTTGGAATGTGGGAGAAAACCGGAGTGCCAGCAGGAAACCCACCCAGGCAAAGGGAGAACAATGCAAACTCCAGGCAGGTAATGCTGTGGTTGGGATATGAACTGTAGACCCTATGATGCTAGGCAGAAGCCTTGTTATCTAGCCACTATCCTGTACACATGGGGGATTTGTGTGGGTACATGTCACCGACGACAACCAAAAAAATTTGAAAGTAGAGGACAAAGTCTTAGCAAAGTGAAGAATTACAATAATACACTATATTACCAAAAGTATTAGGACGTCTGTCTTTTTACGTGCATGAATTTTAATGGCATCCCAGTATTAGTCCGTAGGGCTCAATATTGAGTTGGCCCATCCTTTGCTGCTATAACAGCTTCAACTCTTCTGGGAAGGCTGTCCACAAGGATTAGGAGTGTGTCTATGGGAATGTTTGACCATTCCTCCAGAAGCGCATCTGTGAGGTCAGGCACTGATGTAGACGAGAAGGACTGGCTCACAGTCTCAGTTCATATTCACCCCAAAGGTGTTCTATTGGGCTGAGGTTAGGACTCTGTGCAGGCCAGTCAAGTTCCTTCACCCCAAACTCACTCATCCATGTCTTTATGGACCTTGCTTTGTGCACTGGTGCACAGTCATGTTGGAACAGGAAGGGGCCATCCCCAAACTGTTCCCACAAAGTTGGGAGCATGAAATTATCCAAAATGTCTTGGTATGCTGACACCTTAAGAGTTCCTTTCACTGGAACTAAGGGGCAAAGCCCAACCCCTGAAAAGCAACCCCACATCCTAATCTCACCTCCACCAAATGATTTGGACACAAAGCAAGGTCCATAAAGACATGGATGAGCGAGTTAGGGCTGGAGGAACCTGACTGGCCCGCGCAGAGTCCTGAATTCAACCCGAAAGAACACTTTTTGGATGATTTAGGGTGGAGACGGCAAACCAGACCTTCTTTCCAACATCAGTGTTTGACCTCACAAATGTACTTCTGGAAGAATGGTCAAACACTCCCATAGACACACTCCTCAACCTTGTGGACAGCCTTCCCCGAAGAATTGAAGCTGTTTTAGCTGAAAAGTGTGGACCAACTCAATATGGAAACCTACAGACTAAAGTTCATGTGTGTAAAGGCAGGCGCCCCAATACTTTTGGTAATATAGTGTATAAAAGAATATGGATTATATATATATATATATATATATATATATGGAGCAAGCAGCACAGTAAAGGCAAACCAAGTAACATAGCATGAATCATATGACGGACCTATGGCAACAGGCTTCTTTCTAACGCCATCCATCATAAGTAACATGAACATTTGTATAAAGATAACATTTTCTAGACTTGCCATGTTCTCCTTCTGTTAACCATATGGCAAATCAGCAGTTACAAATCTGTATCAATTACAAGCTGCAAAATAAATGGCTCTCTATTGAAAATTTAGCTAAGTAGTCTGTCCACTTCCTACTGCCTCCTACTTGTCACATGCTGAAATGGGCCTTAATTGTGCCACATATGTACACGGTTACAGCCACCAACAAAATGCTGTGTGTGATACTTTTAATAGTAAGATGAAAGTCTGCATAACGTACATTAATCAGTGAGAGAAATATGTATGAGCTCTCTGAGTTATTATGAGAACATATGTTTGTTTGGCGTAAGCTTGGACTAGCATCTCCCACTCACCAAATTGTCACCACAGCACATCTGATCATAAGAAACAACAATATTTGAAGTGGGGTAGATCTGCTAGATGTGACACAGAACTGAAGCCTAAAAGTCTATCCAACTTCCCGTTCAGCTATCTTTCATTAGAAATACCAGAGATGTAAAAAGACAATGTGAATATATATGCCATCAGATGTAATACATATTGAAGATGTAGCTGAAATGCATGTAAATTCTACTAGCTAGAGGACCCCTTACTGTCATATTGGAGTTCCTGTTGCATAGTTTGCAGCCCCACCAACAGTGGGTAAGTATAGTGCATCTCCATCCTAACCTAAATCTGGACTAATAAAAGCAGGTCAATGTCTTAATCAGTTTAGAGAAGCACTATTATTAAATATTTTATTGTTTTTTTTTTTTTCCTAGGGGACCAATTGCATATAGCACTTCCCGTTCAAAGCCTTCCCTTAGTTTCTAAGCAGCATAGTTAGGCTCCATGTACACGGGACGCTGGAAATGGCCGTTTAGGAGCAGTTGGGCATTTTTTTTAGAAGCCCCTGAACCCATCTACATTTTATCTTATCTGTCCATGTACACATGGTCGTTTACAGTCATTTGCAGGCAGTTGCGTTCAGGGACTTTTTTTAGAACGCACTTATTTGCGTTCGAACGTGTGTTTCCTGGCGTTTCAAACGCAAAAACGCGACCGAACGCGTCCGAACGTGATGACCCGCGTTTAGCGTTCGCGCTTTTTCATTTTAAAGGGGAATAATTTTTTTGACCTTTAGGAACGGTTCTAAACGCAAACGCCCGCTAAACGCGGGTACAAACGCAACCGTACGGACGTTTCAAACATCCTAAAAATTCCAGCATTCAAAGGGACTTTTAACAACGTCCCGTGTACATGGAGCCTTAGACTGGTGTCCCCTTTCCAGGCAATGGTGCTAGAAAGGAGACTGATTTGTGAGTGACAGTTCTGGATGAGGCAGCTGTATAATCTTTCAGTTTTATGAGCAATCAGCAATCTTGGGCTGTGTTATACATAGCACTGGCCCAACATTGTGGAACCCTCATTCAAAAATACTGCAATGCCCTATGATCCAAAGGCTGGGCTGTGTAGGTGTACAAGCAACCACTGATAGACACGCAAAGATCCGCAGTGCTGAGTGATCCATCACTATTAGGAATGAATATTCAGTGCTGCCTGTTTATTCTTAATAGTAAAAGGTTTGTGCCCTAAAGCGAAACTGGATAGGATGGGTGCATCACGCTACATTTACCACACATTCCTGTGGTGTTTCCATACCTATTGCTAAATCTATCTGATTTTGAACTTTTGGAGTCAGTCTTGGATCCACGGGGTAGATATTTTTTTTGTATGCTCTGTTTGGTTCTCCACTGTTGCTTATGATATTTTTTATTCCCCCTCCCTATAGCTCTGCGATACTTGGCAATGGTTTCTTATTTGTGGCCCACCATCTGTCCCAGCCATTTGGTTGGGTGACTTTTTTAAATACCACCCTCAATTAAAGCTTAGATACATCAAGCTCCACTTCAAATCCCTCCATTCCTGACCAGGCAACAAGAATCGTATGCCTTCAAACAGATTTTGCACTAGTTGACTCATGGAGATATAAACACATCACACATAAAACCAGAGTGTTCTTCTGCTTCTCTGTCTATCATTCTAGTATGTCCTGCATAGACTTCATCATACTATCGAAATCACTTTTACCCCAGTTATTGAATGTGGGCTTTGGTTCCTGAATACCCCCAGATGAGGCAGGAGGGGAGGAGGAGGTGGTTGAGAGGAAAATGAAGAGGTGGGGGAAGAGGGATAAGAACTTACCGGTATTCCCTGTCTCAACAACAATAAAAAAACATCAATTAGCGCCTCAATTAGAAGTCCATAGGGAACAAACCTGTTCTACTTCCAAGAATACCCTCTATTCATATACAGTGCCTTGCGAATGTATTCAGCCCCCTTGAACTTTGCGACCTTTTGCCACATTTCAGGCTTCAAACAAAGATATAAAACTGTAATTTTTTGTGAAGAATCAACAACAAGTGGGACACAATCATGAAGTGGAACACAATTTATTGGATATTTCAAACTTTGTTAACAAATAAAAAACTGAAAAATTGGGCGTGCAAAATTATTCAGCCCCTTTACTTTCAGTGCAGCAAATTTTCTCCAGAAGTTCTGTGAGGATCTCTGAATGATCCAATGTTGACCTAAATGACTAATGATGATAAATAGAATCCACCTGTGTGTCATCAAGTCTCCGTATAAATGCACCTGCACTGTGATAGAGAGCATCATGAAGAACAAGGAACACACCAGGCAGGTCTGAGATAGAAACATAGAAACATAGAATGTGTCGGCAGATAAGAACCATTTGGCCCATCTAGTCTGCCCAATATATCTGAATCCTATGAATAGTCCCTGGCCCTATCTTGTATGAAGGATAGCCTTATGCCTATCCCATGCATGCTTAAACTCCTTCACTGTATTTGCAGCTACGGAAGGTTATTCCATGCATCCACTACTCTCTCAGTAAAGTAATACTTCCTCATATTACTTTTAAACCTTTGCCCCTCTAATTTAAAACTGTGTCCTCTTGTGGTAGTTTTTCTTCTTTTAAATATGCTCTCCTCCTTTACCGAGTTGATTCCCTTTATGTATTTAAAAGTTTCTATCATATCCCCTCTGTCTCTTCTTTCTTCCAAGCTATACATGTTAAGGTCCTTTAACCTTTCCTGGTACTGTTGTGGAGAAGTTTAAAGCCGGATTTGGATACAAACAGATTTCCCAAGCTTTAAACATCCCAAGGAGCACTGTGCAAGCGATAATATTGAAATGGAAGGAGTATCAGACCACTGAAAATCTACGAAGACCTGGCCGTCCCTCTAAACTTTCAGCTCATACAAGGAGAAGACTGATCAGAGATGCAGCCAAGAGGCCCATGATCACTCTGGATGAACTGCAGAGATCTACAGCTGAGGTGGGAGACTCTGTCCATAGGACAACAATCAGTCGTATACTGCACAAATCAGTTGGTTAGGGAAGATGGTTAAAATTGATGGGAAGATGGATGGAGCCAAATACAGGACCATTCTGGAAGAAAACCTGATGGAGTCTGCAAAAGACCTGAGACTGGGACTGAGATTTGTCTTCCAACAAGACAATGATCCAAAACATAAAGCAAAATCTACAATGGAATGGTTCACAAATAAACATATCCAGGTGTTAGAATGGCCAAGATAAAGTCCAGACCTGAATCCAATCGAGAATCTGTGTAAGGGATTGAAAACTGCTGTTCACAAACGCTCTCCATCCAACCTCACTGAGCTTGAGCTGTTTTGCAAGGAGGAATGGGCAAAAATTTCAGTCTCTCGATGTGCAAAACTGATAGACACATACCCCAAGTGACTTACAGCTGTAATCACAACAAAAGGTAGCGCTACAAAGTATTAACTTAAGGGGGCTGAATAATTTTGCACGCCCAATTTTTCAGTTTTTTATTTGTTAAAAAAGTTTGAAATATCAAATACATTTCATTCCACTTCCTGATTGTGTCCCACTTGTTGATTCTTCACAAAAAATCAGTTTTATATCTTTATGTTTGAAGCCTGAAATGTGGCAAAAGGTCAAAAAGTTCAAAGGGGCCGAATACTTTCGCAATGCACTGTATGTGATTTAATACATGGGTAGGGCCTCATCCACCATGGCTTCCCAGGAGGATAGAACCGGGGGGGGGGGGGGATCAGTGAGGCCCATTTCATTTAAATCTCCTTTTTGACGTAATACAAAAGTGGTGGGAACGTTGGTCATCTTCACAAATACCCAATAGAGCTAGCTCTGAGGAGAGAGGCAGGGAAACCTGAAGTCTAAGATTAATCTTTGAAAATACATCAGACCAATATGATACAATTATGGGGCAATCACACAATTTTTATTTTTACTGAGCACCCCGAGTAGAACTACTGCTATCATATAACGTTGTATGTAAAAAAAAGAGCAGCCAGAACATATTTTTCTGATTTATATTAGATTTGTTGCCTGTACATCCAGTGATAACTCTTGCAGTTGTTTGTGTCCTACTTGGACAGACTTCTTCCCTACTTTCTATGGGGTCATTGGGATGTCAAAAAGTCAACACAGAAGTCAAGACACAGGAACAAAAACCTGAGAGATTTTAACATTTGCTCGCTCCCAAATAAAAACTGTACCCAAAATTGAAAAAAAAAAACTTTTTTTTATTCTTTATATTAAAAATAAGGGAATGTACATATAGATTTTTTTGTACATTTTTTTTTTTTAAAAAAAAAGGGAAAAAAAAAACCCAACAGTAGATTTTTTTGGGCGCATATAAATATTGCACATTTATACTATGCAGTCTTCTATCATGCCATAAGTGGGCACCCTATCCTTTTAAATAGGCTTGTTCTTTACAGAACTGTAACCAGAGCAGAGACTTACTTATCAGAGGGATCAGTAAAGTTTAATCCGACAAATGAAGCTGGCAAAGTGAGCTTGAATTTGCTGTACTTTCTCTTTAGCTAACCCAAAAAGCTTTGGGAACCCTTTGTATTGTAGTCAAGTTTGATTGTGCCAGCTTCCAAGTGGTTTTCCACCAAGACCAATTAATGAAAATGATAATCTAGTCATGAAATCTCTGACTTGGAGAAATTCATTTCTGAAAGCTGAGATGAGCAAAACAGCTGCTATATTATATCATGCAAAACAACAACTGTGTAGCTTGGGAGGGAGCGTGCTTGGGTGCCCCCATAGCGAGCTGCTTGTTCTGGGGGCACTTGGCAGGAGGGAGGAGTCAGGGGACCCAAGAATGGGAGTATCGGGGGTGCTTTGTGCAAAACCACTGCACAGAGCAGGTAAGTATAACATGTTTGTTATTTTTTAACAAGTCTTTGCTTAAAAGAAACTTGTCATAAATGGAGTATACAATAAAAAAATTTACAAGCAGATGTTACCTGCAGTGAGACCCAGAGGTCAACATGTTTAATAGATCCAGACATACAGGAAGTTGAAACTACATGGAAATCTGGAATTTTCTTGTAAAAGTCACATTTGTCTACTCTTCATTTTGCCTTCAAAGTCTCCCTAGAAGTCCTTTAATTTGATGGGTGGGGTTGCGGACCAAAAGGGGAGACAAGCAGGAACAGGGCAAAACAGGACTTTTACAATAAAGGCCAAGATCTGCTAAAAAAAATGGATTTTTGTAAGAACTTACCGTAAAATCCTTTTCTCTTAAGCTCATTGACAGACGTAGTCTTCTTGATTCTCAAGAGCTGGGTTATGTTGTCTCCGCAGGAGTAGGACTAGGCAGAATGACAAAACGTTCTGGCTCCACCCTAGGGGGCAGTCCCTGAGGGTATATCCTCCCTCTCTCTGCTACAGGGAATCAGTTCTGTTTAAAGCAGTACAGAGAATTTAACCCAACCCAACTCAATGATAGAGGGGCGGGTACTACGTCTGTCAATGAGCTTAAGAGAAAAGGATTTTACGGTAAGTTCTTACAAAAATCCATTTTTCTCTATCGCTCATTGACAGACGTAGTCTTCTTGATTCTCAAGAGCTGGGACATCCAGAAGCAGTGCCACAAATGAGGGGTGGGATTGACAAAATCAAATCCAATCTAGTAGGCCCAACCGGTGCCAAACTAGAAGTTTTAAAGGCTCATTATAAACAAAGGATGAGACTAAAGAAAAAATTTTCCACCGGAAAAAAACCCTCGAGGTAGACCACTGGTCTCCTCAAATTGCGGCCTGCAAAACCTTGCGGCCAAATGAGGCATCAGACGATGCCATTACATCAATTTTATAATGTTTGGAGAAGGTATGCACCGACGACCAGGTAGCCGCCTTGCACACCTGGACCACTGACGCCTGATGGCGAAAGGCCCATGACGCACTAAGTGCCCGAGTGGAGTGCGCCTTAACAGGGAACGGGGGCTCCCGACCCTTAATAGAATAAGCCTGTACTACCGTCTGTCTGATCCATCTGGAAATGGTCGCGGCAGATGCAGGCAACCCCTTTTTGGGTCCATCTGGGATCACAAAAAGTGAATCCGTCTTGCGAAACGAGTCTGTCGTTTTCAAGTATACCCTGATCGCCCGGACCACATCCAAGGAGTGCAAAGCAAATTCCCGAGGATGACTGGGCTTAGGACACAGGGAAGGTAATACAATTTCTTCATTCAGATGAAATTCTGAAACTACTTTTGGTAGGAAGGATGGATTCGGACGAAGAACCACCTTATCTCTATGAACCACCAGATATGGTGAACGACAAGATAATGCGGCCAGTTCTGACACCCTGCGTGCAGAAGTAATAGCCACCAAGAAGGCCACCTTCTGGGACAACGTGGGTAGAGGAATCTCCCTAATATCTTCAAAGGGAGGTTTCTGAAGAACCGACAACACTAAATTAAGATCCCAGGGGGGTAACGGCGCGTGCACTGGCGGAGCCAGATGTCGCACCCCCTGGATGAAATTCCGCACCAAGGAATGAGTAGCCAAAGGCTTCTGAAAGAAGATGGCTAATGCTGAGACCTGACCCTTGATAGTACTCAAGGCCAGTTTCTGCTCAACCCCTTGTTGCAGAAAAGCCAATATTCGACTAATCGAATAAGACCGAGGACGGAACCCCAAAGGTTCACACCATGCAATGTAGGACTTCCATGTGCGATGATAAATCTTTCTGGAAGTCGCTTTCCTTGCTTCAACTAGAGTAGGAATAACTGAAGCTGACAAACCTTTGTCTTTCAGCACCTGGGTCTCAATAGCCAGGCCGTTAAAGCCAGCGATCGTAAAGCAGGATGGAAGATCGGTCCCTGAGACAGTAGATCCTCTCTGAGAGGAAGTCTCCACGGGACGTCCGCCACCAGTCTGACCATGTCGGCGTACCAAGCTCGACGAGGCCAGTCCGGAGCTACCAGGATTACTGGGATTCCTTCCTCCTCTACCCTGCGAAGAAGTCTTGGCAGTAACGCGAGAGGAGGGAAGGCATATATTAGCTGGTATTGCCCCCACGGGGCGATCAGTGCGTCTGCGGTTTCTGCTAGAGGATCGCGGGAGCGAGCCACGAATCTCTGAACTTTCCTGTTGAATCGTGATGCCAACAGATCCACATCCGGGGTGCCCCACCGTAGGCACAACTGGTGGAAAACGTCTGGATGGAGGGACCATTCCCCCTGATCCAGGGTCTGACGGCTGAGATAATCTGCCTGCCAATTCTCCACCCCCGGAATGAACACCGCAGAGATTGCTGGAACAAATCGTTCCGCCCAGCGAAGAATGCAAGCCACTTCTTTGGCCGCTCGGACACTCTTGGTGCCCCCCTGGTGATTGACATAAGCCACGGCCGTGGCATTGTCCGACTGGATCCGAACCGGGCTGCCCTGGAGCTGCTCGGTCCAGTGAATCAGACAAAGTCTGATCGCTCTCAGTTCCAATACATTTATCGGTAATCTGGATTCTTCCGGGGACCAAAGTCCCTGGACAGATAATTGACCGAGAATTCCTCCCCATCCGGATAGACTGGCATCCGTGGTCACTATCGTCCAATATATTGGCAGAAATGACTTTCCCTGGCTGAGCATTGGAGACCGAAGCCACCAAACCAGAGACTCTCTGGTCTGTTTGCTCAATCGTATCTGATTGTCCAGGGATTCCGGATTCCGATTCCATCTGAGGAGAATCTCTTGCTGAAGAATTCGGGTATGGGACTGGGCAAATGGGACTGCTTCGAAAGAAGCCACCATCAACCCCAGAACCCTCATGCAAGTCCGAAGGGAAGACCAGCTGTTGGACAGTAACAACTGGACTGCAGATTGAATCTTTCGAAGTTTCCCTACCGGAAAAAACACTCTTGTCCTGACTGTGTCTAGAATTAGACCCAGATATTCGAGCCTCTGGGTGGGAACCAGAAATGACTTTTGCTGGTTCACCAGCCACCCGAATTCCTGTAAAGAAATCATAGTAATTTCTATGTTTTGTAGCAAGGTCTGAGGAGACTCTGCATGAAGCAGAAGATCGTCTAGGTAACCTAGAATCGATATACCTCTTTGGCGCAGAAGTGCCAACATTGGGGCCAACACTTTTGTGAAGACCCGCGGAGCCGTGGCGAGACCGAAAGGTAACGCCACAAACTGATAGTGGTTCTCCTCTACGGAAAAGCGTAGAAAACGCTGATGTCCTGCGAAAATGGGAATGTGAAGATAGGCGTCCTTGATGTCTATGGACGCTAGGACATCCCCTGGATGCAGGAAGGCTGCTACCGTGCGAATGGACTCCATTCTGAATCTTCTTATGTTGACGAAAGAATTGAGTGCTCTTAAGTCCAGAATTGGACGCACTTTGCCCTCTTTCCTGGGTATTGTAAACAGGTTTGAATAAAACCCTTGAAACCGTTCTGTCCAAGGAACGTGGACTACCACTCCTTGTTGTAGTAGATCTGTGACTGCTCTCCGCAGATCTTCTAGACGATCCGGAGATAGTCGGATATTGGAAGGGAAGAATCGCGCCGGTGGAAGAGATCGAAACTCGATCTTGTACCCTGACTTTATGACTTCGCAAACCCATTTGTCCGGGATTCTGGAAAGCCATGGATCCGGGAACCGGCGAAGACGTCCCCCCACCCCAGTTATGGGTGGGGGCGCACCTTCAGGCTTTGGATGGTTTATCTTCAGGTCTGGAGGGGGCGGGCTTTTGCTTGCCCGACCAACGACCCCTGATGCCTCCTGCAGGAGGCTTGGAGGACTTAGTTTTTTCACCCGCTGGACGAAAAAACCTCTTGTGAGCAGAAAAAGAAGGCCCTCGTCTTTGACGAGTTCCTCTACCTTTAAAATTTTGCGGTAAAAAGGTGCTTTTTCCACCGGTGAGATCCTTAATGATCTCATCTAAGTTGGCTCCAAATAGACGTTCTCCTGAAAAGGGGATATTAGCCAATGCTTTCTTGGAACCTTGGTCGGCTATCCAACCTTTTAGCCACAGTGTGCGCCTGAGAACCACTGCTGAGACTGATGCTCGCGCCATTAATGGAGTGGCGTCTAACGCCGCATCACATACAAACTGTAACCCCTGTATCATTTGTTCCAACAAATCTGATACCGCCTGAGGGACTTCTTCTAAGTCCCGGCGTAACCACTTGGTCCATTCAGTTACAGCCTGCGAAACCAGACCAATAGCAATTATTGGCCTGAAAGCTGATCCAATCAAGGAAAACATGGTGCGAGACATAGCTTCTATCTTGCGATCCACTGGATCTTTAAAAGACGGACTGATTCCCTGTAGCAGAGAGAGGGAGGATATACCCTCAGGGACTGCCCCCTAGGGTGGAGCCAGAACGTTTTGTCATTCTGCCTAGTCCTACTCCTGCGGAGACAACATAACCCAGCTCTTGAGAATCAAGAAGACTACGTCTGTCAATGAGCGATAGAGAAACCTCCGCTGCCTACACTTCCGGATCCACAGATTGGGTTTCCCCAAAGGTAGCCTCCACTTATCCATTTTTTATTCCTACGCTTAGTCTAAAATTACCAGCTTTGTGACAGGTTTACTTTAAAGTTGAAGTATCTTAAAAAGGTTTTTCTTTAGTCTAAGGCAGGGATCCTCATACTATGGCCCTCCAGCTGTTGTGGAACTACATGTCCCATGAGGCATTGTAAAACTCTGACATTCACAGACATGACTAGGCATGATGGTAATTGTAGTTTCTGAACAACTGGAGGGCCATCGTTCAAAGACCCCAGGTCTTAGGCCTTGTTCACACGGGACAATATGTGTGCCCTGTGCAAGGCCATCTTTTGCCGGTATGCGGATGAACAAGTGTTCCGTGTATCACCCATTCGGCAGTCCCAATTGTTGTCTATTGGGATGCAGCAGCTGCACAGACATAGCCGCTGCTTCCTATACGACATCTGTGTGGGTGCACAGCCTTTAATGGACCCTGGGTGAATTTGGGGAGCCACACTGGCACCAATGTCATATTGGGACACAGCGGCTGTGTCCAAGTAACCACTTTGTCGCAATAGACATGATTAGGACTACTCACACAGGGATGCACGTGGGTAGTGCATGCCGTGCAGGTAAACATGGCCCTGCACGGGGCACACATGTCATTGCCCAGTGTGAACAAGGCTTCTATGTTCAAATAACAAAACAGGCTCCAAAGGGACACAATAATGATGTTGTGCTCAGCAGGTGGGACCACAATGTTCAGCAGACAGAGGCACCATTCAACATATTTGGAAGTAGTGAAAGCTAAAAATCCTAGTGGCTATAACAACAGAGCAAAGATTTGCTGAAACTGAAATAGTACTGGTGAGTATTAGAACTTTAAATTACTATTATGTGCATTGAAACCTTTTATTTCTGCGACAGGGTCTTTTTAAGATGGTGTAACTCTGGGGAATGCTGAAAGAAATCTGTATCTTTTATTAAAGCTACATTCCAAGTGGTAAAGTTAAAACAAGACTTGTTCAAGTACCGACTTTTATATTTGTGGAAATCTAAAATGAAAATGAAAAAAAAAATACCTTAGGCAGTGCTTCTGTTGGATCATATTTGGGTCCCAAAACAAATATCTTTTGCCCTCTGCGTACCACACCACTGAAGACTCGAGCAAAGGCAATAAAATAACTTTTATTCTCTGTATCTTGCTTCTCTGACTTTTCAACTAAACTTCCCACTTCATGCATAAGTGCATCACCTGTAACATATCCAAACAAAAGTTCATTTAGTATTTAAAGGGTAACTCAACGTTTGTGGGGGAAAAAAAAATAGCAAGTAAAAAATAATAAAGCGTATAGAATTGTGACAAGTCATATACTATTTGAATGTTATTAAAAATTACCTTTTCTTTTCAACCCGCAGCTCTGTAATTTTCTGTAAAATGCAATATAGCCACCTGGAGGAGTTCTATACACAGAAAGTGTACAGAACGCCCCCCAAAAACATAATTTCCTGCTTGTGCGATTGGCTTACTAATTTTCCCAGTCTGCACTAAGACACAAGTCAGATTTCAGGTATCCTAAGCAACAAAAATGTCATTTTTGGTGAGATACTGCCAAGGGAAATCACATCTAAAAAGATACAGGCCCTGCAATGTTCTTCATTAGAGCCCTGCAGGTGCAACAGCTGATTGGTAATTATGAGACTGCTAATTATGAGACTACCCCCATTCCCATCTTCAGAATTACAGAAAGTAAGAATCTACAATGTGTGTTAAAATCCCTAAAATGTACATTGATCACCAAGAGGGGAATGCTTTTTTCCTCATCAAAAGTGCAGTTAGGCCTCTTTCACACGGAACGTACCGTATTGCGATCCGCTCCGGCACTTTTTTTTTTTTTTACGGACACGGATGACATGTCATCCGGTCCGTATGTCCGCATATCATCCCATGCGTTTGCGGATGATATACAGACATAGTGTATGTCTATGGGATTGCGGATGTCAGCGGATGACACCGCTGACATCCGATTTTGCATTTTTTCGTTTCCGTTTTTTAAACGGAAGAAAAATAGGGTTCTGTTCCGTTCCAAAAAATGGAACAGAACTGAAAGGATGCAAGTCGGATGTCAAGGGAAGGTCATACGCTGACATCCGCATTCCCATTGACATGCATTATGTCCGTATATAACCCGCAAACGGATGGGGTGATATACGGACATACGGAGCGGCCGTGTGAAAGAGGCCTTACTCTTTAAAGCAAAAAGGTGGACAGTCTGACATTTTGGGACTTTTTTTTTTTATATTACCTTCCTCGGCATCCAGTGAAACAGAAATATTTGACCTACGGTTATATTGCTACCTTACAGGAGAATGAACATTAAAGTGTTACTAAACCCAGGGCCCTCCATTCACTATATCTGGTCGCCCACAGTACACAGAACATGGAAATGTAATTATTTTTGGTAAATATAAACTGCTAAATACCTTTTCTAATTAGTAGTATATAGCAGTCTTGTGACTTCTATCAGTGTCTGGTTAAAGCTTGTAGGAGGAGTTTTCATACCGCACTGAGCTGTCCGATCAGGATCCAGGACCCCTGACCCTTTGTCTGGACAGTGATGATCGGTCCTGTGCTGACCACATGCACTCTCCCATAAAAAAAAAAAATCTCTAGCAATACACACCAAACTGAGCATGTGTAGCCTGACTCCATTGACTCCGTCTTATCCGGACATGTCCTGGAGTCAGTGGAAGAAGAGGAGGATCTGTGCATAGAGGATCAAGCAGCCTTTTTACACAATGCATAGGATTAACCCCTTAGGTTTCACAGTGAATATAACAAGCATGCTTTACTGCATATACACACTGATTTTACTGTTGTGGGTTTAGTAACACTTTAAGAAAAGAGTTAAGAAAGTCAAGACCAGGAATCCTGCTTTGGTGTATGATCCAAGAGTTCTACAGTGGCACATTGATCAATTTAAATAATAACACAAGCACACACAGGCTCCATGAGGCACAAGCACAGTTGTTCCCTTAGGCACTTTTTAGCCCAGGTCCAATTCCCTTTAAAATGTATGAAAACCCTAAAAATTACCTTCTCTTATCCCTTTTGTTCTGGATTATGGAAGCTTGTTATGAAAAGTGCAAAATATAAACTGTTGATCTTCACAGAAGAGCTGACCTATGTAGACTTCCATCCACAAAGAAGACTGGTTGAAGGAAAGAAAATGACTGGATTCCCCCATTTACAGTCAGTGATGGGGCAATCAGTCCCGCTGCACTATTGTATTCTGACTGCGGGAGGTTTCCCAGCCATCAGAATACAATGCCCACTGCTGGTGGCTACAGCCGCCAGCAGTGACGAATGAAAAGAAACCCGACAGGCTGGTTGTACTAAAGTCGATCGATAGAGCGGCTTCAGTACAATCACCCTGTCCATAGATAGATTGAAATTCATCTGGCTCCTTCTGAACCTTAGACCTTTTAATGCTTTTTATGAAGAGGGGGAGTAGTTTTGTAGCTTAGCAAAAAGACAATGGGCTCAGCTGTTAAAACTCAGTCCACAAAAAAAGCTGTGTGTTGGCAGCCTACTGCAAAGCTGAGGAGCAGATAGCATTTCTCACAGCCCAACAGGTATTTTCTTTGCAGGGGTTTAAGTGATAAAACACAAGTAAATGTGCATGTATTACAGAGGAGTAAAATGGATCAACTGGCACCCCGACTGGGTACCTCCATTGACGGATGCTCCTAGTGCTTCCCAATGGCTCCAAGCAATCCACCAGACACCATAACCACCGCAGACCCCACAAACCTCCGCAGCTTGGTTGGGATCTCGCCGTCTCCTACCCACCCTGGATCTACGACAAGGCTCCAGGTTCCAGTGGGTGAACCTCTCTTTCCCCAGAGAGTGAAGCAGGAACAAGCTCTTACAAGATCTTGGTGATTATTCAAGGGAGTATGAAGAGCATAGCAATCCCTTGTAGCAGATTCCCCCAATAAGAGACATGGCTTTAGATTGAGGGTGAGGTAGAACTCAAACTTTTTATTCAAACAAATGCACATAGAGATATACACTGTGGGACAATCCCACCTCCCCCTTAGCAGCCAATCCAAATACACATATACATCCCATAATAAGTTTATCTTAAGGCAGACAGAAACAATAGAACAATGGAATACAGGCACTTAACAATAACAAACCCCACCCCATCTCACTATCTAGCAAGTGTCTATGAGACACTCCTGCAATATTCTAGCAATCTGAAAAGTCAAACCATTCATCTTCATACATTTCCTGAGAGATATTGCTGTCCCATCTGAAGCCATCCACACCATTCTCTCAGCGTCCCCCAAGTATCTGTCCCTCACTCACAGGAAGGGTGAACACCCGCACAAGGGGTATCACATATGTTTTGTTTTTTTTTTTTTCCTTGGCAAACACTTTAACCTATTTGCTGCCACTGCCAAATATCTTATGGTTTTGCATACACTCCGACCAGCTACAGCCACCAGGAGTGTGTACAGTTCACAAGCCAACTGTCGGCTTTCAGAAAAAAGTGATCTGGCAGCTGTGCAGCTGCCCAATTACTTTCTGTAACCCCAGAACTGTGCTCCCCCGTCCCACCTATGGCCCAGTAAATAAATGTCAGGTGTCGCTGGATAGAGGAGAGGGAGACAGTGAACACTCATTCGTTGATCTCTTCTAGCTAGGATAAAGCCTGAAGCAACATGTAAAACATCACTTTTAATTTCTGTTGTTACTTTCCCTGGCCCTTGTGGTCAGGGAAGAAACTAATGGAGCGCAATCCGCACTCCATTAGCTTCAACAGAAGTTAAATGAGGCATCAGGAGTCTAAAAGACCCCTGATGTCCTATTAAAGAGAACCTATTCTAAAAATAGTATATTACATAGGTTACTGTTTGTCCCCTATGTAATATATTTTTGTGAAAGAAAACAAAAATTGCACAAAAATAAAGTTTTACCCAATACCCTAAAAACCCTCCCAAAGCCTGTCCCACCATCATGTATGCACAAATGTAAATGCACCCATCAGGGGTGCCTACATATGAAAACATTGCTTACAATACACATTATAAATCACCATGCATGCCAAAATGAGCAATCATTTTAGGGCTAATATTCATGGTTAACTCTAAATTGATGACCTGTAGTGCCCTTTAAAGCATTTTCTATGGAATATATAGTGAGGGAAAAAATGAGATTTTTGACTTACCATAAAATCCATTTCTCTGATGTTCATTGACCGACACAGCTCTTAAACTTCATGACCATAGGGTTATGCTGCCCCCTACAGGAGTAGGACACTAGGCAGAGAAAAGCTTGAGTATGCCTATGGGGCAGTCCCTGGGGGTATAATCCCACTTCCTGTTATAGGATTTCAGTTTTGTAACAATCAGTGTCAGAAGAAGAAAAAAATGGATTTTATGGTAAGTCAAAAATCCCATTTTCTCTTTTGTTGATTGACAAACACAGCTCGTCATCTTCATGACCGTAGGGACGTCCCAAAGCATGTCAAACATGAGGGGTGGAAACAGCAGAAAAAAACAACTTCTTAAAGGCTAAACATAGCTAACCAGGTAACATGGAGCTCAACTGAGAACAACTGGAGCTCACCTGAAAAAAACACCCTCAAAGAGGACAATCCTCTAAACAGCAGCCTGCAAAACTTTGCGGCAAAAGAAGCCTCCACAAATGCCAACAAATCCACTTTATAAAACATTGTGAATGTGTGCACAGATGACCAAGTGGGCGCTTTGCAAACTTGCACCACTGACGCCTGATGACGGAAGGCCCAGGAGGCACTAAGCGAGTAGAATGCGCCCAGGGAAAGGAGGAACCCGACCCTAATAGAATAAGCCTGAACCACAGTTTGCCTGATTCCTCTGGAAATGGTCACAGCAGAAGCAGCCAGCCACTTCCGAGGTCCATCACTGAGGACAAACAGTGAGTCTGATTTCCTAAAAGACTCCGTAGCTGCCAAGTACACCCTTATTGCACGAACCACATCCAGGGAATGCAAGGCAACTTCCTTAGAATGTTTAGGCTTAGGACACAGGGAAGGCAACACAATGTCTTCATTCACATGAAAATCCGAGACAACCTGTGGAAGGAACGACTGACATGGTCGAAGAACCACCTTATCCCTGTGAACATTTAGATAAGGTGAACAGCAAGACAGCGACGCCAGCTCAGACACCCTGTGCGCCAAAGTAATAGCCACCAAAAAGGCCACCTTCTGGGAAAACGGAAACAGGGGAATCTCCCAAACATTTTCAAAGGGAGGTTTCTGAAGACCTGACAACACCAAATTGAGGTCCCACTGCGGCAATGGAGACCACACCAGGGGAGCCAAGTGTCTCCCTCCCTGGAGAAAGTTACGCACCAAGGAGTGTGAGGCCAATAGACGTTGAATGAAAATTGCCAAGGCCGAGACCTGGCCCTTGATGGTACTCAAAGCCAAACGTTGCTCGACCCCTCGCTGGAGGAAAGATAAGACCTGAGTCACAGAAAAGGAGCAAGGGTGAACCCCAAGGGACTCACACCACGCAATGTACGTCTTCCAAGTACGATGGTAAATCTTCCTGGAAGTAGACTTTCTAGCTTTTAAAAGCATAGGAATCACCAAATCAGACAACCCTCTATCCTTCAGCACCTGGCTTTCAACAGCCAGGCTGTCAAAGCCAGCGACTGTAAAGCCGTATGGAAGAGACAGGAGATCAGGAGATCTACCCTGAGAGGGAGTCTCCAAGAAACATCCACAACCAGCCGTACCAGATCTGCCAGAAGGACTAGAATCCCTTCTGCCTAGATCCTGCGCAGGAGTCGTGGCAGAAGTTTGAGAGGAGGAAAGGCGTATATCAGACGATAATGACTCCAGGGAGCTCCTAGGGCATCGGCTAGAGGGTCCCGAGACCGTGCCACAAACCTCTGAATTTTCCTGTTGAGGCGAGAGGCCTCGGGAGTCCCCCACCAGAGAAACAACTGACTGAACACCTCCGGATAAAGTGACCATTCTCCTTGATCCAACGCCTGTCGACTGAGATAGTCCACCTGCCAATTTTACACCCCAGGAATGTGTACAGCAGAGAGGGCTGTAACAAACCACTCTGCCCACCTTAGAATGCCGGCTACTTCCCGAGCCACCAGAATACTTCTCGTGCCCCTTGGGGATTGACATAGGCCATGGCCATGGCATTGTCCGACTGAATCCGTACCAAACATCCCTGGAGACGAACTGTCCAATGATCCAGGCAAAGCCTGATCGCTCGGAGCTCCAGTACATTGAACGGTAGCCCGGACTCCCTGAAAGTCAAGACCCCTTGAGCACAATCTGTGTGGAGGACGCCTCCCCACCCCGATAGACTGGCATCCATGGTGACAACTGTCCAGTACAGGGGAAGAAAGGATTTTCCCTGAAGAAGTTCCGGAGAGCGAAGTCACCAACCCAGGGACCCCCTTGTTCTCCGGCTCAACTGAGATAACAAGTCTTGCACTGTCCCATACAGATCCTGTAGGCTATCTGGGGATAATTGCAGGTTGGAAGGAATGAACCTTGCCGACGGGTGTGATCAAAACTTGATCTTGTGGCCGGATCGACTTCCTGGACCCACTTGTCCTGAATTAGGAAGGTCCACGGGTCTGGAAAACAGTGAAAACATCCCCCCACCCCTGATACGGGTGAGGGTGCCCCTTAATGCGGAGGAGGTTTTGTCTGCAGGCCTGGTAGATCCCGCTCCAGGTTTCGCCGACCACGACTTCTTGGAACCCCCAAAGGGGGTTTTGAAGGGTTTTGATCCCTTGTCCTGAGATCCCAGGGAACGAAAGGGCAGCTTGTGAGCAGAAAAGGAGGGTCCCCATCTGCAACACTACTCCTTACCCTTGGAAGCCTGAGGAAGAAGAGTACTCTTTTTCCCCATGAGGCCTTTGATGATGTCATCCAAGGAAGCTCCAAACAGGCTATCTCCCACGAATGGAAGATCGAACAAGGCCTTCTTAGAAGCCTAGTGGACCCGCATTTTAGCCAGATAATGCGCCGCAGGACCACTGCATAGACAGCCTAGAAAGCAAGAGAGCGGCATCCAAAGAGGCGTCACAGACGAACTGTAGCCATTGGACCAATTGATCCGCCAGCTCCACAAACTCAGGAGGGAGCAGTTTCTCCTCCAGGTCATGGTGTAAAGCTTTTGCCCATTCAGTCATAGCTTGTGACACCAGGGTGATGGTAAACATCGGCCTAGGTGCCAACCCAGCCACAGTGGAAATATAGCGGGTCAAGGCCTCTGACCTCCTATCATCCGAATCAGAGAAGACCGGAGACTCTTCTTCCAGTATAACCGTGGCTTTATTCAACCTGGAAACCGGAGAGTCCACTACAGGAGGTACCGTCCATTATTTAAAGAGGGACTCCTCATAAGGGTATCACATTGGTGCGTTTTGGGGACCCCCACTGTTTTGGAGACAATATTTTCACAGGAGGCGGGAAAGGGGAAACACCCTTGCCGCTTTGGAGAACTTGTGGGTGCCAAAGGTGACCCACGCCTCTGATGCTGCATCAGTCACATCTTCCAAATGTAAGGTTTCCCGCACCGATACAATCAGTGCATCCACTAACGCCTTTTCATGTGCGGCTAGAGGAACAGAGGAATCATCCTCACAATCTAAGCATGCAGGGTGCGAGGATGCAGACCTAGAAGGGTAACTGGCATCCGCAGCAATCGATTTAGACCCTGGATCTGAAGAGACAGAGGAAGCAGGTAAAGGCGGTGGACGCTTTTTGGTTGCTCGTTTGCCGAGGACCAAATCCACAACAAGGACTCCAGGACCGCCGTTACTGCAGCCAGTTGTGGGGCCCCGCATCCACTGAGAGTGGATCAGGTGGTGAAACATGTTTCAGTGACTCCATGATGGAAATGGAAAACTGCACCACAAGTGTAAAAACACACTGTAAGGGACACCCCACCACACTGTCCGCACCACATGGCCCAGCACAGCACTACCGCTATATAGCAGCAAGAGGCAGAGGGAGACCCAGGCACTCCCCACCCCCGAACAGCTCACAGGAAGCTTCTGCACAGTGATCAGTAAAAGACATGTCTGGCTATTAGCACTAGAGGCCGAGGACTCCCACCGCCGAATCAATGCCCATCTGAGCTCAAAAACACAGCCGCCGCTTTTTTCAATGGGAAGCTATAGGAAAATGGCAACAAGGCTACACAAACATGGCCGCCGATCAGTAGCTAAATAGGCTACAAGAAACTGGCGGCCCCTCGCTGTGCCACGTGGCTCCCGGGGGGGTCCTAAGGCAACAGGGAGGTGGGCCCAGACAGTAGCCCCCACCAGGCCCATCCCCCTCAAGGAGCAATCTTTGAGCATCAGCGACACGCTCCACCCTTCCCCCATCGCCAGTGCCGCACCCAAATGCACCTCAAAAAGGTATGCCTGCCCTGGGGGGGGGGAGGGGGGGTGTAAGAGCAGATGGGGGGCCACAGGCCACAGAGACCACCAAGCCAGGTGGAGGGGTGACACGATAGGGAAGGAGGGGAACCAGGGGATCCGACCATCCCAGGGAGAGTCCCACGTCCGCCCCAATAACCGCCAGTGGTAGAGGGGGGACAGCAACTTACCACACCAGGAACAGGGTGGGCACTGCCCTGGACAGGACACCGATCTATCGTAATGTAGGTGCTGTTGGCCAGGAGGAAACGCTGCGACTCCAGCTAAAGCCAGTTCGTATGCGTCCTCACAAGATGTTTAACTCGCAGGCCAGTCCCCATCCAGTAGTCGATCTAGTGCGCAGCTGCAGTCTGAACACGCTCACAGTCTGGACCCTAAGAATCTAGATTATCCAGTTCCTCGCCCAGTCTGGCAGTTTATAGTAGATTCTCACAGGAACAAAATAAAAGGAGGACAGAATTCCATGTAAAAAGAAAAAAAAATGTAGGACCAGAGATCCCAGCAAGGAACTAGGTCCTTACTCCTGGCTGGGCAGAAAAAAAACCTGATTACCTATAGCAAGAAGTGGGAGTATAACCCCAGGGATTGCCACATAGGCGTGCTCAAGCTTTTCTCTGCCTAGTAGCTTACTCCTGTAGGGGGCAGCATTGCCCTATGGTCATGAAGATGAAGAGCTGTGTCTGTCAATGAACGAAAGAGAAAAGTATTTGATCCCCTGCTGATTTTGTACGTTTGCCCACTGACAAAGAAATGATCAATCTATAATTTTAATGGTAGGTTTATTTTAACAGTGAGAGACAGAATAACAAAATAACAACCAAATAATATAGAAAAAAAAAGCATTTAAAAAAGTTATAAATTGATTTGCATTTTAATGAGTGAAATAAGTATTTGATCCGCTATAAATTAGCAAGATTTCTGGCTCCCAGAATATACAGGTAATGAGCTGAGATTAGCAGCACTCTCTTAAAGGGAGTTCTCTTGATCTCAGCTTGTTACCAGTATAAAAGACACCTGTCCACAGAAGCAAACAATCGTCAGATTCCAATATCTCCACCATGGCCAAGACCGACAAGCTGTCCAAGGATGTCAGGGACTAGATTGTAGACCTACACAAGGCTGGAATGGGCTACAAGACCATTGCCAAGCAGCTTGGTGGGAGGGTGAAAACAGTTGGTGTGATTATTCGCAAATGGAAGAAACACAAAATAACTGTCTATCTCCTTCGATCTGGGGCTACATGCAAGATCTCACCTCCTGGAGTTTCAATGATCATGAGAACAGTGAGGAATAAGCCCAGAACTACACAGGAGAATCTGGTCAATAACCTCAAGGCAGCTGGGACCGTAGTCACCAATTGGTAACACACTACACTGCGAAGGATTGAAATTCTGCAGCGCCCACAAGATCCCCCTGCTCAAGAAAGCACATGTACACACCTGTCTGAAGTATGCTAATGAATAACTGAATGATTCAGAGGAGAACTGGGTGAAAGTGTTGTGGTCAGATAAGACCAAAATCAAGCTCTTTGACATCAACTCAACTCACTGTGTTTGGAGGAGGAGGAATGGTGCCTATGACCCCAAAAACACCTTCCCCACCATCAAAGATGGAGGTGGAAACATTATGCTTTCGGGGGGTGTTTTTCTGCTAAGGGGACAGGACAACTTCACAGCATCAAAGAGACGATGGACAGGGCCATGAACCTCCTTGCCTCAGCCAGGGCATTGAAAATGGGTCATGGATGGATATTCTAGCATGACAATGACCCAAAACACAAGACCAAGGCAACAAAGGAGTGGCTCAAGAAGAAGCACATTAAGGTCCTGGAGTCCTAGCCAGTCTCCAGACCTTTATACCATAGAAAATATGCAGAGAGAGTTGCAGGTTTGAGCTACCACGTCACCCTCGAAACCGTAATGACTTGGAGAGGATCTGCAAAGAGGAGTGTGCAAATCTGGTGGCCAACAACAAGAAACATCTGACCTCTGTGATTGCCAACAAGAGTTTAGCCACCAAGTACTAAGTCAAGTTTTGCGAAGGGGTCAAATACCATACTTATTTTACTCATGAAAATGCAAATCTATTTTTAAATTTTTTGAAATGCGTTTTTCTGGACTTTATGTTTTTATGTCTCTCACTGTTAAAATAAACCTACCATTAAAATTATAGACTGATCATTCCTGTTGTCAGTGAGCATATCTACAAAATCAGCAGGGGATCAAATACTTTTTCCCCTCACTGTAAAGGGTAATGAAAAATTGATGGTGTTTTGATGGCAAATATCTATCTACTTGGCACAGCCAAACCTTTATACTCTACCAAACAAACTGGGTAATAGTTTTCGTTTGTGTGCCCTAATATTAATTTTAGTGTATTGTTCACAGAAAGTTTGTGCTTGATAAACCATTATAAATATTGTGTGGAATAAACAATTGGAACTAATACCGTTTTATTTTCCAGGGTGTCTGCTTTCAGAAAAAATATAATGCTTGTGGGTTTTGAAGTAAAACAGCAAAACTTTTTTTTTTTTTAATTTTTGGATAGAGTGAAGGTGCATTAGAACACCTGTTTTGGTATTGCTGTCTGTGCCCCCGTTAGGCAGATTTACCCTATTTCTCATGTTTATCATTATTACTGAAAGTAAAAGAAAATCCCAAATTTAAGGTTGTCTGCAGAACAGAAAGAGGGGATATCTTCCAACGGAGACACTAGTTCTAGCGGCCCTGGTGACAGCCAGGGAATTCTTCATTTTGGATGGATTTTCTCTCACTTCCTGTTGTGGCTATGGGACAGGAAGTGAAGGGAAATCTCCCTAATGGGACACAAATAGCAAAAATAAACCTTACAGGGGGTTATAACCCTCCATTACTCTATCCAAGATGAAAAAAAAAAAAAAAGGTTTACGTTCTACTTTAACAAATCTTCAGGCCTAAAATTATTTTTAAACATGTGCAAAAAAACCCTCAAACCTCTCTGGCAGGGAAAGGGTTAAAAAAAGCATCCACTGTGTTACATATCCACTTCCTACCGGCCCGCCGTCAAATGACGGTGGAGCGGTGCATCTATTGTTCCGGGACGCCGTCATATGACGGTGCACCAGAACAGCCTCTCTCGCGCGCCCGCAGGGGCGTGCAGATCGGCGATCGTGGGCGCGCCGTGTTGCTAGGACACGGCGCGACCCCGATCTTGGTAAAGAGTCAATGACATGACTCTTTACCCATGTGATCGGCTGTGTCCAATCAAAGCCGGTCACATGTAAATGAGCAAGTGCCGTTATTCGGCTCTCCTCGCCTCACACTGTCAGAGTGTGAGGCGAGGAGAGCCGATCAGCGGCTCCTCCTCACAGGGGAGACAGGGACATGTAATCAGGGCACTGATGATCAGTGCCCTGATTACAGAAAATTGAAATATAGTGCCAATCAGTGCCCACAGAGCCCACCATCAGTGCCCATAGTGCTGCCAGTCAGTGCCCATTGGTGCCTGCTCATCTAGGCACTGATGGGCACTGACTGGCAGTACTATGGGCACTGATTGTGGGCACTGATGGTGCTGCCCATCGGTGCCGCCCGTCAGTGCCCATCAGTGCCGCCCGTCAGTGCCCAGTGCTGCCTATCAGTGCCACCTATCAGTGTGGCATATTAGTACCTCCTCATTAGTGCCACCTCATCAGTGCCCATCAGTGCAGCCTATCGGTGCCCATCAGTGGCGCTTCATCAGCGCACATCAGTGAAGGAGAAAAGTTATTTATTTTCAAAATTTACTCACAGAAAATAAGAAAAACTTTTTTTTTTCACAAAATTTTCTGTCTTTTCTTTTTTTTTGTATGAAATAAAAAACCCAGCAGTGATTAAATACCCCCAAAAGAAAGCTCTATTTGTGTGGAAAAAAATGATACAAATTTCATATGGGTACAGTGTAGCATGATCGCGCAATTGCCATTCAAAATGTGAGATCGCTGAAAGCTGAAAATTGGCCTGGGCAGAAAGGGGGTGAAAGTGCCATGTATTGAAGCGGATATGGAGCATGCCATTCTCACATGTAAACAATTGGTAGTTGCCTGGTTTGTACTGAACTAAATACCAAATATCAAAATTCCCAGCAATGTGTGGGTGGATGTTCCACTTTAAATTCCTTCTTTTTGCATAATGCTGTCAGCAGTTAAAGCGTTACCTGGTTGCAGTCTAGGATCAAGCTCAGGTAAACCAGAAGACGTGTCAATTGTTTGCACTTTGCAAAGTAGCATAAAACTTCGCAGACATGAGGACCCCTGGCAGAAGGGGTGAATGTACATATTTCAGCCAAACCACAAAGTAACACTGCATGATTCCGTATTTCGGTCTGCTTATTAAATAGTATAGGCAACAAGAGGATGGTTTGCACGCTCTGGAACTTTCAGATTTCCTTGCTTCAGTTGTCACATGGGTACTTGGATTACTATAAAAAATACTTTCATGCACGCATTTCTTCTCTCCGGAGGTTGCTGTGACACATATTGTGCAGCTCTGTGCTTGAATGGCATTTACAGTGAGCTTAGAATGACACCAATGTGCTTATGTGCACAAAGGGGCTCTATGTGTGAACTAACCATCTCTGACACCTACCATAGCAAAACCAGGTGGGACCATAAGGCTCGGTTCACACTATTGCGATGCGGGAAGGCTGCGAATTCGCAGCCTGTTCCCGCATCGCACACGCACCCCCGGCAGTTCACACTGCCATATGCGATCCGCTGGGGGTGTCAATGTAATCTTAACGACACCCCCAGTTTGATCGCATATCGCAGTGCGATCGTGCAGTTCGCACAGGATCGGATCGCACAAGTGTGAACCGCTGTGCGATCCGATCCTGATGCGGCAGCAAAAATGCCTCCTGTGCGTCTTTGCTGCGGGTGCGGTGCGAATTTAGCCATACAAACTGTATGGCTAAACTCGCACCGCACAGCTGATCGCATGTCATGTCGGAGCAGTGCGCTCCAACATGACATGCGAACCCGGCACACGCAGAAGTGTGAACCGGCTCTAAGAGCGCAGGAAGCTGGGGAACTGTAAAAATGGGGATTGCATTCATTTAAATGTATCTGGGAACATGCAGCAAATAAACTGTAAGGCCCCTTTCACACTTGTGCGACCTAAAAGTTGCACAATTTTTTGCCGCGATTTTGACTAGGCTTGAAGCAATGCCTGTGTAATCTTGAGGTCTATGGACTTCAAAACGCATAAAAGTCACACCAAAGTAGTGCAGGGACTACTTTGAAGTTGCTGCGGCTTGAAGTCACACCGATATGAACGGTACTCATTGGAAATTATGGCGTGTCACGCAAATTTTTAGTTCCAAGTCGCAGGACAATTCGCATAAGTGTGTGGTGGTATTTAACCGATTGCCGACCGCCGCACGACGATTTACGTCGGCAGTCAGCCCCTCACAGGCAAAGCGACGTAGGGCTACGTCGCTACCCTGTTGGGTCTAGGGAGCGAGCGCGCGTCGTCGGAGGCGCGCTCTCGCGCGGTCAAAGCCCCCCCCGCGCACGTGTGCCCGGCGGACCCGATGTCCGTCGGTCACTCGCGATCCTCCGTTAGAGCAGGAGAAAGGCAGGCGGCTAATGTAAACAAAGCCGCCTGTCATTCTCCCCTGTGTAAGAATAGTGATCATACGGTTCTACTATGTAGGACCGTTGATCACTGTTCATACACCCCAAGCCACAGCAAATCACAGTTAGAATCACGCCCCTAGGGACACACATAACCCCTCCCTCTCAAAAAAAAGTTAACCCCTTCACTGCCAGTGTCATTTTACAGTAACAGTGCATATGTATAGCACTGATTACTGTAGTAATGTCACTGGTAACCCCAAAAGTGTCAAAAATGTCAGCCAAGGGTCCGATCTGTCGCAGTACCGCAAAAAAAAAAAAGAAATCGCAGATCACCGCCATTACGCGTTAAAAAAAAAAACAACAAAAATTACAAAAATCTTTCCCTTAGTAAACGAAATAACTTTTGCGCAAACCAATCAAAATACACTTTTTGCAATTTTTTTTACCAAACATATGTAGCAGAAAACAAATTGGCCTAAAATGTTAAAAAATTTTGATTTTTACATTTTTTTGGGGGGAATTTCATATAAAAAAATGTGAAAAATATTGTTATTTTTGCAAAATTTATGTTTTTTTGTTTATAGGGCAAAAAGTAAAAATCTCACAAGTGATCAAATACCACCAAAAGAAAGCTATGTTTGTGGGAAAAAAAAGGACATCAAATTTGTTTAGGTACAGTGTAGCATGACTGCGCAATTGTCCGTTAAATTCACGCAGTGCCGAATCGCAAAATAGGCCCTGGTCAGGAAGGGGGTAAAGTCTTCCGGGGCTTAAGTGGTTAATCACCACTGGGTTTTTTATTTTTTCTAAGGCTCCATTCACACCTGAACGTATCGTTTTCAGGCATTTATTTGGGCTTTTTTCAGGCATTTTTTTGGGGCTTTTTTCATGTGTTTTTTGCAAGTGTTTGGAGGCAGGCATTGACATCTAACAAAAACGCTTGTAATCTGCAAAAAAAAGAAGCTCATGTACTTTTTTGAGCTTAAGGCGTTTTGCCTCAGGTGACAAAACGCTCATATGCGAACAGGGACCTTTGAAATGAATGGGATTTTGCTTGTTGGGCGTTTCGAGACTTCAGAGATGAGTTTTACAAGCTGAAAAATGCTCAATTGTGAACAGGGCCTCAACAAATGAAAAAAGACCAAAAATGCTGAAAAAAAACAAAACAAAAGTTTTTGATAGTTTGTTATAAAAACTTGAAAACCGATAATATTTCTCCTTTACTGATGAGGCTGCACTGATGGGTACTGATAGGTGGCACTGATGTGGCTGCACTGAATGGCACTGATAGGTGGCACAGATGGGCAGCACTGATAGGTGCCACTAAGGAGGAGGCACTGATTGGCAGCACTGTGTTGGCAATGTTGGGACTGGACTGATATTTAGGACAATGATAATCAGTGCCCTGATTATCAGTGCCGACGTCCCATTAAGACAAGCCGGTGTCAGCATGAGGAAAGAAAAGCCGATAACTGGCTTGTGTTTACATCCGTGATCAGCTGTCACTGGACACAGCTGATCACGTAGTAAAGGGCCTATGTAATTGACCCTTTTTTATTTTTTTTTAAATCAAGTCGTTTTTATTATCAATTTTTGATAATACAAAAACACATTTGCAATAATGATATCCCAAAGAAAAGTTTCAGGTAACAGAACAATAAAATAACCATATTAAAAAAAAAAAAAAAAAAAAAAACAGTCACAGTCATTCACAGATGATTTAGAAGCGATAATGGTAAATACTTATAATTACCATAAAATATTGGTATATACAGCTGCAAGACAAAGTATATGAACCCTTTGGAATGATATGGATTTCTGCACAAATTGGTCATAAAATGTCATCTGATCATCATCTAAGTCACAACAATAGACAATCAGTCTGCTTAAACTAATAACACACAAAGAATGAAATGTTGCCATGTTTTTATTGAACACACCATGTAAACATTCACAGTGCAGGTGGAAAAAATATGTGAACCCCTAGACTCATGACATCTCCAAGAGCTAATTGGAGTGAGATGTCAGCCAACTGGATTCCAATTAATGAGATGAGATTGGAGGTGTTGGTTACAGCTGCCCTGCCCTATAAAAAACACACACCAGTTCTGGGTTTGCTTTTCACAAGAAGCATTGCCTGATGTGAATGATGCCTCGCACAAAAGAGCTCTCAGAAGACCTACGATTAAGAATTGTTGACTTGCATAAAGCTGGAAAGGGTTATAAAAGTATCTCCAAAAGCCTTGCTGTTCATCAGTCCACGGTAAGACAAATTGTCTATAAATGGAGAAAGTTCAGCACTGCTGTTACTCTCCCTAGGAGTGGCCGTCCTGTAAAGATGACTGCAAGAGCACAACGCAGACTGCTCAATGAGGTGAAGAAGAATCCTAGAGTGTCAGCTAAAGACTTACAAAAGTCACTGGCAAATGCTAACATCCCTGTTAGCGATTCTACAATACGTAAAACACTAAACAAGAATGGATTTCATGGGAGGATACCACAGAGGAAGCCACTGCTGTCCAAACAAAACATTGCTGCACGTTTACAGTTTGCACAAGAGCACCTGGATGTTCCACAGCAGTACTGGCAAAATATTCTCTGGACAGATGAAACCAAAGTTGCGATGTTTGGAAGAAGCACACAACACTATGTGTGGTGAAAAAGAGGCACAGCACACCAACATCAAAAACTCATCCCAACTGTGAAGTATGGTGGTGGGGGCATCATGGTTTGGGGCTGCGTTGCTGCGTCAGTGCCTGAACGGATTGCTATCATCGAAGGAAAAATGAATTCCCAAGTTTATCAAGACATTTTGCAGGAGAACTTAAGGCCATCTGTCTACCAGCTGAAGCTCAACAGAAGATGGGTGTTGCAACAGGACAATGACCCAAAGCATAGAAGTAAATCAACAACAGAATGGCTTAAACAGAAGAAAATACGCCTTCTGAAGTGGCCCAGTCAGAGTCCTGACCTCAACCCGATTGAGATGCTGTGGCATGACCACAAGAAAGCGATTCACAGCAGACATCCCAAGAAACAGTTCTGTAAAGAGGAATGGCAAAGAATTACTCCTGACCGTTGTGCACGTCTGATCTGCAACGACAGGAAACATTTGGTTGAAGTTATTGCTGCCAAAGGAGGTTCAACCAGTTATTAAATCCAAGGGTTCACATACTTTTTCCACCTGCACTGTGAATGTTTACATGGTGTGTTCAATAAAAACATGGCAACATTTCATTCTTTGTGTGTTATTAGTTTAAGCAGCCTGTGATTGTCTATTGTTGTGACTTAGATGATGATGATCAGATCACATTTTATGACCAATTTGTGCAGAAATCCATATCATTTCAAAGGGTTCACATACTTTTTCTTGCAGCTGTATGTATTGACTCACAGGCAATGTAATGCCCTTATTGAATCCTGTTATCAGTGAATACCTACTTTCCAACACCAACAAATACTGGACAACCCTCCCCCGTCCACCCTAGTCCATCTCACTACTTAATCCTGTATCGGTTGTCACCCATAAACTATTATTTGTGTTTTAATCTATATCTTCCACATCCCGAGGGGGGGCATCAAAAAGCTAATTATTAGATTCCATCCACCAGGACCATATTCTTTTGAATTTGCTTGGACATCCCCTATGTTTGAAGGTCAATCTCTCCCTTTGCAATGTGAAATTAATAACTTCACACCCAGTGTCGGGACAAGGTAATTTAGAGCTCAGGGCGAACATGCCAAACTGCACCCCCCCCCCCCCCCAGATGTATGAGCATTGTGTGTCAGCAAAAATCCCCCTAAATCACCACTCTTAGCATGTCCTCCCTCCAAATCTCCCCTCCTAGAACAAAACTTACCCCCGTTTCCCCCCCAAATTCCCCCTTGCAGCACAAACTACTTCCCCCCATCTCCTTGCGGCACCCCCCACCTCACATGATACCTCCACAGTGCCCAAGGCAGTTTCTCCTCCTGCCCACCCCTTGTCCCGGCCCTAATCACACCACTGTTTATGTGGTAGTTGGCCCTTTACCTCGATTTGTGATTGGCTCCAAAGGACTCAGCTAATCACAGAGCGCACCGCCTGGCCACGCAGTGCAATCATAGAAGGACATCCACGTACACCCTTCTGGCAAAGTAAGCCTGCGCTGTAGTCGTCTTTTGGCTATATTGCAGGCAGAGAGCACTGAGAGCCAGGGCCATATCGATGTTGTAAGGCAAACCAAATTTACTGCACCATCGGCAGCCTGAACTTTAACACTTGGGTTTCAGCAACTGCTGAGTAACCCTGATGGAGGTATCTTTCTTGTCATTTTCCATTATCTGGGACTGGCTATGGGTGTTTTTTAACTATTGACCTCATCTTAATTGAAGTCTTCATTTTTTGTTTGTTTTTGGATCATTCGTTTTCTGGGGAACCGGTTCCATAGTACTAGGGGTTGCTCCTTGACATGGAAAAATTGATCCAACCCCCATCTATCCATCTACAACAATATTGATGTTGCATACCGGAGAGTGTATGGGGCCCATTTTAATGTGCTCACGGAGACAACGTTGTCAGTGTGGTTTTACATGAGGTGTCTGGGTGGACTATTCCAACATTTAATTTTGTAATTAGATTTTTTTAATAAAGAAACTTTTTTGCATCTTACACCGTTGTTGGTTCTTTTTATCGCAATGAATTTTTATTAAGAATTTACAAATAGAACAGCGTAAAAGAGCAAATACAATAGAAACAAAGTGCAAGGTGAAAAACAAAAGTACAGTATAACAACGAGTCAACGACCAAAGATCAAATAAGGCATAGTGAAATGAGTACTCCTTAGCAAGAACAATTTAAATCAGCATACGGATAATTCCTGCCCACTAAGCCATGTGTGCCAAGATGCTTTAACAATAGCATATCGTCCCATAGAGGACGCAAATTAGATTTCGTAGGATGCCTGGGTATTAACCAATTGTATAATTTACCGAATGATAGGTGGAAGGGGGTCTCTCCAATGATGCGTTAGTGTCAATCTTGTTGCTAAGAAAATGTGAATAAGAGGGGCTCTGATTCCGAATTTAATTTCATGAAGGCCCATGGAAAATAAAGCCACTTCTGGGGTGGCTAGGATGGACATATTATAGGTTTTATTAATTAAAGCAAATATTCCCTCTCATAGAGGGACGATTTTTGGACAGGTCCACATAACATGGAATATAGTCCCCACACCACCGCACTCCCTCCAACAAAGAGGGGACCCTCCAGATGAAAACTTTGACAGCCTATATGGAGTCAAATACCACCGCAGCAGAATCTTCTGCGTAAATTCCCACATAGCAACACATTTCGTAGCGGAGTAGTTTGTGTTCAGCGCTTTCTGCCATTGTTCTGCGGTGAAGGATACTTCTACCACCCTCTCCCAAGCCAAAACTGGTGGGGATTGTACAAAAGTATTTTTAATACCCAAAGAGTTATAAAACAATGAGGTGCCTTTAATTTTGGTGGTGGGGGAAGTTCAAAATTGCAACATATCCCATGGGAGAGAAACATTTAAAGCGGAGTTCCGGCCTCAAAATCGATTCCATGCTTGCTGAGGGTCACCTGAAAAAGAAATGGATGCTCCCGAATTTTTTTTTTTGTTCACTTACCTTGTTTTTGAAGAAAATATACTCACCTTCCTTCCACTCCCTCCCTCTGCGGCCTGCGCCGGCACTTCCGGCTTACGATGACTCCTGGGAGCTGAACGTCATCGCTCCTAGGAGTCAATGCGCCTGCACCGGCCCCGCTCGTCACTTCCGGTGCAGGCGCAGCATTCCCTGCTAAACAGCTTCTGGGCATGCCCAGAAGCTATGCAGGGATGCCGTGCCTGCACCGGAACTGACGAGCGGGGCCCGCGCAGGGCATTCTGGAACTCCAAAGTCACCAAAGAGGAGGCAGAAGAGGACGCGCTGTCTTCAGCTGGCCACACCTGAGATGGCAGCGCTGGAGAAGAAATTTTAAAGGTAAGTATTTCTTCTAAAAGGTAAGTGCGACCCAGGACAGTACATAGGCTATCTATTATGGAATGTACTAGCCCTGACTGTCCCGGGGGTATTTTTATCTTAAATTCACCCCTGAGGCCGGAACTCCGCTTTAACCACTTCCCGCCCGCCCTATAACAGATTGACGGCAAGAATGTGGTTGTATTATCCTGACCGGACGTCATATGACGGCGGCAGGATAATACAGCTCTGCGCGCCCCCGAGCAGTGATCGGTGATGCGAGGAGTCACTCTGACGTAGGCTCTTTACCATGTGACCAGCCGTGTCCAATCACGGCTGGTCACATAGTAAACAGGAAGAGCCGTTGATCGGCTTTCCTTAGTTCGTGCCTGACAGGCACGAGTAAAGGAGCGCCGATCGGCGGCTCCCCTGACAGGGGGGGGGGGGGTCGGCACTGGTAATCAGATCATTGATTACCAGTGCAGACCCTCGGGGGGGGGTGCCACTAGGACCACCAGGGATGCCCACCCATGACCCCAGGGATGCCCACCATGACCCCAGGGATGCCCACTATGGCCACCAGGGATGGCAATTAGGGCTCAGGGAGCCCCCCATTGCCCTCCCCATCAGTGCTGCCCACCAGTACCCATGATTGCCATCTATCAGTGTCGCCCACCAGTGCCCATTATTACCCACCAGTGCCGCCTATCAGTGCCCATTAGTGCCCATCAGTGCCGCCTATCAGTGCCCATCAATGCCACCTATCAGTGCCCAGCAGTGCCGCCTATCAGTGCCCACCAATGCTGCATATCAGTGCTACCTATCAGTGCCACATATCAGTGCCGCCTATCAGTGCCACCCCATCAGTGCCTGTCAGTGCAGTATCATCAGTGCTCATCCGTGCAGGAAAAAACATATTTATTTACAAAATTGTATAACATAAACAAAAAGCTTTTTTTTTTTCAAACTTTTCGGTCTTTTTTTATTTGTTTAGCAAAAAAGAAAAAAACCCAGAGGTGATCAAATACCACCAAAAGAAAGCTCTATTTGTGGGGGGGAAATGACATAAATTTGGTTTAGGTACAGTGTTGCATGACCGCGCAATTGTCATTCAAAATGCAACAGCGCTAAAAGGGGAAAATTGGCCTGGGCAGGAAGGGGGTGAAAGTGCCCGGTATTGAAATGGTTAAGGGTTTGGATGTGCGCAACAGGTGATGTAGCTGCAGGTACGTATAGTGTTCTTTCGGGGGTATATAGAATTCCAGTTGTAACGTTCTAAACGTTTTGACCGCTGGGTCTCCGTTGTTGGTTCTTAACTACTTTTTCAGGGTGTCCCCAAGGGGTCTCCTCAGTTTATTTATATTACAGGCGGAAACTGGTTAATGTTCCATTACAGCATGGTCGTTTCTTTGATTCACAATTTGTGAGCGTTATTAGTAGCTACTGGTATATTTACCAACGCTTAAAATGGAGCAGACTGTTTTTGAGCGAGGCACTAAAGTCGCTGAATTTGTAAGAGCAGACAGTAAATTAACCGATCTCTAACCACATACACCTCGCACCACCTAAACAGCTAATTTGCTTGTAATTATGTTGTCTGGAGACTGGTGTCAGCAACTGTTAGCAAGTTATGTGGATGCTAATGATATGTAATTGCTGCCTGTACGGTGGGAACATTCAGTGATCAGAAAATTACAACAAACTAGCTTAAGAATCCTGAAGGGAAATGGAGAAGTGCATAAAATAGTAAAAGCACAGCCACTTGCCTTTAGTGTCCTCATTGTCTGCAGTCACTTGGCATTCACTGCTGGAGGGAGCCGACTCCTGATTGATTGCCATCCTTTCAGCATGTCTCTGTCTTGCACGCTCTCTTCTGAGCGCAATTTCTTCCTGAGTTAATGGCCTGCGAGAAGTGCAGTTATTTGCATGAGAGCTATACCTTGGCTAACAAGAATTGAAAATCACTACTTCCAATACTCATTTCCACCTCCAGTAATGAAAAGGAAACCTATGGATTACAGCAGGTCTCCAGTTATTTTTCCCGCCTTAGAAGTCCAATAGATTGAGAAGTTGTCTTACAGTTATCAGGTACACCAATCTTAAACCGTATTTGTTATTTATTTATTACAGGTATTTATGCCTTTACCTTCCCCCCAGACTGATAATGCTGCTGTCTGCTGTGTCCCCCTGTGCGCATTTACCCAGAGTGGGGGCACTCTAATACAGGAGGTGAGTTATTGGCCAGATCACCAGGTGAAAAATAAGAAGGGGAAAGAAGCATAAAAAAAGAAAACAAATGCAGCCAACATATCTAATGATTAGTAAGCTGCAATATATTACATGTTTGGTTTTGTACTTAAATACCACTTTAAAAATGATCCCTCCTCTGTTACACTGGGTCTTATATTTCAAAATACCAGAAAAAACTTTATCACCCTGAAGCAACCAAAATCAAACTCTTATTTAGACATGTGCAGAACGAAAAATGTGTATGTTTTTTTTGTGAATTTGTTTAGTTTCGTTTAGTTTATTAATTTTCTATCAAATTTCAAACTTTCAGAACGATTGGAATCAGTCGAAAATGTATTGACCGATCCGAATTCTGTGTAAAGAATAGCTGGTTGTTAAGGAGTGGGCCAGGAAGCCGGCCATCATGTCTTTAACATCCGATGACTCATCAGCTTCAGTGAGTTTCCCCACTGACCGCTGAATGTAAACAAAAGAATGCCAGCAATAATAAATAAAAAAAAAGAAACAAAAAACATGCTCAGATGAGAGCCGGTTCACATTACAGCGATCCGACTTTGCCGCGACCTCGGAGCGCCCGGCATGGACTTCATAACATTGAAGTCAATGCAGGTCGCTCCGGGTCGCCCCAAAGAAGCTCCGGACCCTTTTTCTAAGTTGGAGCGACTTGTGTCGCTCCTATTAGAATGGGTCCACAGCTTCTCTCTGTAAGGCGACCAGGTCGCCCCAGTGTGAACCGGCTCTAAGGGTCTGGTATGGATTGTGGGTTGGAACCCATGTCGTTTTTTTTTTATATATATATTTTATTTTTGGCTGGTATGGATTTTAAGGGAAAACCACACACCAAAAAAAAAACAAAAAAACAGCTTCTTAGGCATTTAGGAACGGTCAGACGGCGGAAGCCTTCGTCGAGTGCTTTTTTTTTTTTCTCGGGTCGGCGGCAGCATTCATCGCGATTGACGCTGGATGTACTTCGGGGGACATTGTTTTTTTTAATAAAGGAACTGTCAAAAACTGGCTGTTTTTTGTTTTTTTTTGTTTTGGTGAATGAGTAGGGTTTGTGGGGAAGGGGCCCTTGTCCTCATCAACATGGGGACACGGTGCTTTGGGGTGGGGGGGCAGAGTCATGGATTAGCGTGTGTGAGGTGGAGGAACTTGACTGGCCTGCACAGAGTTGTGACCTCAACCCGATAGAACACCTTTGGGATGAATTAGAGTGCAGACCTCCTCGTCCAACATCAGTACCTGACCTCACAAATGCGCTTCTGGAAGAACGGTCAAATATTACCATAGACACACTCCTAAACCTTGTGGACAGCCTTCCCAGAAGAGTTGAAGCTGTTATAGCTGCAAAGGGTGGGCCAATTCAATATTGAACCCTACAGACTAAGACTTAGATGCCATTAAAGTTCCTGCTGGGAGAACACAGTGGTTACCCCTAGTGGATATAGCCGCTAGCAATTAGTTACCACTTCATCCCTTTAAACCAGGACACATAATAATTACCCAGGTTCTGAGGCCAATTTCATGCACATAAGACACTAAGTGTGTTTAATTACCACCTTAATCGGCCACCGAACCTGTGTAATTAAGGTGTGTCCTGGTTTAAAGGGAAGAGGTAGCAACTCTACTAGTAATAATGACATGCTAAAAATCCAACATGCCGGTTGTACACAAGTTGATCAATGGATAGAATTGGGTACAATCAGCCTTCTCATAGATGGATCGAATCTCAGCCGGTACCTGCTGAACCAGCCAAGATTCGATCCATCTATGCCTGGGCTAATGCTGTACGATTTCCACACGTTTGGCCAACTGCCAGTGCTTTCACCAACTTGCCACTGCCCTGATGCAGGAGTATTCTATTGAAATTCATGGAGGGGTGGTTAATACAAATCATAGTAATTAAAAATGATCCCTCCTCTGTTACACTGGGGCTTATATTTCAAAGTATCAGAAATAACTTGATTACCTCGGAGCAACCAAAATCAAACTCTTAGGGTCCTTTCACACGGGCGTTCCTTTTTTTTCGTCCGTTCAGTGACTTTTTTTTTTTTTAAACGGACACGGATGACACATTGGAGTGTCTGTTCCGTATGTCCGTTTATCATGCCATCCGTTTGCGGATGATAAAAACGGACATAATGTATGTCAATGGGATTACGGATGTCAGCGGATGACACCACTGACATCCATTTTTGCGTCCGTTCCGTTTCTTTTAACGGAAGAAAAATAGGGTTCTGTTCCGTTCCAAAAAACGGAACTGATCGGAAAAGATGCAAATCGGATGTCAGCGGATGGTCATCCGCTGACATCCGCAATCCAATGGACATGCATTATGTCCGTTTTTCATCCGCAAAAGGATGGGATGAAAAAACGGACATACGGACCGCCCGTGTGAAAGGACCCTTATTCTCCAAATTTTCAGTTCACATTTGAATCCTATAGGCTGATAGAAGGTAAAAGAGCTCTTATTTCTCACACAATGATAAACTAGGCCCAGTTTGCTTACTGTAACAATGCATACATCCTGTTTGATCAGAGAAATACATTTAAAACAAAACTCAATCCATGAAAAACAAGATAAAAAAGAATAGCCCATTAAAAGATAAAACCAGATTTTCTTGTAATATTAACCTGCATTCCAGAGTTTCCTTCCACATTATTTTTTTCTGCCAGTAGATGTCCTTACTCTGATGCCCAAGCATTATTCCCCCCACTTCCTCAGAGCCCAGGTGATCCTGAATCCACAACAACCTGTGACTGGACAGTGAAAGGTGCAGCACACAGTGATTAATTAATCTATCTGTAACACTGCTCTCTCCTGCTATCCGCATGCTTCAGGTTAGCACAACTGATTGGCTCCCACAATACTGCACTGCTGTGCAGAGACTCAGCAAGAGGCTGATACTAAGTCAAATTCAGGTACTTACACTCCATGTAATTAAAACATACATTGCAAGACGTATTAAAGATTACATTGCTGCAATCGGTGTCTTTTATACCCAACTAGAATTAAGCTTTAAAAATATAATATACAGTCAGGTCCATAAATATTGGGACATCAACACAATTCTAAGAAAGAAATAATGCAAATAGAATATTGCCAAGACAGTTCATAGAGAGCTATGTACATAACCATGAATAAACACAGTGCTGAGAAGAGTGATATAGCATGTCTGCATATATAACCAAACTATTACCACCTTAATCTGACCAATCTGTGAGAGCATACACTTAAAAAAAAAAAAATACCAAAATGCAACTAATGTTTTCAGAAAAGGCATACCTCAGTTTTCTACATCTACCCATCTATGGCCAACTTTTTTGCCTGTTCCAGTTCTTAAAGTCATTGATGGTTCTGCAGCCATCTCATCTCAAAACAGCCAACTCTGAACACAGGCAAGTATGTATGTATATATATATATATATATATATATATATATATATATATATATATATATATATATATATATATATATATATATATAAAGATGTACTTTAACTGCAGACTTTCAGCTTTAATTTGAGGATATTTACATCCAAATCAGGTGAACGGTGTAGGAATTACAACAGTTTGTATATGTGCCTCCCACTTTTTAAGGGATCAAAAGTAATGGGACAGATTAACAATCATGAATCAAACTTTCACTTTTTAATACTTGGTTGCAAATCCTTTGCAGTCAATTACAGCCTGAAGTCTGGAACGCATAGACATCACCAAACACTGGGTTTCATCCCTGGTGATGCTCTGCCAGGCCTCTACTGCAACTGTCTTCAGTTCCTGCTAGTTCTTGGGGCATTTTCCCTTCAGTTTGTCTTCAGCAAGTGAAATGCATGCTCAATCGGATTCAGGTCAGGTGATTGACTTGGCCATTGCATAACATTTCACTTCTTTCCCTTTAAAAAACTCTGGTTGCTTTCGCAGTATGCTTCGGGTCATTGTCCATCTGCACTGTGAAGCGCCGTCCAATGAGTTCTGAAGCATTTGGCTGAATATGAGCAGATAATATTGCCCGAAACACTTCAGAATTCATCCTGCTGCTTTTGTCAGCAGTCACATCATCAATAAATACAAGAGAACCAGTTCCATTGGCAGCCATACATGCCCACGCCATGACACTACCACCACCATGCTTCACTGATGAGGTGGTATGCTTTGAATCATGAGCAGTTCCTTTCCTTCTCCATACTCTTCTCTTCCCATCACTCTGGTACAAGTTGATCTTGGTCTCATCTGTCCATAGGATGTTGTTCCAGAACTGTGAAGGCTTTTTTAGATGTTGTTTGGCAAAATCTAATCTGGCCTTCCTGTTTTTGAGGCTTACCAATGGGTTACATCTTGTGGTGACCCCTCTGTATTCACTCTGGTGAAGTCTTCTCTTGATTGTTGACTTTGACACACATACACCTACCTCCTGGAGAGTGTTCTTGATCTGGCCAACTGTTGTGAAGGGTGTTTTCTTCAACAGGGAAATAATTCTTCGGTCATCCACCACAGTTGTTTTCTGTGGTCTTCTGTGTCTTTTGGTGTTGATGAGCTCACCGGTGCGTTCTTTCTTTTTAAGGATGTTCCAAACAGTTGATTTGGCCATGCCAAATGTTTTTGCTATATCTTTTGTTTTTTTCAGCCTAATGAAGGCTTGCTTCACTGATAGTGACAGTTCTTTGGATCTCATATTGAGAGTTGACAGCAACAGATTCCAAATGCAAATAGCACACTTGAAATAAACTCTGGACCTTATATCTGCTCCTTGTAAATGGGATAATGAGGGAATAACACACACCTGACCATGGGACAGCTGAGCAGCCAATTGTCCCGTTACTTTTGGTCCCTTAAAGAGTGGGAGACACATATACAAAGTTACAAACTGTTGTCATTCCTACACCTTTCACCTGATTTGGATGTAAATACCCTAAAATTAAAGCTGAAAGTCTACAGTTAAAGCACATCTTGTTTGTTTCATTTCAAATCCATTGTGGTGGTGCATAGAGCCAAAAAGATTAGAATTGTGTTGATGTCCCAATATTTATGGACCTGACTAGATATTTCTACAAAGCAAGACTTAACAACAAGGCAGCATTTACAAGGAAAAGTCTGATCATGGTTTTTAACTGTATAATAAAAATAAAAACCTTGTACTTTGTATAACAACTACAGTATAAGGTAGGGTCATGCAAGGAATCCTGCATGTCAAAACACTGCAGCAAAGCTGAAAGATGCCGAAAGCTCTGTCATTTTTACGTAAAGCGCAGTGGCCCCAAACCAGTTAAAATGTTACATTCTAGCAGATTAATTAGGGAACTGTTTGGCAATTGTGTGAAAAAAAAAAAAGAAAAGTAAGAAAGGAACGGCAACATGAAAGCAAAGGCCAAATCCAGAATAAAGAGGCAGTGTGCATTACTGTCAAGCCTCGGAAGAATATTACAAACACCTAGTAAAGCAGATGAAGTAAAAACACATGTATATTAAATGTCCCTTTTATTGCCATTAAACAAACCCTGCATGCCTTTCCAAGCAAGGGAGCGTAGCGTGACATGTATAAAGCACAACCTGATCATTTTTCCAGTTGCCATAAACTAGGAACATGAAAGGGAACGGTATGAAAACGAATACAGAAAAGGGCTTATAACAAACATAGACTGACTGCGAAGTTCAGCATGTAGTGCATTCCGCTGAACCAAAGTCACTTGATGCTTGTTAATATGTGCGTGTCACCAACGTACCCTGGATCTTTCACACTTAAAAAAAGATTAGGAGGCCACCAATCAATGTACTGCAAAAATTAAAAGTCGCAGCTACAAACACTATAGCTACTGACTTTTAACCACTTCAGCCCCAGATGGTTTTATCCCCTTCCTGGCCAGGCCCTATTTTGCGATTCGGCACTGCATTATTTTAATGGAAAATTGCGCGGTCGTGCGACGCTGTACCCAAACAAAATTTACGTCTTTTTTTTCCCACAAATAGAGCTTTCTTTTCATGGTATTTGATCACCTGTGCGATTTTTATTTTTTGCGCTATAAACAAAAAAAGAGCGACAATTTTGAAAAAAAAAAAACAATATTTTTCACATTCTGCTATATGACAATCCCAACAAAAAAAAATAAAAAAAATCAACATTTTAGGCCAATTTGTTTCCTGCTACATATTTTTGGTAAAAAATAAAAATAAAAAAATCGCAATAAGCCTATTTTGATAGGTTTGCGCAAAAGTTATTGCGTCTACTAACTACGGGAAAGATTTAGGTCATTTTTATTTATTTATTTATTTTTACTAGTAATGGTGGCGATCTGCGATTTTTTTTGTGGGGCTGCGACATTGCGGTGGACAGATCAGACCCCTAACTGACATTTTTGACACTTTTGGGTGTACCAGGTGACATTACTACAGTAATCAGTGCTAAAAATATTCACGGTTACTGTAATAATGACACTGGCAGGGAAGGGGTTAACCCTGTGGGTGATCAAGGGGTTAAATGTGACCCTAGGGGAGTGATTTTAACTGTATGGGGGTTGGGCTTCTGAAAGCCGACCGTCTTTCTCTCAGCAGGGAACGATCGCTGGTGTCAGGCGGCAATCGGAGCTGCCTGCCCGCTTTATCAGCTTTACCGCTGATGATCGGGAGCGCGCCGGCGGTGGCGCACACTCGCCCCCTAGACTCGCGAGAGCGAGCGCCGTATATGTACGGCGATTTGCCTGGGAGTGGCTGATTGCCACAGTAGATCTGTGGCGGGCGGCCGTAAACTGATTAACCACTTGCCGACCTCCGCAAGTACATAAACTGCGGCGGTTAGCCCCTCACAGGCAAAGTGACGTATATATACGTCACTAGCCTGTGAGGCTCTGGGGAGCGGGTGCGCTCCGGCGCGGTCACGGTCGCGGTCACCCGATGTCCGCCGGTCACTCGGCGATCGTCGGTGGAGAGGGAGAAAGGCAAGCGGCTGATGTAAATTCCAGGACCAAACTCCCTTAAGGGTATGTGCTTACCAGATGAAGGTAAGGAAAAGGCAGTCTCGCTGCGTGGAAACTTGTCACCTTGACAGTAGATCCAAGCTTCTATGATCGATCAACTCAGTGGACATGGGATCATGAAAAGCAAAAAAAAGTACCGCAATAGCGTAAAACCCAACAAACAAATTGTGACTATCACCAAAGGTGTGGGTAAATGAAAATTGTGATGTGATATGACCTCCACCACAATAAATGAAATAAATAAATCATGCAAAAATATAGGGAACTTAGGGTGAATAACCCCTACCAGAGAGGTTAAGGGTTGATGCCTTGAGTGATTAATGTGTATCGGTTGGAGTAGCCTCTTACCAAACAAAAAAAATAATGACACAGTGAAGAAAACGTTGAAAAAAAGGTAATCGTGCTGAACCACCACCAGCTGAATTCGCCTCTTACCCTGGATAGATATAGATTAGCCAAAGTGCACTAAACAAATCCAGTGTACCACTCAGGAGCCAGCAATTTCACACCTGTGAGAGTTGCCTCTTACCACATATGAAGTTGTATCAAGCCTGTAGGGTAAATCAAGTGGCCAAAGACCGACCCCAAATTGAATCCAAGCCTGTGTATATACGAATAACCAGGGGATCCGACCAGAGGTGTAGGTAACTGGGTCTCAGAAGTTTCAGCAATATAGGATATCACCACCTGTTCGTCATCCCCACAATTGACAGCATTAGGGCCGCTCGGGGGGCTCCAGGGCGGAGTGAATCTCCTCAGCAGAACTCCACACACAGAAGGCTTGGGGGAACGGGATGGGCAGAATGCTGGGAGCGCGCGAAACCCCTCCTACTCCACACTGTGCCACGCCCGCCACTCGGGCGTGGCACAGTGTGGAGTAGGAGGGGTTTCGCGCGCTCCCAGCATTCTGCCCATCCCGTTCCCCCAAGCCTTCTGTGTGTGGAGTTCTGCTGAGGAGATTCACTCCGCCCTGGAGCCCCCCGAGCGGCCCTAATGCTGTCAATTGTGGGGATGACGAACAGGTGGTGATATCCTATATTGCTGAAACTTCTGAGACCCAGTTACCTACACCTCTGGTCGGATCCCCTGGTTATTCGTATATACACAGGCTTGGATTCAATTTGGGGTCGGTCTTTGGCCACTTGATTTACCCTACAGGCTTGATACAACTTCATATGTGGTAAGAGGCAACTCTCACAGGTGTGAAATTGCTGGCTCCTGAGTGGTACACTGGATTTGTTTAGTGCACTTTGGCTAATCTATATCTATCCAGGGTAAGAGGCGAATTCAGCTGGTGGTGGTTCAGCACGATTACCTTTTTTTCAACGTTTTCTTCACTGTGTCATTATTTTTTTTGTTTGGTAAGAGGCTACTCCAACCGATACACATTAATCACTCAAGGCATCAACCCTTAACCTCTCTGGTAGGGGTTATTCACCCTAAGTTCCCTATATTTTTGCATGATTTATTTATTTCATTTATTGTGGTGGAGGTCATATCACATCACAATTTTCATTTACCCACACCTTTGGTGATAGTCACAATTTGTTTGTTGGGTTTTACGCTATTGCGGTACTTTTTTTTTGCTTTTCATGATCCCATGTCCACTGAGTTGATCGATCATAGAAGCTTGGATCTACTGTCAAGGTGACAAGTTTCCACGCAGCGAGACTGCCTTTTCCTTACCTTCATCTGGTAAGCACATACCCTTAAGGGAGTTTGGTCCTGGAATTTATCAATAATATTGTTTTGGACTTTTATGGACTTCACATCTCCATCTAATATTTAGCGCGACTTATATGTATAATATTTATTAGGGTGTGGTCACACTTGAAGTTGCTGCTGTTCTAATTTATCTGTTCCTTTAGCGCGGTTATTATTCCCTTATTCTACAGGCTGATGTAAACAAGCCGTCTGTCATTCTCCCCTGTGTAGAAACAGTGTGTAGGACCGTTGATCACTGTTCCTACACCTCAAGCCACAGCCAATCACAGTTAGAATCACGCCCCTAGGGACACACACCACCCCTCCCTCTCAAAAAAGTTAACCCCTTCACTGCCAGTGTAATTTTACAGTAACAGTGCATATGTATAGCACTGATTACTGTAGAAATGTCACTGGTAACCTCAAAAGTGTCAAAAATGTCAGTCAAGGGTCCGATCTGTCCGCCGCAATGTCGCAGTACCGCAAAAAAAAATTGCAGATCGCCGCGTTAAAAAAAAAACAACAAAAATAACAAAAATCTTTCCCTTTGTTAGTAAACGCGATAACTTTTGAGCAAACCAATCAAAATACGCTTTTTGCAATTTTTTTTACCAAACATATGTAGCATGAAACAAATTGGCTGAAAATGTTAAAAAATTTAGATTTTTAAATTTTTTTGGGGGGAATTTCATATAAAAAATGTGAAAAATATTGTTATTTTTTGCAAAATTTACGCTTTTTTTTGTTTATAGTGCATGATCAAAAAATCGTACAGGTGATCAAATACCACCAAAAGAAAGCTCCGTTTGTGGGAAAAAAAGGACGTCAAATTCGTTTTAGGTACAGCATCGCACGACCGCGCAATCGTCTGTTAAAGTCACGCAGTGCCGAATCGCAAAATAGGCCCTGGTCAGGAAGGGGGTAAAATCTTCCAGGGCTCAAGTGGTTAAGAAATAGACCTTCACAAGCAGGTCAGCATTGCTACAGAGAAGACAGCATCACAAGGGACAAATCCTACTGACTGCGAGTAATGTCCCTTGTGATGATTTTTGTTTTTTGATAACCGACTAAATTTAGGCTTTAACCACTTCCGGACCGCCTGCCGTATAAATACTTGATTCTGTGCAGGAGATGTCAGGGGTGTGCGTGCTGCCGGAGCGCCACTCCCGCTGTGATTTGAGACACAGCAGGAGCCAATCAGTGGATCCTGGCGGCCACCGAGACCCACTGTTCATTTGGCAGGATGACAAAATGGTGGTCTGCCTATGTAAACAAGGCAGCCTGCAGTTCTGCCACAGAGAAAGAGAGAGATCTTGCGTTTCAGCAAAGCTGAAAAAAAGGACAAGTTTATTTGGGTAAGGCATCGCATGACCACACAATTGTAAGTTAAAGAAATGCAGTACTGTATCGAAAAAAATGGCCTGGTCATTAAGGGGGTAAAACCTTCCGCAGCTAAAGTGGTTAAAAAAAAAAAAAAATCAGACAAGAAGGTGGCTAGAACTGATGTTAGACTGTTATTCCAGCCTGTTCCCCTGTTGTAGATTTCCCCTCACTTCATGTCACGTGAAACCATTGTCACCAGGACAGAACAGCAGATAGCAGTAAAAGGTGTTTGAATTTTTTAACTTCTACAAAAAACTGTAAAAAATTAAGGTTAATAACACAATTTATTTACTGAAAGAAGACAGGGTACGATAAAGTTTCATTTTTAAGTAATATCGACCCAACTTTCTACAACATCCCAGACCTAGATACTGCAATGGTCTATTAGGAATATTACATTTATCTACACTGCTTCCTAAACAGAAAAGTATAAATCTCTACTTTTACAAACTAGTCAAGAAATGCAAAATGATCAAACTGAATTTTATTTTACAATCGCCTACTGTGTTCATGGCTGCAAACCTTCTCCGGCAGAGAGAGATTTTCAACACCTACAGTGCTGATAAGCTTTTTCAAACTACCTGAGATATTCTAAAGCTCACCAAAGTAATCCAAAGGACCTTGAAAGAGAAGCAGGAGCGCAAAATCAGGCATGTTCCTGTGGCGGACAAAAGACAGGATTTTTCTTGTTATCACTGTAAAATCCCTTTCTCCCAGTTCAGTGATGGACACTGCGTCTTCTATTCTCAACCATAGGGTTATTTTACCACCTACAGGAGTACCTATGGCTGAGAATAGAAGATGCTGTGTCCGTCAATGAACGCAAGAGAAAATGGGATGTGTTACTCACCCAAAAATCCCTTTCTCTGAGTTCATTGGCGGACACAGCATCTTCTATTCTCAACCATAGGTACTCCTGTAGGTGGCGATATAACCCGATGGTTGAGAACAGAAGACACTGAACAAAAGAGAAATGTGTATTTTTCTTTTTGTAGGCAGGCTGTGGTGCCATTATTCTGAAAGGCACCCCAATGCACCATGCACCAGCATATGTGCAATCTTGCTTGCATGAGAGATGTTCACCAAACCGCAAGGTGATTTTTTTCTTAAAAAAAAAAAAATGTGCTCCCTCTTTAATGCAATTATCGCATGTAGAGCATGAAATGAATGATCTTCCCCAAAAACACAAAAAAGCAAGTGCACTGTTGCACCTATAAAGCTATGATTAGAGCCTTAAAGGGTAACTCCACTTTGGTGCGGGAAAAAAAAAAAAGCAAATAAAGAAAAAACAATATAGCGTATACAATTGCGACACAAATCATATTGTAATTGAATGTTATCAAAAATTACCTTTCCTTTTCAATCTGCAGCCGCTGTAATTTTCTGAAAATGCAATGCAATATGGCTACCTGGAGCTGTTCTGTACACAGAATGTATACTGACAGGTGGAACGCACGCCGTCATACCCGGAAGTCAGCCTGGAACGCAAGCTGCTCTCCACGCTACTGACATCCACGATAGGGTTTTGCACAGCGTTTTTGTATTTTTAACCGGCTTTGTCTACATTTTTATCAAATAAATTTGTTTAATGGTACTACACCATCTGGAGCCTATCCTCTTTTGTTCCCTAAAATCCACACCGGGAGTAACCGTGAGGAGCCCCGTTTTCCACATCTGGGGGATTTCTGGCCGAGAGGGATAGGAGCCCAGCAGATGGCATTACTCTGACCTGGAGGGTCACTCAAGCTCTATTGGTCTCCTTGCCGTATGGTAGTTGAGACCCAACACATCTGGTGAGTTCACATCTTGCCCCTATTATCTGCATGATTGGATACCTTTATCCATTGGAGGACACAGCACCAAGCACCAGCACTTTTCCTTATATTTTTGGCACTTTTATGGAATACCAGCCACTGAGTCACCAATGAACTATTTTTTATGTCACTCAGCACTTTATATACACTGTGAATTGTTGGACTTGATTTTGGTCACATTATTTATTTGAATTTAAATGTTTATCATTATGTATATGTTTTAGGGGTACATCCCATTTTAATGTTTTAAAGAGATTTTATAGCCTATTTACACTGTACACACATTCCCTTTAGTCCCCCCCATACATTAGCAAGCGCTATAATATCTCATCTACTGTGGGATTTTTTTACATGTTCATTTTGCACCTTATAGCAGCTGTTCATCCATTTATTTATTCTATTTATTATACCTATTCCACTTAATTGATCAGGCACTCCTAGGCGCGAGGAATATATTCTATTGAATATATTTATTTACAAAAAATAAAAATTGCAGAGGTGATCAAATGCAGGCAAAAGAAAGCTCTATTTGTGGAAAAAAGGGACAACAATTTTATTTGGGTACAGCATTGCACGGCTGCGCAATTGTCAGTTAAAGCAACGCAGTGCCATATCACAAAAAAGAGCCTGGTCAGGAAGGGGAGTGAGTCTTCTGGAGCTGAAGTAGTTAATCTCTCTTACACAGTGTAAATGCTTTTTTAAAATGATGCCTGTAAATACCTCATCTTCGATCTTTTATGGCTTTTTATCACGTGATCTTAGGTCACTTTATTCCTCTGATCTATGACAACAGTGGGAGAGGCCAAGATCCCCTCTGACGTCAGCCGGGGAGGTCACGTGACTGCTGTGCTGGCCGCTCATCCCCTCCCGCTGTAGCCCCTAGATGGGGGAGGAGGGCGGCTGGAGGTTACGTGATTGGTCAGAGAAATCGAAGAGAAGGTATTTACAGGCATTGTTTAAAAAAATATATATATATATATGTTTACACAGTGTAGGAGAGATTAATAGAACAGAGGAATTGGCTGTAATTGTTCTTTACTTTAACTGCCAGCTACTAATAGCGGCAGGAGGGGGGGGGGGGACACACATAGGAGCTGACAGGCAGGGAGGGAGGGCTAGAGAAGAGAGCAGCAGGATGATGGAGGCATGTAAACTGACCATGGTAATCAAGGATTAGCAGCCATGATTAACGTGGTTAGCACACAGAGGGGGACACAGAAACAGGCAGGAACAGGCAGGTTTTTTACAGCTTAGAAAGGGACAGATAAAACAGCACATGCACTATGCGGTTTAATATGCTATAAGGAAACAGGAGCTCTTTGTTTTTTTAGGGTTACAACCACATTAAGCTAACCTACAAGCATGTAATAAAAACAGTTCGGTATAGTAAAATAACCACCAAGTTTATCCCAAGCAAGTTATTTGGAGGTTTTGACAAAACTAATTACATTGCCTCTATAAGTAACACATGTCCCTTTCAGAATAAATGAATCTGTATGTGCTGAGATGGACAGCATCAAAGGGACAACATGAAAATAATGGCAATTCTTTGTTTTCACTCTGTCATGAATGAGGAGATAAAAATAAATGGTAGGTGTCACCATCCACAGTGAAAACACTGTCAGAATTTCCCAAGGTGCTTTGTAATCACTTGCAGGAAAAGTTAAAAGTAATATGATGAATGGTGGAGAAAACTGACAAATGTACCCAAGACAATAAGGGGCCTCCGCATCCTACGAGATCCTTTGAAAAGTAAGGTAAACAAAATACAAAGAAAATTCCTTTAAATTCAGATTATACTTGACTGTTCTAATCTGATAAAAAAAAGTCAACATTTTACGCAAAAGTACAGAACGGTGAACATCTAATTGCTACAGGTTCCCACATATCCAGGATTGAGATCTGAAACCAGGAAGACAAAAGGGAAAATAACGGTTGCTTTGTTAATAAGAAAATACATAGCATTTTCCCATAGAAAAATGTCCCTTCATATTTTTCTGTTTGAAAGCTACCCATCAATTATGATCGGTGGCTTCACTGTCTTGACGCACTGAGAAAAGAGAATTGCTATGACAAATAGAAATAGCACACCGATAAAAACACAGCAAAGCATGAGTTGCATCATGAATAGCTTTGTGGCCAATGATGGGCCACAGCCTGGGCATGCTTTTTTGTGCATAGACATGTATGGCAAAGCACATAAATATGAAGGGGCCTCATTGAGAAAAAACGGCTTAGAAGAAGAAATAGTGAAATATGTAGACAGCATGGAAAAGGCAGAACTATTTGTAAATAACTACATCAGGTGAAAGGGAACTATACACACCTTGGCTCCAGCCGGAAACCCCCCCGCTCCCAGCCCGGTCACTGACATTTTCAAAAGGCCAAATTCCAGGTCTCAATAGCCTTTATTGGCCAGGTAGGCAGGGCGTCACTCTTGCGCATGCAAGAGAGTTCAATCAGATAGGGCAATGTCGAATTTGTACAGTGAGCTGCGTGTGCGGGGCTCACTATATAAAGGGGCAGACAGGCAGGGAAGTTACTTTAATGCAGAAAAGATAAAGCAGGTCTCTTCTGTATGCACAGAAACCGGGCCGGTGCTTCCACTAGGCAAACTAGTCAGCCGCCTAGGGCGCATTGCCACCTAGGGGCGCAGCCAGGAGTCGGCACTCTCTCTCCATCATGAATGATTGTGAGCTGAGGGGTGGCGGTGGGGGAGGAAGAAGGGACAGAGGAAGATGCCAGGTGTCTTGGGCAGTGACAGAACTACCAGGCCCTGGCTTTCCACCACTGTTGGAGGGGCCACAAGAGACAGGAAGGGAGCCCACCAGAGTGCTGCCTGAATGATGATCCTCTTCGGCTGGAGCTGAGTGGCCTTAACCCCGGGTAGGACGTGACTCTCTGCACACTGAGGAGTTTTTAATCCCTTCCCTATTTTTTTTTTGTGGGGGGGCGCAAGTAGCTGGTCGTGCCTAGGGCGTAAAATAGTCTAGCACCAGCCCTGCATGGAAAGGTTTTTTTCACCATCTGTGTCCCATTGTGGAGATTTCCCTTCACTTCTTGTTCCATAACCAAACAGGAAGTGAGCGGAAATCCCTGGATGACTAGGGCATTTTTGGATATTTAGCACTGTGCTAATTTAACTGGCAATTGCGTGATAATGCAACACTCTTCCCAAATTAAATGTATATAATTTTTTTCACACAGTTGGTATATGATCGCCACTGGGTATTTAATTTTTTACTATGTAAACGAAAAAATCCAATATCGAATGAAAAAAAAAAATTATAATCAAATTTCTTCATGAATTTAGGTGAAAATGTACTGTGCTACAGGTCTTTGGTTAAAAAAAAAAAAAAAACATCCCAGTAGGTGTAAATAGATTGGTTTGCGTGACTGATTTTTGTTTGTAACACTGCAATAATGGTTTAAAGAAGATGTACAGCCAAAGCTCGAGATATATTTAAAGCCAAAGAGCAGCCTATGTCACTAAAAGAAAAATCAGCACAAGGGATATACCTTACAGTCAAAAAGTTGTATCCCTTTGCTGAGTCCCCCTTCTATTATGGGGTTGGTGGTATTTGCACAAGGGGCACATCCCACTGACAAAGATATGTTCTTTTGCTGATTTTTTTTTTTGTTTGTGATTTTGATTGCACTTAAGCTTTAGGGCTCTTTCACACGGCCGCTCCGTGTGAAAGCTCCACTGCGGGACTTTTTTTTTTTTCCACGGAGCGGATGACATTTCTGTCATCCGCTCCGTATGCCCGCATATCATCCCATCCGTTTGCGGATGATATGCGGACATAATGTAAGTCTATAGCATTGCGGATGTCAGCGGGTGACACCGCTGACATCCGATTTTCCTTCCTTTCCGTTTTTTGAACGGATGAAAAAATAGGGTTCTGTTCCGTTCCAAAAACGGAACAGAATTGAAAGGAAGAAAATCGGATGTCAGCGGATGGTATTCCGCTGACATCCGCAGTGCCATTGACTTACATTATGTCCGCAAATCATCCGCAAAAAAATAGGATGATTGGCGGGCAAGCGGAGCGGCCGTGTGAAAGAGCCCTTAAGCATATTTATAACCAAAACGTTTTTGTTTAAGAAAGACTAGGGAAGGCTTAGAACCCACTCAACTTTCCTGTTGCTGTTTGTATCCCCGTTAAGTAGATTCACCCTCTTTATAGATTTTGTGACTATATTATGTACTATAGATAATGATATAATTAAAGTCTTTGCAATTTTATTGTTGCTGAACATTATTCTGAAAGTGTTCAACAATTTTTAGATGCAGCTTTTCACATATTGCTGAACCTCTGGTCATCTTCATTATTTATTATTGTTATTTTTATACCCAATCAAGTTACAGGAAAACAAACAAAAAGAATATATCTACACTAATAACTACATGGAAAACAGGGCACTTCTGTTAGGCTGCATTCACATGTCAGCGTATGATCGCGGGCAGAACCGCCGCGGTTCCGCCCACGATTCGGAGATATATTGCAAATCGCGGGACGCCTAGCGTTGCCCGTTGATTTGCAATAGCCCCCCAAACGCCGAGCGATGTTGCCGCGATTTACGCCCGCTGAATCGCGGCAACATCGCGCAAACAAAATCGCGGGACGCAATACGCTCCAAAGAAGCTCTTGTACTTTTTTGGAGCGTATTGCGTCCCGCGATTTTGTTTGTGCGATGTTGCCGCGATGTTGCCTAACAAGATAGTAAAGTATAGCGGGCATTTCAGGACATCACTGGGGCTCCGTTCCTCTCCCTATGGCTCCATCTCCTTCACCTGTCCAGCAGCATGAGGGGTGGTGGAAGTAGAGAGCCTGAACAGGGAGGTCCTTCCATCCGAGGCCGTGGTGGAACACACGCTTCACTCCTGGACAGCACAGGGCGTAGTGACGCTAGGGGGCGGTAACGCGTTTTGGAGCGTGCGCAGTAGAGCTCCTTCGTCAGACCGACCCTGACGAAGGAGCTCTACTGCGCATGTTCAGGAACATAACCCCAGTGATGTTCGGATATGCCTACAATACACTAATATCTTGTAGATGTTATGTGTGCCAATAAATGTTGTTCATGCTATACTTAGAGGCGCCTTCTCCCCTTCGTATCATATCTACACTAATACCTAGTTAAAATAATGAAAACATTTGAAAGAGTACAATGTCTTTATTATGTTTTTTACTACGTAGGCAGAAACATACGGAAAACTAGGGTATACCCAACCAAATACACACACATTTACTTCTTCTCTAACACCTTGCGTAAAATTGATTTCTGAATAACATCTTGAAAATAATGCTTAATGCCTGTTTGGAAACTACCTCTTGTCTAGTAGTTTACATCACTGTGCTAAGCAGATGGATTATCAGTGATCTGCTGACCTGATTGACATCTGCACTTCGAAAGCAAACTGCAATTAAGGTGAAAGTTTCCATTGTAAATTTCTTTGCATTTGCAGCATAGTAATCTAAGTTCTACAGTTATTCTATTCAGCTTCAAGAAAGTGGTACCTATATTGTTAAAAAGCATTGCATTTTTTTTTCTATTTTAAAGGAAGCTACGAATAATATAAACATTTTGATGACACTCATTTCTGGCCTTTGCTTTTACATGAATGCCAGCACCGCTTCACTTTAAGAATTCATACAAACAGATTTCTAACATTATGGCTACCTGAAAAGCCCAGCTTTGTCTGAAATTTAATTATATAAATTTGGGGATAAATATACCATTTTGATATAGAAAACGTTGTTAGAGGAAGTGCTAAAAAAAAAAAAAAAAAAAAAAAGGTCAAGTGAAGACTATGTTGGACAGTACAGTTGATCCAGAGGAAGGTGAAAAAACACAGCAAAGCATGATCCAATTTGCTACAGCAAGGGAAGAAATTCCTTCCTGATCCCCCGAGAGGCAATCGGATATTCCCTGTATCAACTTTAGCTATAAATATTAGTACCCATTTATATTATGTACACCCAGGAAATAATCCAGGCATTTTTTAAAGCAATCTACTGAGCAGGCCAGAACCACCTCTGGAGGGAGTCTATTCCACATTTTCACAGACGGTGAAAAAACCTTGGAGACAAAATCTCTTTTCCTCTCTACGTAAAGAGTGCCCCCTTGTCCTCTGTGATGACCTTAAAGTGAATAACTCAACACCAAGTTCACTATATGGACCCCTTATGTATTTATACATGTTGATCATATCCCCCCTTAATCTCCTCTTCTCAAGAGAGAATAAATTCAGTTCCTCTAATCTTTCCTCATAGCTGAGCTCCTCCATGCCTCTTATCAGTTTGGTTGCCCTTCTCTGCACTTTCTCCAGTTCCCCGATATCTTTTTTGAGAACTGGTGCCCAAAACTCAACGGCATATTCCAGATGAGGTCTTACTAATGGTTTGTACAGGGGCAAAACGATAGCTCTCTCTCTGGAGTCCATGTCTCTCTTAATACAAGAAGGGACTTTGCTTGCTTTGGAAACTGCAGCTTGGCATTGCATGCTGTTATTATGCTTATGATCCACCAGAACACCCAGATCCTTCTCCGCTATGGATTCCCCCAGTTGTACACCCCCTAGTATGTATGATGCATGCATATTTTTAGCCCCAAAGTGCATAACTTTACATTGATCAACATTAAACCTCATTTGCCACATAGTTGCCCAATGAAACAGTCCATTGAGTTTGGCTTGTAAGTTGAAGACGTTCTGTAAGGAAGCTATTCCGCTTAATATTCATGCAAAACTGCCAATGTTAATCACTTCAGCAGCCTACAAGCAACCTCCTGAACAGGAACAGACAAGCTATAGCAATAGGGATTGCTAATATATTTAGCAGACTGGAAATGGAAGTATATAACTCGGTTTAATAGTTTCACTAGTAGAGCAAAAAGCACATAAGAGGCTTTGCATTCTTAACAAAAATTTTGGCAGGTAAAATGCATGCCATCCATGTGCTCCAAATGTAGATGTTGTTTTTTGGCTAGACACTCCTATTATTAAAGTGTACGTTTAGCCAAAACATTTTATATTTATTTTTGGGTAGAGAAGGGTTAACCCTCTGCCTCAAGCTGGGGAAATTTCCCTTTACTTCCTGCATTGGAGACATAATGCAGGGTGATGATGATGGTGGGAATTCTTGATGGGATGATGGGAATTCTTGTTTAGGACAGCTGTCACAAGAACATCTGCCCCAAAGCAAACATTTTGCCTTAATGACAACTTTAAAATTTTGGCTTTCCACTTCCTTTCTTTCTTGGTGACAGGAGAAACAGAAGGGTGAATCTCGGAAGACCACAATACAAAAAAAAAATTGTAGAAGGTCTAACACTTCCCCACTCAATTATTTAATTTAATACAATTGTTTAGTATTTACATACAATTTAACCACTTGCCGACCAGTCACGTTGACTGTACTGCGGCAAAGTGGCTCGTTATCGTCTGGCGACATAGACCTACGTCACCAGACATTCCCCTCTCTCGCTCCCGCTGTATTCAGTTACAGCGGGATTCGGGCCAGGGGAGGAGCGGCGGTGATGACCCCGATTCCCGCTGCTCTTTCCCGATCGTCGGGGATCTAGTGTGGAAATCCGCCCACTTGTGTAAACAAAGCGGCGGATCTCCTAAGTGACAGTCAGGGTCAGATTGCAGGGTTCAGCATAGCTGAACCTGCGATCTGTCCTTGTGTCACTCAGTCACCTCCCCCACACATGTCAGTAAGCACCAGGCATACATTAACCCCTCCCTCTCTATTAAAATTAACCCCTTCCCTGCCAGTGTCATTTTTACAGTAACAGTGCATATGTAGCACTGATTACTGTAGTAATGTCACTGGTACCCCCAAAAGTGTCAAAAATGTCAGTCAAGGGTCAGATCTGTCCGCCGCAATGTCGCAGTCCCGCAAAAAAAAAAAAAAAACGCAGACCGCCGCCATTACTCGTTAAAAAAAAAAAAACACCAAAAATGACAGAAATCTTTCCCTTAGTTAGTAAACGCAATAACTTTTGCGCAAACCAATCAAAATACGCTTATTGTGATTTTTTTTTACCAAAAATATATAGGAGAAAACAAATTGGCCTAAAATTATAAAAAATTTAGATTTTTAATTTTTTTTTTTTTGGGGGGGGGGAATGTCATATAAAAAAATTTGAAAAATATTGTTACTTTTTCAAAATTGTCGCTCTTTTTTTGTTTATAGCGCAAAAAGTAAAAATCGCACAGGTGATCAAATACCACCAAAAGAAAGCTCTATTTGTGGGGAAAAAAGGACATAAATTTAATTTGGGTACAGCGTTGCAGGACCACGAAATTGTCCGTTAAAGTAACGCAGTGCCGAATCGCAAAATATGGCCTGGTCAGGAATGGGGTAAAACCTTCCGGTCATAAAGCGGTTAAAAATACGCTGATTGAAAATTTTTTTGTCAAAGACATGTAGCTAAATACATTTCGGCCTAAATATATGACAAAAATTTTATATATTGGATATTTTTTAACTGTCAAAGTAGAAAAATATTGTTATTTTTTCAAAATTGTCGCATTTTTTAATTAATATCGCAAAAAAAGAAAATCGCACAGGTGATCAAATACCACCAAAAGAAAGCTCTGTTTGTGGGAAAAAAAGGACGTAAATTTAGTTTGGGTATGGCGTTGCATGACCGCGCAATTGTCAGTTAAAGTCGCACAGTGCCGAATCGCAAAAAGTGGCCTGGACGTAAGACAGCAAAATCCTCCGGTGGTAAAGTGGTTAATGTTCGAAGATAGGGGTTAGGGTGGATTTTGTACACATGCCAAACCAGTTTTTGGGTTATCCGTATTTAACACATTAGTTTTAATAACAATCACATCATTTTTCGGCCCAAAAGCACAATTTTGGCTGGAGATTCTAAGACCATGACAAATTAAGGGAGGGCAGGGAAACCAAACTGCTACAATTATAAAATGCAGGCACCTGTTGCCAGCACATTCCCCAAACTCTCTTGCCGTTCCATTCTGACAAGCAAACCTGCATTTCTGATTGTGTTGAATTTGGTTATTTTTTTTTGCACAGTCATATTGGTCAGAAAATTGGAGGGGAAAAAAGCAGCAGGGCTCAATCTCCTACCTCACTACTGGTTTAGGAGTGTCATGCAGTTAGTAGGGAAGTGAGCAGGAAGCTGTAGACTACACAGCAATCAGGAAAATACCTGGTCAAATTTATATATAATGTCAACCATCACCAACCTCATCGCCCATATTATTCTCTCCACTCCTCTCAAGACATCCTGTTCTCTAGCTCCCTTGTTACCTTCTCCCATGCTCGGCTCAAAGACTTCTCCAGAGCCTTTCCCAGCCTCTGGAACTCCCTGCCCCAGTATGTCCGGTCAACCCCTACCCTGTCTGCCTTTAGGCGATCCCCGAAAAACTCACTCATTCAGGGAAGCCTACCCCACCTTCACCTAAGAACGGTTACCAGAGCCACCTCCATCAGATCATTCCCCACAGCTATTACCTTTTGTACCACATCCCCGTCCCTTTCGATTGTAAGCTCCATGAGCAGAGCGCTCCTGTTCCTTCTGTACTGAACTGTAATGTAATTGTACTGTCCCCCCTCTACATTGTAAAGTGCTGTGCAAACTGTTGGCACAATATAAATCCTGTATAAAAATAATGCAACATCTGGTTTTGAAGGCAAGTCAGGTGCTCTATAGCAGTGGTCCTCAACTTCAGTCCTCGGGGCCCACTAACAGGCCAGGTTTGCAAGATAACTAAATTACATCACAGGTGATCTCATTTGCTGCTCGGTGATTGCAGTATTCCAGTCTGCATCTCCCCAAGGTAATACTAAAAATCTGTCCTGTTAGTGGGCCCCGAGGACCGGAGTCGAGGACCACTGCTCTATAGAACTTCACAATGCAGGCATCAGGAGGTGCCCCGAATTACCTCTGAGACAACCTTTTGTTCAGCACAAACTCTTTATACGTTCCCTTTATTATCTCTTTCTGTTCACCACATTCAGCTGGTCTTCCTCAAATTGGTTTCTGATAAGGAGGATCTGCCTTTATTATAGTCAGGGCCTGGCTGCCAGACGCAGGAGGAACCTAGGAGATTTTATTGGTGGGTTGCTTCAGGATTTCACTGGATATATGAGCTGTTAACACTGAAAGACATGATGAGCTGCAACACTTTGCAAGCTTCGCAGAAGATTCCCTCTGCTGAACTTTTTATAACCGTCAAATATGCAATTTCATCAAGTTCACTCTGACCTCTTTTGACACTGACTGACTAAGGGCACATTGTCTCTAATTTACAAATCTTTACTGTCTAGTCATGATATACATTTACCCTAATCTCACAGCTGCGTATTGCAGCAAAGTTGTCCGCCCACTGCTAACAGCTCTCTTTACCTGCACAGGAATTCCCCATAGACTTCTATATGGCTATCACATGAGCATCTTCATCCTCAGAATGTGGCCCTATTGAAGTGTATTAGGACTGAACATACAGGCGTGCCCAATGGAAGTGAGAATTTATCGATGGGCTGTCAATAATATGGCTGGCCACAGACGTATAATTAAAGTGGAGTTCCGGCCTATTTTGCAACTTTAGTGATTCCTGGAGTGCTCGCTATGCTGATCAACAATTGGGCATTTTACATTTTTTTCGGGGGTCCCTTACCTTATTTTCAGGGCATTTTTGATTGTACTTTCTCCTTCTCCCCCCCTCTGTGGCCACGGCCACCGACATCACTTCCTCCTTTGCATTGCATCCTGGGAGCGGTTTGTCATCACTCCCAGGAGGCTGGAATCAGGAAGAACTCCCAGAACACTCCCTGGAATCAGGAAGAAGGACACAGCAGATTACACTGCGGCTTCAGATGCCCACATCCAAGATGGCTGCGCCCGGACAGCATTTTTAAAAGTAAGATTTTGACTAAAATCCAATACTGTACACCTTGTAAGTATGAGAATAGCAGTTCTGTAAAGGGCGATGGATTAGTATTAAAGGGGTATTTTTCGTTAAAAAAGGTATTTGAGGCCGGAAATCCGCTTTAACCACTTTACCGCTGAGTACTTGAATAGTACTGCGGCAAAGTGGCTCGCTCCCGTCTGACGACGTAGACCTACGTCGCCAGACTCCTCCCCTGTAGGCGGCGCGCTCCCGCTGTTTTCATTCACAGCGGGAGTCGGGCCAGGGGAGGAGCAGCGGCGATCGCCGCTGCTCTGCCCCGATCGTCGGGGATCTAGTGTGGAGATCCGCCCGCCTGTGTAAACACAAGCGGGCGGATCTCCTCAGTGACAGGGAGTGACAGGTCGGAGTGTTCAGCATAGCTGAACACTCCGATCTGTCCCTGTCTCACACAGTCACCTCCCCCCCCACACGTCAGTAAGCACCAGGCATACATTAACCCCTCCCTCTCCAATAAAGTTAACCCCTTTCCTGCCAGTGTCATTTTTACAGTAACAGTGCATATTTATAGCACTGATTACTGCAGTAATGTCACTGGTACCCCCAAAAGTGTCAAAAATGTCAGTCAAGGGTCCGATCTGTCCGCCGCAATGTCGCAGTCCCGCAAAAAAAAAAAAAAAATCGCAGATCGCCGCCATTACTAGTTAAAAAAAAAACACCAAAAATGACAGAAATCTTTCCCTTAGTTAGTAAACGCAATAACTTTTGCGCAAACCAATCAAAATACGCTTATTGCGATTTTTTTTACCAAACATGGGTAGCAGAAAACAAATTGGCCAAAAATTTTAAAAAAAATTGGTTTTTACATCTTTTTTGGGGGGAATTTCATATAAAAAAATGTGAAAAATATTGTTATTTTTTTCAAAATAAACGCTCTTTTTTTGTTTATAGCGCAAAAAGTAAAAATCGCACAGGTGATCAAATACCACCAAAAGAAAGCTCTGTTTGTGGGAAAAAAAAGGACGTCAATTTCGTTTGGGTATGGCGTCACACGACCGCGCAATTGTCAGTTAAAGTCGCACAGCGCCGAATCGCAAAAAGTGGCCCAGACGTAAGACAGCAAAATGCTCTAGTGGTAAAGTGGTTAAGGTATGGATACATATGGGAGGTAGATGGAGAGAGGCTTACTATAGAACAGGCTAGCTAGGCAGGAAGGATAACTCAACTTTCAGTAAAAGTACACTTATCCATGAAGTTATATGTACACTAATATTTTCTATACATTTAGTTTTAATTTTTTTGACAAGTTTAGAAAATTACAGCAGCTGTAAATTAAAATGGAAAAGTAATTTGTAATCACATCTAAATGAGAAAACCATTTGTGTACCAATTATTTCAGGTACTTTTTTTTTTTTCAGGGAAAGGAGTTTTTTTTCGTGATCAGAAATATGCTTACTGAGCTTTCCAATAACACTATGCATAAAATAACAGTATCATTAAAGTGCACTTACTATACTGAATAACTCAAGTTCACATGGGTCATGATCATAAAAAAGTTTTACAAATTCTGTAATAAAAAAAATCATACTTTATACGGTGTAAATGAATAAAAGTATGCAGACCTGAAAGATTTGAGCTCTAGAGCCCTTGCCTACAATGTGTCAAATTGTAATTTCAATTAATGCTTCAACCAATGTCAAGATTATGAGTTTCCTATGGAGGTCTCAGTAGGGCATATACAGAAATGCTCACCCTGCTCTTGGTTTACAATTAGTGTTGAGCGAACACGGACTGTATTATTCGTGTTCGTACCGAATAATTGGATTTTTTGTACCCGAACACGGACACGGACACTTTACTGTATGTTCGGGTAAAAATCCGTGTTCGGTCGTTTTATTTCCGGGTTTTGCATGCTTTGGCGCTCTTTTCATGGCGGGCTTTCAACAGCCAATCAACAATCGTTTAACTGGTGTGCCTTAAGCCATCCCAGCCATGCCTGCAAATGTCTCAGTAGCTGTGATTGGCCGTCTGAAGCATGTGACCAAGTCTTTATAAGTTCGAGGCAGCCGCAGCGGCGTCATTATGCTGCTTAGATTCAGGGACAGAGCACACATCAACGTGCTGGCTGCTGATTAGGGAAAGATAGGCAGGAAAAAACCATTTGTGTCCGGATAGAATTGAGGGACAGGTCAGAGTGTTTAGGCAGGGCGAGTTGTAGGCATTTTAGGGATAGAGTCTGCTGAATTATATAGGGTCAGTGTCTTCTACAAACTACAATCGATATTGCTGTGTGGGGGGTGGGGTCTGCACTCAATCCTGATCTACGATCTCTTCTCAATCCTGTTAGGGACAGAGTCTGCTGAATTTTAGGGAAACTGTGTTCTACAAACTACAATCGATATTGCTGTGTGGTGTGGGATTGGAGATAGGCAGGTGTCAGTGATCCACATCCATTTTTCTGTGTGTGAGCTGCAGTGAACACAATCTTTTTGGGCTGCAGTGAACACAATCTTTTTGGGCTGCAGTGAACACAATCTTTTTGGGCTGCAGTGAACACAATCTTTTTGGGCTGCAGTGAACACAATCTTTTTGGGGTGCAGTGAACAAAATCTTTTTGGGGTGCAGTGAACACAATCCTTTTTGGTGTGCAGTGAACACAATCTTTGTGGGGTGCAGTGAACAAAATCCTTTGTGGGGTGCAGTGAACACAATCTTTTTGGGGTGCAGTGAACAAAATCCTTTTTGGGGTGCAGTGAACAACATCCTTTTTGGGGTGCAGTGAACACAATCTTTTTGGGGTGCAGTGAACAAAATCCTTTGTGGGGTGCAGTGAACACAATCTTTTTGGGGTGCAGTGAACACAATCTTTTTGGGGTGGAGTGAACAACATCCTTTTTGGGGTGCAGTGAACAAAATCCTTTTTGGGGTGCAGTGAACAAAATCATTTTTGGGGTGCAGTGAACACAATCTTTTTGGGGTGCAGTGAACACAATCTTTGTGGGGTGCAGTGAACACAATCTTTTTGGGGTGGAGTGAACAACATCCTTTTTGGGGTGCAGTGAACAACATCCTTTTTGGGGTGCAGTGAACACAATCTTTTTGGGGTGCAGTGAACACAATCTTTGTGGGGTACAGTGAACAGAATCTTTGTGGGGTGCAGTGAACACAATCTTTGGGGGGTACAGTGAACACAATCTTTGTGAGGTGCAGTGAACACAATCTTTGTGGGGTGCAGTGAACACAATCATTGTGGGGTGCAGTGAACTCAATCTTTGTGGGGTACAGTGAACACAATCTCATACTGAAGGTTTGAGGGTGCTGCCTGTTCCATACTCCCCCTACTCCTCATCTAGCCTTTTAGGGGTACAAACAATAGTAATTGGGGCCTAGTGTGGTTGTGTACGTGTGATATACATACACTTTTTTGGGATCATATTTTCTATTCCGCTATTTAATCAAAAACCTTTGGGGATCAGTTAAATTGGGGGATAGTCTGTGTTGGTACGTGTGAGAGAGATCCACCTTTCCAAGTTGTTGGGGTTCATCTCATACTTCTGAAGGTTTGAGGGTGCTGCCTGTTCCATACTCCCCCTACTCCTAGCCTTTTAGGGGTACAAACAATAGTAATTGGGGCCTAGTGTGGTTGTGTACGTGTGATATACATACACTTTTTTGGGATCATATTTTCTATTCCGCTATTTAATCAAAAACCTTTGGGGATCAGTTAAATTGGGGGATAGTCTGTGTTGGTACGTGTGAGAGAGATCCACCTTTCCAAGTTGTTGAGGTTCATCTCATACTTCTGAAGGTTTGAGGGTGCTGCCTGTTCCATACTCCCCCTACTCCTAGCCTTTTAGGGGTACAAACAATAGTAATTGGGGCCTAGTGTGGTTGTGTACGTGTGATATACATACACTTTTTTGGGATCATATTTTCTATTCCGCTATTTAATCAAAAACCTCTGGGGATCAGTTAAATTGGGGGATAGTCTGTGTTGGTACGTGTGAGAGAGATCCACCTTTCCAAGTTGTTGGGGTTCATCTCATACTTCTGAAGGTTTGAGGGTGCTGCCTGTTCCATACTCCCCCTACTCCTAGCCTTTTAGGGGTACAAACAATAGTAATTGGGGCCTAGTGTGGTTGTGTACGTGTGATATACATACACTTTTTTGGGATCATATTTTCTATTCCGCTATTTAATCAAAAACCTTTGGGGATCAGTTAAATTGGGGGATAGTCTGTGTTGGTACGTGTGAGAGAGATCCACCTTTCCAAGTTGTTGGGGTTCATCTCATACTTCTGAAGGTTTGAGGGTGCTGCCTGTTCCATACTCCCCCTACTCCTAGCCTTTTAGGGGTACAAACAATAGTAATTGGGGCCTAGTGTGGTTGTGTACGTGTGATATACATACACTTTTTTTGGATCATATTTTCTATTCCGCTATTTAATCAAAAACCTTTGGGGATCAGTTAAATTGGGGGATAGTCTGTGTTGGTACGTGTGAGAGAGATCCACCTTTCCAAGTTGTTGGGGTTCATCTCATACTTCTGAAGGTTTGAGGGTGCTGCCTGTTCCATACTCCCCCTACTCCTAGCCTTTTAGGGGTACAAACAATAGTAATTGGGGCCTAGTGTGGTTGTGTACGTGTGATATACATACACTTTTTTGGGATCATATTTTCTATTCCGCTATTTAATCAAAAACCTTTGGGGATCAGTTAAATTGGGGGATAGTCTGTGTTGGTACGTGTGAGAGAGATCCACCTTTCCAAGTTGTTGGGGTTCATCTCATACTTCTGAAGGTTTGAGGGTGCTGCCTGTTCCATACTCCCCCTACTCCTCATCTAGCCTTTTAGGGGTACAAACAATAGTAATTGGGGCCCAGTGTGGTTGTGTACGTGTGATATACATACACTTTTTTGGGATCATATTTTCTATTCCGCTATTTAATCAAAAACCTTTGGGGATCAGTTAAATTGGGGGATAGTCTGTGTCGGTACGTGTGAGAGAGATCCACCTTTCCAAGTTGTTGGGGTTCATCTCATACTTCTGAAGGTTTGAGGGTGCTGCCTGTTCCATACCCCCCCTACTCCTCATCTAGCCTTTTAGGGGTACAAACAATAGTAATTGGGGCCTAGTGTGGTTGTGTACGTGCGAGATACATACACTTTTTTTGATCATATTTCCTACTCCGCTATTCAATAAAAACCTTTGAGGATCAATTGAATTGCGGGATAGTCTGTGTCGGTACGTGTGAGAGAGATCCACCTTTCCAAGTTGTTGGGGTTCATCTCATACTTCTGAAGGTTTGAGGGTGCTGCCTGTTCCATACTCCCCCTACTCCTCATCTAGCCTTTTAGGGGTACAAACAATAGTAATTGGGGCCCAGTGTGGTTGTGTACGTGTGATATACATACACTTTTTTGGGATCATATTTTCTATTCCGCTATTTAATCAAAAACCTTTGGGGATCAGTTAAATTGGGGGATAGTCTGTGTCGGTACATGTGAGAGAGATCCACCTTTCCAAGTTGTTGGGGTTCATCTCATACTTCTGAAGGTTTGAGGGTGCTGCCTGTTCCATACCCCCCCTACTCCTCATCTAGCCTTTTAGGGGTACAAACAATAGTAATTGGGGCCTAGTGTGGTTGTGTACGTGCGAGATACATACACTTTTTTTGATCATATTTCCTACTCCGCTATTCAATAAAAACCTTTGAGGATCAATTGAATTGCGGGATAGTCTGTGTCGGTACGTGTGAGAGAGATCCACCTTTCCAAGTTGTTGGGGTTCATCTCATACTTCTTAAGGTTTGAGGGTGCTGCCTGTTCCATACTCCCCCTACTCCTCATCTAGCCTTTTAGGGGTACAAACAATAGTAATTGGGGCCCAGTGTGGTTGTGTACGTGTGATATACATACACTTTTTTGGGATCATATTTTCTATTCCGCTATTTAATCAAAAACCTTTGGGGATCAGTTAAATTGGGGGATAGTCTGTGTCGGTACGTGTGAGAGAGATCCACCTTTCCAAGTTGTTGGGGTTCATCTCATACTTCTGAAGGTTTGAGGGTGCTGCCTGTTCCATACCCCCCCTACTCCTCATCTAGCCTTTTAGGGGTACAAACAATAGTAATTGGGGCCTAGTGTGGTTGTGTACGTGCGAGATACATACACTTTTTTTGATCATATTTCCTATTCCGCTATTCAATAAAAACCTTTGAGGATCAATTGAATTGCGGGATAGTCTGTGTCGGTACGTGTGAGAGAGATCCACCTTTCCAAGTTGTTGGGGTTCATCTCATACTTCTGAAGGTTTGAGGGTGCTGCCTGTTCCATACTCCCCCTACTCCTAGCCTTTTAGGGGTACAAACAATAGTAATTGGGGCCTAGTGTGGTTGTGTACGTGTGATATACATACACTTTTTTGGGATCATATTTTCTATTCCGCTATTTAATCAAAAACCTTTGGGGATCAGTTAAATTGGGGGATAGTCTGTGTTGGTACGTGTGAGAGAGATCCACCTTTCCAAGTTGTTGGGGTTCATCTCATACTTCTGAAGGTTTGAGGGTGCTGCCTGTTCCATACCCCCCCTACTCCTCATCTAGCCTTTTAGGGGTACAAACAATAGTAATTGGGGCCTAGTGTGGTTGTGTACGTGCGAGATACATACACTTTTTTTGATCATATTTCCTATTCCGCTATTCAATAAAAACCTTTGAGGATCAATTGAATTGCGGGATAGTCTGTGTCGGTACGTGTGAGAGAGATCCACCTTTCCAAGTTGTTGGGGTTCATCTCATACTTCTGAAGGTTTGAGGGTGCTGCCTGTTCCATACTCCCCCTACTCCTCATCTAGCCTTTTAGGGGTACAAACAATAGTAATTGGGGCCTAGTGTGGTTGTGTACGTGTGATATACATACACTTTTTTTGGATCATATTTTCTATTCCGCTATTTAATCAAAAACCTTTGGGGATCAGTTAAATTGGGGGATAGTCTGTGTTGGTACGTGTGAGAGAGATCCACCTTTCCAAGTTGTTGGGGTTCATCTCATACTTCTGAAGGTTTGAGGGTGCTGCCTGTTCCATACTCCCCCTACTCCTCATCTAGCCTTTTAGGGGTACAAACAATAGTAATTGGGGCCCAGTGTGGTTGTGTACGTGTGATATACATACACTTTTTTGGGATCATATTTTCTATTCCGCTATTTAATCAAAAACCTTTGGGGATCAGTTAAATTGGGGGATAGTCTGTGTCGGTACGTGTGAGAGAGATCCACCTTTCCAAGTTGTTGGGGTTCATCTCATACTTCTGAAGGTTTGAGGGTGCTGCCTGTTCCATACCCCCCCTACTCCTCATCTAGCCTTTTAGGGGTACAAACAATAGTAATTGGGGCCTAGTGTGGTTGTGTACGTGTGATATACATACACTTTTTTTGGATCATATTTTCTATTCCGCTATTTAATCAAAAACCTTTGGGGATCAGTTAAATTGGGGGATAGTCTGTGTCGGTACGTGTGAGAGAGATCCACCTTTCCAAGTTGTTGGGGTTCATCTCATACTTCTGAAGGTTTGAGGGTGCTGCCTGTTCCATACCCCCCCTACTCCTCATCTAGCCTTTTAGGGGTACAAACAATAGTAATTGGGGCCTAGTGTGGTTGTGTACGTGCGAGATACATACACTTTTTTTGATCATATTTCCTATTCCGCTATTCAATAAAAACCTTTGAGGATCAATTGAATTGCGGGATAGTCTGTGTCGGTACGTGTGAGAGAGATCCACCTTTCCAAGTTGTTGGGGTTCATCTCATACTTCTGAAGGTTTGAGGGTGCTGCCTGTTCCATACTCCCCCTACTCCTCATCTAGCCTTTTAGGGGTACAAACAATAGTAATTGGGGCCCAGTGTGGTTGTGTACGTGTGATATACATACACTTTTTTTGGATCATATTTTCTATTCCGCTATTTAATTTAACTGGGCCTCCATGCGAGACCTGTGTGCCTTGTTGCGCTGTTTTGAGTACTCCACCAACATGGCCAGTGGCAATGACGCCGTTCTCAGCTTAACTATCCCACTTCCATGCCTCCTTGAAAAAACAATTCGGGCGATGATGGAAGAGGATGTGGCACAGGATGAGGAGGAGGAGGAGGATGAAGAGGTAACATTTCCAAGGCTTTCAGGGCAGTCATTCGCAAGGGGCTCCGAGGGTGGGTTCCTGCACACGCAAACGCCAGGGACGCAATTGTCCAGCAGGGGCACAGTTCTGGAGGATGAGGAGGATGAGGAGGAGGAGGAGCTGGAGGAGGAGATGGAACCATGTTCACAGCAGGGTGGCACCCAGGCCAGCTCATGGCCATCACTGGTGCGTGGCTGGGGGGATACAGAGGACACGGACGATACACCTCCCACAGAGGACAGCCTTTCGTTGCCTCTGGGCAGCCTGGCACACATGAGCGATTACATGCTGCAGTGTCTCCACAACGACCGCCGAGTTGCCCACATTCTAACTTGTGCTGATTACTGGGTGGCCACGCTGCTGGATCCCCGTTACAAGGACAACGTACCGTCCTTAATTCACTCACTGGAGCGCGATCGCAAGATGCGCGAGTACAAGCGCACGCTGGTAGACGCCATGCTGCTGGCATTCCCATCTGACAGCGGGGCCACAGTGGAAGCACAAGGCAGAGGAGGAGGAGGAGGAGGTCGCCAACGCAACCAGGGCACCGCCAGCACCTCAGAAGGCAGGGTTAGCATGGCCGAAATGTGGAAAAGCTTTGTCAGCACGCCACAACAAACAGCAGCACCAGCAGCTCAGATGGAACGTCTTAGCAGGAGGCAGCATTTTACCAACATGGTGGAGCAGTATGTGTGCACACGCCTACATGTAGTGAATGACGGGTCTGCCCCCTTCAACTTCTGGGTCTCCAAATTGGGCACATGGCTTGAGCTTGCCCTTTACGCCTTGGAGGTGCTGGCGTGCCCTGCAGCCAGTGTATTATCTGAACGGGTATTTAGCACGGCTGGGGGCGTTATAACAGACAAGCGCAGCCGCCTGTCCAGAGACAATGTGGACAAGCTCACGTTCATTAAAATGAACCAGGCATGGATCCCACGGGACTTTTCCGTACCTTATGCAGAATAGCAATGGATACCGACCTTACCCACCCATTGTTCCATTTTTGCTCTTTCTCACTCTTTTGGGGTGTACCCTCATTTAAAATTTTTGAAAAGAAGCAGTGTTGGCTACCTCGTCCTCCTCCTCAGGGCCAGATTAATGTAGGGGCTATTGGAGCTGCAGCTCCAGGCCCCTACCTTTTATATAGGCCCCGGGTTGGCCATATTCACTGTTACCGCTCTTCTGTCACTTGTAAACACAGAAGTCTGGCTTCTATGCTCGCTTCCCCAGGCAGCACCCTCAGAACCTCCCCACACAGCGTGAAGGCCGGACAAGGAGGGACAGTTGGCGATGCATGGATGTGTTTATGGGCTTCAGAGACAGCATCCCATGTTGAATTAGGCATGCATGGCTGCACCCTTCCTCCTCTGGGTGCATGGCAAGGCACGGCCCTTAAGGCCCTTCAAAATCCTCAGCACCAAGCCCATGATGCTGTTAATCCGGCCCTGGTCCTCCTCCACCGCCGCTTCCACCTACACCGCCCATAGGTGTGCGCAGCCTATTGCATTAAGGTGTGCACCCCAAAGTTGAAATACACATGCATGTGTTTGCCAGCAGGGAGAGTAATGTATCGGGGCCATGTACCTGTAGGCAAGGAGAAATAGAGCAGAGCAGGTCCCAGGGAGATCTTTCCCATCTCCTCACTGGCAATGCTATGTGCCCTAGGTGATTAGGGTGTGCCCAGGCACACCCAGCACACCCTGTGCGCACGCCTATGTCACCGCTAGGCTTGTGACGGTATCAGATTTTCATGCTGCGATTAATTGATTAAGGTTTTGCCACGGTATACGGTATTATCACGGTATTCTATTATTAAATTTAAATTATTAAATTTCCACCTCACTTCAATTTCATTGCTGAATTTAGGGGCTTTGGTTCACTTATGCACATTATTATATAGTCAGTCAGTACAGACTCTGTGAACCAGGCCTAAAATAGGTCATCAAGCAGTGTCTGGCCTAACTGGTGATAACTGGTTCTGGCGCTCGGCTCCGATCCGATGGCCTGGTCATTAAGAGGGCAAATCCTTGTGGTCAAGAAGTGGTTAAACCTGAAGGAGGTGTTGTTTATAAATTACTTTACTATTGCTTTAGGCCTGGTTCACATGTATGCGGGTTGGTGGTTCACATTTGCACAGGCATAGCAGCCCATTGATTTGAATGGGCTGCTATGCCCTCATTTTCCGCAGAAAAAAGGTGCATGCAGCATTTTTTTAAAATTCAGTGGCCTTGAAATCCATCCTGCTTTTGCACCATGCGACTAACCTGCAGTTCCTGCTCTGGCAAGCTTTCTGCATTTTTTGTATACGTGGGCACGGCATTTAAAAATAAACAGTTTGCGTGTGCAGCAACGGCAGGTAAGTCGCATGGTGCAAAAGAAGGATGGATTTCATGGCCACTGCATTTTTTTAAATTCTGCATGCACCTTTTTTCAGCTGAAAACGCAGGCATAGCAGCTCAAGCCCATTCACATCAATGGGCTGCTATGCCTGTGCAAATGTGGGCCCCCAACCCGCATACATGTGAACCAGGCCTAAAGCAATAGTAAAGTCATTAATTGGTTAAACCTGCAGGAGGACCGGTGTTTTTATCTATTAATGACTTTACTATTGCTTTAGGCCTGGTTCACATGTATGCGGGTTGGGGGCCCACATTTGCACAGGCATAGCAGCCCATTGATGTGAATGGGCTTGAGCTGCTATGCCTGCGTTTTCAGCTGAAAAAAGGTGCATGCAGAATTTAAAAAAATGCAGTGGCCATGAAATCCATCCTTCTTTTGCACCATGCGACTTACCTGCCGTTGCTGCACACGCAAACTGTTTATTTTTAAATGCCGTGCCCACGTATACAAAAAATGCAGAAAGCTTGCCAGAGCAGGAACTGCAGGTTAGTCGCATGGTGCAAAAGCAGGATGGATTTCAAGGCCACTGAATTTAAAAAAAATGCTGCATGCACCTTTTTTCTGCGGAAAATGAGGGCATAGCAGCCCGTTCAAATCAATGGGCTGCTATGCCTGTGCAAATGTGGGCCGCCAACCCGCATACATGTGAACCGCCAACCCGCATACATGTGAACCACCAACCCGCATACATGTGAACCAGGCCTAAAGCAATAGTAAAGTCATTAATAGATAAAAACACCGGTCCTCCTGCAGGTTTAACCACTTCTGGATCGCAAGGATTTGCCCCTTTAAAGACCAGGCCATCGGATCAGAGCGCCAGGACCAGTCATCACCAGGTAGGCCAGACACTGCTTGATGGCTATATAATAATGTAATGTGGGCTGCTAGGCGTGTGTGTGTGTATATATATATATTTATTAGAGCTGCACGATTCTGGCCAAAATGAGAATCACGATTTTTTAGCTTGGAATAAAGATCACGATTCTCTCACGATTCTCTGTGTAACAAAAAAAAAAAAAAATTGGGATAACTTTACTGTTACGTTTTTTTTTTTTTTTTTATTCATTAAAGTCTAATCATTGCGTTTGAAAGACTGCTGCGCAAATACAGTGTGACATAAAATATTACAACAATCGCCATTTTATTCTGTAGGGTCTCTGCTAAAAAAATATATAAAATGTTTGGGGGTTCTAAGTACTTTTCTAGCAAAAAAAAAAACTGATTTTAACTTGCAAGCAGCAAGTGTCAGAAAAAGATCCAGTCTTTAAGAGGTTAAACTTCCTTTCTCCCTGGCAGAGGGAAGGAAAAGATACAAATGTAATCATTTTTGTTTATAGTTAGGAGACTTAATGCTGAAAGGTGTTAGCTGAGTGAGTGAATGAGTCATCCAGCTCACTGAAATGTATCAATTCACAAGTCAGGCAGACTTGACAGAGAAACTCGGTATTTTAAAAATGCCACAATAACAATACCGTGGCTATGCAATACCGCGATATATCGAATTACCGAAAACCGGCATATGTCTAGTCACCGCCACATCCACCACCACCTCAACCTCCCTCCTACTCCATATGGGCCTCGTCCTTCAGAGATGAAGAAGAACATTGTTTTATTTTTCTGTTTTTTTTTGTTGTTTTAAGTTATTTCCCTATCCACATTTGTTTGCAGAGCACTTGCCATGCTCTTAATTACGTTTTGCTGCCATTTGCAGCACTCTAGCCCTTTCCTTTGGTGTTTTAGAGCCATTTTAGTGCCTTAAAGTTCGGGTCCCCATTGACTTCAATGGGGTTCGGTGTCCGGGAAAAGTTCGGTAAAAGTCCGGGACACGGACCCGGACTTTTTTTTAAAGTTCGGCCGAACCCGTCGAACACGGACATCTAGGTGTTCGCTCAACCCTATTTACAATACCTACTTTTATTGGAAAGTGAAATATTTACCAGTATCTTCACTCTCCCATGGCACTCTCCTTCTCTCCATCCCGCCCCCCTGCAGCACCGATTTTAGGTTAATTTTATGTTTGTGTACTTACAATTTTTTATTTTTTTTGCTTCAAAGGCTCGGCCAACCCCCCAGCTTTCAAGTGATTGTAAAGTCTGTTTTTTCTTTTTTTTTTTTAAACATGTAATACTTACCTGCCCCCTGTGAAGTGGTTTTGCACAGGTCAGCCCAGATCCTCCTTTTCTCGGGTCCCTCTTTGCTGCTCCTGGCCCCTCCCTCCTGTCGAGTGACCCCACATCAGGCAGTTTGCTATGGGAGCACCCGAGCCGAGCTGCCATTTTGGCCCAGCCCCCTATCTCTCCTGATTAGCTAACTGGCTTTGATTGACAGTCGCAGAAGCCAATGGCGCCGCTGCTGTGTCTCAGCCAATCAGGAGGTAGAGTCCAGGGTGGTGGAGGGACTTGTGGACATCGCTAGATAGAGATGAGGCTCAGGTAAGTATTAGGGGGTGCTGGGGAGGCTGCTACACACAGAGGGCTTTTTATCCTAATGCATAGAATGCATTAAGATAAAAAAAAAACCTTCTTCCTTTACAACTCTTTTCAGAATTTGCCTAGGCAAATGATGCAGTGGCCACGGTACCTCCTGGGATGCATAACATGCAGTCCTATTCAGTAAAGGGGAGGGGGCTAACAGTGCATGCACTCGAAAGAGCCGGCAACTGTCACAGGCAACATGGTGGCGCCAAATCCGTGCAGTGGCTGCAGAGAGGAGGATCCTAGCTCTCAAAGCTGGATCTACTGGTCAGGTGAGTATGCATACTGTGCAGAAGACAGTAACAGTTAAGCAGGAAAAAAAATGGGGGGGGGGGGGGGGAGTGGACATTCCTCTTTAACCGCTTCCATACAGGGCCAATTCTGGCATTTCTCTTATTAGATCTTCATTTTGGATTTTTTTAGAAAAAAAAAAAAAATGAAACACGAAAAAAAAACGCAAATTTAGCCCAATTTTTTTGCATAATGTGACAGATAAGGTTACACCGAGTAAATAAATACTGAACATGTCACAATTTAAAATTGCGCGTGGACGTCTCAGTCTCAGTAGTAGGGCTTGAGTCCTGCAGGAACACATGGGAACGGCGTTCCTGTACATTTTCCACAGCGGGAACACCATTCCCGTTAGCAGCCGCGTCCTGCAGGACTGACTGTCACTGGCCCTTGTATGTGAGCTGTCTGTGGCATCTGTGTGTGTGTGAAGAACAGAGCCACTCAGCCGGGACTAGAGGATGCAGAACCGATTCTTCCTGTATAGCGCCGGCTCCTGTCACAGGCGGAGTGATACCAAATGTACTCCGCCTGTGACAGGAGCCATACAGGAAGCATCGGCTCTGCTCTCTACTGCCACATCCTTCCTCTAGCGCTGGCTCCTGTCACAGATTTACACTGATGTTCGGGGATGGACGGTGGGTCGGGAACCATCCAGCAGTACCCACCAGCAGTACTAGCAAATAAAACAAGCCAGCAGCACCCGCCAGCAGTACCAGCCAATAGTACCAGCCAATAGTACCCGCCAGCAGTACCCGCCAGCAGCACCTGCCAGCAGTATCCACAACCAGCACCAGCCAGCAGTACCCACCAGCAGTACCAGCCAGCATTATCCACCTACAGTACCCACCAGAAGCACCAGACAGCAGTACCCACCAACAGTACCAGCCTGCAGTAAAAATGGGGAGGGGGGGAGCGGACGTTCCTCTTTAACCGCTTTCATACCCGGCCAATTCTGGCATTCCTTTCCTACATGTAAAAAACGGAATTTTTGTAAAATCTTACCTGTAAAATTCCTTTCTCTGAGTCCTCCGACAGTCGCCGCCTCTTCATATTCGTCACATATGGGGTATTAGACTTTGCTCCGAAGGAGTAGCTAGGCAACAGAATATGTTAACAATAAAGCTTTAACATATCCCACCCTCAAGGGGTGGTCCCCTCAGTCAATACCCTCCTACTTCCTGCAACCATATCTCAGTTTTAGTGGAATAGCAGTAGAGTATACATTCAAACCCCAAAAGAGGGGCGGGGGCGGCGACTGTCGGAGGACTCAGAGAAAGGAATTTTACAGGTAAGATTTTACAAAAATTCCGTTTTCTCTTACGTCCTCCGACAGTCGCCGCCTCTTCATATTCGTCACATATGGGGACGTCCCAAAGCAGTGCAAACATGAGGGGTGGGAAACGCATCCGCGCCGAAAGGCAACGCAGTCTCCACATCAAAGAAAGGAACCTTACCAAAGGAAGGAAACCAGCTGGGCAACAGCAAAAATAAGTGCTCAACAGGAGCAACAACCCAGGAAAAGACAAAAAACCAGGGGATACAAAACTTATCCCAACAGCCAGGAGTCCCCAACAAGGGACCCTAGGGAACAGCCGCACTAAGAACCTTGCGGCCAAAGGAAGCATCCGCCGATGCCTGAACATCTACTTTGTAGAATTTTGTGAAAGTGTGTACGGTCGACCAAGTCGCCGCCTTACACACCTGGGCTACAGAAGCCCCATGACGACAGGCCCAAGACGTACTCAGAGATCTAGTAGAGTGCGCCTTCACAGGCACAGGGGGAACCTTCCCCTGCAAGGCATAGGCCTGTTCAATGGTCTGCCTGATCCATTTGGCAATGGTAGAGGCGGAAGCCGCCATGCCCTTCCGAGGACCCTCTGGAAGAACAAACAAGGAGTCCGTCTTTCGAAAAGACTCAGTCGATTTAAGGTAAACCCTAATCGCCCGAACAACATCCAGAGAATGTAGTCTCACCTCCTTTGGATGTTTAGGCTTCGTGCACAACGAAGGCAAAACAATGTCCTCGTTAAGATGGAATTCCGAAACTCGTTTCGGCAGAAAAGAAGGATTAGGTCGCAAGACCACCTTATCCAAATGAACAACCAGGTACGGAGACTTGCAGGACAAAGCCGCCAGTTCCGACACTCTGCGAGCCGAAGTGATCGCCACCAAAAAGGCGACCTTTTTGGACAACATAGACAACGATATCTCCCTGATCTGTTCAAAAGGAGCACGTTGTAACACAGACAGGACTAGATTCAAGTCCCAAGGGGGCAAAGGATCCCTCCTAGGAGGAACCAGATGCCGCACACCCTGAATAAAAGTGCCAACCAAGGAGTTGGAAGCCACGGGACGTTGAAACAGAACGGCCAGCGCAGACACCTGACCCTTTATCGTAGCCAGCGCCAAACGCTGATCGACACCCGTCTGAAGGAAAGACAGCACACGGGAAACCGAGTACGTGCGGGGTGAAAACCCCCTGGACTCACACCAGGCAAAATAGGCCTTCCAAGTACGGTAATAAACCTTTCCCGAGGAAGACTTCCTCGCGTTGATCAAGGTATGAACAACCTCTGGAGAGAGACCCTTCTCCTTCAGGACCTCGGTCTCAACAGCCAGGCCGTCAAAGCCAGCGACTGTAAAGCAGGATGGTAAATCGGTCCTTGAGACAGTAGATCGTCCCGAAGAGGCAGACGCCAGGGGGCGTCGACCGCCAGATTCACGAGGTCTGCGTACCAGGACCGGCGAGGCCAGTCCGGTGCCACAAGAATCACCGTGCTGCGTTCCGAGTGTAACCTGCGAAGGAACCGGGACAGCAACTGAATCGGTGGAAACGCGTACATCAGCCTGTACTGATGCCACGGGGCCACTAACGCGTCCGACGCGTCTGCCCGAGGGTCGCGCGTCCTTGCCACGAACCTCTTCACCTTGTAGTTGAGGCGAGACGCGAACAGGTCCACATCTGGAAGACCCCACTTCGCGCACAACATCTGGAAGACAGCCGTGTGGAGAGACCATTCCCCCTGATCCAGGGTCTGGCGACTCAGATAGTCCGCCTGCCAGTTCTCCACTCCCGGAATGTGAACCGCCGTTATCGCCGGGACATGAGTCTCGGCCCAAGACAGAATGTCGGCCACTTCTCGAGCCGCTCGGGCACTCCTGGTGCCCCCTTGGTGGTTGATGTAGGCCACCGCCGTGGCATTGTCCGTCTGCACCCGAACCGGGCAGCCCTGCAGCCGGTCCGTCCAGCGATGAAGACAGAGCCTTATCGCACGCAATTCCAGAATGTTGATCGGGAGGGAAGACTCCCCTTCCGACCAGGTCCCCTGGGCGGACAGAACGCCCAGAACACCACCCCAGCCCGACAGGCTGGCATCCGTGGTGATTATCGTCCATGAGATCGGACGAAACGACTTGCCCCCGGACACCAACGGGGACTGGAGCCACCACAGAAGGTTTTCCCTGGTGCGATGACTCAACGAGATCTGAAGATCCAGAGATTGAGGTCGCCCGTCCCACTTGGACAAGATCTCCGCCTGGAGACCCCGCGTGTGAAACTGCGCGAAAGGAATCGCCTCGAAAGCCGAGACCATCAATCCCAGACATCTCATACACGTCCGCAGAGACGAGTTCGGAACGTCCCTGAGGGACCTGACTTCCTCCTGAAGAGTCCTGAGTTTGTCTTCCGGCAGGAAGACCTTCGCCTGCACCGAGTCCAGTATCATTCCCAGATAGGGAAGACGAACCGACGGACTCAGTGTCGACTTTGGAACATTTATCGTCCAACCGAACTCCTGCAGAGTTTGCATCGTGACAGACAGGTCCTTCTCCAGACCCTGACTGGTCGCAGACCGAATCAGAATGTCGTCCAGATACCCCAGGACAGAAATGCCCTGGGCTCTCAATAATGCCAGAACCGGTGCAAGCACCTTGGTGAAGACCCGCGGAGCCGAGGCGAGCCCAAAGGGCAACGCCACGAACTGGTAGTGATCCTCCGCAATGGCAAATCGAAGGTATCTCTGATGACCCTCGAATATGGGGATGTGAAGATACGCATCCTTCAAATCGATGGAGGCCATGAATTCCCCCGGAACCAGGGCAGCCACCACCGAGCGCAGGGATTCCATGGGGAACTTGCGAACCCGCACAGAGCGGTTCAGAGCTTTCAAGTCCAGAATAGGACGAACCTTGCCCTCCTTTCTGGGCACGGTGAACAGATTGGAATAAAACCCCCGAAATCTGTCCCGATGAGGCACCGGAACCACCACTCCCTGAGCCCTCAGGTCCCGCACCGCCAGGTGCAGATCCCGCAGGCGCTCTGGAGACAGTTGTAGATTTGAGGGAAAAAATCTGCTCTCTGGCCGAGAGAGAAACTCGATCTTGTAACCAGATCGAACGATTTCCAGAACCCATCTGTCCCGCACACGGGCCAACCAGGGCTGAAGAAAACCGAGCAAGCGTCCCCCCACCCCAAAACTGGGTGAGGGCGCCCCTTCAGGCCGAACTGTTATGGGCCGCAGGTCCGGATTGGCCGGACTTCTGTTTCCCAGACCAGGGTTTCTTCTGAGAGCCCTGGCCCTTGAACGGTTTGACCTTGTAGTGCGGCCGAAAGGCACGAAAGGACCCCTGAGGGGGCCGAAAATGAGCATGCTTCTTCCCAGAAGCCCCCTTAGCCTTGGGGAAATGGGGCAAGAGAGTGCTCTTACCCCCGGTAATCCCCTTAATCAACACATCCAGGGACTCCCCAAAAAGGCGAGACCCATCATAAGGCAGATTGGCTAGGGTTTTACGTGAAGATTGGTCCACCGACCAACATTTCAACCAAACCAGGCGGCGAGACAACACCGCCACGCTGTGCACACGCGCGGCCAACGGAATCAGGTCCAGGTCCGCATCACACAGATACATGACACCCTGGTGGATCTGATCCACCATATCCAGGGTCGCCGCCGAGGCCGAATCGGCCACTAGGACGCGCCTAAGCATCTGCGTCCAACTTGCGATCGCCTGGGCCGCCATGAGAGAAGCAAACAGAGCCTTAAGCATAGAACCCGTAACAGAATAAGTATGACGGGCAAGAGACTCCAGTCTCCTATCCGTGGCATCACGGAAAACAGGGGATCCCTCTGCAGGGATCGCAGTGGCTTTGTTCAAAACCGCAATAGCATGATCCACTGGCGGAGGCACACACCACCGTTCATCAGTGGCAGGCGAGAAAGGATAACGCAGCTTAAATTTACTTGGTACCGCAAAAGGCTTGCGCAAATCGCGCCATTGGTCCTTAACAGCGCGCTGAAAATCAGCATTGCAGGGAAAAACCTGCGGCGTCCTGCGTTTTCTCTGCGTCCCATAAGCCGCCAAGGCAGCTGGGGGACACACCTCGTCCTGCAAACGTAGCGTCTGCTTAATGGAAGCAATCAACTCATCCATGATTGCAAGCTCTTCAGGCGAGCCAGGGGGAGAATTATCAACCCCCTCAACTTCAGCCTCTACCTCAGACCCCACTAGATCAAGAGAGGAGCGGGACCCCGATAGGGGGGTCCCCGCCAGAACAGCCCCATCACCTTCACCCTCAGAATCAGAGGACAGAGCAACTCTGGGCCGTTTAGTAGATTGAGCAGCCACCAGCATTTGCACCTGTGCAGCAAGGCCAGCCACAATCGTGGCCAAATCCCCCCCTGGGGGGGAAACAGCGGTCCCCTGGCTTTCCACCAATACTGTGGGAAACTTGCCCTCCTGAGAATCCATTGCCCCTGTATGCCAGACAACCAAGGGTTAACTGCCCCCTTACAGCAAGCGCGGCAAGCGCAGCCCACCGCACCACACTCAGGCACAATGAGACCCCCACAGGGAATATACAGACTGAATACAGGCAATGGAACACAGGAATAGAAGGATAAAACCTGAGGAGACTCCGCTGCTGCTGCTGCCTCGATCGGTGCTTCCAGGAGAGAGGAAGTGATGCTGCCAGGGCGCTCTATGTAAGCCTATGGAGGCTACAAGAAAATGGCCGCCGTGCATGTAAACCATGCGGCCGGAGCGGGCGCCGGTAAAATGGCGCCGTTTGGCGCCGAAATCGCCGCTCCACAGTGCATAAAATCACACACAATATTATCCCATTATATGGATACATGTTAGATCGCCGCAGCGATCGCTGTATATGCCCCAACATGCCATTAAAAACATGCCCCACAGCACACAGCTCCTCACACTGCCCAGCCTGACATACTCAGTGTCATACAGCTCCCCCCCCCCTTGCAGCCCACAGCATGCAGCCGAGATATAGGGAGACAAGCAGTGTGACTAAAGGCAGGTTACACAGTCCCAGACTGAGACCCCCCCCAGACAGACAGGTCCCCACATAGATACACTTACCTCACATGGCGTGGGGAACCCGCACAGGCGAACAAGCCGCTGCACATGAGGCAGGGAGAGTCGCAATTCAAGACGCACACAATGGCGGTTCAGAAACCGCACAGCGTCCGGTGAGGTAGCCACCTCACCAATCATCCCTGCACCGAACAGGGATGGGTCGTTCACCGTGCCAGGAGCGTTACCTGGCTGAACGCTCGATGGCAGACTGGGAAGCCACTGACCCACGACCTGCGACCAGGGGGATCAGCCCGAGACCCAGTCCGCATGATCCTCTTCGTCCGAAGAACTAACTAATGCTGACAAAAATAACAGCTAAGTAAAGGTAGAGAGAAAACTCAAACAAAATATCAAAAAGAAGAAAGAGTCTGGGACAAAAAGTCCCAGCACAGAGAGAGCCAGCCACTCCTGACAAGCTAGACATTAAAACTGAGATATGGTTGCAGGAAGTAGGAGGGTATTGACTGAGGGGACCACCCCTTGAGGGTGGGATATGTTAAAGCTTTATTGTTAACATATTCTGTTGCCTAGCTACTCCTTCGGAGCAAAGTCTAATACCCCATATGTGACGAATATGAAGAGGCGGCGACTGTCGGAGGACGTAAGAGAAATCATCTTTTTTTTTTTTTTTGCTAGAAAATTACTCAGAACTCCCAAGCATACAGAACATGTCACAATTTAAAATTGTGCGTGGACGTCTAAGGCTCAGTAGAACCCACCAACAGTACCAGCCAGCAGTACCCATCAACAGTAAAAGCCAGCAGTACCCGCCAGCAGTACCCCCCAGCAGTACCAGCCCTGGGGGACAGCAGCAGCCAGCGATACCTACATGAATCCTGAGGAAAAAGTGAAGATTGAGGTCAATTAAGCTGCAGGTAAACCGATGTGCATACCCGTTTAAGCAGCTTTAGCCCCCTTTCAAACGATCGGTCCAATCGGGTACGCCTGTCTGTTTTTCAGGTGGACCCAATTGGACCCTCCACTCACCTCTATAGTGTCAGATGTAAATGGACTTGTGTCCGTTTACACCTACCTATCTCCAATCTGATCTACTTAAAAAAACAGAAGGGAATCTGTCAGGGCGGATCGGATTGGAGGGCCCATAGAGTAGAGCGTGATGTGTCCGTGTCTGCTCTGCATTTGCTGAGTGGACTCAGACCTGTCATCTGCCCGCTCTACTCACTGAGGGTTATAAAGTCGCTAAAGTGGCCCTTGCTCCTCAAAAGTTAGGGCACCCCTGCTGTATGGGCATGAGTCCCGGATGGAGAGGTGCGCTGTAGCAGCCTTCCCCCATAGTTTTGCCGTTGTGTGTGGCGGAGGGAAGGAGTCCCGGATGGAGAGGTGTGCAGTATTATAGCAGGAAACCAACGAGGAAATCACAAAGATCTCCCATGAGGTTGATAAAAGTGTTAAGACTGCTGACACTGTTACGGCTGGCCTTAACACTTTCATCACTGTGGTTGGCAGGTCTCACTATTCTTCCCAATTTCAAATATTAATTTGATTAATTAAAATATTTAATGTAATGAGTGATATGCAAAAAGTGATGTTCAAGATGCACGCCGAACATAAAACCTATATATCGGAGTCATGGAAAAAAATACTACATTATTAAGACATTATTTGATTACCATTTTGGCTTCAAAGGTTTTTGCCATATTCTAGATTTACTGCAGAACCCAATGTGTGTTCCACCCCTTCCACTCTCTATTTCAGTAAAAAAAGAAAAAAATTCTGTTTTTATTTGTACAGAAATGAGCAAATGAAAGGGCGGCATTATCGATTTCTTCTCAAAGGCTTCCAGTAAAAAATCACATACTGAGTCTGCAAGTTGCTCATCTCAGTGTGAGCCTCTGCTTCAGCAGGATGACAGCAGTCAGAAACTCAGCTGTAGTTGACTTAGTTACTGAAGATACAACTGCTGATGTTAGTGAGAGAATTCTTCTACCAGAATGTTGGGACCAGAATCAGTGGCTAGAATTAAAAAAAAAAAAGTACCCTTGGCTGTTTGTAGAAAATGGTCTTTTAGGATGCAATGTGTGTCGTGCGACTTCAAAGTAGTCCCTGCACTACTTTGGTCTGACTTTGATGCGTTTTGAGGTCGATAGACCTCAAGATTACACAGGCTTTGCTTCCAAGTCCAGTCAAAATCGCAGAAAAATTGTGTCACTTTTAGGCCGCACAAGTGTGAAAGGGGCCTAAAGGCTTCCTCCACTGCTTGCCATGTGGCATGTAAGGAATATTATAGTATTGCTTTCAAGGCCCGCAGATGTGACTGCTGTTGCAGTTAAATGGCAACAGTTTTTAAACGTGTAATAGAATATTCAAAAGATATCAAAGTTATGTTCTATTTTACCCAACAAACTCTCAATAGCTGCACAAACCAGTTAAAGTGGCAGATAACAAAAAACAAATTTAAATGTACACCTTGTGGAACTACTGGTCAAGTGGGTAACTACTTTCCCGTGGAGTAACCTAGGAAACAGAATTTAGTGAGATATATGATATGTTATCTACAATGATGCAAGAGCTGGAGCAAATGAGCCTTTAAACATTGGGGTGTGCAACAGTGCTGGAACTCAGGTGTGCCATTAAGTCTGTTATCTTCAGAAAGGGAAACAAAAAAGGAGATCAACCTTTCTTTATGAGTTGCTACTTCCACCCTGTCCCAACTAATGAATCTATTAAACACATTTTTATTTTGAGTCTCATAAACTCTAAACAGACCTGTTACAAAAGTCTACCAACTCAGCCAACACACTGCACTGTGGGATGAAGACTCCGAGAGGGCCAATAAAACTTTATTTGTACGCACAGTACTGGAAAGATTTCTCTACATATGTGATTGCACACAGCTTTAGTGATGGTTAGCTCACTACACAAAATGTAACTTTTATACTATTTATCTTAAACTGGCCATAGATGGACGCTTCAGCAGGGACCGACTGAATATTGATCCATATTGAACTCCATGCCCAAGAGGGTTAAGGTAGTGCTGCAAAATAATGGTGGCCACACAAAATACTCACTTTTGTTGCCAGCAGTTTAGACATATATGTATATGTTTTTACTTATTATATAGCATTTACACTTGTTTGGATTCTTGTTGCACAGGCTGAGATCAATAACTGTGGAGCATTCATTCCCCATCGATTGGTATTACTTGTTAGATTGCGGTTTTAAGCGAGTGTGCATATTAGGGGCAATCAGTAATAAGGAAGCACTGACATGTGAATTGCGTTTACTGGCTAACCGTGGACTGTGTGTATGTATTTTTGTTATTGTGCATTTTAAACAATTTAACTTAATAAAGTAGCTGTTTTATTCCTGGAAGTGTCGCCACCTTTCTTCCTTTCACGCTATATTACCAAAAGTATTGGGACGCCTGCATTTACACGCACATGAACTTTAACCACTTTACCACTAGAGGATTTTGCTGTCTTACGTCTGGGCCACTTTTTGTGATTCGGCGCTGTGCGAATTTAACTGACAATTGCGCGGTCGTGCAACGCCATACCCAAACGAAATTTACGTCCTTTTTTTCCCACAAACAGCGCTTTCTTTTGGTGGTATTTGATCACCTGTGCGATTTTTACTTTTTGCGCTATAAACAAAAAAATAGCGTAAATTTTGAAAAAACAACAATATTTTTCAAATTTTTTTATATGAAATTCCCCCCAAAAAAATGCCAATTTGTTTTCTGCTACCTATGTTTGGTAAAAAAATTCACAATAAGAGTATTTTGATTGGTTTGCGCAAAAGTTATTACGTTTACTAACTAAGGGAAAGATTTCTGTCATTTTTGGTGGGTTTTTTTTTTAACGAGTAATGGCGGCGATCTGCGATTTTTTTTGCGGGACTGCAACATTGCGGCGGACAGATCGGACCCTTGACTGACATTTTTGACACTTTTGGGGGTACCAGTGACATTACTGCAGTAATCAGTGCTATATATATGCACTGTTACTGTAAAAAAGACACTGGCAGGGAAGGGGTTAATTTTATTGGAGAGGGAGGGGTTAATGTATGCCTGGTGCTTACTGACGTGTGTGGGGGGAGGTGACTGAGTGACACAAGGACAGATCCAGGGTTCAGCTATGCTGAACCCTGCAATCTGACCCTGCCTGTCACTTAGGAGATCCGATCTCCACACTAGATCCCCGATGATCGGGGAAGAGCAGCGGCGATCGCCGCTGCTCCTCCCCTGGACCGACTCCCGCTGTAACTGAATACAGCGGGAGCGCGCCGCCGAGAAAGGGGAGTGTCTGATGACGTAGATCTACGTCGTCAGACGATAACGAGCCACTTTGCCGCAGTACTATTACCGTACGCAGACGGCAAGTGGTTAATGACATCTCAGTCTTAGTCAGTAGGGTTCATTATTGAGTTGGCCCACCCTTTACAGCTATTGCAGCTATTACAGCTTCAACTCTTCTGGGAAGGCTGTCCACAAGGTTTAGGAGTGTGTCTATGGGAATGTTTGACCATTCTTCCAGAAGCGCATTTGTGAGGTCAGGCAAGAATGTTGGAAAGAAGGCCTGGCACGCAGTCTCCACTCTAATTCATCCCAAAGGTGTTCTATTGGGTTAAGGTCAGAACTCTGTGAAGGCCAGTCAAGTTCCTCCACCCCTAACTTGCTCATCCATGTCTTAATGGACCTTACTTTGTGCACAGATTCGAGTCACGTTGGAACAGGAAGGGGCCATCCCCAAACTGTTCCCACAAAGTTGGAAGCATGAAATGATCCAAAATGTCTTGGTATGCTGACATCTTAAGAGATACCTTCACTGGAACGAAGGAGCCAAGCTCAACCTGAAGAACAACCCCACACCATAATTTCTTCTCCACCAATTATTTGGACCAGTGCACAAAGCAAGGTCCATGAAGACATAGATGAGCGAGTTTGGGGTGGAGGAACTTGACTGGCCTGCACAGTCCTGACCTCCACCCCATAGAACACCTTTGGTATGAACTAGAGTGGGGACTGCGAGCCAGGCCTTGTCTAACATCAGTGAATGACCACACAAATTCACTTCTGGAAGAATGGTCAAACATTCCCATAGACACACTCCTAAACCTTGTGGACAGCCTTCCCAGAAGAGTTGAAGCTGTTATGGCTGCAAAGTGTGGGCCAACTCAATATGGAACCCTATTGACTAAGACTGGGATGCCATTACAGTTCATGTGCGTGTAAAGGCAGGCGTCCCAATACTTTTGGTAATATAGTGTATGTGTTCTGCTCAGATTCCATGACTGAGGTTTACAACCACTTTAAGTATGTGCACGTTTATGTAACCCCCTAACACATAAGTTATCAGAGAATTTTAACAACCTTATCCCTGATGGAGGAATTTAAATTAAATTTAGTTCCTGGGCCTGCAAACTTCTAGGTACTTCTTTCCACTATATCATTATACTGCCCTAAGGGAATATCTGAAACATTTGAAAAAATTAACCTTCTGGTCATTTTGCACAAAGAACTGCCTAATGAGTAATATATAATACCATTTTCACACTTTGCAATGAAAGCCCTCCTACACATCTGATAGAACTAGTGGGTCAAATACAGTATGAACTAGGTCAAATATATGCTCAACAACAGAGTTTGCAAAGAAATACTTATATACTGTCGATTGGCTCAGATCAGATATAAAAAAAAAAGTATGAAATGTACTAAATTAATTAAATGTGTGCATTATGTATATTAAAACATTTGTAAAAAGTTGGTATTTATCTTTAAAAGTGGAACCTAATTGTATCTAGCACCACAAATTGAAAACGCTACTTAAAGCATATGTAGACCCAACATTTCATATATATGATTTGTGTACTTGTATGAGAAAGTATCCTGTTCTCTTTGTACTGCTTCCTTTGTGTGAATTTATGTAGGCACAGCATGGTCAGTTCTCTTGCTGTGATCAATGATCAGACTTGTCCAGAGACACCCCGCTCCCAGCACAGTCATTCACTGGGAAGCTCAGTGTACTGTTGCTTCTCCTCCCCCAGTTCTTATGCAGCCGAGAACTGCTGAGATCACTTACAAAGGTAAAATAATATGTTTTTTTGTTTGTTTGTTTTTTTATAACTACTGTATATACAAATGTTTGCCTTTCATTTCTATTTAAGAGCTGGTTCACACATATGCGATGACAGACATTGCATGTGATTCGGAGCGCACTGCTCTGCAAATCATGTGCGATCTCTGTGCAATGGAAATTCAGCAAAACAGATTGTATGGCTGAATTCACATCGCATTCAGACAACTCGCACAGGACCCTTTTTTGGGTCCGCACCAGAATCGGAGCGCATGGGTGTTCACGTGTATGTGATCCGATTCATGTCCAAACTGACAGTTCGCACTGCGATATACAAACTGATCTGGGGGTGTCGTTAACTTTATATTGACACCCCCAGCGATTTGCATATGGCAGTGTGAACTGCCTGCGAGTTAAATGTGATGCGGGAACCCGCAGTGGATTCGAGGTATCCCACATTGAATATGTGTGAACTGGGACTTAAACCGAATGGGATGTTTTACAAGATGATCGTTTACAATCACTTTATCTCATCAGCCACCTATGCATGTCTCCATGCTTTTTTTTCTTGGGAAATCACTTTAAAAAAAAAACACCCCTCTAGCATTTCTAGACACAGCCAACTTGAGTAAGAGCAGATTATTTATGCAGCATTTACTTTCTGGAATCCATCTACCCTTAGCTCAAGAATGCAGGAAGGAGGGTGTGCTTTGTTGAGAAAGCTCCTTCCTCCAGACGAAAGAAAAAAAAAAATGCCCATGAAGACTCCTGGGATGTATGGCATAATTTTGGCCTATGCCAGAAACCAGGAAGCTACTAAAGAAATGTATGTTGTACAAAAAAAAGTTTAAAACACATTAATATACAGTAATACTGTATACCTTCCTATCTATTTACTAATGTTAGCAGAATAAGGATTAAAAATAGTTATCACTGAGTGAGAGAGTTTAGCTCTGCTTTAAGTACAAGATTACATAAGCTTAGTGAAAAATCATGGGATGATTGGAATAATGGCAATAAGTTTGTCTCCCCCACTGAAGTCCCTGAGAGGTATAAGAAGCCAACATGTGATTTTACCCTCAAGAAACACCCGAAAAATGAAATATTTTTGGGAGAGCCGATGGTAATTATTGTTTTAGGATGACACCAGTGCATTTAGTGGGACTGTTAGTAGAAGTGTGGTGATCATTACAACCCTGTGGAGATTGTGCTCCAGTTTTTTAGGGCCCATTTATACTTCTTGCCATTAAAGTTATTGAAAATGCATGAAACACACTGATATGTGTTTTGAACTAAGTAGAACTATAAGGCAAAAATTGAATTTTTGACTTACTGTAAAATCCATTTCTCTGATGTTCATTGATGGACACAGCTCCTGATCATCTTAACTATTTGGTTATGCTACCCCCTGAAGGAGTAGGACACTAGGCAGAAAAAAGTCTGGCTAGGTCAATGGGCAGTCCCAGGGGGTATACTCCCTCTCTCTGCTATAGGTACTCAGTTTTGTTACAAGCAGTGTCAGGAGAATTACAATAGTTTGTAGTAAATTGGCGCAAGTAGAAGTCTCAGTGTGGGCTGATCCTGGGTACCATGAGGGGGGAGGTGGGGGAGGGGAAAAAAAGTTCAGGGGATAGCAAGTTCAGGGGATAGCTGTCCACTGTAGCGGCTGCTGGTGGGAGAGACAGAAGTGATCTCTGGGGGGAGACAAGAGGAAACAAGCGCAGCGCCTTCTAAGTGCAGCAACACATTTTAATATGGTGTAAAGCAGTAATACACTCACATAAACAGGTGGATTAAAGCCACTTTGTGAAGAAATGAAAGTTTCTCATCTAGGGCATCATTGGAGCAGGTCCTGGAAGTGGAGGCAGGGGGTCCCGTTCAGGCCTGAAGAAGGAGCGCATGCTCCGCAAACGCGTTGCCGTAAGTGTCCGGCATAACCGCCAAGCAGTGACGTCAGGATCCCAGGACCCACGAGTCTCAGTGTTCCACCAGCCGATGGGGAGCCCACGGGCACCATCAAGGCCGCCCCACCGCACGCGGAGGAACTCCCCTGCCTCTCTTACCAGGACCCCCTGTCTCCACTAACAGGACCTGCTCCAGTGATGCCCTAGATGAGAAACTTCCATTTCTTCACGAAGTGCCTTTAACCCACCTGTTTATGTGTGTATTACTGCTTTACATCATATTAAAATGTGTTGCTGCACTTAGAAGGCGCTGCGCTTGTATCCTCTTATCAGAAGAATTTCAACTACACAGAGGGGTGGGTGCTGTGTTCGCCAATGAACATCAGAGAAATGGAATTTACGGTAAGTCAAAAATCCCATTTTCTCTTTCGTTCATTGATGGCTACAGCTCCTGATCTTCTTAACCATTGGGACGTCCCAAAGCAGTGTAAAACATGAGGGATGAGAACAGCGAAAAAGAAATTCCCAAGGCTAACTATAGCCAACCAGGTAAACCTGGAGCTCAATCAAAACAACTGGAGCTCACCTGAAAAAAACAATGCGCCCACAAAGAGGCAAAGAGGGCCAGGTCCTCCAAACAGCAGCCTGCAAAACCTTGCGGCCAAAGGAAGCATCCGTAGATACCAACACATCCACTTTGTAGAACTTTGTGAAAGTGTGCACCAACGACCAGGTGGCCACCTTGCAAACCTTTCTCACTAACGCCTGATAACGGAAGGCCCAGGAGGCATTGAGCGCCTGAGTAGAATGTGCCTTGATAGGTTAAGGAGGAACCCGAACCTTGATGGAATAGGTCTTAACTACCGCCTGTCTTATCCATATGGAAATTGTCCCAGAGGAAGCAGACAACCCTTTCCGAGGCCCATCCGTGAGCACAAATAGTGAGTCTGATTTCCTAAAAAAAACTCCGTAGCTGCAAGGTACACCCCAATTGCCCAGACCACATCCAAGGCATGCAAAGCAATTTCCTTCAGATGTTTTGGCCTGGTAAACAGGGAAGGCAACACAATGTCTTCATTCGACCGAAAATCAGAGACAACCTTTGGAAGGGACGACAGACAGGGGCGAAGAACCACCTTATTTCTGTGACCCACCAAGTAAGGTGAATGACAGGATAACCTCGCCAATTCCGGCAGCCTGTGCGCAGAGGTGATAGCCACCAAGAAGGCCACCTTCTGGGACAGCGTAAGCAGGGGAAGATTCTCAAAAGGAGGTTTCTGAAGGACTGAGAGCACTAAATTGAGGTCCCAATGTGGCAACAGAGAATGCACTGGAGGAGGCCAAGTGCCTAACTCCCTGAAGAAAAGTATGCACCAGAGAGTATGTGGCCAAGTGTCGTTGAAAGAAAACCGCTGAGGCCGACTCCTGATCCACCCCCCGTTGAAGGAAGGTTAAGATCTGAGCCACCAGAGAAAGAGCGAGGATGAACCCCAAGAGACTTACACCACGCAATGTACGACTTTCACATATGATGGTATATCTTCCTAGAAGTAGATTTCCTAGCTTTTAACAGCAATGAAATTACTGACTCAGACAAACTTCTATCCATCAGCACCTGGCGTTCAACAGCCAAGCCATCAAAGCCAGCGACTGTAAAGTAGGATGGAAGATCAGTCCTTGGGACAGCAGATCCTCCCTGAGAGGAAGCATCCAAGGAACGTCAGCGACCAGCCGCACCAGATTGGCTTGCCAATCCCGGCGAGGCCAGTCCAGAGCCCCTAAGATGACCGGATCCCTTCTGCCTCGATCCTGCGTAGAAGTCTTGGCAGAAGCTTGAGAGGAGGGAAGGCCTAAAATCAGAAGATACTGAACCCCCCCCCCCCCACTGGGCCACCAACGCGTCTGTGGCGTCCCCCAGAGGATCCCGTGACCGAGCCACAAACCTTTGCACCTTCTCCCAAGAAGCCAACAGATCCACCTCAAGGATGCCCCATTGGAGAAACAACTGATGAAACACCTCCAGATGAAGGGACCACTCCCCTTGGACTAACGTCTGCCGACTGAGGTAATCCGCCTGCCAGTTTTCCACCCTGGGAATGTGTACAACGTTGGGGGCTGGAACGAACCGTTCTGCCCACCTTAGAATGCCAGCAACCTCCAGAGCCGCCAGGACACTTTTTGTGTCCCCCTGGTGATTGACATAAGCCAGAGCTGTGGCATTGTCTGATTGAATGCGCACTGGGCATTCCTGAAGACAATCCATCCAATGGTCCAAGCACAGTCTGATTGCTCGGAGTTCCAAGACATTGATCGGTAGTCATGACTCTTCCAGTGTCCAGAGTCCCTGAGCAGAATTTTTGCCAAGGTGTCTGCCCAGCCGGACAGGCTGGCATCCATGGTGACCACTGTCCAATACAAGGGGAGGAAGGATTTGCCCAGCTGAAGCGCCAGAGAATGAAGCCACCATATAAAAGGGACTTCGTTCCCTGGCTCAGCCGGATATGATTGTCCAGAGACTGCAGATTCTTGTCCCATTTAGCCAGAATCTCCCTTTGCAGGGACCTCATATGGAATTGTGCAAACGGAACCACCTTGAAGGTAGACACCATCAGGCCCAGCCCTGCATGCAAGTCCAGAGGGATGACCATCTGCTGGACAGCAGGAGAGGAATTGCAGTCTGCAATTTCTGGAGTTTGTTCACAGGAAGGCCGAGTCCAGAGTCAGACCTAGATAGTCCAGCTTTGTGGACGAAACAAGAGCAGAATTCGGAAAAGTTAGAATCCAGCCAAACTCTCTCAGAGTTCGTATGGTGATTTCCAGGTTTTCCACCAGAACAGTAGGAGACTCCGCTCGCAGAAGGTTTTTCGTCCAAGTAGCACAATACCGCGATCCCCCGTTGATGCGCCGGGGCTAACACTTTTGTAAAGACCTGAGACCAAAGGGTAACGCCACAAACTGATAATGCTCCTCTCCCACGGCAAATTGGAGGAAGCCCTGGTGACCGGCACATATTGGAATGTGAAGGTAAGCATCCTTGATGTTGATAGAGGCAAGAAAATCCCCCTGATGCAGGGATGCCACCACAGTGCAAATCCACTCCATTCTGAACTTCTGCACCCACATAAAGCGATTCAGCGCTTTGAGGTCCAGGATTGGACGCACTTTGCCTTCCTTCCTGGGAACTGTAAACAGGTTTGAGTAAAAACCCTGAAAACGTTCCGAAGTCGGAAACGGGACAATCACCTCTTAAAGTAACAGGTCTTGTAATGCCCCAAACTGACCCTGTAAGCGGTCCGGGGACAGGCGCAAGTTGGAAGGAAAGAACCTTGCCGGGGGGACAAGAGCAAAACACAATCTTGTAGCCAGACCAAATTACTTTTTGGACCCACTTGTCTTGTACCACGGAAGTCCATGGGTCCGGGAAACCAGCGAAGATGTCCCCCACCTCCGAAACTGGTGAGGGCGCACCTTCATGCTGAAGGGGCCTCATCCACGGGTCTGGAGAAGCCCACTCTCGGCTTGCCAGACAAGGTTCATTTGAATCCTCCAGAGGAGGCCCTGAAAGGCTTCGAGCCCTTGTTTGTCGACCCTGAGGGACGAAAAAACTTCTTATGAGCCGAGGAGGGGGGCCCACGTCTACGGCGAGGGTCCTTGTCCTTAGTAGTCTGCGGAAGAAAGGTACTCTTTCCCCCTGAGACCTTTAATGATGTTATCCAGGGTAGCTCCAAACAGGGGATCCCCTTGAAAGGGGACATCAGTCAAGGCCCTTTTAAATGTTTGGTCCGCAGACCAGCATTTGAGCCAAAAGACACGCCGAAGGACCACTGCCAAAACAGAGTGCCAAGCCACTAGGGGAGCCGCATCCAAAGAGGCATCACAGATAAACTGCAGCCCCTGGACCAGCTGGTCCGCCAGCTCAGCAAAGGCAGTTCTCCCTCCATGTCACGGCATAAAAGCTTAGCCCACTCGGTCAGAGTTTGCGACACCAGGGCATTGGTGAATACCGGCCTCAGTGCCGAACCAGCCAGAGTGTACACACTCCTGTCAGCTGCATCCTTATAGGCCAGGGACTCTTCAACCGGAATCATGGTTGCCTTGTTTAATCTGGAAACCGGATGGTCCACCACAGGTGAAACAGTCTACTTCTTAAGAAGGGACTTCTCATAGTGGTATCGTCTATAAAATCGCTTAGGGATCCCAAGGGGACCCTTTGGTCGTCCCCACGCTTTAGCGACAATTCTGTCAAAATAGGCGTGAAAGGAAACCCCATTGCCTCTCTGGATGGCCTGTGAGTGCCAAAAAACCTGTGCCTCCATTGCAGCTGCATCCTCCATCTTTAGGGTCTCACACACAGATACAATCAGTGCTTCCGCTAGCGCCTTTTCGCGCGTAGTTGCAGATGTGGAGGAATCTTCCTCACTATCGGAGGATTCCTAGCACGTGGTCGCAGTCCCAACCGGGTGACCCATGTCCGTTTTGGCCAAATCAGATTTAGGATCTGAAAAGACAGATGAGGCAGGGGAAGGCAGGAGGCGCTTTTTGCTAGCCCGTCGCCTGAAAGCCACCTCCACCAGGGACACAAAGGACTCCAGGACCGCTGTCAGTGCATCAATAGATGGTTGGGACGCAGGGGGACCCACAACCTCAAAGAGGGGAATCAGGTGGGGGAGATTTGCTCAAAAGACTTCTTGAGTTCCCACGGCGACCCCCACAAAAAAAGTAAAACAATGCTATGGGACAACCCCCACCGCGCTGGCAGCACCACCCAGTCTTTAGGCACAAAGCACCAAGCGATCCTCAGCAGAGAGGGAGAGGACCCCACCAGACTCACCACCCAGCAGAAAGAGGCACCTGCAGACACCAAGATAATCTCCACGTGCGGCGATCAGGAAGTGAAAAGATCAAGGAGTCAGCACCAGGAGATGAGGAGGGGCTCCCACCGCCAAAATCGCCACCCACAGTGCTCCACAGTCCTGGCCCCTGCCATTTTCAATGGCAAACCGACCGCAAAATGGCTGCCGGACTTCACAAACATGGCCACCGTGCATTGAGCACACAGGGCTACAGCAAAATGGTGGCACCACAAGGCTCCCAGGTACCCGGAGGGATCCCTAGGGCTCAAGGACAGGACAATGGCAGGACAGGATGCCCTGGCAGGAACCCCCACAGCCGGTTGTCCGGTCACTGACGGCGCACTCCCTGCTCCTATCGCCAGCATAGCTCCCTGCCCCCAGCCCAGGAGGTGGACCAGACCACCCAAACAGCCCCAGCATAAGTGGAAGGGGGGTAGGATGGGGGACAGATGAAGGAGGGTGCCTGATGGGAAGGAGCTACTCGCCATATCAGGAACCAGACGGGCACTGCTCCAGACAGAAACTCTCGCCATCTGAAAGGAGGGGGCTGTCGGCCAGGAGGAACGCTGCGACTCGGATCGAGGTGTTTAACTCGCAGGCCAGCCCCTGTCCACTGGGGCTATGTCGTGCCCAACCTAGCGTGGAGCTGAGGTCTGCGCGCACTTGCTGGCCAGTCTGCGGGGACCACTGGATCTAGATTATCTAGCCCGTCGCCCAGTCCGGCAGTTGATTGTAGATCTCACAGGAATAAAAGTAGGGGGAAATTTTCTATATAAAAAGAAAAAAATTGCCAGGACCAGAGATCCCAGCTAAGAACTAGGTCCCTACTCCTGACTAGGCAGAAAAAAACTGCGTCCCTATAGCAGAGAGAGGGAGTATACCCCCTGTGGCTGCCCATAGGCATAGCCAGACTTTTTTCTGCCTAGTGTCCTACTCCTAGGCAGTATAACCCAGTGGTTATGAAGATCAGGAGCTGTGTCCGTCAATAAACGAAAGAAAAACTTTTTTTTTCATGTTAAGTAGAGCAAGGGAGGGTTATAACCCCTGTCAGGCTTTTTTTTCCCCTTCACTTCCTGTTCCATAGCCAAACAAGAAGTGAGAGGAATCCCTGCAAATTAAGGGAATCCCTTGGGGCCACCCAGTTTACCATACCTAGTGTCCCCTCTATTACTTTTCTGGGGACAACCCAAAATGTGTGACCTTTTCAATGATAGTGGTGGACAGGATGAATAGAAAGGGTGAATCCCCATACCAGGGGCACAGACAGCAATAAAAACCTGACAAGTATTCTAGTCCCTCTCCACTCTATCCAAAACTAAAAAAAATGTTTTGCCTCTAGCAATACTTTAAAGTGTTTGTAAAGTCACATTATGACTTTGCTGGTATCCTCTTCAGCTTACACAGTTATTAACTACAGTGTGTGTTTTTTTTTTAATCTTTTAAATCACAAGGCTAAATACCTTTTTACACACTGCCGCTGTGCGGTCACGTGATCCCCCTCCGCTCTCCTTCCCTGATCTAAGCAGAGCAGCGGGAGGGGCTGATATTCCCCTGTGACGTCACCCAGCCAGCAGAGGGAGGTCATGTGACCGCAAAGCGGCGGTGTGAGAAAAGGTATTTAGCCTTGTCATTTAAAAAAAAAACACACACACACACACATCTTTAAACCAGAGGGGATACAGGTATTTTGTTTGCTGCATATTGCAGCGGAAGAGCGGCAGAAGGGCGAGGAGGAGATCGGCTATCACACTGACAGGCAATGAGGCAGGGGGGAAGGGGAGAGACTCAGAGCAGAGAGCAACAGAGGCACGTAAACTGACCACTGTTTCGTGGCTCAGCAACCATGATTATTGCGGTCAGCACACACAGGGGGACACAGGAACAGGCAGGATGAACCAGGTATAATAAGACATAGAAAGGGACAAATTACATGGCACAAGCACTGTGCTATAGATCATGCCTTTAAAGGAACAGGATCTTTTTTCTTTTTTTTTAGGGTTACAACCACTTTAATATTACTACTGTATGTAAAACAAATCTGCCATAAACCGTGTAAATGGGCCTCGATATTTCCTGGGAAGGGAAACCAGGGCTGTGACAATTCCCTCAATATTTAATCCCTTGACATGTATGCAGAGTTCTTCAGTAAATGCCTAGTTAGAGAACTGCATGACATTAGAAAGTCTTATGTAATTTGCAATAATAGGCCTGCAATAATTGGCAAACCATTTCAAATTTGAAAATAACCTTTACATACAAGTCACCGGCAGCAACCTGTTTCTTGGCTGTATGCTACGCAAGAAAAGGACAGACATTTAGAGCAGAAGGGGTGAATGTCATTGCTCGCCTTAGTCATATGCAATGAGCTGACACCAGACTGAAAGGATACAGGTCTCATTCACAATCCCCTAGGAGCCATCTAGTGCTGCACAACGCTGGGAAAATTGCTGCATTTACTTAAATGCCCCCATTTCTCTAACTACCACTACGACAGCAGGCCTGATGTTATTTAAAGCCCGAACCAATTCCAGTTTTTTTTTTTTTATTTCGGAGGTAATGGCTTATAAATGAGCTCTGGATATTCTTCCTTTCTTTTCTTTCTTCTTTTCCTGTAAACCGCAGCCAATGATAAATGTTGTTATCGAGTGTAAACACTTGGTTTTCCACACATTAAATGATACCAAGGCTTGTCTTAAAATTCAAGTGGTTTAGGAGAGATAATGGAATATAAATGAGGACGATTTTGTTTCGGAGATGAAATGACTGAATGTAGAATGTTTTGTTACCGCATTTATAGAAAAATAATGGAAGGGAAAGGAATGTTATCTACGGATTTGAATGAAAAAATCTTGAAAAGACTTCCTGGAGCGGAGACATTTCTAGATCAGTCAATAATGACAAGTCCGCCTCACCTGCTGAAGACCTCTCAACAACAATGACATTTAAGAGTTCTAAAGAATTTGCCGTACCTGCCTTCATTTACACTGGACACGGTAATAGCGGAGTGCCATGCCCTCCTGTCTGCCCCCTAAACACGCAATATTTATTATTACTGTTTTGTATAGAGGGTCACCAAAGCCACAGACAGCCATTGTTAACCAGCGATTGCTTAAAGTGCACAGATAGTTGCAGATAACACGCTGTTAGAGAGCGTGATGTTAAAGGAAACCGGTCAGGAAAGTAAAGTAATATCGGTACTGCCATTGCCGATTTCTTTTAGAAGATCAAGTAAGATGAAAAATCAATACTGGCCTTCCCTCCCTGCTATCCACAGCTACAAAAAATCGTTTTACAGCCCAGACTGCTAAAATGTTCACAAACTTGGTTCAGATCCAGCTAAGGCAGGGTCTTGGGAATAAATAAAAATATGCCACATTTTTTACTGATCTGAACACGGGTGCACCGTTGCCTATGGAACAAGGCGCAAAGGTGCTTAATGATTATTAATGTAAAAAGTACAGGGCCGTAAAATAAAAATGTTTTACATTAAAGGCTGGGTTCAAACCTAATGCTGATGCGGCTCACAGTAGGGGTCCGGTCAGGGACAAATTAGGCCCGAATTTTTGCCTGAATTCGGACCTGAAACTGACCCAAAGACGCACTGGACCCCAGTGCAATCCGCTCCGCAGCCCCCTGGAGATGTGTGAACCGGTTCCATTGAGAGCTGGGCACACTCTCCTGTCATGCGAATTAGATACATGGAAATCCCCATCCAATTCGCACTAGTGGGAACCCAGCCTTAAAGCGAACTCCACTTTTGTTGAGAAAAAAAATGCTCCCCTCTGGGTGATCTATGTAACACAAACACAGCTACACCGGCCTAGGTTGGTGGGTCAGAGCTCACTGCGGCACATAACGTAGATACAATAGTAACATAAATATGAAAGGAAAATACAAATAGATGGCATTTAAAAACACATATAAGTGTGGACTTTGTACATTACAAGGATTTTAACAAACTTTGCTGCAAATTCCTACCTTTTGTTATTCTGAAGAAATCCCTATTTGTTTCTCTGTACCTCTGTACTGGATGGGTCAAATGGGAGTGGTTTCATAAATATCTATCTATCAGCTGTGGCAGCTGCAGAGCTCTGATGAGGAAATCTGCTGGGCCTGCATCCCTTTAGATGTGTTCCTATTGGGAGTATCTCACCAAAAATGACATTTTTGTTGCAGGGGATGCCAGAAATCTGACTTGTATCTTAGGCAGACTTCTGGGAAATTGGTGAGCCAATCACACAAGCAGGAAATTATGTTTGTGGGGTGTGGTCAGTACACATTCTGTGTACAGAACAGCTCAAGGTAGCCATATTGCATTGCATTTCCAGAAAATTACAACAGCTGCAGATTGAAATGGAAAGGTCATTTTTAATAACATTCAAGTACAATATGATTTGTGTCCCAATTGCATACACTGTATTGTTTTTTCTTTATTTGCTATCTTTTTCCCCACGAAAGTGGAGTTACCATTTAAAGTGAATCTAAAGCTTTTTTTTTTGTATTAAAATAACAAATATGTTATACTTACCTGCTCTGTGCAAAGCTTTTGCACAAAGCAGCCCCTATCCTCTTCTTCTGGGGTGCCCCATCGGTGCTCCAGGCCCCTCCTCTTCATCAGGTGCGCCCACGGAAAGCCGCTTTCCATGGGGCACCTGTGTGTGCTCGCTCCCGATCCCCGCTGCTGCGTCCATTGACATAGACAGTGGGGCTCAGCCCTGTCTCCTGCTCCTGTGTCAAAGAATTTGATTGACATCAGTGGGAAAATGGCTCCTACTGCTATCAATCTGTCCAATGAGGAGAGAGACAGCAGCTGCAATCCCGTATCACAAAAAAATGGCCTGGTCATTAAAGGGGGTAAATGTTCTGGAGGGTAAGTGATTAAAGTGGTTATAAAGCTTTTTTTTATTTTTGTATTAAAATAACAAACATGACGTTATTTCCTGATGCCACGTGGAATTGGCTTTTCAGCTCTCGGTCTCCTCCGTGTCCAGCAGGTTCCAGAGTGAGGTATAGACGTCACCTCAGCTGACACTTCAGTGGAGGAGCTCTGAACACTACACCAGCCACCATCCAGGATCATACACATTGGTGCCACGGGCTGCCTCGCAAGACCCCCCTTGCCCACAGAGAGCAGACACTTCGCGGCCAGCCTTAGCACACTGCCCCACCAGCTACACGAATGCCTTTACTTCTTCATCTGGAGGCAGGTAGGCTCCCCCAGCCAGGGGCTGTGTTTTGCATAAGAGGGAGCAAAGCTGTCAATATAATCACTAACATTCCTTCAATCCTGGACGTATATGTTTGGTGTTTCCTGTTTCACTGGAAAGGATTGTATCCTATGACTTTTTAAATAAGTGACTTTGTGTTTTAATAATTTCGTTTTTATTTGTATGCAAGCTGGTGGATTTTTGAATTTATTTTTTTTCTTTGAATTGAGCCACTATGAGCAGCACCAAGTCCTAAGCGCTTGAGTGAGAACTTTTCTATGTTGCAACATGTTATACTTGCCTGCTCTGTGCAATGCTTTTGCACAGAGAAGCTACCAATTCTATTCTTCTGGGGTCCCCTGCTGGAGTTCCAGGCCCCTCCTCTTCATTGCATGGCCCCACCGAAAGTCGCTTTCCATGGAGGCACCCGTGCATGTTCGCTCTCAAGCCCCACTGCTGCGTCCATTGACACAGGCAGCAGAACTCGGCCCCGCCCCCGTGCCAAAGCTCCTGCCGCTATCAATCAGTCCAATGAAGAGAGAGACAGCGGCCGGAGCTGCTGCGCTTGTGCACATCGCTGTATCAGATCAGATTGGGCTCAGGTAAGAAAAAGGGGGAAGTTTTTTTTTTTTTTTGGGGGGGGGGGGGACTGCAGCACAGGTTTTTCACCTTAAAGTGGAGTTCCACTGGCTTTTGTGTTTATTAAAATTCAGCAGCTACAAAAAGTGTAGCTGCTGACTTTTAATAAACACACACTCACCTGTCCCACGGTCAAGTAATGGGGCCGGGGAGAGCCTCGGTTCTCTCCGTCTTCTCCCCGCAGCACCGGCATCTCTAATGTGGGCACCCGGCTGTGACAGCTTGCTCTGCGATTTGTGACTGGGCAGGCAATCTTCTGGAACCTGTGACGTGTCCCAGAAGATTGCAGGGAGGGAGGGGGAGAGGAGAACTGTCAAAACTAGGTACCCGCTCCCCCCCAAAAAAAAATGACATGCCAAATGTGGCACGTCAAGGGGTCGGGACCACTTAAAGCGCAAGTGCCACTTTTTCCACTAACGCATTTAGGTGAAAAACCTTAAGACTTTAGAACCACTTTAAGTGCAGTAATTTATGCGCATACGCCCTTATATTGCAACACTGGCAACAAGAAGATGAAGTTGAATTTTATGTATGCATACAAATGTTTACACACCAATATGAGTGTATACGCAAGGTCTTTACGGAACGCTTTATGGGCTCATTCAGACATGCAGAGGTAACAGTTCCAGACCAGGAAATGAACTTGGGATACGGCGTTGAGAGCACCAAATCCTAGCCAATAGACCACTCATTCAGAAGGGCAATCAAGTCAGTCCTCCATGCAGAGCCACTGCCCATGGAAGTAGATGTACAATGAGCAGCTGCAGGGACACAATCACATGTCAAAGCTGACATGTGGACAGGAGCGGGTGTACAGATCCAAACACAAGTATCTGCCGGCGGCTTTGCAGAAAGTACGGATTAATCAGCCGTCTGACTGAGCCCTTCCTCAAGATCTTTCTGTCAACAAGATCCTACATATAAACGTTAGTAAATTATTATGTCCGTGTGCAAAAGGCCTAAGGTGAGATATTGCCTTCTTTGGTTCTATATTCAAGCATTCATCAAATCTAATCCAGCCTCAAAGTGCCACAAATCGTAGAAACTGCATTGATACTGTGCTATGAAGAAGTAGTTCTCTACATCATAATAGTTTATTGTCCTTTAAGTGTTTTCTTTATGGGCCCCACTTCTTTTAAGTTGGATATACTGCATAAGGGCATGTGGGTTGCCCTATTTATTTTGAGTAGATTGCCAAAGCATGGTCAACGAATGAAACAAAGACTTGCACCTTTTAATGCTTGAGGTCTTCTCTCTTCAGATAACAGGTCTGGACACGGAGCATGTAGCTATTATGTTTAGCATCTGTCACTGACCAAAGCTCTTGCTGTGCTTAAAGAAGACGCATGACCAAAGCTTTTTTTGGCTATACTTCTCTTATGTATTCCAGAAGTGTAGTTCGTTCCCATGATGTCACTTAGCTGATCTAGGATGGGGAAAGATGCCAACTTTACAGTTGGGATCCACCCAGATACCTGGACAGGCAGCTTCACAGCTGCGCTGCTGTGAGACTAAGCCAGCTGCTCCCTCCCCTTCCCAGCACGGCGCTTCAGTGAGCACTGGAGGGGCAGAGCAGAGAGCCAGTGACTGACAGTCATAACGCTCTATTCAGAGTGGAGGGGAGAACTCGGGGACATGACCTCAAACTAAATAGAGGAAAGTTCAAAGCAAATCTTATAAAGTATTATTTTACTGAAATGGTAGTTAATGCTTCCAATAAACTACCGGCAGAGGTAGTGAGACAGTCAACAGTAAATGGCTTCAAACATGCTTGGGACAAACATAGATTTATACTATACAATAGTTACAAAAGTTAACAAAAAAAAATGGGCAGACTCGATGGACTACTCTGTCTTTTTCTGCTGTCACTTTTCTCTGTTTCTATGATTAGTGGTGTTTAATCACTCAGTTCTCTCAGCAGAGATGGCAGGGGACAGATGCACCATCGATGCTGCAACCACCTAGGTGAGTATAAGGTTTTTTTTCTGTTTTTTGTTTTTTTGGTAGACCCCACACTTCAATTTTAAATTGATTGTAAAATCATTTTTTTTTGCTGCAACAGAGTTGGTTTGCATGGATGTTTACACACACGTGATCCAATTCTTGCAATTGCACTGCGTTTTGGAGTGTCATTAACTTAACATTAATACCAGTGGCCGATTGCATAAACGGAGTGCAATTTCAATGTGGTGCGGGAAACGCTCAGGATTTGCTGCATTTTCCACACCGCATAGATGTTAACTCGGTGCTAAAGGTAAGGAGGCAGGACAGCTGTTGAAGCCTAATAGTTACAGTATCTCACCAATGTGAGTACACCCCTTTGGTAAATATGTTATTATATCTTTTCATGTGACAACACTGAAGAAATGACACTTTGCTACGATGTTAAGTAGTGGGTGTACATCTTGTATAACAGTGTAAATTTGCTGTCCCCTGAAAATAACTCAACACACAGCCATTAACGTCTAAACTGCTGGCAACAAAAGTAAGGAAACCGCTAAGTGAAAATGTTCAAATTGGGCCCAATTAGCCAATTTCCCTCCTTGGTGTCATGTGACTTATTAGTGTTACAAGGTCTCAGGTGTGAATGGGGAGCAAGTGTGTTAAATTTGGTGTTATCGCTCTCACTCTCTCATACTGGTCACTGGAAGTTCAACATAGCACCTCATGGCAAAGAACTGTTGCTCTACATAGAGATGGCCTAGGCTAAAAGAAGATTGCCAAGACCCCGAAACTGAGCTGCAGCACGGTGGCCAAGATGATACTGCGGGTTTAATAGGACAGATTCCACTCAGAACAGGCCTCGCCATGGTCGACCAAAGAAGATGAGTGCACGTGCTCAGCATCATATCCAGAGGTTGTCTTTGGAAAATAGACATATGAGTGCTGCCAGCATTGCTGTAGAAGATGAAGGGGTGGGGGGGTCAACCTGTCAGTGCTTAGACCACACGCCGCACACTGCATCAAATTGGTCTGCATGGCTGTTGTCCCAGAAGGAAGCCTCTTCTAAAGATGATGCACTAGAAAGCCCACAGTTTGCTGAAGACAAGCAGACTAAGAACATGGATTACTGGAACCATGTCCTGTGGTCTGATGGGACCAAGTTAAACGTATTTGGTTCAGATGGTGTCAAACTTGTGTGGCAGCAACCAGGTGAGGAGTACAAAAACAAGTGTGTCTTGCCTACAGTCAAGCATGGTGGTGGGAGTGTCATGGTCTGGGGCTGCATGAGTGCTGCCGGCACTGGGGAGCTACAGCTCATTGAGGGAACCATGAATGCCAACATGGACTGTGACATACTAAAGCAGAGCATTATCCCCTCCCTTTGGAGACTGGGCCACAGGGCAGTATTCCAACATGATAACGACCCCAAACACACCTCCAGAACAACCACTGCCTTGCTAAAGAAGCTGAGGGTAAAGTTGATGGACTGGCCAAGCATGTCTCCAGACCTAAACACTATTGAGCATCTGTGTGGCATCCTCAAATGGAAGGTGGAGGAGCACAAGGTCTCTAACATCCACCAGCTCTGTGATATCATCATGGAGGATTGAAAGAGGACTCCAGTGGCAACCTGTGATGCTCTGGTGAACTCCATGGCCAAGAGGATTAAGGCAGCGCTGGAAAATAATGGTGGCCACACAAAATATTGACAGTTTGGGCCCAATTTGGACATTGTCACTTAGGGGTGTACTGTCTTTTGTTGCCAGCGGTTTAGACATTAATGGCTGTGTGTTGAGTTATTCTGAGGGGACAGCAAATTTACACTGTTATACAAGCTGTACACTCACTACTTTACATTGCAGCAAAGTGTCATTTCTTCAGTGTTGTCACATGAAAAGATATAATAAAATATTTACAAAAATGTGAGGGGTGTACTCACTTTTGTGAGATGCTGTAAATCTCCTAAAATAAATGTGGAAAGCAGAAAACTGCCAAGGTACTTTAAGGCCAGGAAGTGTTGGAGATACAAAGTTACCAAGTTTTTATTGTTTAGCTGCATTATATGATACATTTCTGAAAATGCTGTGGAGCCTCTATGGGCCTGCACAATATTGACTTTTAAACCTTAGTTTGAATTTCATATTCAGTAACACCAACGCAAGTGCCCGGTACATTGACATAAACCCTACGGCAGATCCTGCTTATCTACTTCATTAAAAAGTATACGTCTTGAGAAATCAGACGTTTAAAATAAACCGTGCCTGTATGATTTACCATTCACGTAAGGAAAAATAAAGAGCACTTACAAATTGATAATATTTCTTTTTAATTGTTTAGAGTACATAGTACCCATTAGGAGCAAAAGGGTTACAAGCAAGCCGGTCAGGACGGAAGTCAATACATCTCTTACAGGCTGTCAGGAAAGCTACATTCTAGTAGTCTACACAAACCAGTGCTCAGCAGTAGATAATTACCCAACTGCTAATCCATGAGGTCATGCTGCTTTCTACAGCTAATAAAAAAAATTAAAAATTAAAAAATACAGAACGACACACTGCCATCTAGTGGTCCCAAAGTAGCAGAGCATCCTTCTCTTCCTCTGTTTAAATAGGCAACCATTTACAAAGGTGATAATTGTAAAAGGCATCATATACAAGTGTGACAACAAATGTAAATTCTAATTGGCATTAAACCGCTTTTTATCCCTGGCATTTTTAAACGCTTAGTACTAAACGTTTAATGTTTTTTTTTTTTTTTTTTTTTTTTTAATAAATTCATTCTATTTAAAAAAACAAAACATTTCCTGTAACATTTTTTTTGTTTCAAGTGTGTGCAGAAACACTATGGGGTTGATTTACAAAAACTGGAGAGTACAAAATCTTGTATAGCTGTGCATGGCAGCCAATCGGCTTCCAACTCCAGCTTGTTCAATTTACCCCCTCAATAGGTCACTTTCACCCCCTTCCTGCCCAGGCCAATTTTCAGCTTTCAGCGTTCTCTCACTTTGTTTGACAATTGCGCGGTCCTAAAACGCTGTACCAATAGGACATTTTTATCATTTTTTCACAAAAATAGAGCTTTCTTTTGGTGGTATTTAACCACTTTACGACAACCTGCTGCAGTTACACTGTGGCAGGCAGCCGCTCCTGCGCAAATTGCCGTAGGTATACAGCTAGGGGGCGAGCGTGCGCCGCTGGCGGCACTTCCGCTCCCGCTCGTCAGCTGGGAAGCTGATCCACCGGACAGGCGGCTCCGATTGCCGCCTGACACCCGCGATCATTCCCCGCTGAGAGAGAACGGTCAGCTGTTGTAAACACAGCTGACCGTTCTTCTCCCTGGAATGATCACAGAGCCCCTGTGATCCTTCTATATAAGAATAAGATCACAGGTCTCTATGATCATTTCACAAGCCACGCCCCCTCACAGTTAGAAACACTCCCCTAGGCTCACATTTAACCCCTTGATCACCCACACTCTTACCCCCTTCCCTGCCAGTGTCATTATTACAGTAACAGTGCATATTTTTAGCACTGATTACTGTAGTAATGTCACTGGTCCCCCCAAAAGTGTCAAAAATGTCAGTTAGGTGTCCGGTCTGTCCGCCGCAATGTCGCAGTCCCGCAAAAAAACGCAGATCGCCACCATTACTAGTATAAAAAAAACAATAAAAATTACATAAATCTTTCCCGTAGTTAGCGGACGGGATAACTTCTGGGCAAACCAATCAAAATACACTTATTGCAATTTTTTTACCAAAAATATGTAGCAGAAAACAAATTGGCCTAAAATGTTAAAAATTTTATTTTTTAATTTTTTTTATTGGGAATGTCATGTAGCAGAATGTGAAAAATATTGTTTATGTTACACTGTATTTGAGTAGCAGTCTTTTTTGGACAAAGAACATTTTCATGGATTTAAAAAAAAAAAAATTAAAAAAAAATATTTTGTATAATGTGAAAGATGAAGTTACACCAAATAAATGGATACCTAACATGTCATGCTTTAAAATTGTGCATGTTCGTGGTAAGGCAACAAACTACAATACTTAAAAATCTCCATAGGCGACGCTATAAAATTGTGTACAGGTTAACTGTTTAGGGTAACAGAGGAGGTCTTGCCCTAAAATTATTGCTCTCTCGGGCGATTGCGACGATACCTCAAATGTGTGGTTTGACCACTATTTACATATGCGGGTGTGACTTACGTATGCATCCCACATAGGGATAGGGCGATTTACATATTAATTTTTTTTTTTGATCATTTTTTTCCTATTACAAGGAATGTTAACATTCCTTTTAATAGAAATAGGCATGACAGGTCCTCTTTATTGAGAGATCTGGGGTCAAAAAGACCCCAGATCTCTCATTTACCTTTAAAAGCAAAAGAAAAAAAATATTTTTTTATACATTTTGACTTACGGTGAAAAAAAGAAATCCCTTGATTATGCCCGAGAAGTGACGTCAGAGGTCTCTTTGGTCCTCCAAGGGCACAGAGCCGAGTGGGGGCCATCTTGCCCTCACCTGACTTTCTGCTCAGTAAGCGGCCGCACTGGAGCTCCGGTAAGCACGAAAACGACCAGGAAGCAGCGGGAGGGGCCATTTATAAAAGCAATCCCGTGGTAAATCTGCTGCTGGGATCACTTTTACGGGAAAGTTGGCCCCCTAACGAAAAAAAGATACTGGTTATGGCAGCTAGCTGCTGCCATAACCCCTGGTATGTACCGTCAAATTATTGACGTATTATTTACAGTTAGGCAGTTGGCAAGTGGTTTTAAGCCGACCATACATAGATGGAAATCAGCAGGAACCCAACGAATTTCCATCCATGTATGTGTCTTCTCATTAATGAGAAGACAATCTATTGATCGACTTTACATGAACAGTCATGCTGGAAAATTTTTCTTCCATCAGCCAATCAGCTACAGCACTGATCGGTGTATTCAGATGGTGGTGGAGTCCTGCTGTCAGAATAAAATGACACATCGGGGAGGATTTCTACATCCACCTCGAATGTGTGAATGGGGAAATCGGCTCAGTTTTATTTATTCAGCAAGGTGGCTGAATGAATAAAACTGAGCCATGCATGGCCAAGCCTTAGTTTTCCTGCAGCTCATCTTTGGGAACATGTTACATGTTCCACCCTTTTTTAGGGAGGAACATGTAACATGTTCCCAATGCTGTAGACAACCCCCGCCCCCCCCCCTTTCCCCTCCCCGTGCCAGCAGTTTGGGGAGAAGTTCCCCATACTCACTGTCACTCTTTAAAATCAGCGTGGCTATGCATGGCTCCGCCCACACGCCTGTGTCGTTCATTCACACAGCTGTGTGTTTGTGTGAATGAACTACAAGCAACAACATCCTTTGTGACTGTCGGATTGTAGTTCTCAATGAACTACCAAGGTGTTGTGGAGTACCGTGGTAGTTCATTGATTCTTCTTGAAGGATTGTATCTGCTTGCCTGTATGGGATGTCCGGGCACACAGATACTCTGACAAATCTCTTAATCGCTGGTGCAATGCTTTACTGGCTCCAAGAAATGAAATAAATAAATGGACATTTTTTACCTGCAAAAAAAAATGTGCATTTATTTATTTATTTTTTAAAGTGAACTTATCCTTTACATTCACCTATACTCTAGATGTTTGGTACAAAAGTCTGGACTCTTAGATTATTCATTGCTATAGTCACTAAGCTACTCTAAATCAGGGGTCTCAAAACTTTCTAAACAAAGGGACAGTTTACTGTCCTTTGGACCGTGGCCAGTGTGAGTAGAATTTGCCCTGGCTTCAATGGGAATAAAAATGCCCCATCTTCGGCATTAGTGGGAGGAAGAGTGTTCCATTGTTGGTATCAGTGGAAGAAATAGTGCCCCATCGTTGATGTCAATAGGAGGAATAGTGCCCCATCGTTGGGGTCAGTAGGAGGAATAGTGGCCAATCACTGGTGTCAGTAGGAGGAATAGTTCCCCATTATTGGTGTCAGTGGGAGGAATAGTGGCCAATCACTAGTTTCAGTAGGAGGAATAATTACCCATTATTGGTGTCAATGGGAGGAATAGTGGCCCATCACTGGTGTCAGTAGGAGGAATAGTTCCCCATTATTGGTGTTAGTGGGAGGAATAGTGGCCCATCACTGGTGTCAATGAAAGGAATAGTTCCCCATTATTGGTGTCAGTGGGAGGAATAGTGGCCCATCACTGGTGTCAGTAGGAGGAATAGTTCCCCATTATTGGTGTCAGTGGGAGGAATAGTGGCCCATCACTGGTGTCAGTGAAAGGAATAGTTCCCCATTATTGGTGTCAGTGGGAGGAATAGTGGCCCATCACTGTAGTCAATAAGAGGTATAGTGCCCTATTATTGTTGTCAGTGGAAAGAATGGTGCCCCAGGATTGGTGCCAATTGGGAGGAATAGTGCAACATCATTGGTGACAGTGGAAGGACTAGTGCCACATTATTAGTTCCAGGGGGAAGGAATAGTGCCCCATCATTGGTGTAAGTGGAAGGAATAATGCCCCATCATTGGTGTCAATGGGAAGAATAGTGCCTTGTATCAGAGAGAAATAGTGCCCCAAGGGCAAGATACGGGTGAGCAAAAAGCTGCATCTGGCCCCCCGGGCCGCAGTTGGGAGATCACTGCTCTAATTGGTTAATATAAAAGTGCGCTTTCAAGAAAACTGTGATGACATTGCATGACAATTAAATATGTCTACAAATGTACTCAGCTGAGACCTCCATTTTTATCATCATGTTAGACTTTGTAATTAGGTATCTATTAGCAGCTATTAGCTCAATAGCTGTGTGACGGGGAGATGGTCCTCTTCTCTATGTTTCACACGGCAGTGAACTGACCTCCTACATGTATCCCTGTTGCTGCTAATACACAGACAAGCTGCTTGCCATTTTTACTCGCACATAATATGAATGCCAACAGATTTTTTTTTTTGTTTTCAGTTTTTAAAATTCCAGTACAGGAATAAGCCAACAGGGACAGGACCTGCAGGCAAAGCGTTCTTCTACCATAAACCCCGACTAAAACGGGGACCTAAAGGAGTTAACACTGGCTTAAGCACCATTTATTTGTCCATTATTACCCATAAGTCCTTTCTAATGTAAAAGCAATTTGAACACAGTTATTTCAAGAAGCATCCTGACCTGCATGACTGTTCATTAAATTATTTACAGCACTTATGTTTCATGGTGGATGCTTTCAGAGGCTTAGCAAACCATTATTACATAGTTTGGGGAGGGGAGGAGAAGTGCTGCCATGGGATGAGATAGAACTAGGGAAGGATCTGTCACATTCCTGGTAATACAAGTGTTAAACCATGACAAGACCGTATTATGGCCCTACGACCAGGAGAATGTCTATTAGAGTAATGTCACACATTACATTTGTAGCCAAACGTTTATGTAGCTTAGAACATTTGCAGGAGTTTCCATAAGCATCTGCATGTATTGCTTTTACAGTTCTTCAGCTTTTCACACTATGGGGATCTATTTATTAAAAGAAAAATGCTTAGCCACTCATCCAGCGAATTTGCATGTACATTCGTTTTTGGCAAAAACAAATGTTCTTTAGGTGATTTTCTCTTCTGAACAACTGTTCTTTTATTATGGACAGTAGTAAAATACCATACACATGGGTGGCACTAAGGAGCACATGAAATACAAACATCTTTGTATCACATACAATGTGACAATTCTAGAGAGCGCTAGAGGGAATTAGCAAATTAACAAATAAACCTAAACATTTTTTTTTAGTTTAAGCTGAAGTTTAGGCATGGGGATGTATGCATGGTAAACAATGGTACAGCTTGGACTAATGCAAGTAGACTATATTGTAAAAAAAAACGGAATTTTGTAAAATCTTACCTGTAAAATTCCTTTCTCTGAGTTCTCCGACAGTCGCCGCCTCCTCTAAGTCATCACTATTGGGTATTGTCATCTGCTCCGCAGGAGTAGCTAGGCATATAGACTTAGTTTAAAACAAAATGCATTTGCATGTATACACCCCTGGGGGCTGTCCCACCTGGTCAATACCCCCCTGCAGTGTCCACTCCCAACTCAGTTTGGTAGCATAGCAGTAAGTAACAAGAACCCCATAGAGGGACGGGGGCGGCGACTGTCGGAGGACTCAGAGAAAGGAATTTTACAGGTAAGATTTTACAAAAATTCCGTTTTCTCTTACGTCCTCCGACAGTCGCCGCCTCCTCTAAGTCATCACTATTGGGATGTCCCAAAGCAGTATAGACATGAGGGGTGGGATACGCAACCGTAGAAGAGGCAACGCCGTACCCATATCAGAGAAAGGAACCTTACATACACTGTAAGAGAACCCACTGGGCAAACAGAAAAAAAAAAAAAAAAAAAACAATGCTCAACAGGAGCAACCGCCCAGGAAAGCAAACACCAACAGCCAGGGACCCATAAAAAAACAAGGGTTCTTCATGGCACTGCCGCACTAAGAACTTTACGGCCAAAGGAAGCATCCGCTGATGCCAGAACATCTACTTTGTAGAATTTTGAGAAAGTGTGCACCGACGACCAAGTCGCAGCCTTGCACACCTGGGCCACCGAGGCCCTATGCCTACAAGCCCAGGATGTACTCACAGATCTAGTAGCGTGCGCCTTAACCGGGAAGGGTGGAACACGTTCCTTCAAAGCATAAGCCTGTTCAATGGTCTGTCTGATCCATTTGGCAATAGTTGCTGCGGACGCAGCCATGCCCTTCCGAGATCCCTCAGGAAGAACAAACCGTTTTACAAAAGGATTCAGTAGACGACAGGTAAACCCTGATCACCCGGACAACATCCAAAGAATGCAAAGCAATCTCCTTCGGATGCCTAGGCTTCGTACAGAGCGAAGGCAGAACAATTTCCTCATTAAGGTGAAATTCAGTGACCACCTTGGGAAGAAAGGACGGAAGCGTCCTCAACACCACCTTATCCTTATGGATTACCAAGTAAGGGGAGCGGCAAGACAACGCCGCCAGCTCCGACACCCTGCGAGCCGAAGTGATCGCCACCAAAAAGGCAACCTTCTTTGACAGCAGAGACAAAGAGATTTCCCTGATATTTTCAAAGGGAGCACGCTGTAACACGGACAGAACCAAGTTCAAGTCCCATGGAGGTAAAGGCTCCTTTCTGGGAGGAACCAAGTGTCGCACACCTTGAATGAAGGTGCGTACCAAAGAAGTAGACGCCACAGGGCATTGGAAAAGGATAGCCAAGGCAGACACCTGACCCTTTATCGTGGCCAGCGCCAAGCTCTGATCCACTCCAGACTGGAGGAAAGCCAACACTCTTGACACCGAGTACGAGCGAGGGGAAAACCCCCTGGACTCACACCAGGCGAAATACGCTTTCCAAGTACGATAATAGATTTTACCAGAAGAGGATTTCCTAGCCTTGATCAGAGTAGGGATGACCTCAGGGGAGAGACCCTTATCCCTCAGGACCTGGGTCTCAGCAGCCAGGCCGTTAAAGCCAGCGACTGTAAAGCAGGATGGAAGATCGGTCCTTGAGACAGAAGATCTTCCCGCATGGGCAGTCGCCACGGAGGCGCCACTGCCAGGTGAACCACGTCGGCGTACCAGGACCGGCGAGGCCAGTCTGGCGCTACCAGAATCACCAGGTGCGGCTCCGAGGCTAGCCTGCGGAGGAACCTGGACAGCAACTGAATTGGAGGAAAGGCATACATCAGACGATACCGATGCCAAGGGGCCACTAACGCATCCGAGGTGTCCGCCAACGGATCGCGCGTTCTTGCCACGAACTTTCCCACCTTTCGATTTAGTCGAGATGCGAACAGATCCACATCTGGTGGTTGATGTAAGACACCGCGGTAGCATTGTCCATCTGTACCCGGACAGGACGACCCTGCAGACGGTCTGACCACTGTAGGAGGCAGAGCTTGATCGCTCGCAATTTCAGGACATTGATCGGAAGGGAGGACTCCTCCTCCATCCAAGTGCCCTGGGCAGACAGGGTGCCCAGGACCCCACCACAGCCCAACAGGCTGGCATCCGTGGTGATCACCGTCCAAACCAATGGACGGAACGACTTGCCTACCCTCACCGACGGGGACTGGAGCCACCACAGAAGAGCCAATCTTGTGTGATGACTCAAGGAGACATGTAGATCCAGGGACTGAGCCAGTCCATCCCATTTGGCCAGGATCTCCGCTTGGAGAGCCCGCGTGTGCAACTGAGCAAAAGGTATCGCCTCGAAGGTCGACACCATTAACCCCAGGACCCGCATACAGGTCCTGAGTGACGAGACTGGAACATCCCTGAGGGACCCGATCTCGTCCCGCAATGTTCGGAGCTTGTCCTCCGGCAGGAACACGTTCGCCTGAGCAGAGTCCAGAATCATCTCCAGGTAGGGAAGACGAACCGAAGGGGACAACGATGATTTCTGAACGTTGATCGTCCATCCGAACTCCTGAAGCGTCCGGACCGTAATGGACAGATCGCGCACCAGGTCCTGACTGACACTCGATCTTATGAGGAGATCGTCCAGATACCCCAAGACCGCAATGCCCTGAGCCCTCAGTAGACCCTGGAAGCCGAAGCGAGACCGAAAGGTAATGCCACAAACTGGTAATGGTTTTCCCTGACAGCAAACCGAAGGTACCGATGATGACCCTCGAAGATGGGGACATGCAGGTACGCATCCTTGAGCTCTATCAAAGCCAGGAACTCTCCTGGGCTCAGAGAAGCCACCACCAATCGGAGAGACTCCATACGGAATTTTCGAACTCGCACAAAGAGGTTCAGAGCTTTCAGGTCCAGGATAGGACGCACTTTGCCCTCCTTTCTGGGCACAGTGAACAGATTGGAATAAAAGCCCCGAAACCTGTCCCGGTGAGGCACCGGGACGATCACTCCCTGAGCCAGGAGGTCCTGAACTGCACGCTGCAAGTCCTGCAGACGCCCTGGAGGCAAATGAAGATTCGAGGGGAAGAATCTGTCCGCTGGCCGGGAAAGAAACTCGATCTTGTATCCCGACCGAACGATTTCCTGAACCCACCTGTCCGAAATCCGGAGCAGCCAAGGCTGGAGGAAACCGCGCAACTCCACCCCAGAAACGGGAGAGGGCATGCCTTCAGGCAGAAGTGGACTGGCCCGTCGAAGCGGTAGTGCCTGACTTCTGCTTACCCGTCCAGGGCTTCTTCTGTCCACCCTGGGACTTGAAGGGCTTGCCCTTGGATTGGTTCCGAAAGGCACGAAAGGAACCCTGACTGGATCTAGGCACAGAACTCCTCTTGCCCCAGAAGGACTTGTGCTTCGGGTTCTGGGGCAGCATAGTGCTCTTGCCCCCCGTGACGCCTTTTACCAGGGTATCCAACGCCTCGCCAAAAAGGCGAGAGCCAGCATAGGGAGAATCAGCAACCGTTTTCCGCGAGGACTGGTCGGCCGACCAGCTCTTCAGCCATATCAGGCGTCGGTTAAAGGCGAGCCACCAAGGGGGCCTCATTCAAGGCCGCATCACACAGATACATAATTCCTTGGTGGATTTGATCCACCATTTCCAGCCGGGCAGGCAGAACACCATCAGACACGAGGTTGCTCCTAAGCACCTTAGACCAGTCCGCAACCGCCTGTGCCACTAATACGGACGCGAAAATCGGTTTGAGCAGAGAGCCCACCACCGTATAGGAATGGCGGGCCAAAGACTCCAAACGCCGGTCCGTTGGGTCCCGGAAAACCGGGGAATCCTCCGTAGGAACGAAAGTAGCCTTATTCAACACCGCAACCGTGTGATCCACACCAGCGTGATTCCCTAGCCGGTGCAAAGGGATAAAGCAATTTGAACTGACTAGGCACCACGAACGGACGCTTTAACGTGCGCCACACCTCATTAACAGTGTAATGAAACTCAGCGGGACAGGGGAAAACCTGCACCGACTTGCGGGTCCTGTGTGTCCCAAAATAAGACACAACGCCCGGGGGACTGGGCTCATCCTCCAAATGTAAAGTGTCCTTCACAGAAATAATTAATTCATCCATGGTCGGTGAGGAGGTATCAACCCCCTCTACCTCCACCTCCCCCTCAGACCCCTGTAGGTCCAAGGATGAGCGGGACCCTGAAAAGGGCACGCTCGCAGCAGCAGCAGCCATATCACCATCTGAATCAGAGGAGAGGGACAATCTGGGCCTCTTACGAGCAGCAGGTTCAGCCATCAGCATTTCCATATTAGACACCAAAGTCGCCACCACAGCGGCCAAATCAGGTCTCAGAGGGGCCACAGGAGAACTGGGGGCCCCCACCAGGGCTGGTGGAAATTTGCTATCCTGAGAATCCATGCTCAAGTGAGAAAAAAAGGACAGTGCAAGAATTAGGTGCAGCCCACCGCTCCAGCTATAAAGATAGAAAAAGACCCCCAAACAGGAAGAAGACAAAACTGAGCCAAAAGCGACACTACAGAGATATATTGAGAGCAATAACCTGCAGAGCCCCCGCAGAGTGTTGCCACCGCTGTCTGCTTCAGAGGAAAGAGGAAGTGCTGTAAAAGTAGGCTGAACTATCTGCTGCATGACCCAGGGAAAATGGCTGCCCCATAGGAACTTATGGGAGACTCCACCAAAATGGCCGCCGACATGCGGCCGAACCGAGCGATCGGTCACCGCAAAAATGGCGGCGATTGGCGCCAATTTAGCATGTAGATTAGCCCATAGAGAAGCTCACACGCTTGCCCAGTGTGTAAAAAAAAAGGCGGACCGCGCGGTGACACCCCGCCGCGGTCCATACACAGTCTGCACCCCCAAACACCTAAGTGACCCAGGGAAGGTGACCCCTTAGGCACACACACAGCGCTGCAGCGCCTGTACAAGCGATCCCCGCAGGGATCGCAGCAGGGGTTCACACAAGGCACAGACATGGGGAACACACAGCAACCAGGACTGCCACCCCACACAGAGGCCCCACACAGAAGCACTTACCTGTACCCGATGGAGTGGGGAGCCTCACAGAACGGAAAGCCGCTGTCCTCTTCTGACAGGGAATGCCGTTTGCCAGGGACATTGCACTGCTAAGTCACAGATGCGTCCAGTGAGGTAGCCACCTCACAGCTGCATCCCTGTAGCGAACAGGGATGGGTCGTTCATAATGCCAGGGCGAACCATAGCTGAACGCTCGATGGCGGGCTGGGGGTCCATCTGACCCTCTGTGCCCTGGAGAACCAGGGCGGCCAGTCCGAATACCAGCACCATATGTCCAAAGAGTTGACTAAAAACTAAAGCTGACAAAATAAACAGCTAGTAAGAGAAAGAAAAAACTGACATTTTCCAGAAAATCAAATAAAAAAGAAGATAGGCTGAGACCAAAGCCCCAGCACAGGGAAAGCCTAACTACTCCTGATGCTAGGCAAATTAAAACTGAGTTGGGAGTGGACACTGCAGGGGGGTATTGACCAGGTGGGACAGCCCCCAGGGGTGTATACATGCAAATGCCTTTTGTTTTTAACTAAGTCTATATGCCTAGCTACTCCTGCGGAGCAGATGACAATACCCAATAGTGATGACTTAGAGGAGGCAGCGACTGTCGGAGGACGTAAGAGAAAAATGTTTTTTTGTACTTATCATAAAATCCATTTCTCTGAGTTCATCGACGGACACAGTGCTCCATAAATCATAACTAGTGGTTATATTGCCTCCTCCAGGAGTGAGACTAGACAGAACAAAAAACACCTGGCTACGCCCATGGGCCGTCCTCAGCTGGTATATAACCCCCCTCTCTGCTCTAGGTAATCAGTTTGACAGGTTTTCCTGTAATGAATGGGAACAACCAAAATTACCCTTTGTAGTCCCCGAACGTTTTGCTGTACCGTTACCCTTTTGAGGAGTCACTTTTAAAAAATCCCATTTTCTCTTTCATTCATCGACAGACACAGTATTCCATAAATCATAACTAGTGGGACGTCCAAAAGCAGTGCAAAAAGGAAAATGAGGGGTGGGGAAAATAACCCAAGGCTAAACATAAGAGCCCTTAACCAGGACACAGGAACCCCATCTGAAAAATAAAGGTTTAAAGAAAAAACACCCCTCAAGAGGAAACAGCTCTTCTTAAACAGCAGCCTGCAAAACTTTGCGGCCAATAGAAGCATCCGCAGATACCAAAGTATCTACCTTATAGAATTTTATAAAGGTATGCACCGATGGCCAAGTGGCCACCTTGCAAACTTGCGATATTGAAGCCTGATGAAAGAAGGCCCAAGAAGCACTCAGTGCCTGAGTAGAATGCGTATGCGACAAGGCTCCTTCCCTTTCCTTGACTGTGGCAGGAAGATACTCTCCCCCCCCCCCCGATACCCTTAATGGTGTCATCCAGGGTAGCCTCAAGCACGCAATCATCTTCATAGGGCATATCAATGAGAGCTTTCTTAGAGACTTGGTCTGCGGACCAATTCTTAAGCCACAGCACGGCCCTAATCACCACCGCTGAAAGAGAAAGTTTGGACAGCACAGGATCTGTATCCAAAGCTGCATCACAAATAAACTGCAGCCCATGGACCAACTGGTCTGCTAAATTGACATAAGCAGTGGGGACCTGCTCATCCCCCAGGCCCTGGCGCAAAAGCTTGGCCTATTCAGTTAGGGTCTGAGACATCAGGGCTGAGGCAAAAACTGGCCGCATTGCCGAACCAGCCATAGTAAACATGCTGCATGCCACAGCCTCCGCTTTACTGTCAGCCGGGTCCTTAAAGGACGGGGCTTCCTCTACTGGGATCATGGTTGCTTTATTCAACCTGGAAACAGAAGGGTCCACCAGTGGTGGACTAGCCCACTTTTTTAAAAGTGAATCCTGAAAAGGGTAACGTACAGCAAAACGTTTGGGGACCACAAAGGGTAATTTTGGTTGTTCCCATTCATTACAGGAAAACCTGTCAAACTGATTACCTAGAGCAGAGAGGGGGGTTATATACCAGCTGAGGAAGACCCATGCGCGTAGCCAGGTGTTTTTTGTTCTGCCTAGTCCTACTCCTGGAGGAGGCAATATAACCACTAGTTATGATTTATGGAGCGCTGTGTCCATCGATGAATGAAACAGAAATATTGGGACGCCTCCCTTTATGCGCACATGAACTTTAATGGCATCCCAGTCTTAATCCGTAGGGTTCAATACTGAATTGGCCAACCCTTTGCAGCTATAACAGCTTCAACTCCTCTGGGAAGGCTGTCCACAAGGTTTAGGAGTGTGTCTATGAGAATGTTTGACCATTCTTTCAGAAGTGCATTTGTGAGGTCAGGCACTGATGTTGGATGAGTAGGCCTGGTTCGCAGTCTGCGCTCCAATTTATCCCAAAGGTGTCTATTTGGTTGAGGTCAAGACTGTGCAGGCCAGTCAGGTTCCTCGACCCCAATCTCACTCATCCATGTCTTTAGGGACCTAGTTTTGTGTAATGGTGTGCAGTCATGTTGGAACAGGAAGGGGCCATCCCCAAACTGTTCCCACAAAGTTTGGAGCATAAAATTGTCCAAAATGTCCTGGTATGCTGACCCCTTAAGAATTCCTTTCATTGGAACCCAAGCCAAAACCCTGAAAAACAACGCCACACCATAATCCCCCATCCACCAAAAGATGTGGACCAGAGCACATTACTCTACTGTATTCAAAACAAAATAAAAAATGTTCTTATTTTGGATTGTCAAATATAACCATTGTTTGTATTGCTATTACAATGCTAATATAAAATGAAAGCTCTCCTTTACATACATGTTCTATTACACCATAAATAAGAAAACCCCATCAAAAAGGATAACACATATTCATCCCATTGTAATCACTTCCATTTTATTTAAACATTAAAAAAACAATATATGATTGACAGTGATTTTTCTATGATCCAATTTAAATATTGAAAAAATAACAGGTTGCTGGTTCTAGGTTTTCTGAATATGCTCCGGTACCTATTTAGTTCATTAGGTACATTATTAAGGCCCTTTTCACACTTATGCGACCTAAAAGTCACGCGATTTGCCGCAATTTGTTTTGCCGTGATTTTGACTGGACTTGAAGCAATGCCTATGTCTTTGAAGCAATGCCTATGTCTTTGGACCTCAAAACACAATAAAATTGGCCCAAAGTAGTGCAGGGACTACATTGAAGTCCTTGCGACTTGAAGTCATACATGTATGAACGGTACTCATTGGAAACCATGGAGTACGACTTGTCATGAGACTTTGCAGTCCCAAATCGCAGGACAAGTCGCACAAGTGTGAAAGGGGCCTTAGCTGCTATAGCCAATGTTTCCGGGAGAAGGCAATCTTCATATTTTAGAATGCTTTACTGATTCATATAATGAAATTATCCCATAAAAATTATTCACAATATTTGTAGAACTTCTTCACAGTTCACACGAAAAAGCAATAATTATTTATTTCCCAAAACACTGCGTCCCCCCAATAAACGCTATACGTGCAGCCAAACAGTAAATATGAATTTGTACCTTTTTTAAAGCCCAATTAAATTTTTAGTTTAAATTAGCTAATTACAACCAGTCCAGGTACATAAAAATGAAATTAACATAAAACAGAATTAGCGCAACTCTGTTTTATGTTAATCTGTATTTCGTGACAATATCGCACAGTAGAGGCTGCATCTTTTAGGAACTAGTATTGGTGGTGTGTTTAAGATCATTTTAGCGAGGTTACTTAATTTAAAACATCAAAATAAAAGGTGTGCAAAGTCTTACAGTTTGTTTTCCTAAAAAGATCAGCCAAAGGCTGAGTAAGCCTGACCCCTTCCAGCTTTCTGCAAGGTGGGCCCCTTATTCTCTTTGCAGAAGCAGTGGTCTCTTTGCAGAGATCCGACACACTCCTTGCTGAGTCAGAGGCAGGGGTCCAAACAGCAGGAAACGTGAACTTCGCTGACTGCAGAGCAATAGGTCTAAATTTAATGGGGGCGTGTCAGACTTCTGCAGAGAGACCACTGCTTTCATAGAGAGAACAGAGGTCCTGTGCTTTTCAGCAAACTGACAAGGCTTTTCTACTCAGTCTGTGAAGATGACACTGCTATTTTACAACACAATATCTTTGTTTGCAAAGGCATTTGGTTTAGTGATACAGTTGTTGACTGATGACAATTATTATTGTAGCACTGCCCCCTAGAGGACTGCTGAGAATTACACTTTCTGGATTCCTCTGGGTTACCCATAGCAACAGACAAACAGCATTGAAAGTCCTTGGCTCAGTCAATAATCAGTCCTGGGGATGTTGGTTTTTGTGGCTTTATTTAGAACTGGGATGGGAGAAGGGATGAGTGGGATACTCTTACTATGAACTATGCACAATCTTGAGGACAACTCCTTGTAGAATGTGGTAAGGCTGCTGCTTCACCCTGACACTGAAGTGAAGATAGTTTCAAAGAATCCTGCTCGATTCTTCTCTTCAGGGTTTTAAACCTGGCACCCCCTTTACTTTCACTGCCTGTGTGTGCTGTAACCCGTCCACTGACTCTATCCACTGGAGTGGTCCCCTTCCTGGGCAGACCCCTGGCAAGCTTCCCGGGAATCACGAACACTGTTTTTCCCAAGGTTGCTCTGCCTTCACCTCCAGCAGTCAGCTTTCCTGGACCTCCGGATTCAGCACCACACTCCTGGTCCACAAGGCCAACCCCCTGTGACCACCATCCTCAGCAAACAGAAGGAGGGACAGCCGTCACCCTCCTTCTGGGAGCTGGCTTCCCGCCCAAAGACCCCCTGCCTCATGTGCTCTTGGCTTTTATACCCTATCCCATGATGCACCACATTCTGTGCCAATCAATGGGACGGTACCAAAGCCTGTGTGTCATTGGCTGGGTTTCCTCCACTGTCCAATGTATCTCTCCATTGTATGCAGTGGGGACACTCCCTCAGCCCAAATAAATCACACATGGATACACATGAGCAGGCCTAACTAATGATCAGGCTCCCCTGATAAGCAGAAGGAAAGAAGGTAAGGCTTTTACCTACCTAGCACCTACCTAGGGAGGGTTCTACATCATTATAATTCAAGCTATTACGCAGCAATTCGGTTCATCCAGGGAGATGCACTTATTGAGTCGCAACACAGAATAAAGTCCACAAGATACAGATGACAAAATCCAACAGAGAATTTGTAAATATTACAATGAACATCAGCCTTCAGAGTCCTATTCATCACTCATATTCTAGCAAGCATAAGAACACTACAATCCAGCATAATATGCAACTAAGTAGCTTCCATGCATGCAATAATGTGTGTTACAATCTATACCTAATTACAATTCTTTCTTCATCATGATATAAGCAAAGGTCTAGATTATAATACACATTATTGTATGCATGGAAGCTACTTGGGTGCATATCATGCTGGATTTTACTGTCTCAATGCTTGCTATAACATGAATGACGGATGGAACTCTAAAGGCTTCTGTTCATTGTAATATTTACTCTGTTGGAGTTCGTCATCTAATGCCAGTATCTTGTGGATGTTATTCTGTGCTGGGACTCAATAAATGCATCTCTCTGGATAAACCTAGTTGCTGCAGGAATAACTCGAATTATAAAAATAATTATCATCCTATAACTATATCACTACATTTGGTGCACACAAACAGGATTTATATCCTTTGTTGGTATTGCGGAACACTGCATATTTACAGTATATAGATGTGCCCAGTATATTGTACCCAGAGATCAGCTTTAACCACTTGCCGACCGCCTGCCGCATATATACAGCGGCAGGCTGGCTCAGCTGCAAGAATCGCCACGGCGATCCGCGAGTGCGTTGCTGGGGGTGAGCGTGCGCTGTGCTCCCGCCCCCGACTAGGCACCGATTGCCACCTGACACCCGCGATCGTTCCCCATTGAGAGAGAAGAATGGTCAGCTGTTGTAAACACAGCTGACCGCTCTTCTCGCTGGAATGATCACGCAGCACCTGTGATCCTTCTATATAGGATAACAGGTCTCTATGATCATTTCACAAGCAACGCCCCCCCCCCCCACAGTTAGAAACACTCCCCCAGGCTCACATTTAACCCCTTGATCACCCACAGTGTTAACCCCTTCCCTGCCAGTGTCATTATTACAGTAACAGTGCATATATTCAGCACTGTGCATATACACAGTGCATATATTCAGATTACTGTAGTAATGTCACTGGTCCCCCAAAAGTGTCAAAAATGTCAGTTAGGGGGTCTGATCTGTCCGCCGCAATGTCGCAGTCCCGCAAAAAATCGCAGATCGCCGCCATTACCAGTAAAAAAAATAAATAAATAAAAATGACATAAATCTTTCCCCTAGTTTGTAAACGCGATAACTTTTGCGCAAACCAATCAAAATATGCTCATTGTGATTTTGTTTTACCAAAAATATGTAGCAGAAAACAAATCGGTCTAAAAGGATGAAAAAAATGGATTTTAAATTTTTTTTCGGGGGAATTTTATACAGGAGAAAGTGAAAAACATTGTTTTTTTTTTTTCCAGAGTTGTCGCTTTTTTTTTGTTTATAGCGCAAAAACATAAAAAAAATCACACATGATCAAAAGAAAGCTCTATTGGTGGGAAAAAAAAGGACACCAATTTTTTTTGGGTACAGCGTCGCACGACCGCGCAATTGTCCGTTAAAGTAACGCAGTGCTGTATCGCAAAAAATGGCCTGGTCATTAAGGGGGCAAATCCTTCCGGTCCAGAAGTGGTTAAGATATTTGTAAATTTGTATCAAAATGTAGTGGGTTGAGTAATTCTATTGCGTGCCATCCTCTATGAGGAATAGTACAACTGCGGCTCTACTGCCTGGTTTTACCACCTTCTAGCTGCATGTGTGAATGGAGCTTTAAAAAGGCATACTTTGTGGAATACTTTAAAATTGTATCTGTAGGTCCTATTTATCAAAGCATAAAAAAATATTTTTAAAAAGCCACAAAAGGGACCTGCAGTGTCATACAACTACCAATCATTCTGCCAATCAATAGGAAGAAGAAATCTCAGTAGGGTCTACCGTGCTCCATGGCAGGCAAGTGGTACATTGACTGGAGCCAAGTCTCTGCACTGTAAATGGCCTGGTGCCAACTTACCAGCATTCATCCATCACATAATTATATGACATTAATACAGATGCTGGATCTTACTGTACCTCGGCTTGTTCTGGGGTAGAGCTTTCGCATCGACAGCAAACATTTTCGAAACAAAGATAATGACCGGAGAGGTTTCCTCACTGCGGCACTGCAAAAAAGCTGAGAAAAAAAAAAAAAGAGAAAAAAAAGTGGTATAAAAAAACCAGGTCAAGTTTGAAGAATGATCGATTACTCCTGTCTGTACTTACTGTACCAGCACAGTATATTACTTCTCCGGGGGCCTTGGGACTGGGATAGCGTTATTTATTTACTGCAAGATTACATTTAAAGGTGCAATCATTCAGCAAAACTGACTCTCCTTTAAAAAGTTCTCTGCAATTTATTCTTCCTTTTAATAGATTTATATGAAGTCTGCCCGGTGTTATTATAAAAATGTCTAGTCATTTACTCTGAGCAGTGACCTGTGCCTAAGAGTGATAGGCATACATTGTTGTTTGGATATTGTGCTGGCTGTACTAATTTCACAATGACTTTCCTGGCCCCTATTATTTTCCTTAATACATACAATGGGCCAAAATACCAGGACTGACCGAGTGGAAAAGACCGCAGTTTCTGCTTCATTACCGATGTAAATGTCACCTATAGTCCATATAGTTCTTCATTGAATAAGGCAAAGAGCAATTTCATAAGTGCAGTCACCCAAAGCAACTTAGGCCTCTTGCACACGGGGCGTTTGAAAAAACGAGTTGCAAAGCCAGTTCGGACTCCGGGAAAAAACAGCTGTAAAAACGCGCTTTTAGAAGCATTTTGCATTGGCGTTTGGCAGCCGTTCTCTGCCCTCTTCTATTTTCCACTCTCAAATCCAACGACTACAGCTTAAAAATGCTTGACTTACCCCCACCCCCCAGTTTTGCTAAAAACATGCAGTCAATTTTGTTAATTTTGTCTTTGACCAGTACCATGCAAGAGTGTCGACCCCCCACCCCCCCCCCCCTTTTTATTTCCTTTCATTACCTATTTTGGTCAATGTCTATGCATTATGCCTGTTATAATCTGTTATGCATTTATATTCCTGAGTTGACAAAGGCATGTGTACCATATTATTGTAAAAATTGAATTATGTTGTATGTACTTTTCATGCTTGACTTTCAATAAAAATCAAAAAAAAAAAAAAATGCTTGACGTGGCTTAGCGCTGTATATAGCGTTTAGCCGCGTTTAGCTGCGTCAGGCGTTTTTACAGCCTAATGCTGCTGCTCGAAAATGTACTGGGCCTGGGTTTTTTTTACAGCTTGAAAAAGGCATATGCCACTTACAGCTCCTAAAAGCCTATGTGCGCATGAGGCCATAGAATAACATGGGTGTTTTTAAGCTGCAAAAAAAAAGTCTGATGCTCCTAAAAGCAGCTGTTAAAACGCCCTCTGTGCATGCTGTCGGCAGGCTTGATCCCAATTTTACAGTCAGGATCCTCCCAGATGCCTAGACCGGCAGCTGGCTCAGCAGTGCGTGTCCATTCACACTAAGAGCCGTGGTTTGGCCCCACCCACACTCTCTGCTCATTGCTGTGATTGACAGTGGTGGAAGCCAATGGCTCCTGCTGTCTCAGCCAAAGAGGAGGAAGAGACCCAGGAGAGCCAAGGCACACATTGCTGGATCGAGAGGGAGCTCAGGAAAGTATTGGGGGAGCTGGGGCGGCTGCTGCACACAGAAGGTTTTTTTACTTTCATGCATAGAATGCATGAAGGTTAAAAACCTGGAGCCTTTACAACCACTTTAAAGAGGAACTCCAGGCACCTATAAAAAAAATAAAAGTCAGCAGCTACAAAAAGTGTTCCATGGTCCAGTGGTGAGCTCCCCGCAGCCGCCTGCTTCCTCCGTCCTCCTTCTGGGGCGCTGGCATCTTTACTATGGGCACCCGGCTGTGAGAGCTTGCAGCTTCGCAGCTGGGCACTTATTGTGCATGCGCAAGCCGCGCGGCACATCCTGTATTGGTGGGTGCAGTCTTCTGGGACCTGTCAGTGTCCCAGAACACTGCAGGGGGAGAGAGGAAGAAGAACTTGTTATGGGAGCAGGTACCTGTCAAAATCAAGTACCCCTGCCCCCCCCCCCCCCAAAAGTGCCAATTGTGCAAGAGGAGTGGGGAACGAGTCCTTAAAGCGGAAGTTCCCCTTTTGGGTGGAGTACCGCTTTAACGTGATTAAATATCTTTTGCAAAAGTTACCTTTTACTTTGTTTCACATCATTCACCAAGTAATGTTCATTAGTAAATCTGGATCATTGAGTTATTCATTGCCCCTATTCAACTGACTTGAATAGTAAAATGCAGGTCAATGTACCAAAAAGGCAACAGACATGATGACCTTGTTCCAACATACCGATATGTTACCAATAGTACATTTCTCACGTCTATGCTATGAATTATCTTGGCACAAAATAACATGACAAACGGCACAAAATCAAATGCATCATGTGACATCACACACTATAGTAAATAATAAAAGGGCATACTATTATTCTCCAAGGCTGTTAATATCCTTACACAAGGTGAAACAAGGACATCCTACAGAGAGTATATTGATATCTCACAGAATGCTATAAAACACAGCGCTCCAGTGAGGTGCCGCCTGCTCAGCAGGTGAACTTATTGACTGTATAAATGTGTGCACATTACCAGATCAATAGCAATCTTTCCTACAAACATAATTAGTTTTAACTTCTAACTTACAAGCAAATTAGAAAAAAATACATACATAACTCAGTCATTTCCAAATAGGATGGCCTTAAATGGCATAATAAAAAATACTGTACTGTATGTGATCAATATATATAATGAGAATATTTACTGCTTTTTTTACTTTCATATACTTTAAATTTACATTTTTCTCCACATTTCTAAAGAGGCAAAGTTGGGTAAAGGCAATTAAAAGATTAATACAAATATTTGATTTCCGTTGCTGAAAGATAAATCAACATTTCCTGTAAATGAAGAGTCTTTGCTGATATAAGGACTGGTTTACACCAGATCGCGGTGTGGGAAACCCACGCTCCGAGCACGTTTCCTCCATCGCATTGAAAAACGCAATGGGTGTGCAATCTGCTTATTCCCAATGACTCCCCAAATGCAGATTGCATACACAGTGCGTTTGCCTGCACCGGATCACATGGAACCGCAGTACCGAACGATACAGTTGCAGTGCATTTTAAAAAGTAGCACATGCACTACTTTTGTTGGGATCCAGTGCAATTTCAGCTCATTCAAATAAGTAAATAAATGAATGAGCTGAAAATGGCACTGCAATAAATCACAGAGAAATGTGTAATGTGTTCTTGTGCAATTCAGGGGTGAACTGGCCCTAGGTGTTTATCAAAACTCAGAATGGCCAGTTTAACCACTTTACCACCGGAGGATTTTGCTGTCTTACGTCTGGGCCACTTTTTGCGATTCGGCACTGTGCGTCTTTAACTGACAATTGCGCGGTCGTGCGACACCATACCCAAACAAAATTTACGTCCTTTTTTTTCCCACAAACAGAGCTTTCTTTTGGTGGTATTTGATCACCTGTGCGATTTTTACTTTTTGCGCTATAAACAAAAAAAGAGCGTTTATTTTGAAAAAATAATATTTTAAACATTTTTTATATGAAATTCCCCCCCAAAAAAAATGTAAAAATCGAATTTTTTGAAAATTTTTGGCCAATTTGTTTTCCGCTACCTAGGTTTGGTAAAAAAAAAAATCACAATAAGCTCATTTTGATTGGTTTGCGCAAAAGTTATTGCGTTTACTAACAAAGGGAAAGATTTCTGTAATTTTTGGTGGGTTTTTTTAACGCGTAATAGCGATCTGCAATTTTTTTTGTGGGACTGCGACATTGCAGAGGACAGATCGGACCCTTGACTGACATTTTTGACACTTTTGGGGGTACCAGTGACATTACTACAGTAATCAGTGCTATATATATGCACTGTTACTGTAAAAATGACACTGGCAGGGAAGGGGTTAATTTTATTGGAGAGGGAGGGGTTAATGTATGTCTGGTGCTTACTAACGTGTGGGGGGGGAGGTGACTGAGTGACACAAGGACAGATCGCAGGTTCAGCTATGCTGAACCCTGCAATCTGACCCTGCCTGTCACTTAGGAGATCCGCCCGCTTGTGTTTACACAAGCGGGCGGATCTCCAAACTAAATTTCCCGACGATCGGGGAAGAGCGGTGGTGATCACCGCCACTCCTCCCCCTGGCCCGACTCCCGCTGTGACTGAAAACAGCGGGAGCAAGCCTCCGGCGGCGCGCGGGCACCGCCCAGAAGGGGAGGAGTCCAGCGATGTAGTACTACGTCGCTGGACGATAACGAGCCACATTGCTGCAGTAGCAGCAATGTGAGCAGACGGCAAGTGGTTAAATTAGGAGTGTAGCTCAACTTTTGTTGAGAAAAAAAAAACATTCTCCTCTGAGTGATCTAGTACATTACAAGGATTTTGACAAACTTTGTTATTCTGAAGAATAACTTTGTTAAAAAAGAACTTTGTTATTCTGTGTGTTTATCTGTGCTCATGCGCAGAAGTGAGTCTAATGGGAGTGGTTTCTAAATTATCAATCAGCTGCTGCACCTGCAAAGCTCTGAGGAAAGCTGCTGGGCCTGCGTCTCTTTAGATGTAATTTCCAATTGGGAGTATCTCACCAAAAATGACATTTTTGTTGCAGGAGATGCCTGGAATCTGACTTGTATCTTAGTGCAGACTTCTGGGAAAATCAGTGAGCCAATCACACAAGTAGGAAATTATGTTTCTGGGGGTGTTCTGTACATATTCTGTGTACAGAACACCTCCAGGTGGCCATATTGCATGGCATTGCATAGAACATTACAAAGCTTCAGAATGAAAAGAAAAGGTCACAGCTCACCTCCTCGTAAAATGTTAACAGATTGGTTTGGCAAGAACGTCCTTTTGTAAATCCGTGCCGATTACTGCTGATGATACGGTTGTCCTTAGCAAATTCTTGGATATAGTCTCTTATTATCCCTTCCAATAATTTACATACAATTGATGTCAGGCTGACCGGCCTATAGTTTCCTGTAATATGCCTCTGCCCTTTTTTGAATATTGCTATATTATAATATAATAATATTATAATAACATTCAATTATAGTATGACTTGATACGCAAATTGTAAATGCTATATTATTGATTTTTTTTTATTGGCCACAAAAGTTGGGTTACCCTTTAAAGCTAAACTCTGAGATAGTGGCAAACCCCCTCTAACTAACCACTGGTATGAAAAACAAAAACCTCTCGAAATGTCCATGTTAGTTACACTCGCCTTTAGTGCCGGTTCACATTCATGCGATGCGGGAACTCTGCGAATATACAGCGTGTTCCCGCATCGCATCCGCAGGACAGGCAGTTCACACTGCCATATGCGATACGCTGGGGGTGTCAATTCAAAGTTAACGACGACCCCAGATCAGATCGCATATCGCAGTGCGATCTGAGAGTTTGCACAGAATCGGATCGCACCAGTGTGAACCACCATGCGATCCGATTCTGCTGCGGACCAAAAAAAGGGTCCTGTGCGTGTTCAGTGCAATTGCGGTGCGAATTCAGCCATACAAACTGTATGGCTAAATTTGCACAGACATCGCATGTAATTTTAGGAGCAGTGCAATTGGAATTACATGCAATCTCTGTGATCGCATAAATGTGAACCAGCACTCACTCCAGTGCTGAGGTACCCCAGAGCTCCCTGCAAGCCACTGACAACTTCAGCTGGTCTATTTCTCGGTCACTCTCTGGCTATTTTCACTGGCTGAGCCAAGGTGACGTCAAACTGATGCATGCATGGAAGTTCATTGATCTCAGCATTGCCAATATTGTACACTGAGGTGCGCATGAGAAGATCAGTGTACTGGGTGGCCAGGCAGGTAAGAAACTTTAAATTATAAATTAAGGCAAAACTTTTCTTTTAATTTTATAGAGTGGAGAGGGATTAGCACGCCTGTCAGGTTTTTATTGCTGTCTGTGCCCCTTATAAGGAGATTCATCCTCGCTATTTGTTCAGTTTACCTTTATCATTGAAAGTGAAAGTAAAAGAAAATCCCACATTTTGGGTTGTCCCCAGAAAAGTAATAGAGGGGAAATCTTCCAATGAGGACACTAGTTCTGGTGACCTGAGGGACCCCCAAGGAATTTCCCTTAAAGCGGAGTTCCGGCCACAAAATTAACATAATCGATTTTGTGGCCATCCGCTTGCTTTTCTTCACCTGAAAAGGAAATGGATAGTTAGGATTTTTTTTTTTTACTTACCTTGATATTGTAGAAATAAATACTCACCTTTCTTCCACTTCCTCCCTCGGCGGCCTCGGCCCGCGCCGTCACTTCCGGTTTGCAATGATTCCTGGGAGCTGAACGTCATCGATCCCAGGAATCAATGCGACGGCACCGGCCCCACTCGTCACTTCCGGTGCGACGCCGCATTCCCTGCTAAACAGCTTCTGGGCATGCCCAGAAGCTGTGGAGGAATGCGGCGCCGCATGGGAAGTGACGAGAGGGGCCGGTGCAGGCGCATTCTGGGAGAAGACACGGAAGAGGACGCAGAAGAGGACGCGCTGGCTTCAGCTGCCCACAACAGAGATGGCGACGCTGGAGAAGAAATTTTAAAAGTGAGTATTTCTTCTTGCAGGTAAGTGCGAACCGGGACAGATAAGAGGCTAGCCATTGTAGAATCCCTGACTGTCCCGGGGGGTATGTTCATTGAAATTATTTTTTGTGGCCGGAACTCCGCTTTAATTTGCAGGGATTTCCTCTCACTTCCTGTTTGGCTGTAGTGAAGGAAAATCTGCAAAATGGGACACAGATGGCAAAAAAAAAAAAATTGACATGGGTTATAACCCTCCCTTACTCTATCCAAAATTAAAATAAAAGTTTTGCCTATAGTTCTACTTTAATGCAGGAGAGACATAACTTGAATGTCAATTTTCCAGCAGCCCCATATGAGAAATATGATATGATATATGATATGATATAATATAATAGAATATAATATATGATATGGATCTAAATGCGGCCAGCCCCTACTGAACCAATCTAATTTAAATCCAACTATGGCTGCACAATGCACTATTTAAATTTCATTTGTTCCTGGAGTGTGGCTTTAAAAGAGAAGTATGGCCAAAGTTGTGGGTCACAGTAGTGCACTTACTTTTGCTCTCCTGTGACCCATAATTTAGCCGTAAGGATTTCTATCCATCATATACATTAACCAAGGTAGTTAACAGAATATACCACGTTTTTGAGCATGAGGTAGGTTGTTTCCTATTTAAGTGGGTTCATGAGGTATACCTTTGTTTGCGGATTATATTTTACAACCAGAAAGTAATACTGTATGGAATCTTCATTAACATGTAAGGTGATGCATTGGTAAGAATACGCTTTCATCTTTGTATGAGCTTTACCCTTTGAGGGGTTTAGCAGTTGTGATGAGGTTTTTTTTTATGACCAGGCCCCATCTGTTATATTTTTGTAATTTTTTTCAGAGTTTGAACTAACTTTGATAATTATTGTCGTTCGGAGAAACTATGGTCAAGGGGGCTGGTGTGTTTAAGTGGGTGCTGCTTCAGCTTGTTTAGTTTTCCATTGAGATCTCCATTTTGGACTCTCTTCTCCACTCACCTGGCCTGGGGTAAATGTAACCTTGTCTATTTGTAATTATACATATTGGATGACGTCTTTTGTTATTTACTTATTATTCTTGCATTTACTTAGAGTATGTTATTCTAAACAACAATGCAAAACAGCTCCTGAAGAAGTGGACTATGTCCAAGAAACATGTTGAGCTTTATACTTCCTAAATTAAACAATTGATGACAGTGATCCATTACTCCCTTGTATGAAATGGTGTAATAAGGGTGTATTGTTTCATTGTTTTTTTAATTTCATTATTTATTTTTGTTTTGGTGAAAATGTCTAGAGAAATGAGTGACTACACACTCTTATGTGATATAAGAAATGCAATAAAAGAAGAGATGTGCTGTGCCTCAAAAATCCCAGTTGAAACTATAGGTTTCTTCCCCCTTCCTGGCTTAGTTCCCCTTTATCAATGAGTGACTGCTGCAGGAGATGAGAGGGAGTGCTGACAACAGGGGGCAATAGAACCCGGCAGGTGAGGTCATGACTCCCTGAGGTAAAGTGATTGTAAACCATCACCTTGCAAAACAACCCATTTAGTTTAAAACACAAAAAACATTTGTGTGTAGATATAAAAAATATTGTAAATACCCTTTTTTCCTCCTTTTTTTATAGGAGGTCACAGTCCCTCTGTTCTCAGCTGCATAAGAGCTGGGGGAGGAGAAATAGCAGGCCACTGAGCTTCCCACGGAAAGGCTGTGAAGAGTGGGTGTGTCAGGACAAGTCTGATCATTGGAGGAGCGTGGCACAGCACAGCTAAAGAACTGACCATGCGGTGTTCTCCTTAGTGTGGTTTGATCCGCGCTATAGCCGAAGTACGGCTACAGCGCGGACTCTAATTTCTGGGAGGCTGTCTTTATACGGCCTCCCAGAGACAGGCTCCCTGCGTGCTCCCGCGAGCGTGGATCGGGGAAAATCTGTGTCGGCCGTGTCCCTTGGACACAGCCAATCACAGATCGTGGTAAATGGCCAATCACAGCAGCCATTTACCACGTGATCGGCCCATGCAATGAGAGATGATCTCATATGTAAACATATGAGATCATCTCTCATCGCCAGCTCTCCTTCCACAGAGACTGCAGTGTGAGGAAGGAGCAGAGCCGATCAGCCGTTCGGGGACACAGAGGAATGTAATCAGGGCACTGATCACCAGTGCCCTGATTACACAAGGTAAATAAAATACACTAAGTGCCCACCATCAGTGCCCATTGTGCTGCCAGCCAGTGCCCATCAGTGCCTGCTCATCTGGCACTGGCACATGATTGCACAGAATCTGAATTAAAAAAAAGGTATTTTACAACTGCTCTATTTTACAAAGTATGTAGCATATGTAGCAGGAAGGGGATTCAATATTTTAAGCAGAGTTTTCTTAGGCTTTAAAATCAGTAAACAATATATGTCTTATTTCTGTACAGTAGCAGCAAAATGAAAGAGTTTTCAGCACTGAGGTCTTGGCATGGGACTGGCACCAAGCAGGGGTGAAAAAGAGTAACTATCCAGAATCATTCATGGTTGTAAAAATACTAATAAATGCACATTGATTTGGAGGTAAAAAAATGTGCATTTACTATTTTTTTTTTCCATTTTTTTAGGAGTCTGGAAAGCATTGCACCAGCAATCAGCATATTGCTGATTCCATGCAGGTTTCCAGCATACTTGTCAGAGTAAGCTGTCAGCCAATACATGGTATGGGCAGACAGTGTCACATGGACAGGAAGAATCAATTAACTATCACGGCACTCAGCATCGATGTGATAGTTCATTGAGAACTACAAGCCGACAGCCACAAAGGATGTCATTACTTGTAGTTCATTCATTCGCAGAACTCTGTGAATGAATGACACCGCTGTGTGGGCAGAGACCCTTACCCACTTGATGACCACCCACCGCAGGTTTACTGCGGCAGGTGGCTGCTCCTGGGCAAACTGATGTAGTACTACGTCGCTCGCTCAGAAGACTCTAGGGGGTGAGCGTGCGCCGCTGGCGGCGCACTCCAGCCCCCGCTTGTCAACTGGGGAGCCAGTGTGTGTGACCGGCGGCTCCGATGGCCACGGCCACTTGCGATCTCCCGCCGCTGACAGAGAAGGATGGACAGCTGATGTAAACACGGCCGTCTGTCCTTCTCCCTGAAGTGATCACAGAGGCTATGTGATCCTGCTATATAGGATCGCATGGCTCTGTGATGATCTAACAAGCCACGCCCCTCTACAGTTAGAATCACGCCCCTAGGCTTACATTTAACCCATTGATCACTAATAGTATTACCCCTTCCCTGCCAATGGCATTATTACAGTAACAGAGCATATTTTTAGCACTGATTACTGTAGTAATGTCACTGGTCCCCCCAAAAGTGTCAAAAATGTCAGTTAGGGGTCCGATTTGTCCGCAGCAATGTCGCAGTCCCGCAAAAAAAAAAAAAAAAAACGCAGATCGATGTCATTACTAGTAAAGAAATTAAAAAAAACAATAAAAAAGACATAAATTTTTCTCGTAGTTAGTAGATGCAATAACTTTTGCGCAAACCAATCAAAATACGCTTATTGCGATTGTTTTACCAAAAATATGTAGCAGAAAACAAATTGGCCTAAAATGTTAAAAAATTTATATTTTTATATTTTTTTGGGGAATGTTATATAGCAGAATGTAAGAAATATTTTTTTATTATTGTTTTTTTTCAAAATTGTCGCTTTTTTTTGTTTATAGTGCAAAAAATAAAAAATCGCACAGGTGATCAAATACCACCAAAAGAAAGCTCTATTTGTGGGGAAAAAAAAGGACGTCAATTTTATTTGGGTGCAGCGTTGCACGACTGTGCAATTGTCCGTTAAAATAATGCAGTGCTGAATCGCAAAATAGGGCCTGGCCATTAAGCAGCAAAATCCCCCGGGGGTAAAGTAGTTAAAGTGGATGTAAACCCTCACATATACCCAGTGAAGTGAACAGCCTCAGATTATACAAATCTCCCCATATAAGTTTTACATGCATATCTGCTGTCTTCAGCTTTATCTATTCTATAGAAAGTGCACATTGTGTTAGAGATTTTCTCTTCCTGTTCAGCACTGGGAGTGGATTCTTGGCATACAGCCAAGACAGCTGATTGAAGGAAAGGCACCCCCCCTTCATATAGGCAGAGACTTGCAAAGCTGTGCTGTAACAAGACAAGCTCTCTGCTAATCTATTTACAGCAACCTCCCACAACACAAATTTCAGCCTGGTTTTAGCTTGGTTGATGGAGAACTTGTCAGAAGTGATCAATGAAACAGCAGAAAGACACGGGACTTGAGGCTTTGGAGTGAGATAAGAAAACACAATAGATATATGTGCTTAGATCAAATTTCATGAATCCGGTTTACATCCACTTTAAAACAGGTGGAACATGTAACATATTACCGAAGGTGAACTTATCCTTTAAGGTTTCAGCCCTATTATTACTGTTTTTTCCATCTAACCTAGAAAGGCGGATACTATTATAGGCCTATTTTAAGCAGAGTTAAAGTGACACTAAACTCCCATTTTTTATAAAACAAAATAAATGCAATATATCTAAATATAACTAGAATATACCTTCTTTATCTCTCTTCCTTAATTTCATCTCTCAAATGCAAGCTTTTTCTCTGTTAATCTCAAGCTTCCTGTTCTAGTCTGGCTACATTTGTTCTCCATGCCCCCTTGTGTAGATGAACATAGCCCCCCTTTTCCTACTTGGTGCTGAGATGAACTTTACATCTACAAGCAGAAGAATGGGAATTGTAGTACACAGAGTGCAGCATGCGCTTAAAAATAACGGCACTGCGCACTCTACACGGGTAGTGGTAAGGTGCATCAGGGGAGGATAGGGAGCGTGTACAGCACAAAAAAAGCAGGCCCGGGCGAGCAAGGCGGCGGGAGGGGGGGATCCCCTCTCGCTCCTTGTAATGAAAGCTGAGCGGCTTCTCAGCCGCATCGGTTGTCCTTACAAGACAGCCGACCCTCGGCTATGGACGCCAGTACCGGGGTGATGCCTCTAGCTGCAGGCATCTCTCCAGTACAAGCACTTTCTGAAATACCGGCAATATCGGCCACCTTGGAGGCAGATTCCGATATATCGGGGAAAATGCATATCGGCCCTTTGCCGATAATCTGTCGATCGACCATACTAATAAATACATAGCATAATTATTTCAAGGTATTCTGGATACATCCTCATCTCTAACAGACCTCTTACACACTATGTGTGTAGCAACACACTGGAAAACTACTGGAAAATTACTATAGTTCCCTTACCACAAATTATTGCTAGGACTGATGAAATTATGATTATGGAAAAAAAAAAAGTATACAATAAACAAAACAAAGAAATTACTTGATCCAAAATGGGGATCCTTGGTTCCTTTATATACTTTCAAATAGTAACTGGATTAAAAATCCTGATTCTGAAGCATTGTGTCTTATCTTTTTTCATTTGTACCTCATATGGTCATATTTCCTTTTCTTTTTTTTTGCTTTTCTTTACTCTGTACCCTATTTTGTATAGTTATTTTTTTGCACTGAGAAGTAACTAGTAGACATATATTTTTTATCTTACTTAAATTAAGATATATATATATTTTATGTATATTTGTACATGTATACATGTATAATGTACATTTTATGTATATCTGTGGATACATTTATGTATTACAACTGTCACCTCTCAAGTGACTATTTAAAACTTTTTGTTAATAAAAAAGTTTGTAAACTAACAAACGAAAAAAAAAAAAAATAAATAAATACCAGTTACCAGGAATTGCGATCTGTGGCACCATACGTGATGAGCCTCCATCCCAATATAGTACAAAAGAAGAAACATTGGTCAGGGGAACTTTGAATGGTCAACATAATTATCACAAAACAGTATGTATACATGAGAGTAAAAAAACATAGCAAAAAGTAAATGGAGTAGCGGAAAAACATTATCTAAACATGAAAGTTTGAGTTATAGGATGCCTAGATGAAAAACTTTTTCCAAACCTATCTAGGCATCCTATAACTCAAACTTTCATGTTTGGATAATGTTTTTCCGCTACTCCATTTACTTTTTGCTATGTTTTTTTATTCCCATGTGTATACATACTGTTTTGTGATAATTATGTTGACCATCGATTATGATTCAGCTCAATGAATTGTTTTTTATTTACCCTATTATGTTTGATATTGATTTTCATATCAGTATTATGCAATAAATGTATAATTTATTATTTTTACAAATATTGATTATTTTTGTGATCAGCCTCATTCAAAGTCCCCCTGACCAATGTTTCTTCTTTTGTTCTTGAAAATCTGTGATTGCACTTTACAAAGTATGTGTGATAAGTGTCATCCCGACAATTCAAACATTTCACCAATATAAGGAATAGTGGAACATAAAAACAGAGAATGTGTGGTGCCTTTGCTTGTAAAGTAGTTGGAAAATGACAGAGGCACCTAACCTCCTTTACAAAGTCTTAGCTGGTTTTATGCAGCACATTTAACATATAGACCTGTAATCTTTTACAGTCTGCTGGGAAGAAAAGCCCTAATGCATTACAGCCACAACCTTGACTGATGTATGGCAGAGCGCCTCATAAGAAAACCGAACTGAAAAGCTCGAAGGCTTCAATAATTGCCCAGCTGAGACGTAACGGGAAGCTTTATATGGAGAGAAACAAATCAATCTTCTTAATGTTCTCTATTAGTAATATAAGCTGCACTGTTTACAAGAAATGAGCATGAACCAATGTATTGTTATTTGTAAAGAGGAATTGACTGGTCTGTTTTATGCTGAATGAAACACTTGTTCTTAAAAATGAGCCTGCACCCTAGAGACAGGGTAAAAAAACAGTCCCTGTGGTTTACGAGATACGAAGTAATTCTTTAGATAGGACCGTGGTATTCAAACAGGCAAACCATCATGATGTCAGACATCAGTAAACAAGACCTTGTCCCCAGGTATACGCTAGACCAGAGCTCAGCAATACGCAGGGTGAGGAACCCCCCAATGTGTCCTGCCACTTAACAGCTGATACTTGTCTTTCCCCAAAAGCTAAAGGGATTGCAGGTTCCGTATGACCACAGCAAGCCTCAGCACTGTAATAAAAAAAGAAAGCAATTGCAACCAAACCCATAGAGCAGCCTTTCCCAACCCTGTTGCCCCAGAGCAGGGGTAGGGAACCTATGGCTCGCGAGCCAGACATGGCTCTTTGATGGCTGCATCTGGCTCGCAAACAAATCTTTAACAAAGGGGGGCATGTCCAGATGTGACCCGCGCTGGACGTATAGTCTCAGAGCTCCGCCGCGTCTAAAACTCAATCCAGTGCCAACCACGTAGCTGTGCCCGGTGCCAAGGAGATTTCATCACCCATCGACGGTACACTTTGTGGGCTACCCACCGCTACCGTCTCTTGTTGACCAGATTGCTGCGCTACGGACCCCGTGGCCTACTCGCGGTACCGCCGCCGGCTCGTGTGCTGTGCATCTGAGGGCCTTGGCAATTACCGCCCGGTAAGGAGACCTGCCACCTGCTCCCTGTGCCCCGACAGACACGATCTCCTTCCCCTCTAACAGAGAGCCGCCTCTCATATCCACTTCTGAGGCCTTCAGCGGCCAGCTGCCATTTTCTCAGGGCCTATACTCCCCTCCATCACTCGCAGGCCTGCAGGCGCTTCACCACTCCAGTCTCATTGCATACCTGCCTGCTCTACTCTCTTCCCAACCAGGCATTTTCACACGGCTCTATCTACTCACTGTATAGCTGTGGCCCATGAATATGATTAAATAAAGGTTCCCGACCCCTGAAATATAGTGTATGGCTCTCACGGAATTACATTTGAAAATATGTGGTGTTCATGGCTCTCTCAGCCAAAAAGGTTCCCGACCCCTGCCCCAGAGGAACCCTTGAAACTATTTTCAGGTCTTAGGAACCCCCTGATAAAAGTAATTCATTGGTGGTCAGTGGGAAAATTGTTCCTTACATTGGTGGCCAGTGGCAAAATGTTCCTTTTACAGTGGTGTTCAGAATGCCACCTATACAAAAAAAAAAAAACATTGGTGGTATGCCGTTAGCTTTGCCAACAGTATTGGCCCCAAGACTTTGCAGTCCTCATGAAATGGTAGGTCAGGTAGCCGCAGCTCAAGAAACCCCTAACATCCCTTGGAGGAACCCTGGAGGTCCACAGAAAACTGGCTGAGAATGCCTGCCATAGACCCAGGGGTTTCAGCTCTAATTCAGGTTCTTCACTTTACTGAATCAGCCGAATAATTTGTGGTGTTTCTTATCTAGTAGAAGAGACTTTCAATAGTCTTCAAGCAATAATAAACCCATAACAAAATGTAGTGGCTTTCTTTTTTTTAGGCTTTTTTCCCTTTAGTTGTATCTGGTGATCAGGCCAGTAACAAACTTCCTGTCTTAGGGTGTCCAACTAACATTTTTAAGCAGTTATAGCAAACTTTTTTCTTTATTTTGTTTTGGCACAAAGGCTTCACAAAAATGAAAAAAACTGAGTATTGCAAGCAGCCATGTCAGTGGTAAATGTTTTGTCTCCACCCTCTTAACTTCCACTACTGCTGCACAGCTTGGTCTGCTAAAGGAAATAGAAAATTACCAAACTTACTAGTAAGATTAACTGCAATATATTTTGTTTTTGGGTTAAATACCACCTTAAACTCACAGTATGGGTAATAATGTAGAACTTTTTAAATCCAAACTCTATACAAAACGTTTTTTTTTTTTTTGATAAAGCTACGGTTTGCCATGTGTGTTCTCATTAGGAAGACTTCCTTTCATCTACTGAACCGGTGATGCCAAAGTTGTAAAGGGAAAGATTCCTGGCATCAACAGAAACCAGATACAGGTTATTTACAAAGATGATACATATTCTTTGCAACAGCTAAGGACCTAATAATTCCTGTAGTACAAGTCCAATTTTGGCAGAAAACCCAGACATTAAAATCAACATGATATTTAGAGATAAAATAACATTTTCAGCTTATGTTCAGTTATTTTCATGTGCAACAGACATTTAAAGCAAATAAAGACTGTTTATTTCATTTTGAATAGAGAAGGGAATACTTGTAACTCCTGTCTTTTAGCATTTGCTCCATTGGGAAGATTTTCCTTGCCTTCCTGTCCATAGCTAAAACAAAAAAGAGAGAGGAAATCCATCTAAAAAGGAAGGAATCTTTGGTTGTCTCCAGAACTAGTGTCCCCATTGAAAGATTTCCTCTGTTCTGGTGACAATGCAAAATGTAGGATTTTCTTTCTCTCAGTGATACCAGAAAACAGGACAAGCAAAGAAGGCAAATCTCCATAACGGGTAAAAACAGCAAAAAAAATCTGAAAGGTGTTCTAAATCCTTCTCTACTCTACTTAAAAGTGAAAAGAAGTTTTGCCTTTTTTTGCCTAGTTATTTAAAAAAAAAAAAAAAAGGATAAGGCTGGCCATACACAGAGTTCAATTATTTCCTGCAAACACCGGGTGCAGGAAAGAAATTTGCTTAATTCCCCCATCAACACAGTATTGAATCGGGAATTCGTCCTGCCAGGCCCCTGGTTTCTTCCAGCAGGAGATGGGGGAAGCCGTCCCCGCTGGGAGAAGACAGTGATTATCGATAGAGACTATGGCAGCCGCTAGTGATAATCGAAAGAGGACCTGGCAGGCTGGTTGTACCTGCATTTATTGATCGATCAACGTGGTACATTCAGCCTGCCCATTAACTGTTTGATTCTCAGCCGGATACTGCTGAACCGGCAAAGATTTGAACTGCGTATGGCCGGCCTAAGGGAAGGGCGCCAAAAACTTGTCACCAGTATTGTCTGTAGGCTCAATGCAACCAATTTCCCAGGACCAAATAATCATGCCTTGCCTAAGCAGTGGCTTTACTGTATATGGCAGTACCAGGCATCTTGGCAGTACCAGGAATCTTGGCAGAGGAGAAGGGCTTTGCTCCCTTATGAGACCTGTACCCCGGATGACCTAATAAACTGATCACTGTTGAACTGACAACTGGTCAGGAGAGCTGACATACAGAAACACAGATGAATGAAGTAGGAGCAAGGGGTTCCCTGCAACGAAGATCCTCAGTTATGATCCCTGCTTGGCTTCTTACTGCTGTGTGAAAGGATATTGGAGTGAGTGCAGTGAGATTAAAGCTGCTCAAGCATCCAAACAAAATGCACAAGCCTAAAATCACCAGAAATCATTTATTGACTGTCAAAAAGGTTAAGAGGCAACTGGATAAAATCTATAAATATAAGTAAAAATAACAGCTTGAATATAATAAGCAACACATGGGCATATATACACATAGTTACTTAGTTGGTAAGGTTGAATAAGACCCTGTTCACACCTAAGCGTATTGGAACCACAGGAGGAATTGCGCAATTCTGCTTGCCATTCCAGAATCACAACAAAATGTGTGACACGCTTGTGGTGTCATTATTTATTATTGGAAACCCAGATGCGGTGCTATTTTGCCACGATTATTGTACGAAAAAAACTGACATAAATTGTGGCAAAAAACGCAATGTCAAACGCTCCTGGGCTCAGTGCCAAAGTTTGGTACATATGCTTCTTTGGCTCGTTTTGAAGAGGATAAATGGTGCCGTTTTAAAAATGCACCACAAAAAAATTGTAATGCGGCAGCATTGTTCAGATATGAATGGGGTCTCAAGACACCAGTCCTTCCAGTTCAGCCTGAGTATGCGTGTGTTTTTGTCACTACCCTTGCACATTGCATTCAGTAAGACAACATGCACTCCTCGCTGACACCACCAACTGTGGAAGGACGTTCCACATCCTTACCGCTCTAACAGTAGAGAGTCCCCTACCAAGTTTAACCACTTGCCTACTGGCCAATTTTACCCCCTTCCTGACCAGGCCAAATTTCATCTTTCAGCGCTGTCACACTTTGATTGGCAATTGCGGGGTCATGCAACAGTGTAACAAACAACATTTTTATTATATAAATAGAGCTTTCTTTTGGTGGTATTTAATCACCTCTAGGTTTTTTTTTTTGCAAAATAAAAGAATAAAGACATAGAATTTTTCTCATTCACTGATGAAGCTGCAGTGATGGGCACTTAAGGGCTACACTGATCAGCGGCACTGATGGGCTGCACTAATGGGCACTGAAAAGGAGGCACTGATGAAACTGTACTGATAGGCGGCACTGACAGGAGGCACTCATTGGGCACTGATAGGTGACACTGATGAGGAGGAACTGACTGGCTGCACTGATGGGCACTGTAGGGACTGCACTAATAATCAGAACACTGATTATCAGAGTAGATGTCCCTTTTAGAGAAGACGAGGAAAGAATGAGGAAAAGATAACCAGCTCCTACTTACATCCATGATCAGCTGTGATTGGACACAACTGATCACATGGTAAAGAGCTGCTGACTGGCTGTTTACCCCAATCTGTGATCAACAGTGTCTGTGATAATAGAGCGTGCCGCGCTGTGAGGCAGACATACGACGGCCTCCCAGAACTAGCCGTCTGCGCTATAGCCGTCATTCAGCTATAGTGCGGTCGGTATTTTTGCTTTTATTATAAGTCGGCAGCTACAAAAACTGATGTGCTCACCCAAGCAATTCCTTCCCTTGGTCTTCTGTCCCTGGCGCCGGCATATCAACTGTGGGCACCTGCCCCGTGAAAGCTTGCGGCTTCACAGCTGAGTGCCCACTGTGCATGCACAAGCTGCGCTGCACATTGTGAATGGTCCTGCAGTCTTCTGGGATCTGCGACGTGTCCCAGAAAACTGCAGGGAGGGAGGGGAGAGGAGAACTTCAAAACCAGGTACCTGCTGAAAGCAGAACTTCCCCTTTTGGGTGGAGCTCCCCTTTACAACTGAACGGCCTCTCATCAAACTTTATTGTATGGCCATGTGTCTTCTTTAGAGGCCCAGTGCTTTTAGTCCTTACATATACATAAACCCTTTTTTGTGCTGGCAACTTTGCTTTTTACCATTTCTATGAATGATCCTTCTGCTATAGCACACTGCAGAGCTCAGGCTTGATAGCACACAGACTCAGTGAGAGACTTTGGAAAGGATACACTTTAAAGTGCTTCTAAAGGATGAAGGTTTTTTTTTATCTTAACCACTTAAGCCCCGGAAGATTTTACCCCCTTCCTGACCAGGGGGTTTTTTGCGATTTTTTACTGCGTGATTTTAACGGACAATTGCACGGTCGTGCGACGCTGTACCTAAACAAATTTGACATCCTTTTTTTCCCCACAAACAGAGCTTTCTTTTGGTGGTGTTTGATCACCTGTGCGATTTTTTGATCATGCGCTATAAACAAAATAAGAGCGTAAATTTTGCAAAAATAACAATATTTTTCACATTTTTTTATATGAAATTCCCCAAAAAAAATGTAAAAATCAAAATTTTTTAACATTTTCAGCCAATTTGTTTTATGCTACATATGTTTGGTAAAAAAAAAAAATAGCAAAAAGCTTATTTTGATTGGTTTGTGCAAAAGTTATTGTGTTTACTAACAAAAGGGAAAGATTTTTGGTGTTTTTTTTTTTTTAACGAGCAATGGCGGCGATCTGCGATTTTTTTTGCGGGACTGCGACATTGCGGCGGACAGATCGGACCCTTGACTGACATTTTTGACACTTTTGGGGTTACCAGTGACATTACTGCAGTAATCAGTGCTATACATATGCACGGTTACTGTAAAAATGACACTGGCAGGGAAGGGGTTAACTGTATTGGAGAGGAAGGGGTTAAGTGTGTCCTAGGGGCGTGTTTCTAACTGTGATGGGACATGTCTACTATTGTAAAAACAGAGATCAACGGTTCTACATAGTAGAACCGTCTGATCTCCATTTTTACACAGGGGAGAATGACAGGCGGCTTGTTTACATTAGCCGCCTGCCTTTCTCCCTTTTTACCGTCGATCGGCGAGTGACCGGCGGACATCGGGTCCGCCGGTCACACGCACTGACTCCTTAGTGAACGAGCCGCGGCAGGCGCGCACCTCAGAGGGCGCGCGCTCGCCCGCTATTGGCTCACAAGCCGGTGACAGGCTAGTGACGTACCGGTACGTCACTTTGCCTGGCCGGGGGTGACCGCCGCAGTATATTTACTTGCGGCGGTCGGCAAGTGGTTAATGTATTCTATGCACTAGGGTAAAACACCTTCTTCACCTTATGACATGTTTGTTATTTTTTATATTTTAACCTTAACAACTTGAAGGTGTGTTAATATCAAGCAATTATGTAAGGCTGGTGAGAACATCTAGTCTTTTGCAAATCAGGCAAACACGCTTTCATTGGTACTAAAGAAGCAATTTCCATAGCAGGATTAAAGGATAAGTAAGGCCAATGCTTTTTTGGCTATATTTCTCCTATGGTTTACAGGAGTGCAGTTTGTTCTGTGACCTGTTTTCAACCGACAGTTGGCTAAAGCCCGCTGTCGGCTGACGCCACTCAGCCAGCCCAGGCTCAGGAAAGATCCTGACCATATGGGCAAGATCCACCCAGAAGCCTGGACCGGCACCTGACTCAGCCTCTTAGCAATCCACTGAGAGCCTGAGCCAGCCTCTCCTGCCCCCTCCACAGCCCATTGCTCCAGTGAGCACTGGAAGGGAGACTGCGCGACTTACAGTCACAGCTCTCTGCTCACAGCAGAGAGGGAGAACTGAGCGATTAGCGGTGTTTGATGTTCTCACTGTAGAGCTGGCAGGAGATTGATGCTGGATCCACCTGGGTGAGTTAAGTTTTTTTTTTTTTTTTTTTTTAATCCAAAACTTCTCTTTTAAGCCTATACAGCAGGGATCTTTAAACTACGGCCCATCCCATGAGGCATTGTAAAACTCTGACATTCACATACATGACTAGGCATGATGGGAATTGTAGTTCCTGAACAACTGGAGGGCCATAGTTTGAAGACCCCTGCTATACAGGAATTAAAGTAGACATAGTGGTGTCATCAGAAATCCTCATCATAGAGTTATTTTGGAGCACCGTGTTTTTTCATTCAGCAATCACACCTGTCTTTTTGACTCAAGGTTATTTTGGAAAATGTTCAGAGTGAACTGAACAAAGCTTTTATAAGATATGCTATTGAAATAATATAAAACAAATAATACGGAAATTCCAGTTATCGCAAGTAAGGAAATAAAGTCTGTCTGGCTGCAGGGAAAAATAAAGTAAAAATTTCCTTGGTTATTCGATAAAGCTGCTCTGTAGGACATTGAACCGGCCACAGGGGGGCACTGTTCTTTTAGAATCAATGGCAGCTTACTTTTATCCTCAGTACCCTACATAGAAGACATCGATCATGTACAACCTTTACCCATCTAAAACATTAAAACAGATGGGTATTTTTGGTCCAACAGAAAAAGCACAAAAAAAAAAGAACTCACCATCTTTAAGCTGTTGTGTCTGGGGGAGCAGAGAATCAAATCTCCGGGAACCTGCACACAGGAGCTTTTCCACTCTCTCCGCCGAGATGTCCAGGGGGCTGGGAAGCTTACTGCACACCATACCTTCAAAATATCCGGTCAAGGACAAATACAGAAGACCATTTCAACAAAGACAAATAATATCTGCTTTGAATATCCCCAACTGGTCCCCGAACACATACTGACACAAGAAACTGCCAACCAAAACAAATAAAACAAACTTGTCCTGCAGGACCAACAGCAATCCATAAAAAAGGGTTTGTGTAGTCAAGAAATAACCCAAAGAAAGTAACTGTTTAATTATGGAAACGGCCTGGCAGTAGCTGCACTTTCATCCAGACTGTGGATTGGCGTTCGGCTCAGATTTAGTGGCAGAGAATTTATATTTTAATAACACCAGCTGTTAACACAGACTTCTATCATTCATTTTCTAGATAAGTGCGGAAAATCCACCGTGCCAAATAGAGAGAGAAAATGTGTCTAACCTTTGTTGGTTGCAGCGGGAGCCAAGATATTCTGATTCAAATGATGTAGTCACTTGTAGCTGGCACGGAGCGGCCCGCACCATGGATATTATATAGGCAGACATAAAGCGCAGACATGGTGCACACAATTCTGCTTCATGTGCCCTGGGCAGAGGAACAGATCACCGCAGTTACTAACTTCCCTATAATAAAAGAGGTGGGGGAAGAGTAGCTTCCAGTGTTTGTATTACAGCTCCAGGGGGTCTTGGCAATCGGTATAAAATAATACATGTGTTTCTCCAACTACGGCTTCTGATTTAGCAGTTGATTAAAGCGGAGTTCTGGCCTCGGGGTTAATTTTAGCTAAAAATACCCCCGGGACAGTCAGGGCTAGTGCATTCCACAATGGATAGCCTCTGATCTGTCCCGGGTCGCACTTACCTGCAAGAAGAAATACTTACCTTGAAAATTTCTTCTCCAGCGCTGCCATCTCAGGTGTGGGCAGCTGAAGCCGCAGCGTCCCTCTTCGTGTCCTCTTCAGTGACGTCAGAGTCCCACAATACACTGCACCGGCCCCGCTCGTCACTTCCGGTGCAGGCGTGGCATGCCCAGAAGCTGTTTAGCAGTGAATGCCGCGCCTGCACCGGAAGTGACGAGCGGGGTACGTGCAGGCGCATTGATTCCTGGGAGCGATGACTTTCAGTTCCCAGGAATCATTGCAAACTGGAAGTGACGGCGCGGGCCACGGCCACAGAGGGAGGAAGTGGAAGGAAGGTGAGTATATTTTCTTAATAATAATAAGGTAAGTGACAAAAAAAAAAAAAAAAATCGCCACAGTCACAAATCATAAACTGGACTATTAACCACTTGCCAACTAGCCGTTGTAGTTATACTGTGGCAGGTCGGCTCTGTTACTCGAAACAACGTACATGTACATCGCTTCATGTAGCAGTGTGGGCGCGCACACGCTGATTGGCTAGAGGGGGAGCCAATCAGCAGGTCCAGCAGCCACGATGTCCGCCGGGCACTCGCAATCGCTCCCCATGGAGACAGAACTGCGATCTGCCGATGTAAACACAGCAGACCGCTTTTCTGTCAGTAATGAACACAGGGGATCCTGTGTCCCTCCTATTTAAAGCGGTGTTCCAGCCTCACCCCCTCCCCCTCCCAAAATTAAAAGTTAGCAGCTACACATACTGTACACATACTGTAGCTGCTGACTTTTAATATTAGGACACTTACCTGTCCTGGAGTCCAGCGATGTCGGCACCACAGCCGATGCTTCCATCGGCTGTCGGGTGCTGCAGCCGCCATTGCCGGTGAGAGAATCCGGCAGTGAAGCCTTGCGGCTTCACGGGCGGGTCCCTAATATGCATGCCCCCGGCGGCGATGGAAGGAGGAGGGGAACACAGGTCTCTGTGTTCATCCAGTGAGTCCATCCCCCACACAGTTAGAAAGCATCCTCATGGCACAAATTTAACCCTTTGATCCCCCCTGGTGTTAACCCCTTCCCTGCCAGTGTCATTAGTACAATAACAGTCTATATGTTTAGCACTGATTACTGTAGTAATGTCACTGGTCCCCTCAAAAGTGTCAATTAGGTGTTCGATCTGACCACCGCAATGTCGCAGGCCCGCTAAAAATCGCTGATCGCCGCCATTACTAAAAAAAAAAAAAAAAAAAAAAACATAAATCTTTCCCCTAGTTTGTAGATGTGATAACTTGTGCGCAAACCAATCAAAATACGCTTATTGGGATTTATTTTTTACCAAAAATATGTAGCAGAATACAAATTGGCCTAAAATTATGAAAAAAATTAGATTTTTTTATTTTTTTTTATTGGGAATGTTTTATAGCAGAAAATAAAAAATATTGGTTTTTTTTTTGGTTTTTTTCAGAATTGTCGCTCTTTTTTTGTTTATAGCACAAAAATTAAAAATCGAACAGGTGATCAAATACCACCAAAAAAAAAGCTCTATTTATGGGAAAAAAAGGACATCAATTTTTTTAGGGTACACCATCGTATGACCGTGCAATTGTCAGTTAAAGTAACAGTGCCGAATCGCAAAAAATTGCCTGGTCAGGAAGGGGGGTAAATCTTCTGGAGGTCAAGTGGTTCAGCTAGCTAGTTAGAAATTGTTCGTTTTAAGAACAGGGGGAAAACCTTTCAGTCCAGAAGTGATTAAGAAGAACACAGGGCTCTGTACACGGAGCAGAGATGAGGCTGTTTTTTTTTTTTCCCTAAAGGGAGAAAAATCAGCCACATCTACTAGTAAAAGCAGCACACAAGTACACATTGTTAACGCTTTCATAGCCCCTAGATGTTAACTCCTTCCCAGCCAGTGTCATTAGTACAGTGACAGTGTATACTATTAGCACTGATCACTGTATTAGTTTCACTGGTGATGTCAGTGGTAGATAGTTCCCACCCAGTGTCAGTTAGTGTCAGATTGTCCACCGCACTATCCCCACCCCACTGTAAGTTGCTGATCACCACCATTACAATGGCGGTGTTTAAAATGGCCGACCCCCATTCTGTCTCCCCCAGGAGCGATCACGGGTGCTCGGCGCCAATTGAGACTGTTGGAACCTGCAGATAAGCTTTACCTGTGGCGAATGAGACTGCGTGCGTCCCACTTGCTGTCGCGCAAAGCGGCATACAGGTACCTGCCACTTTAAATATAGGGCGGCTGGTCGGCAAGTGGTTAAACATAGGGCTCCTTACTTTGATGCACTAAGCCGATCAGCAGGTCTTGGCCATAAATCATTGGCTGGGACCTGCTAACCAACTTTTGCTGTAATGAATCACAGCACAGATGGGGCGGCGGGCGCCCCCTACCTGGAAGTGCCGAATCATGTATATGTACGTGATCAAGTACAGAGCAGCCGCCCTGCCCTGCCGCTTTGTTGCAGATTGCTACCTTTTGTTATTCTGAAGAAATAGCTGTTTATCCATGTGCTAAGTTGTATGGGAGTGGTTTTATAAATATCAATCAGCTGCTGCACCTGCAGGGCTGTAATGAGGCTGTGGGACCATTCACAAAGTTCAGCATTGCTCGCACACGCACAGTGGAAAGCCAGCTGTGAAGCTGCAAGGAGTCACGGCCGGTTACTCACGGGTAAGATACCGGAATCGGGGACTCGAAGACAGGTGATGAACCGGCTCGGGTGAGAATGGTGATGGATCCTTGGACAGGTAAGTGTCCGTTTTTTAAAAGATAGCAGCTACAGTTTTTGTGAACTTATCCTTTAACTTCTTGCCGACAGCATAACCTAGTACATGACCGGACACTTACAGGTAGGCGGTGTGCACGAGCACCACTGGCCCGCTCCTGCTGTGATTATACAGGAGGAGATGATCTGCAGGTACTGCGGACTCGATGTCCGTCGGCACCCACAAATCATCCAGCAGAGAGGCAGAACCGCGGTCTATCTATGTAAACAAGGTATATCACCGTTCTTACAGGAGGGAAGCCATGGATCAGGTGTCTCTGCAAAGCAAGGACATGAATCCATGCCTTCCCCTAGTAAAAGCACCTCCCACACTGTAGTAACACACTGTCTAAGCAGACAGTTAACCCTTTGCACACAGCAGTTAACCCTTTGATCGCCCCTGATGTTTAAGCCAGTGTCATTATTATAGTGACAGTGCATATTTTTTTTAGCACTGATCATTGTATTAGTGTCACTGGTCCCCAAAAAGTGCAAAAAATGTCAGAACGTCCCCAGCAATATCACAATCCTGCTGTAAGTCGCTAAATACCGCCAATACCAATAAAAATTAATTAATTAATTAAAATATCCCATAGTTTGTAGATGCTTTAACTTTTGCCCAAACCAATCAATATACGCTTATTGGGATTTTTGTTTTTTTTACCATACATATGTAGCAAAACACATATTTGGCTGAATTACTGAAGAAATATGATTTTTTTTATTGGATGCGTTTTATAGTAGAAATTAAAAAAATACTTTTTTTTTTTTTGCTTTTTTTTTCAAAACGGTCGGTCTGCTTTTGTTTATAGCGCAAACAGTAAAAAAAAAAAAAAAAAGAAAAGTGTCAACAATGTCAGTTAGGGGTCCGATTTGTCCGCCGCAATGTCACAGTCCCGCAAAAAAATCGCAGATCGCAGCCATTACTAATAGAAAAAAAAAAAAACAATAAAAATGACATACATCTTTCCCGTAGTTGGTAAATGCGATAACTTTTGCGCAAACCAATCAAAATACGCTTATTGTGATTTTTTTTTTTACCAAAAATTTGTAGCAGAAAACAAATTTGCCTAAAATGTTAAAAAATTTAGATTTTTTAATTTTTTTTTTTGAGAATGTCATATAGCAGAATGTGAAAAATATTGTTTTTTTTTCTTTAAAATTGTCGCTCTTTTTTTATTTACAGCGCAAAAAAAAAAAAAAAGCGCAGAGGTTATCAAATACCACCAAAAGAAAGCTCTATTTGTGGGGAAAAAAAGGACATCAATTTTATTTGGGTACAGCATCGCACCACGTGCAATTGTTAGTTAAAGTTAAGCAGCGCCGTATGGCAATAAATGGCCTGGTCAGGAAGGGGGGTAAATCTTCTGGAGGTCAAGTGGTTCAGCTAGCTAGTTATAAATGGTTTGTTTTAAGAACGATCGTTGGATTGTCTAATTGTTAGCGGGGGTAAATCGACCACAGTGACAAGAAAATCTGAAGGCGCGTAATGGAATTATTTTGCAAACCAATGAATTTCTAACAGCGAATGCAGATTTCATTCAGGAAAGTTCATTGTCAAAAGAATGGTCTTTTAGAAAGGCCAAATACAGCGCTTGCTAATTAGATAGCGCTAGCCATGCCAATCTCTGCTATAGATAATAAATAATCAGATAAAGTGAATAAAAAATATGTAAAGATTCCGAGGACGTCACCGGAAGTGACGAAACGCGTCAGTTTGAACCACATAGCGTCATCACGTCACGCAGGTGGAACGCAAGCCGGAAGCCAGCCGTTATTCCGCGAGGAGGACGCGCAGCCCGCACCGCTGACCACCAGTGATAGTGTATACTCTGCTTTTACATTCTGAACCCAATGCATGGGTAATAAACTATTTAAACCTTACAATATCACGCTATTTGGAATCCTACTTTTCTCCTTCCCTATTAAATTGGATTGTCACACCCCGGAGCCTAGAGGAGCCAATACCAGCCCATAGGACCACCAAAAAGGGGAATCCATTTGGCCCAGGGGGGCATTAAAGCTTGAATGGTCTTAATGCCATATGGCATATAGCAGTGGTCCTCAACTCCAGTCCTCAGGGCCCACTAACAGGCCAGATTTTAAATATTACCTTGGGGAGATGCAGACTAGAATACTGCAATCACTGAGCAGCAAATTATATCACCTGGGATGGATTTCAGTTATCTTGCAAACCTGGCCTGAGGACCAGGGTTGAGGACCACTGGCATATAGGACCCACGAGATCTGGTAAGTGATCCAATTTACTCACTCACTCGGGACAAGAAATCGATATCATAGTCAATCAAGCCAGAGCACTTGCACCTTCCAATTGCGAAGAATCACTTTCACTAAGGACATTATTTTGAGCACAAAGTCACCGTTTTACTTTTGGACTGTCTTTTTGTACTGCTGAATTTTTATTACTAATTTTTTATTGCCAATTGGAAAATCTTTTTATTGCTTGATATTTATACTTGAAATGTTATATGCCATAAGTCACCTATGCACTAAGAACTATAACTTGAGCACATAGTCACTGTTCACTTTGAATTGTTTTTTATTGTGATCTTTATACCTGATATTTTATATGTCATATACTGAGTCACATATGCACTTTATGACATAGGAAAGTTCATTCACTTCAAAACCAAATTGTTAAAAGAAAACGCTTTTTGAAGTACTTTCAACCAGCGTTTATCAAGTCATTGAATGTACTGATGAGAACTTTAGTAATAATGTTTGTTTGAAAATCTCCTAGCGTATGGCCAGCTTTGGATGTACTAGCAGATGTAGATGGACTTGACTAACAATGTAAAGCGGAACTAAAGGCAGTAAATGCTTACTTCTGTTCCAATAATCCAAGCTCCCTTGCCAGCATTTTTTTTCCTGGCACTGTTCTTCTGCCGTCTTGATTGGCCGGTGAGGGATGAGTAGGAATGCAGTCATCCTGGCACAGGTAGTGCGCCGGAATGTAAAGCGAGCTGCACATTTGCAGCTCAGTGTAAAGTCTACAGAGGACTGCCAACAGGCAGGTAAGTGTAATTTATTGCAGGACTCTTCTGCAATAAAGACCCTGCCTCTTCACATATGTATTTTTTAACTGTACTTTCACTTTATGGCCCCTTTCACACTTGTGCGACCTAAAAAACGCACGATTTTGCCGCAATTTTTACTGGACTTGAACCAGTGCCTATGTCTTTGGACCTCAAAACACATTAAAATCGGCCCAAAGTAGTGCAGGGACTACTTTGAAGTCGTTGCGATTTGAAGTCGCACAGATATGAACATGATTTCATTGTAAATCATGGAGTACGACTTGTCATGCGGCTTTGCAGTCCCAAATCGCAAAACAAGTCGCACAAGTGTGAAAGTGGCCTAAAGCTGGACTCTAGTTACAGCAACAGTTTCTTTTTGGGATAACGTTTTTAAAATAGCAAATAAAAGTTGACCATTGTAAGCACCTGTCAGTGTTAAATGTTTTGTCTCAACCCTCTAACTGCCACTTTTGCAGGACAGCTTGTTACATAGTTACATAGTTAGTCAGTTTGAAAAAAAGACACATCCAAAAAGTCCATCTGGCTCAACCAATAAAAAAAAAAAAAAAAAAAAAACAGTAACGAAAACTAGAGCTGCACGATTCTGGCCAAAATGAGAATCACGATTTTTTAGCTTGGAATAAAGATCACGATTCTCTCACGATTCTCTGTGTAACAAAAAAAAAATTGGGATAACTTTACTGTTGCGTTTTTTTTTTTTTATTCATTAAAGTTTATTAATTGCGTTTGAAAGACTGCTGCGCAAATACAGTGTGACATAAAATATTACAACAATCGCCATTTTATTCATATATAAAATGTTTGGGGGTTCTAAGTACTTTTCTAGCAAAAAAAATGATTTTAACTTGCAAGCAACAAGTGTCAGAGAAAGGTCTAGTCTTTAAGAGGTTAAACTTCCTTTTTCCCTGGCAGAGGGAAGGAAAAGATACAAATGTAATCATTTTTGTTTATAGTTACTGGGAGACTTTAAGGCTCCGTTCACATCTAGGCGTTTTGGGGCGTTTTTGGGGCGTTTTTCTGCTCTAGGATCAGCTCTCAAAACGCCCAACAAGACAAATCCTATTCATTTCAATGGCCCCTGTTCACATCTGAGCGTTTTGACGCTGTATACAAAACGCCCAACGCTCAAAAAAGTACATAAGCTTCTTTTTGGGCAGATTACAGGCGTTTTCCATTGATCTCTATTCAATCTAAAAACGCCTGCACAAAAATCGCGGTAAAAATCGCGGTAAAATCGCGGTAAAAAACGCCGCAAAAATCGCGGTAAAATCGCGGTAAAAAACGCGCGAAAAACGCTACGCTCAGGTGTGAATGTAGCCTAATGCTGATAGGCGTTTGCCGGAGGAAAGATACAATGTAATCATTTTGTTTATAGTTACTGGGAGTTTTCCACAGCTGTTTTCTCTGCTCACTCAGCTATGCAAAGAATCGAGAATATGTCAGGTTTAGATCGTCAGGGGGGGTGAATCGAGATCGCGATTTTCATACGATTAATCGTGCAGCTCTAACGAAAACCCAACCATACAATCTCATATACACAATCCTATACCCGCAGTTGATCCAGAGGAAGGCGAAAAAACCCCAGCAAAGCATGATCCAATTTACTACAGCAGGGAAAAAACTTCCTTCCTGATCCCCCCAAAAGGCAATCGGATATTCCCTGGATCAACTTTACCTATAAATTTTAGTATCCACTTATATTAAGTACACCCAGGAAAAATTCCAGGCCTTTTTTAAAGCAATCTTCTGATCTGGCCAGGGAGGGAGTCTATTCCACATTTTCACAGCTCTTACAGTGAAGAAACCTTTCCGCCTTTGGAGACGAAATCTGTTTTCCTCTAGATGTAAAGAGTGCCGCTTGTCCTCTGTGTTGACCTTAAAGTGAATAACTCAACACTAAGTTCACTATATGGTCCCCTTATGTATTTATACATGTTGATCATATCCCCCCTTAATCTCCTCCTCTCAAGAGAGAATAAATTCAGTTCCTCTAATCTTTTCTCATAGCTGAGGTCATCCATGCATCCTATCAGTTTGGTTGCCCTTCTCTGCACTTTTTCCAGTTCCCCGATATCCTTTTTAGGAACTGGTGCCCAAAACTGAACTGCATATTGCAGATTAGGTCTTACTAATGAGGTTCTTTTGAAAAATAATATACCTTCTGGCAGGATAACAAGGTGAAAATAAAGGGAAACAAAGAAAACTAATTCAGAAACCACATCTAAGGATGGGTAAGCTGCTTAAATTGTTGCCGCTATATAAGTCTATAAATCCTGAATAATAATAATAGTACCTTTTGGGTATTTTAGTACCTTTTTTGGGTTTAACAATGCTTTCAATACGTCCTGCAATGTGGGTCATATGACGTCATGGACTTTCAGTGGTTGAGCCTACAGTATTTGCAGATGCTGACTTTAAATTATTTTTGCCCTCTTTAAATCTATTAACAGATTTAGATACACTAACAAATTGAAGCAAAACTCCAGCTCATACTTCATAATCAGTTACAGCACACATTTTTTGGGGGATAAATGAATAAATAAAATCTGACCATTTAATCACTTTAAGACCGGAAGGATTTGCCTCCTTAATGACCAGGCCCTATTTTGCGATTCGGCACTGCATTACTTTAACGGACAATTGCCCGGTCATGCAACGCTGTACCCAAACAAAATGTACGCCCTTTTTTTCCCACAAATAGAGCTTTCTTTTGGTGGTATTTGATCACCTGTGCGATTTTATTTTTTTGCGCTATAAACAAAAAAACAGCGACAATTTTGAAAAAAAAAAAAAAACAATATTTTTCAGATTCTGCTATATGACATTCTCAAAAAAAGAATTTAAAAATCAAAATTTTTTAACACTTTAGGCCAATTTGTTTTTTGCTACAAATTTTTGGTTAAAAAAAAGAAAAAAATCGCAATAATCGTATTTTGATTGGTTTGCGCAAAAGTTATCGCATTTACTAACTACGGGAAAGATTTATGTCATTTTTATTTTATTTTTTTACTAGTAATGGCGGCAATCTGCGATTTTTTGCGGGACTGCGACATTGCGGCGGACAGATTGGACCCCAAACTGACATTTTTGACACTTTTTTTGGGGGGACCTGTGACATGACTACAGTAATCAGTGCTAAAAATATGCTAATTACTGTAATAATGACACTGGCAGGGAAGAGGTTAACACTGTTGGTGATCAAAGGGTTAAATGTATGCCTCATGCTTACTGACGTGTGGGGGGGAGGTTCTGTGACCGAGACAGAGATCGCAGGTTCAGCTATGCTGAATCCTGTGATCTCCTCCTGTCTGTCACTGAGAAGACCCGCCTGCTTTGTTTACATAAGCAGGCGGGTCTTCTCACCGTCTCCACGATGATCAGGGAAGGGAGGCGGCAATCGCCGCCTCTCCTTCCCCGGCCTGACTCCCGCTGTGTCTAAACACAGCGCGAACAGGGCTGCGGCGGCACGCGCACATGTACTCCAGCGATATAGGTCTATGTTGCTGGACCCAGGAAAGCCGCACTGCCGCAGTAGGATTACTGTGAGCAGCCGGCAAGTGCTTAATCACCCTTGCCAGTGATAAATGGTTTGTCTAATACATGTAAGCGGATCCATTCTGCTGGAGAGCTTGAGCTTGTGAAAAAAAAACAGGCTGGATCACCAGATGAAAATAGAAGAAAGAACGCCTAAAAAAGAAACCAATGCAGCCAATGTAAGCTGCAATATAATAATTGTTTGCTTTTGGGTTTAATACTGCTTATCCATGAATCCAAAAGTAATATTCTTCGCTTTTGACACGCAACTCATAAAAAGGATACATAGCACAGCCTGAGATATGGGAAGCCACTGACTGTAAATTGCATTCACATGGACTTTGGGGTCAGAATGCCGCGATTCACGAGGGTTGATTTTCAAACCCAGTGATTGAACTATTTTGTCTATTTTCTCTTTCTCCCTAAAAGAAAAGAACAGATACAACAGTTACACAAGAAGATACAATAATATGTACAGACATTTTCAGCTAGAAATGCTTTGCATATTACTGACCTCTTCATGACCGCATCATACAGACTCCATATGTTATCCAATATAAGCTGCACAAATAAAGGTTTCTTCCCCTTGCTCTGTAAATGAGGAAAATAACAGAATTTAAAGGAAAAATAAAGCAGATTTCAAGAAAACAAGTATTTTTAGTTACTACAGCAGACTATAATAACCTCTTTCCACCCACGTAACGCATATGTGCAGCGGTAAAGAGGGTGGGTTAGCCATGTACACCTAATAGGAAATGAGCAATAGATCATGTGACCTTGTGGCTGGCTTTAAAATGTACGTACTGGAAAGCCGGAGATCCGTCTGTGATAATGCCCAGTGGGGGGAGCGAAACGCGTCGACGCAATTTCTGGCTGACAGTAACGCCGGCAATGTCACTTCTGGTCTGAGTGGAACACAAATGGGAAGGTGCACACCGCGGCGTTCTCACAGGATACGGACCCTAGTTCACACAGCACAGGCCTGATGTCAAGGAATATAAGCATATGCGAATACATACCTGATGCTTTGTAAGTGTTACTCTGCTTCTATCCTATTCAATTTTTGAAGGTATTACACTATTGGATTTCTCTGTCTTCCTTGCCCTGAGTGAAGTCCATTGGGGGACCATAGAAAGTACCAATATCTCTCTTGCCCTGCGTGACGTTTATAGAGGAATTTCAAGAAGTGACAACACTTACCAGTTTAAGTTTTATTGACCCACATGCAGTATTGCTAGGGGGTCCATAGTATCTGGTAAGTGTACTCACAGGTGGGGTGCGGATCACAACAGATTGCATAAGGAGTCACGGATTGGTACCATTTACTTAGAAGAGAGCACTGTGCATGGAATATATTCCTTCATTGGATACATGCTAATTTTGGACATTTAATATTTGTGTTGATTTTTACATTTTTTGCACAGACATGTCACTGGAAACATGCTTGCCATTATTTTGGTTTGATTTTCACAATTTTTGGGGGAATATTTGCTTGATAGAAACATTACACATGAGATTTTTCGCAAAAAAAAAAAAAAAAATGTTTTTGAGCACAAAAGGTTTATGTAGAGTGAATATTCATCTTTTCACTGTTTTGCGCTGTTATTTGTTTCTTCTTTAGCACCCACATGCCACACATACACATCCATGGACGTCCATGGTTTCTGTGCTCAATGCTTGCTACCAGCACAGTGACTAAGCTGTCCCAGCCAGATCCTGGTCTCTAGTAATTATCAGGAGACGGTTCAGGAGAAGTTCAGAAGAAAAAGAGCAGAAAAGGTACCAAAAAAAAAAAAAAATTTATATATATATATATATATATATATATATATATACATACACACAAAAATGAGGGGGTGGGGTGTACTATTGTTTAAGACAGAGTTGCTTTTTGCCTGGAACTCCGCCTTAATTAAAGGTTATACTTTTAAGTATTTGTGTGGTCTCTCTTTGCACATCTCAAATACTAAATACCTAAACTATCACGCAACTGTGATAAAACAGCTACATACAATAGATACAATGCTCCCAGCAAGCACGTCTGTTATTAAATAATTGGGTCAGCATGAAGGAACATTAAGCATGGAGTTAGGCTTTGACATCTTTAACATGTATATCTAGAAAAATATATACAGTGTATATTAAAGAGATAGCATTCTCCTCTAAAGCAGAATTAAACCCAAAACCAAAAATGTAATCTGTTGAAGCTCTGCAATCAGATGAGGTGGCTGCATTAGTTTCCTTTTTTTAGCCTTTTTTCCCCTCTGTTTTCATGTAATGAACTGGCCAAAAACACACCTCCAGTATTAGAGTGCCCCCACTCTGGAGGAAATAGAACAGGGGGCACCTTTGGACAGGAGAATTGTTAATATGGCGGGAGGGAAGTGTTAAATGGACTAGCAGATTTAGATACACTAACAAATTGAAGCCAAACTCCAGCTCTTTTTAGGCTTCTTTCACACGGTCCGCCTCCGCAGGCGGATCCGTGTTGCTCAGCGGGGATCGATCCGCGATCCCCGCTGAGCCGGGCGGATGACAGCTCCGTCTCCGCTTGCAGAGCGGAGAGGGAGGTGTCTCAGCACCCGCTGCCCTCTATGGGGGATCGGATGAGAGTGGACCGCTTGTCCGTTCTCATCAGATCCGCTCCGCTCCAATTACTGAACGGATGGAAAGATAGGGTTTCCATCCGTCCAGATTTCAGCACAGGATCGGATGCAGATGGCAGCGGAGGTGACCTCCGCTGACACCCGCTGCCCAATAGAGCTGCATGGAGGATCCGATCAGATCCGCCTAAAAAACTGACAGGCAGATCTGATCGGACCGCCCGTGTGAAAGAGCCCTTAAGCAGTTACAGTAAACAGTTTATTTTTCCTTTAGATTCGGTTTACACTGGGGCGGCAAGACTACGGTACTTGTACTACTTCGGGGGCGACTTGTGCATTCCCATGCACCATGACTTCGGAGGGACTTGCAGGGACTTCACATAATGGAAGTCTATGCAAGTCGCTCCGAGGTCACCCCGAAGTAGTACAGGACCCTTTTTCTTAGTCGGAGCGACTTGTGTCGCTCCTATTAGAACGGGTCCTGTAGCAGTCAATGGACCGACAAGTCGCGCTGGCGTAAATCGGTTCTTGGGGATTAAGGTTTTACATAAATAAATAAAAGCTGATCATTGTAAGCACTCCTGTTCGCAGTAAATGGTATTTTCAACCCTGTCAACGATACATCTGCAGGACAGCTTGTTCAGTTGAAAAACAACAGACTTACTGGCCAGATCACCAGGTTAAAATAAAGGAAAGAAGCCTAAAGAAGAAAAGCAATGCAACCATCATATCTAAGAATAGGTAAGCTGCAATATAATAAATGATTGTTTTGGGGTTTAATAACACTTTAACCACTTGCCGACTGCCTAACGCCGATCTACGTCGGCAGTCAGCCCCTCACAGGCAAAGTGACGTAGGGCTACGTCACTAGCCTGTGAGGGTCTAGGGAGCGAGCGCGCGCCCCCGGAGGCGCGCTCCCGCTCCCGCGTGGTCACGGACCCCCCCGCGCGTGTGACCGGCGGACCCGATGGGAGAGGGAGAATGTCAGGCAGCTTGTGTAAACAAGCCACCTGTCATTCTCCTTGCTGTTAGGATACTGATCACTCGGATCTAGTATGTAGATCCGTTGATCAGTGTCCATACAGCTCAAGCCCCAGCCAATCACAGTAGAAAGCACGCCCCTAGGGATACACACAGCCCCTCCCTCCCAAATAAAGTTAACCCCTTCACTACCAGTGTATTTTTACCGTAACAGTGCATATATATAGCACTGATTACTGTAGAAATGTCACTGGTAACCCCAAAAGTGTCAAAAATGTCAGTCAAGGGTCCGATCTGTCCGCCCCAATGTCGCAGTACCGCAAAAAAAAAAATCGCAGATCGCCGCCATTACACGTTAAAACAAAAAAACAACAAAAATGACAGAAATCTTTCCCTTTGTTAGTAAACGCGATAACTTTTGCGCAAACCAATCAAAATACGCTTTTTGCGATTTTTTTTACCAAACATAGGTAGCATAAAACAAATTGGCCGAAAAAGTAAAAAAAATTTGATTTTTAAATTTTTTTTTTGGGGAATTTCATATAAAAAAATGTGAAAAATATTGCTATTTTTGCAAAATTGACGCTCTTTTTTTGTTTATAGCGCGTGATCAAAAAATCGCACAGGTGATCAAATACCACCAAAAGAAAGCTCTGTTTGTGGGAAAAAAAGGACGCCAAATTCGTTTAGGTACAGCGTCGCACGACCGCGCAATTGTCCGTTAAAGTCACGCAGTGCCGAATCGCAAAATACCCCCTGGTCGGAATGGGGGTAAAATCTTCCGGGGCTTAAGTGGTTAAAGAAGGTATCCATACTAGTTAAAATACATGCATGACAAGCAAAACGCCATTACATTTTTTAAACAAATGAATTCCATTGTAATTGTTCTATATGAAGAAAAACATTATTATAAGAATGAGAACAAAAATCTTTATTTGTGTGGAAGCAATGATATGTAAAATATCCGATTACATTTGTCACCCAGTAAGGATAGGTGTTCTGTGATAGTCATTTCCTACGCGGATCGTTGTTGCATGTATACAAAAGAAGCCAAATGAAATGTGTTTTTAGAGAAGGAATCTCTCTCCGGGACATGAGAAAGGAAACACATGTCTTCTCATATACACTCTTTGTTCAGTACTGTTTGCCATACACAGATCTAGACTTGGGCTGCAGGCCACAGAAATGAGAAATCTCCATGGAAAACATTAGCTCTGCTATTTTTACCAGAATGGTGACAAAGGCCATTTACAGAAGCCATCAATCACCACAAATGTAGCTTGCAGCTTATATTAACACTGGTTGCCACTCTAAAAAACCATTAGCGAAAAAAAGAAAATACTAGATACAACATTTCATTCACACAAACATCAAAAGGCAAAGCCGTAAGAAGTCCAATCATAGGGACATTCTTCATTTAAAGATACAATCTTAATAATCCAGGAGAAAAACAAAAATAAGTACTAACATGCAAAGAGCACAGTATAAAAATACACATTCATAGGATCAGGAAAGAAAGATTGATGGTACAGAAAAAAAACAAAAAAACTTGGTTTAAAGAGGTTGTAAACCCATGAAACTTTTTTTTTTTTTTTTGCAACCTGAAAGACAAACACATAATGAGCTAGTATGCATCGCATACTAGCTCATTATGAAATACCTAAGAACGAGCCCCCGCCGTACCGCCCGCTTACCTGTATGACAAGCGGCATGTCCAGTCACCCGTCTTCCGGGATCGCGGCATCCGGCTATCTGATTGGCCGGAGCTGCGGTGACGTCACTCCCGCGCACGTGTGCGGGAGCCGATGGTCACAGCACAGGGCTCTGAAGGAACGGCACCAGCGGCATTTCCTTCAGAGCGCATGCGCCAGTGACGTCACTGGCTGCATGTAAGGTAAATATCTCCTAAACGGTGCATGTTTAGGAGATATTTACAGTACCTATAGGTAAGCCTTAATATAGGCTTACCTATAGGTACAAGTGTCAGAGGAGGGTTTACTTCCTCTTTAAGGCAATGCAAATCACAGCATTCCTTAACATCGGAAGCTGTACCTGAAGCTTGCCTAAATGAAAACAAACTAGCACTAAGGCTAGGAATTATTTCACCATACCCGAAATAACCTGTAATCTTATTATCTCCCTAAAGTGGTATTAACCACTTGACCTCCGGAACTTTTTACCCCCTTCATGACCAGGGCATTTTTTGCTATTCAGCACTGCCAGTTAATACTTTAAATTGATATAATTTTTTTTACCACAAATAGAGCTTTCTTTTGGTAGTATTTGATCACCACTGTGTTTATTATTTTTTATTATACACTGCTCAAAATATTAAAGGAACGTTTTTTAATCAGAGTATAGTTTTAAGTCAATTAAACTCCTGGGATATTGATCTGGTCAGTTAAGTAGCAGAGGGGGTCGTTAATCGGTTTCAGCTGCTTTGGTGTTCATGAAATTAACAAAAGGTGCACTAGATGGGCAACAATGAGATGACCTCCAAAACAGAATGGTTTTACAGGTGGAGGCCACTGACATTTTTTTCCCTACTCATCTTTTCTCCCTGTTTTTCCCAGTTTTAGAATTTGGCTAGGGTTTGTGTCACTACTGGTCGCATGAGGCAATACCTGGACCCTATAGAGGTTGCACAGGCAGTCCAATTCCTCCAGGATGGCACATCAATACGTGCCATTGCCAGAAGGTTTGCTATGTCTCCCAGCACAGTCTCAGGAGCATAGAGGAGGTTCCAGGAGACAGGCAATTACTCTAGGAGAGCTGGACAGGGCTGTAGAAGGTCCTTAACTCATAAGCAGGACCGGTATCTGCTCCTTTGTGCACAGAGGAACAGGATGAGCACTGCCAGAGCCCTACAAAATGACCTCCAGCAGGCAACTGGTGTGAATGTCTCTGACCAAACAATCAGAAACAGACTTCATGAGGGTGGCCTGAGGGCCCAACATCCTCTAGTGGGCCCTGTGCTCACTGCCCGGCACCATGGAGCTCAATTGGCATTTTCCATTGAATGCCAAAATTGACAGGTCTGCCATTGGTGCCCTCTGCTTTTCACAGATGAGAGCAGGTTCACCCTGAGCACAATGGACAGATGTGAAAGGGTCTGGAGAAGCCGTGGAGAACGTTATGCTGCCTGTAATGTCGTTCAGCATGACTGGTTTTGGCGGTGGGTCAGTGATGGTCTGGGGAGGAATATCCATGGATGCATAGACCTCTACCGGCTAGACAATGGCACCCTAACTGCCATTAGGTGTCAGGTTGAAATCCTTAGACCCTACCCTAGTGCAGTGGGTCCTGGGTTCCTCCTGGTGCACGACAATCCCTGGCCTGAGAGTATGCAGCCAGTTCCTGGAGGATGAAGGAATTGATACCATTGAATGGCCCCCACACTCGCCTGACCTAAATCCAATAGAACACCTCTGGGACAATATATTTCGGTCCATCCGACGCGGCCAGGCTGAACCTCAGTCTGTTCAGGAGCTCAGTGATGCCTTGGTCCAGATCTGGGAGGAAATACCCCAGGACATCATCTGTCGTCTCAAAAGGAGCATGCCCCGACATTATTAGGCATACAAGCATGTGGGGGGCCATACAAACTACTTAGTACCATTTTGAGTTGCTGCAATGAAATTTCAGCAAAATGGACTAGCCTGCTGCATCAATGTTTCACTTTGATTTTTGGGGTCTTTGAATTCAGCCCTCTGTAGGTTGATCTTTTTTTTCATCAAACGATGTGGCATCCTTTCATTCCTAACACATTACCCAGTCCATATCAGTATAAATATCCAGCATGATATGTTTCCCCATTGAGATCTGATGTGTTTTCAAAGTGTTCCTTTAATTTTTTTTGAGCAGTGTATGAACTAAAAAAAAAGACTGAAAATTAAAAAAAAAAAAAAATTATTTTTTCTACTTTCTGTTATAAAACATATCCAATAAAATCAAATTTCTTCACAAATTTAGGCCAACATTTATTGTGCTACATGTATTTGATAAAAAAAAAATCTCAAAAAGTGGTTTATGGGAAAGTTATAGCATCCACAAACTATGGTATATATACTGGAATTTACACAGCTATAGACAGTATACTAGTACCGGCTGTGGGGGCAATCTGGCACTAACTGACATTGGCTGGGAGGGACACTAACTGACATTGACATCGCTAGTGACACTAATACAGTGATCAGTGATAATATTGTACACCCCACACTGTAGTAATGGCACTAATGGGTGACAGGAGTGATCCGAGGGAAATCAAGGGGTTAATTGTGTGCCTAACAAGTATATGTGTGCTGCTTTTACTCTCAGGATCTGGCTGTCTTTTCTCCCTGAACTCAGAGTTGACCTCCAGAGGGAGAAGAAACAGCCAGATCCCTGTTCTGTGTGTTTGTAAACACAGAACCCTATGCTGTGTATGTGTATACCTACTAATCGGCTGTGGCCAGCCAACATTTTTGTGACATAAATAAAGGCGTCTGCTTAAGGCCCCTTTCACACTGAAATCTTGTGATTTTGACGCGACTTTGACTGGACTTGAAGCAATGCCTGTGTAATCTCGAGGTCTATGGACCTCAAATTGCATTAAAGTTGGACCAAAGTACTGCACAGACTACTTTGAAGTTGCTGTGACTTGAAGTCGCACAGATATGAATGGTACTCATTGGAAATCATGGGGTACGACTTGTCATGCGACTTTGCAGTCCCAAGTCGCACAAGTGTGAAAGGGGCCTAATTATTGAATTAAACCAGTGAAGCTGCCCCATTAGTAAGAACAAAGGAGTATCACTTTATAAACAATATAACCAGTTCAGCTCTTTGGGCGTATCCTCTACATCCAAGAGAGTGAACTTTTGATCACAGGCTAATGGCTGCAGCAGAAGCCTGGGTGGGTTTTGAAGAGCCGGCAACCGGCTTCAAAGTTACATAGTTAGTCAGGTTGAAAAGAGACACAAGTCCATCTGGCTCAACCAATAAAAAACAAAAAACAGCAAAGAAAACACAACCATACAATCCCATATACACAATTCTATACCTGCAGTTAATCCAGAGGAAGGCGAAAAAAGTGAAAGTGATGCAGTAGCTCCATAGCTGCTGGCCACTTTCACACAGGGTGACCCCCACCCCCTCCTGTCGGCAGGCCTGCCCTCCTTTCGTGGTTACCATGGTTACCGTGCTGTCCCGTGCTCTCCGACACCAACACCGGGAACACATCCACCGGCAAGGAGAGAGAGACTGCAGTGAGACCGAGGCAAATCCATGCCTCAATCTCACCTGCAAACAATGAAAACGGAAGTGACATCACTTCCGGTTTCATATGCACACTTTCCCAGCCAAAAGCCAGGGGACACATCTAACCAAGCTGATCTGTGCTTGTTTAGATGGTGTGAAGTGCAGGGGAGACATTGGGGTCTATAAGACCCCTAATGTCTCTAAAAAGAGTACCTGTCACCTGCCCAAAGCTATCATATAGGGGTTTATGAACATCATGTAAAAGTAAATTAAAAAAAAAAAAAAAGAAAATTATAATAAAACATATAAAAAAAATAATTCCCAAAACCCCCGTTGCCCCGCACACCTGTGAAAACGCAAGCCCAAGGAGTCTACGTGTATGTAAACCACGCTCGCACCACACATGACATATCGCCACGAATGTCAGAGTGAGAACAATAATTCTAGCACAAAAGCTCCTAGTTAACTCTAAATTGATGAGCTATAATTGCTTTTAAAGCGTCGCATATAGAAATTTTTCAGACCATAGATATTGGCGATATCGCGGGCCCACGCAATTTTAAAACATGGAAGGTTAGGTATTTATTTACTTGATGCAAGCTTATCTTTTAGATTTTAACCAAAAATGGATATTCTATGGTGTGATTTTGCACAAAAAATTTATTTTATTATATTTTTTCAAGAAAATTTGCGTTTAAAAAAACAGTTATGCAAATATCTTGTGAAGCAAAAATTTGCAACTATCATCTTTTTATTCTACAGGTCCTCTGCTTTCAGAAAATATATAATGTTCTTGGGGTTTATGTAATTTTATTGCCAAGATTTTTACATACATGCGACAAAGAAAAAAAATTGCTCTGAAGCGGAATTGGATAAAGAAAAAAAGCAAAGCTCTAACATCCATGAATACAGTAAACCATAATTCATAAAAAGTAGATTCATAAAGTGAAAATTATACAGGGCTTCCTGTAGACGCGATCAGCGAAACTAGTTGAGGCCCCTAGGTGTTGTCACTTCCTGTTCCAGTGTGATGTCACGTCCGGCCCGAACGTCCAGCCGTTGGAATGCACATCGGTCACCAAGCAGTGCGGTGGTGCTGGATGTAAGACAGGCTGTTAAGTATATTATGGGTGTTAGCGCCTTGCCTTTTTTTCCTTTATACAGCTAAAATCATTGGCTGTAACCTGCTCACAAACGTATGCCGTGTCCAATCACAGCACAGGTCAACAGAGGTCACCCGAAAATCAGGGAGTGGATAGCAACATAGAAGTAAAGGTACTGTTATCAGGGGGGGGGCAAGAGGTTAAACTCAAAAACAAAAATGTAATATATTGTTGCTTACCAATTTTTAGATGTGGTAGCTGCATTGGTTTTCTTCTTTTAGGTTTTCTATGCAGTAAGGTAAAAAACCTTCTGCATGCAGCTTCCACTGTAGCCCCCATAAATACTTACTGGAGCCTGATCCTGATCCAGCGATGTCTCGCTCCTTATTGGCTAAGATACGGCATCATGCGCCATTGGCAACCACTGCTGTCAGTCAGAGCCAATGAGACGGGAGTGGAGCCGAGCCCCACTCTGTGCCTTATGGACACACAGAGCAGGACTCGGGAACAAGAACACGAGTGCCCCCATAGCAAGTGACTTGGTATAGGGCACCAGGCTGGAAGGAGGAGCCAGGAGCACCAGCAGAGGACCCCAGAGAGGAGGATCAGGGCTGCTCTGTGCAAAACCATTGCACAGAGCAGGTAAGTATAACATGTTTGTTATTATAAAACAAAAAATAATCAAACCTTTAATATAACTTTGAAATAGAAGCTTTAACCACTTAAGCCCCGGAAGATTTTACCCCCTTCCTGACCAGGGCCTATTTTGCGATTCGGCACTGCGTGATTTTAACGCACAATTGCGCGGTCGTGCGACGCTGTACCCAAATGAAATTGATGTCCTTTTTTTCCCCACAAACAGAGCTTTCTTTTGGTGGTATTTGATCACCTGTGCGATTTTTTTGATCATGCGCTATAAACAAAAAAAGAGCGTCAATTTTGCAAAAATAACAATATTTTTACATTTTTTTATATGAAATTCCCCCCCCCAAAAAAAATGTAAAAATCAAAATGTTTTAACATTTTGGGCCAATTTGTTTTCTGCTACATATGTTTAGTAAAAAAACAAAAAAAAACAAATCGCAAAAAGCATATTTTGATTGGTTTGCGCAAAAGTTATTGCGTTTACTAACTAAGGGAAAGATTTTTGTCATTTTTGTTGTTTTTTTTTTTTTTAACGAGTAATGGCGGCGATCTGCGATTTTTTTTGCGGGACTGCGACATTGCGGCGGACAGATCGGACCCTTGACTGACATTTTTGACACTTTTGGGGGTACCAGTGACATTACTACAGTAATCAGTGCTATACATATGCATTGTTACTGTAAAAATGACACTGGCAGGGAAGGGGTTAACTTTATTTGAGAAGGAGGGGTTAAGTGTGTCCCTAGGGGCGTGTTTCTTACTGTTATTGGATGTGGCTGTGTGTGTAACTACAGAGAAATATGATCCTGCATAGCAGGACCGTATGATCTCTGCACTTACACAGGGGAGAATGACAGGCGGCTTTGTTTACATTTGCCGCCTACCTTTCTCCCGCTGTACCAGACGATCACGAGTGAGCGGCGGACATCGGGTCTGCCGCTCACACGCGCGGGGGGGGGGGTCCGTGAACGAGTGGGGGCGGGAGCGCGCGCTCGCCCCCTAGAGCCTCACAGGCTAGCGACGTAGTACTACGTCACTTTGCCTGTGAGGGGCTGACTGCTGACGTAAATAGTCGTGCGACGGTCTGCAAGAGGTTAACACTTGACCCTTATCCAAGCACTGAAACTTGCACCCAAGCATCTAGCAAGTACTCACACAAATCTAACCTAGCCCCAATCAATGCCTTCTGTCACACTGCCCAATCTTTTCGGAAAAGTACCCTATTCAGTGTTGAAGCTGTCAATACTAAAAAACCTAACAGGCACTGCATGGAAATTGAAGGGTGCCAATAAGGTGAGTATGGTCTAATATTCCATTTGACTGAAGTGCACCTTTCTAAAAACATTATAAATTATATTATACATTATAGATACCACTTTTTTTTATAAGTGAGCACCTAATCTCTGTTCTTGAAAAATAGGATCACTTATCCAAGTAGGGCATAGTGTTATAAGGCCAACATACCTAAAAAATAGAAAACAAAAAGAACCCCCCACAGGGAATGGGACTTTAAGGCCAAAACAACACTAAAGTGTGATTAAAACATGTATTTATTAACCACTTCCCGCCCGCCCTATTACAAATTGACGGCGGGAATGTGGTTGAGTTATCCTGACTGGACGTCATATGACGGCGGCAGGATAACACCGCTCTGGGCACCCCCCGGGGGCGCGCAGAGCGGCGATCGGTGATGCGAGGTGTCAGTCTGACACCCTGCATCTCCGATCTCGGTAAAGAGCCTCTGACGGAGGCTCTTTACCATGTGATCAGCCGTGTCCAATCACGGCTGGTCACATAGTAAAACAGGAACAGCCGTTGATCGGCTTTCCTTAGTTCGTGCCTGACAGGCACGAGTAAAGGAGCGCCGATCGGCGGCTCCCCTGACAGGGGGGGGGGTCGGCACTGGTAATCAGATCATTGATTACCAGTGCAGACCCTCGGGGGGGGATGCCACTAGATCCACCAGGGATGCCCACTATGACCCCAGGGATGCCCACTATGACCCCAGGGATGCCCACTATGGCCACCAGGGATGGCAATCAGGGCTCAGGGAGCCCCCCATTGCCCTCCCCATCAGTGATGCCCACCAGTGTCCTCCCTATCAGTGCTGCCCACAAGTGCCCATCATTGCCATCCTTTAGTGTCGCCCACCAGTGCCCATTATTGCCCACCAGTGCCGCCTATCAGTGCCCATTAGTGCCCATCAGTGCCGCCCGTCAGTGCCGCCCATCAGTGCCCACCAGTGCTGCCTATCAGTGCCCATTAGTGCCCGTCAGTGCCACCTATCAGTGCCCGTCAGTGCCGCCTATCAGTGCCCATCAATGCCGCCTATCAGTGCCCATCAATGCCGCCTATCAGTGCCCAGCAGTGCCGCCTATCAGTGCCCAGCAGTGCCGCCTATCAGTGCCCACCAATGCTGCATATCAGTGCTACCTATCAGTGCCACATATCAGTGCCTATCAGTCCCGCCTATCAGTGCCGCCTATCAGTGCCACCCCATCAGTGCCACCCCATCATTGCCTCCTCATCAGTGCCTGTCAGTGCAGTCTCATCAGTGCTCATCAGTGCAGGAAAAAACTTATTTATTTACAAAATTGTATAACATAAACAAAAAAACTTTTTTTTTTTTCAAACTTTTCTGTCTTTTTTTATTTGTTTAGCAAAAAGTAAAAATCGCACAGGTGATCAAATACTACCAAAAGAAAGCTCTATTTGTGGGGGGGAAATGATATAAATTTGGTGTAAGTACAGTGTTGCATGACCGCGCAATTGTCATTCAAAATGCAACAGCGCTAAAAGGGGAAAATTGGCCTGGGCGGGAAGGGAGGGAAGTGCCCGGTATTAAAGTGGTTAATTAATAAATACATGTTTTAATCACACTTTAGTGTTGTTTTGGCCTTAAAGTCCCATTCCCTCTGGGGGGTTCTTTTTGTTTTCTAATCTCTGTTCTCAGTTGAATAAGGGGCTTAGAAAGCTGAGGGTGAAGAAGCAGTAGTACATTGATCTTCCCAGTGAATGGCTGTGTGTCAGCAGAAGACTGATCATTGGAGGACAGGCAGGTTGTTCTCTCAGCACAGCCAGAAAACTGTTGACACGGAGATGGACGAGGTCAGTTCAGAACAGGAGAGCGAGGGGACTGGCAGGATCAGCAGATATTTTACACAAAGGAAGCAATACAAAGACAACAGGATACTTTTTTGAACACAAGTACATAGTACAAGAGGCACATATCAGAAATATGACATGTTGGGTTAACATATCCTTTGTCATAGAAAACTGATTCTAGCTAAACTTTATGGACTGTTTAAAATCAAGAATGATTACAGGCAGTTCCCAGATTACAAAGATAGGGACTGTAGGTTTGTTAAGTCGAATTTGTTTGCAAGTCAGAACAGGTAAATTTTTGAGTTGAACTCCAGTCAAAAAAATACATTTTATGTTTTTTTGGATAGCATAGGGAAGTGTTAACACCCCTGTAACATTTGTTTTTCTGTCTGTGCCCCTGTTTAGAAGATTTCCCCTCACTTTCTGTCCCTATGACAATTGGATTTTGACATTTTTGGGTTGTTGTGGAAACAAGGATTGGTGGAACAGCTCCATTGGAAATGCCTTTTTTCCACAATAAGTCTTACAGGAGTGAATTTCCCTTCCTAAGGGTAGATTTCTCCTCACTTCCTGTTGTCTCCGTTTGTAAGTAGGAGTTCCTTTGTATGTCGGATGTTTTTAACCCGGGGACCGCCTGTACACAGACTTTTGTTTCAGGTACTTTCGTACCTGAGGCCCACTAAAAGACACAATGAAGGTGGATTCTGCGGGAAGTACGGCTACTTTCAAAAGATTCTTGGACGTACATCTCAAGGATCAGAACATTAAGACCGCATTCACACTGAAGCGGCACGACTTCGGGGGCGACCTGTGAAGTCGCCTGCAGCGTAACTTCGGCACGACTTGCACGGACTTCATAAAATGAATGTCTATGCAAGTCGCTCCAGGTCGCCCCAAAGTAGTACAGGACCCTTTTTCTAAGTCGGAGCGACTTGTGTCACTCCTATTAGAACCGTTCCTGTACTACACAATGGACCGCGACGGTGCACGACTTGTCAGGCTGACCAAGTCGCCTAACAAGTCATATTAGTGTGAATGGAGACTAAGGGGTATGAGAGATGATTACGGCCACACACATCTACACAGGTTGAACTGGATGGACTATTGTCTTTATTCAACCTCAACAACTATGTAAACTATGAAATTCATCTGTAATGAGCTGACTTACCTGGGCTCCCTTCATGATCTTCTTGGCTTTGGCATTCAGATAGAAATCTCCCCAAAGTGTCTTCAGCAATACGGTAGATTTGATCCCAACCTTCTGGCTGTATAGCTGTGCAAACTGCTCAATTCTAGGACAAACATAAGAGAGCCTCAGTTAAAAAGATGTCCATTTGTTCTCTGGTGTAAAAAAACATCACATGAGAGTAAAAGATTAACATATACGTTTTAGTTAGCCAATACTTTGATCTTTTTTTTTGGTTTTCAACCAGAAGGTTGAATGAAAAATGATGATTAGATTCCTTCATCCACACATTTAAAGGTTTTTATTTTTTGTGCTATAAACAAAAAAAGACCAGCATTTTTTAAGTAAAAAAAAAAAAAAGTTGTGGCGGATAATTGGACACTGACACTTTTGACACTTTGACGGAACCAGTGACACTAAGGCTCCATGTACACGGGACGTTGTTAAAAGTCCTTTTGAATGCTGGAATTTTTAGGACGTTTGAAACGTCCGTTCGGTCGCGTTTGTACCCGCGTTTAGCGGGCGTTTAGCAGTGCTTGCGGGAGTTTGCGTTTAGAAGCGTTCCTAGAGGTCAAAAAAATTATTCCCCTTTAAAATGGAAAAACGCGAACGCTAAACGCGGGTCATCGCGTTCAGACGCGTTTGTGCGTTTGAAACGCCGGGAAACACGCGTTCAAACGCAAATAATTGCGTTCTAAAAACAGTACCTGAACGCAACTGCCTGCAAATGACTGTAAACGACCTGGTGTACATGGACAGATAAGATAAAATGTAGATGGGTTCAGGGGCTTCTGAAAAAAACGCGCAACTGCTCCTAAACGGCCATTTCCAGCGTCCCGTGTACATGGAGCTTAATACAGTGATCAGTGTTAAAAATATGCACTATCACTGCAATAATGACACTGGCTGGTCTTCCTTCCAGGTTTGCAATACATTGCGTGAAACATTGGCAGAATGAAGACTCTTGGCCAAAAGGTGACGTTGGAATGCAGAAAAAGCCCAGATTAACCACTTTACCACCGGAGGATTTTGCTGTCTTACATCCAGGCCACTTTTTAGCGATTCAGCACTGTGCGAATTTAACTGACAATTGCGCGGTCATGCAACGCTGTACCCAAACGAAATTTACGTCCTTTTTTTCCCACAAACAGAGCTTTCTTTTGGTGGTATTTGATCACCTCTGTGCTTTTCATTTTTTGCGATATTAATAAAAAAATGCGACAATTTTGAAAAAATAACAATATTTTTCTACTTTAAAAGTTAAAAAATATCCAATATATTAAATTTTTGTCATATATTTAGGCCAAAATGTATTTAGCTACATGTCTTTGACAAAAAAATTCTCAATGAGCGTTTTTTTAACCGCTTTAAGACCGCAAGATTTTACCCCCTTCCTGACCAGGCCATATTTTGCGATTCGGCACTGCGTTACTTTAACGGACAATTGCGCGGTCGTGCGATGCTGTACCCAAATTAAATGTATGTCCTTTTTTTCCCCACAAATAGAGCTTTCTTTTGGTGGTATTTGATCAACTGTGCGATTTTTACTTTTTGCGCTATATACAAAAAATAGCCACAATTTTGAAAAAAATAAAATTTTTCACATTTTTTTATATGAATTTCCCCCCAAAAAAAATTAAAAATCAAAAATTTTTTAACTTTTTTTGCCAATTTGTTTTCTGCTACATATTTTTTGTAAAAAAAAAATCGTAATAAGCGTATTTTGATTGGTTTGCGCAAATGTTATCGCAGCTACTAACTATGGGAAATTTATGTCATTTTTATTGTTTTTTTTTTTTAACTAGTAATGGCGGCGATTTTGTTTTTGTAGGACTGCGACATTGCGGTGGACAGATCGGACCCTTGACTGACATTTTTGACACTTGGGGGTACCAGTGACATTACTGCAGTAATCAGTGCTATAAATATGCAATGTTACTGTAAAAATGACACTGGCAGGGAAGGGGTTAATTTTTATTGGTGATCAAGGGGTTAATGTATGCCTGGTGCTTACTGACTTGTGTGGGGGGAGGTGACTGAGTGACACAGGGACAGATCGCAGGTTCAGCTATGCTGAACCCTGCAATCTGACCTGCCTGTCACTTAGGAGAGCCGCACGCTTTGTTTACACAAGCGGGCGGATCTGCACACTCGATCACCGACGATCGGGGAAGAGCAGCTGTGATCACCGCCGCTCCTCCCCTGGCCCGACTCCCGCTGTAACTGAATACAGCGGGAGCGAGCCTCCGGCGGTACTCGTGCGCCGCCCACAAGGGGAGGAGTCCAGCGACGTAGGTCTACGTCGCTTGACGATAACGAGCCACATTGCCGCAGTAGCAGCAATGTGAGCGGTCGTAAAGTGGTTAAGCATAGGCCATGTGCCAGCAATAGAAGTTTCTATGTAGTACAGGTGTATTCCAGGACCTCATGGTCATAGCACACTTTTATTTTTATTTTATTTATTACAGGTATTTATAGTACTGTCAATTTATGCAGTGCTTCACATATTTATTCTACTTTCACATGAGACCCTGCCCTCAAGGAGCTTACAATCTAGGGCAGTGATGGCGAACCTTTTTGAGCCAGAGCGCCAAAACTGCGACACAAAACCAACCTATTTTTTTCAAAGTGCCAACACTGCATTTAGTAACAGCCACAGAGATAACTGCCGCAAGGGACTCTCGCCAATCCCAGCAACACAGCAACAATGCTTCCTCCGAACAGATGTCCACTCACTCTCGGTTGCCCGTGGCGACGACCGAAACTGGCATTGCAGGGGCAGTATCCTGGCAGCCTCCCTGTCCCCTGGCTCACAGTGTGCTGCTTCAGTCTCTCTCCCTTGCAGCAATGACTCTTTTCTCTCTCTCTCTCTCCAGGTGGTGATGTTGGGCTGGACGTTATACCCATAGTCTTCTGAAATTAAATGTCCCATGGTGCACTTGTCAACCTCCTCATTGGTCCCTGGCTGCAGCCATTAGGGAGGCAGGAGGAATCAGAGCAGGCAGCAATCTCTGCAAGCGCTGCTCTGTCCCTGTCCAGCACTTCTTGACAGAAGAAGGGTGGCGGGAAGGGGAAATACACTAACAGCCCACGCTTGCTTCTCCCCTTGTCACAGCCCTGCTGCATTTCTCACTCCCCTAGCTTTGCCGTGCGGGGGGAGCTGGGCTGGACATTAAACTGGACCCATAGTCTTCCAGGACTACATATCCTATGGTGCACTTGTCAAGCTCCTCATTGGTCTCTGGCTCCAGCCAGTGGGGAGGCAGGAGGAATCAGAGTGGAAGCCGATCTCTGCAAGCACCCCTCTGTCCCTGTCCAGCGCTGCTAGACAGAAGAAGGGGGGTGAGCGGGGGAAAAACACTGACAGCCCACGCCTGCTTCTCCCCTTGTCACAGCGCCACCGCTGTGCGGGGGAGGAAGGATTAGAGAGCGCAGGCATCAGCGGCGGCAGCTTCCCTGTATAGCTGGCGTGCCCACAGAGAGGGCTCTGCGTGCCAGCTGTGGCACGTGTGCCATAGGTTCGCCAACTCACGTTCACACAGTAGGGCCAATTTGGACAGGAGCCTATTAACTTGTCAGTATGTCTTTGGTGTGTGGGAGGAAACCGGAGTGCCCATGGGAAAACCCACGCAGGTACAGGGAGAACATGCAAACTCCAGGCACACATCTTTCACTTTACAGTAAAACCTTGGTTTGAGAGTAACTTGGTTTGAGAGCGCTTTGCAAGACAAGCAAATTTTTAAAATAAATTTTGACTTGATATACAAGTAGCGTCAGGTATAAAAAAGAAGAGAGGAGCCTCTAAAGTGTAGCAATATGGTTACATTTAATGAAGGTTCAATATGTAGCAACTCACATGGGCCTGTTTTAATCATTAGCCATCTAAGTATGCCGGCATCCGGGGTAAAGCTGTCCACATAGACCGTCCTCTGCACAGCCATCTTCATCATCCCTTCCCCGCTGCACTCCACGAGTGATTCAAAGCCTCACTTTCAGATCGCTCTACTGCAGGCTATTCTTCCCGGTCACGATTGCAGACTGACAGTGGTGAGAGTCGGTGGTTCAGAGGACGGTCTATGTGGACAGCTTTACCCCGGATGCCGGCATACTTAGATGCGCCTATTTTAATCATCAACCATGTGAGTTGCTAAATGTTGAACCTTCATTAAATGTAACCATATTGCTACACTTAGATGCGCCTTTCATCTCTCTTATATTCTGTAGCTCTGCTAGATTTTGCTTCTAATCCCCTTGGGAAGGCTGCATATTGTGGATGGACATTTTATGGTTACACAACCAATAACAATCACATTGCTATAGTCTTTGTATATAAACTATAAACTGAAGGACTTGTGGAACGAATCATCCGAGTTTCCATTATTTCTTATGGGGAAATTCGCTTTGATATAAGAGTGCTTTGGATTACAAGCATGTTTCCGGAACGAATTATGCTCGCAATCCAAGGTTTTACTGTATTAGCAAAATTGAAACTGCACATATGAAGAAAATGCATAGGCAAAGGTTATTCCAATGAAAAGCACGTCAAAACTTTCAGTAGATCCAGAGTCGTAGGCAGATTGATACTACGGTTATTTTTGTTTTGGATAAATTGGGATGAGTTAAAAATTCTGGCAGGGTTTGATATCCATCTGACTCTTTTGGGGAGACCTCCTCTCAATTCAATTCCCTGTGACCCCAGGATATGATGGGTCATGCGGTTGTCAGTGAGACAAGCAAGCACAGACGACAACAAAAACATTGGCAGAAATTCTAACCCTTCCTCACTCCACTTAAAATGTGTTGGCAGGGAAATCTTGCCAACAGACGAAGAGGCTCTAACCCCTACCCACTCAAAGATGAAATAAAACATTTTGGCTGGAGTTGGTCCTAAAAATAAATAGTCCCTAGCGGGGTTATTCTGTAAAGTTAAACTTCTGTATATTTAACTATGTTGCTAGTTTACATTTTAGCTTTCACAAAGTCTTCTAGGCTACAAAATTACCGGACCTACAGTAGCTGGAATATGGTATTTATTCGGATAGTAAATCAAAAAACATAATATGAAAAATTACCCCAAACAGCTCTGGATCGCAGAAAACCTGGAAATGATTTAACATTTTTCTTAATAGTACATTTGGCTCTATCATTATGGAACCTTTCATTAAAAAGATCGTTTTCATTAAAGAGACACAAAGGAAGAGTAGATGGATGATGATGACGTGATACCCTCATTACATCATTTATGTCAGGCAAACATCTCTTTGAAACAGTGATTGTTTGGCTGCATCCATCTGGCAAATGGTTTTTAAATTATTTGCCGATGTCTATACAAAAGTCAGAGAATTGGAATCTTTAAAACACACTTTGTGGACATTTTAGGAAGCAAGCATATTTTGTTTTTGAAAGGTTTATATCTACGAGAAATACTCTCTCAGACTCCATTCACACTGCCGCGACTTGTCAGGTGACTTGTCAGCCTGACAAGTTGCGGTCCATCGCGGTCCATTGACCGCTACAGGACCTGTTCTAATAGGAGCGACACAAGTCGCTCTGACTTAGAAAAAGGGTCCTGTACTACTTCGGGGCGACCTCGGAGCGACTTGCATAGACATTCATTTTATGAAGTCCGTGCAAGTCGCGCCAAAGTCGCGGTGCACAGGACTTCACAAGTCGCCCCCAAAGTAGTACAGAGTCGTGCCGCTTCAGTGTGAATGCGGTCTTATTGTGATTAAAGTAATTCTAAAGGCAATTGAAAAAAATAAATAAATAAAAAAAATAACAAACATGTTATACTTACCTGTGCAATTGTTTTGCACAGTGCAGTCATGATCCTCCTTTTTTTGGCTCCCCTGTGGGTGCTCCTGGCTCCTCCCCCTACTAAACATCCCCATAGCAAGCCGCTTTCCCTGGGGGCACTTGTGCGTGCTCGCTCCTGAGCCAGCTCTGTGTGTCCATTGATACAGAGAGCGCAGCTCAGACCCGCCCCCCGCTCTCTCCTCACTGGCTGGAGCCAATGGATCCCACTGCTGCCTCTCTGTCCATAGCAGAAAGAGAGCCGCTGCTCTCGTGCACATCTCTGGATGGAGAATGGGGCTCAAGTATTGAAGGGTTTAATTTCACATACCATCTAGGGCCGCGTTATACATGCTTTTTGTTGGGGTGCTTTCGCCATCTTTTTGTGTTATGTAGCATTTTGGTATCCTGACCCATACCTGAATGGTGGAATGATGAAGGATTAGATGTAGTCCCAGTTATATGATGCTACCTGCCTCTCAGTAGCATCTCTTTTTTTCTTTATTTGCTTATGCAAGTATTTGGGGGGGGGGGGTGCATGCAGGTTTTTTACCTATTGTAGAGAAAAAACCTTTATTATTATTATTATTATTATTATTATTTCAGGTACTTATATAGCGCAATTTACGCAGCGCTTTACATATACATTGTACATTCACATCAGTCCCTGCCCTCAAGGAGCTTACAATCTAAAAGGTCCCCAACTCACATACATACACAGTAGGGCCAATTTTCTTTATACAGGATCCAATTAACCTACCAGCATGTCTTTGGAGTGTGGGAGGAAACCGGAGTACCCGGAGGAAACCCACGCAGGCACAGGGAGAACATGCAAACTCCAGGCAGGTAGTGTCGTGGTTGGGACTCGAACCAGCGACCCTCTTGCTGCTAGGTGAAAGTGCTAACCACTACACCACTGTGCCGCCTTTAGAGCCACTAACGCTATTGCTCGTTAGGTCTAGGGGAAGAGATTATAGGTAGGGGATTAAGGAGAAAATCTTATACCTCACTTAAGTAGGGCCCTTGCAGCCCCTGTGGGCTAATACAGGCTCCTATCACACTCCAACCTCCAAAATGTACAATACGGGGTAAATATACCTACATTTTACATGATGATGCAGCCACTTTGCCCAAAGACCAGAGTTTCTGGCAGAGGAAGAGAGCGATGGAGCCACCTGGGAGTGGAGAAACCGATAACTAAATGACAAACCTATTCTCTTGGATGTCTGATCGTCACTGCAAGGGTGAATTTATTTTTTTTTTTTCTCAATTTACATGGAGTTTGGCTTTAAAAATACACCAAGTATGCAAATAAATCTTCCAGACGTTTAGAAAAACAAGTGTTGACCAGCCCTTAGGACCATGATTTCTTGAAAGGCTTGTGAAGGAAATGCTCTGTGCAGAAAGCCTCAGACTTTTATGACGCTTGGTGTGCATATCAGTCCTATTCTATGACGCTTGGTGTGCATATCAGTCCTATTCTATGACGCTTGGTGTGCATATCAGTCCTAGGGCAGTAATATCACCCACAGTAAAGCTAAATAGTTTAAACTTTACTGGCCTGGAAAGACTAGACAGCCAGAAAATCAAAGTAGTATTCTTCTGGCATTTACCATTGTGACAGATTTCCCTTTTAAGGGAATAGACTTCTTGTTTTCAAAGCGGAGACCTGTCATTAAAAACTGATTATTACATGGACCCTAGCCTAGTCCTAAAATTAGACCACCCAATGGATAGAGCTCATTTGGAAAAAAATATATAAAGCACATGTTCCATTGTGATTCCATGATAAAAACTGTTGTCATGTATTTTTTAACCAAAAAAGAAGGCCATGGAATGTTCAGTTCCCAGGACTGAAAATAATTAGTGACATTATATTTCTGTGACTTACCAACATAACATACTATCAATGGCACTAGACAGGGGTGCCCAATGGGACATATTTATTTTTGCCCTAGTAGCCTAGAAGAACCCTTAGCAGAGGTCATTGGCTTTAACAAAGTAATTTCAGGATTTACAGTTGGAAGTACAGGTCAACATTTCATGCTGGAGACTTATAGATTTCCCTAAGGAATACTTGCCATCCCTTAGCTGCTTTGCAAAACTACTTCTGGGATAAGGAACAATCTCCCTTTACAAAAAACAACTCCCAGTCCAAGTCCCAGATGTTAGCAATACGTCCGACACCTCATAACCAATGGCAAATTTGTTATGAGTTTTGGACAGAGATGGATTAGAACACTTGTCAGGTTTTTATTGACATCTGTGACCGTTAGTGCCGGTTCACACTAGGTCGCTCCGACTTAGGGGGCGATCTGTGAAGTCGCGTGCAGCACGACTTCGGTGCGACTTGCACGGACTTCATAAAATGAATGTCAATGCAAGTCGCCTCCAGGTCGCCCCAAAGTAGTACAGGACCGTTTTTCTAAGTCGGAGCGACTTGTGTCGCTCCTATTAGAACCGGTCCTGTACTACTTAATGACCGCGACGGTGCACGACTTGCCAGGCTGACCAAGTCGTCTGACAAGTCGTATTAGTGTGAACCGGCACTTAGGGAGATTCCGCCAATTTTTCCTGTTTACCATTATTAATGAAAGTGAAACTAAAATAAAATCCCAAATTTTGGGTTCCCCCCAGAAATATAATGGAGGAGGAATCTTCCGAAGGGGACACTAGTTCTGGTGACCTTGGTGGGCCCCAAGGGGTTCCTTTAATTTTCATAAATTTCTTCTCTCCTCCTGTTTTGGCTATGAGACAGAAAGTGAAGATAAATCTCCTCAATGGGACACAGATGGCAAAAAAAAAAAAATCTGACAAGAGTTATAACCTTCTCCATACTCTGCAAAAAATTAAAACAATGTTTTGGTTATAGTTCTAGTTTAAATCTACTATAACTTGTTTTCTTTGTTCTCATGTGCACCTTCCTCTTCACTAAAATATCTAGGGATTAATTTGACTTCCACGCCCTATTTAGGATCAACTATGGTGCATTACTAGTAAAAGTGACCGCTTTATGTAAAGACCTACATAAATCAGGCCTCCTGGACAGGGAGAATTACTTTAACTAAGATGTTTATTTTTCCACACCTTTACTCATGTTATTTGGGACAATGTAAGTATGCATATACGATACCTGAATGGTCTCTGTAGAAGCTGTAAAATCACTAGAGGACCTGGTTTAAAGCTTCCATAGAAGCCACTGAGGTATACCATATGCATACTTACATTGTGCCAAGCTGGTCCAATACAGATCCTTTCTGGAGTTCAGCTTTAAAGAGCCTTCAAAAAAACTATAAACTTCTATATATGGGGAAATAAAAAAGCAGTTTTCAGTTCAAGCACTCTGTATGCCTTAAAATCACATTGTTACAGTATTCCAAAGCTACAACTCTGGATCTACATACAGTGCCTTGTGAAAGTATTCGGCCCCCTTGAACTTTGCGACCTTTTGCCACATTTCAGGCTTCAAACATAAAGATATAAAACTGTAATTTTTTGTGAAGAAACAACAACAAGTGGGAATCATGAAGTGGAAAAAAATGTATTGGATATTTCAAACTTTGTTAACAAATAAAAAAACTGAAAAATTGGGCGTGCAAAATTATTCAGCCCCTTTACTTTCAGTGCAGCAAACTCTCTCCAGAAGTTCAGTGAGGATCTCTGAATGATCCAATGTTGACCTAAATGACTAATGATGATAAATAGAATCCACCTGTGTGTAATCAAGTCTCCGTATAAATGCACCTGCACTGTGATAGTCTCAGAGGTCCGTTTAAAGCGCAGAGAGCATCATGAAGAACAAGGAACACACCAGGCAGGTCCGAGATACTGTTGTGGAGAAGTTTAAAGCCGGATTTGGATACAAAAAGATTTCCCAAGCTTTAAACATCCCAAGGAGCACTGTGCAAGCGATAATATTGAAATGGAAGCAGTATCAAACCACTGCAAATCTACGAAGACCTGGCCGTCCCTCTAAACTTTCAGCTCATACAAGGAGAAGACTGATCAGAGATGCAGCCAAGAGGCCCATGATTACTCTGGATGAACTGCAGAGATCTACAGCTGAGGTGGGAGACTCTGTCCGAAGGACAACAATCAGTCGTATACTGCACAAATCTGGCCTTTATGGAAGAGTGGCAAGAAGAAAGCCATTCCTTAAAGATATCCATAAAAAGTGTCGTTTAAAGTTTGCCACAAGCCACCTGGGAGATACACCAAACATGTGGAAGAAGGTGCTCTGGTCAGATGAAACCAAAATCGAACATTTTGGCAACAATGCAAAACGTTATGTTTGGCATAAAAGCAACACAGCTCATCACCCTGAACACACCATCCCCACTGTCAAACATGGTGGTGGCAGCATCATGGTTTGGGCCTGCTTTTCTTCAGCAGGGACAGGGAAGATGGTTAAAATTGATGGGAAGATGGATGGAGACAAATACAGGACCATTCTGGAAGAAAACCTGATGGAGTCTGCAAAAGACCTGAGACTGGGACGGAGATTTGTCTTCCAACAAGACAATGATCCAAAACATAAAGCAAAATCTACAATGGAATGGTTCACGAATAAACATATCCAGGTGTTATAATGGCCAAGTCAAAGTCCAGACCTGAATCCAATCGAGAATCTGTAGAAAGAACTGAAAACTGCTGTTCACAAACGCTCTCCATCCAACCTCACTGAGCTTGAGCTGTTTTGCAAGGAGGAATGGGCAAAAATTTCAGTCTCTCCATGTGCAAAACTGATAGAGACATACCCCAAGCAACTTACAGCTGTAATCGCAGCAAAAGGTGGCACTACAAAGTATTAACATAAGGGGGCTGAATTAATTTTGCACGCCCAATTTTCAGTTTTTTATTTGTTAAAAAAGTTTGAAATATCCAATAAATTTCGTTCCACTTCATGATTGTGTCCCACTTGTTGTTGATTCTTCACAAAAAAATTACAGTTTTATATCTTTATGTTTGAAGCCTGAAATGTGGCAAAAGTTCGCAAAGTTCAAGTTCATTTGACACACTTTTGCCGCTTATGATCTCCTTTGCAAGTATTTTTTTTTACAAATCACTTCAAATTCAACCTTTTTTTTTTTTTTTACTTTTCACAAGTAAAGGATAAGGAAGACTCTTAACTTTCTATAATGGCCACAGATCTACGTATACAGAAGGGGATCATATTCACCTACCAACTTCCTTCCAGCTCTAATCTTTCAATGAACCTAGTGACTATGAAAAAATGGGCAAAAGAACTTGAGTTTACTTTAACAGTCAAGCAACGGCATTAGGAAGTACACTGACATCTTAAGGCCTCCAGATGTAAAGCTCACTGGGAAATTGCACAAAAACATCCTAGACACGGTGGACATATTGGCTCTCCGCAACATATTTGGTGAAGCACTGAAAAGTTAAGTACCTTTTGGAGAGAAGTTTTTTATTTTATCAGTTTAGGTATTTATATCACCTGTACCTATGAACCGGCATTGGCCCTCTTCGGAATAGGGATTGAATCATGGCCCTACAAGGCACAGACCTTTCCCACACACAGACTGATAGCAGTTAGGCTATTAGTGGCAAGCATGTGGAAACAAAAAAAGGATGACCCTTCTTTATTATCAGTGCTATAAACCTTAAATATTTACATTAAATATGAACTCTTATTTGTAAATGCACACTGTAAGTGGACCAAAATTTGTGTGATTAGCCCTGGTTCACATTTGTGCGGCTGCGGAGATCGCATGTAATTCAGAGCGCACTGCTCCTTCATTACATGCAATCTCCTGTGCAGATGCAAATTCAGCCATACACTTTGTATGGCTAAATTCGCACTGCACCCGCACCAAAGATGCACAGGAGCCATTTTTTCAGCCGCATCAGGATCGGATCGCACAGTGGTTCACACTTGTGCGATCCGATCCTTTGCGAACTGTCAGATCGCACTGCGATATGCGATCAAACTGGGGGTGCGTTTAATTGACACCCCCTGCGTATCGCATATGGCAGTGTGAACTGCCTCTTGTGCGGATGCGATGCGGGAACAGGCTGCGAATTTGCAGCCTTCCCGCATCGAACAAGTGTGAACCGGCCCTAACTGCTGACTTCCTCTGCTTTTGCCCCCCATCCTGCTGGTTTAGGCATTGCATACCCACATAAGATTGTTTGCGATGTTTATTCATAGAACCCTTTTCCACTCTGAGGTACATGTCCTTGTATTCAGATGTACTATATCGTTATAATGAAAGTTATAAATAGAAAACCTATTCTATTGGATGTTAGCACATCTTTTTGTTCTCTGCTTCTTCCTTACCCTCCTTTCTCACAAGTATCCTTGTTCTTCCCATTTCATTTTACCTAACTTAACGTTAGTTATTGGTCATACGAAGGAGAAGATCTATGCAATATTACTTTAATATGATATGGTGTCCCATTTTGAAACCATTTAACTGTGTTAGAAATTAACTATGTATACCCTTTGCATTATCCTAAGCTATTACCTATGTGATGAACATAACTTTTGGGTGTAAAAAAAAAGTAATGGGAAGGAAAAAAAATATATAACAAAACATACTATTTCAAAACTTCAAACTCTAAATTCAAACAGTACAACTCACTGAAAAAGCAGAAATATCTTCAGATAAACAGTAATGTCCAGTTGTTTCTGTTGATTGACCCTAACTCCAGAGGCTCCGTAGTTGGTGAATTTCTCTTATTGAGAAGCAAGTGTAAAACAGCCCTAGCCTTTGAAAACCTCTGATGTGCTATAGTTCTTCTCAGCTAAAGAAAGCTGATTAGTAGGGAGCTCATAGGGAGTCTGAACAACAAAAAGAGTCCAATTCTACATCAATCTAGGTGTTTCCTAATTTTCCAGGGAAAAAAAAAAAAGAAATGCCTTGTAAACAGCAACTCTCCTGATCGCACTGCTGAGCTTTGAGCCAACTAAATATTGATTGTGGTATGGCGATGTCCATAAAGGCAAAGGGGAGGTGGCAAATTATTTTACTTCTTTTACCATAAAAAAAAAAAAATTGAATTACCATTGACTTCCTACTTAAAATTATTTGACTATAATGTTATGAGAAATGCTGCTGAACTAGTGCCTGTAGTTCTTTAGTTGTTATTTTGGGAGGCTTTGTAATCACAAAAAAATAAAGCCTAATTTCTTCCCTTCATGCTAATATTTCTGTGATGGGAGAGTTGGAAATAAAAAAAGAATCTGCAGTCATGATGCATATACAATATACATACACACGTACTGAGACGCTGGATGTGTAGCAATATAAAATAAATAAAAAATGTTAAAAGGCACCTGTCAGCTCCTCACACAATACATTTTTTAAGAATTATGGGAAAAATCTAGCCACCAACCTAATTAAAAAACGATATAGTTGTCATAAACCTCTGACCACTGTTTCGAACTGCCCATTCATTACCTCTGGGTTACTTTACTAACAGAGATTGCTCTTTAAAAGATAAGTTCACATTTTGTAACATGTTACACCCATATTCAGGGCTGATACTGTAGCACCGGTACACACACACACACACACACACACACACACCCGATCCCCCGTTGTGACAGGGAGCGGGGGATCTTCTACCACAACTCACTGTGTCACAATTTAAAAAAATAAATAAAAATGTGATTTTTAGCTTACCATAAAGCCAATTTCTCTGATGTTCATTGACAGACACAGCTCCTGGTATTCATAACCATTGGGTTATAGTGCCCCTACAGGAGTAGGACACTAGGCAGAAAATAATTCTGGATCCACCCATGGGCAGTCCCAGGGGTATACTCCCTCTCTCTGCTATAGCCATTCAGTTTTGTTACAAGCAGTGTCAGGAGAATTATAACTCCACAGAGGGGTGAGTGCTGTGTCCATCAATGAACATCAGAGAAATGGATTTTATGGTAAGTCAAAAATCCTATTTTCTTTTTCGTTCATTGACGGACACAGCTCCTGCTATTCATAACCATTGGGAAGTCCCAAAACAGTGTTAAACAAGGCTAAACATTAGGCAACCAGGCAACAGGAGCTCAACTAAACAATACACCCTCAAAGAGGATCAGGTGCTCTTAAACAGTAGCCTTCAAAACCTTGTGGCCAAAAGGAAGCATCCACAGATGTCAACACATCCTTTTTATAAAACTTTGTAAAAGTGTGCACCAACGATCAGGTTGAAAACCTGTGTCACTGACGCCTAATGACGAAAGGTCCAGGAGGCACCAAGTGCCCTAGTAGAGTGCGCCTTGACAGGGAAAGGAGGAACCTGACCCCTGATGGAATAGGCCTGAACCACGGTCTGTCTGATCCATCTGGAAATGGTCACAGAGGAAGCGGACAACCCTTTTCGAGGTCCATCCGTAAACACAAATAGAGAGTCTGACTTCCCGAAAGACTCCGTAACTGCCAGGTACACCCTAATTGCCCAGACCACATCCAAGGCATGCAAGGCAATTTCCTTCGGATGTTTAGGCCTGGGACACAGGGAAGGCAATCCGATGTCTTCATCCAAATGAAAATCAGAGACAAACTTTGGAAGGAAAGACGGACAGGGGGGCGAAGAACCACCTTATCCCTGTGAATCACCAGATAGGGTGAATGACAGGATAACGCCGCCAATTCCGACACCCTGCCCGCAGAGGTGATAGCCACCAAAAAGACCACCTTCTGGGACAGCGTAAGCAGGGGAATCTCCCGAATATTTTCAAAAGGAGGCTTCTGTAGAGCTGAAAGATTCCAAGGCGGCAACGGAGACCGCACTGGAGGGACCAAATGTTGGACACCCTGAAGAAAGGTACACACCAGGGAGTGTGTGGCCAAAAGTCATTGTAAGAAGACTGCTAAAGCCGACACCTGGCCCTTGATGGTACTCAAGCCCAACTTCTATTCAACCCCCCGTTGAAGGAAGGTTAAGATCTGAGCCACCAAGAAGGAGCGATGATGAACCTCAAGAGACTCACACCACGCAATGTACGGCTTCCACGTATGATGGTAGATCTTCTAGAAGTAGATTTCATAGCTTTCAACCTTGCCGGGGAACAAGAGCAAAACTCGATCTTGTGGCCAGACTGAATGACTTCGTGGACCCAGTTGTCTTGTACCAGGGAAGTCCACGGATCCAGGAACCAGCGAAAATGTCCCCTCACCCCCCGATACGGTTGAGGGTGCACCTTCATGCTGAAGGAGTCTTATCCACGGGTCTGGAGAAGCCCGATCTTGGCTTGCCAGACCAGGTACTTTTGGATCCTCCTGAAGAGGCCCTGAAAGGCTTCGTGCCCATGTCAGTCGATCTAGAGGGACGAAAAAACTTCTTATGAGCTAAAAAGGAAGGCCCACGTCTACGACGAGGTTCCTTGCTCTTAGTAGTAGAAAGGTACTCTTCCCCCCTGTGAGACCTGTGATGTCATCCAGGGTAGCTCCAAACAGGCAATCTCCTTGAAAAGGAAGAACATTTAGGGCCTTTTTTGAAGTCTGATCCCCAGACCAGCACTTGAGCAAAAAGAAACGCCGAAGGACCACTGGCAAAACAGAGAGGCGAGCCATCAGGGGAGCCACATCCAAAGAGGCATCGCAGATCAACTGTAGCCTCTGGAACAGCTGGTCCGCCAGCTGGGCAAAGGCAGGCAGAGCTTAGCCCACTTGGTCAGAGTTTGCAACACTAGGGCAAATGGTGAATACTGGCCTCATTGCCGAACCAACCAGAGTGTACATATGGCGGGCCACAGCCTCTGCCTTCTAGTCAGCCAGATCCTTAAAGGCCAGGGACTCTTTTATGGTTGCCTTGTTCAATCTGAAAACTGGATGGTCCACCACTGGTGGCACAGTCCAATTCTTAAGAAGGGACTCCTCATAGGGGTAATGCCTAGTAAAGCGCTTAGGGACCCCACGGTGGCGCTTTGGTCGTCCCCACTCTTTAGCGAGAATTCTGTCAAAATAGGCAGGGAAAGGAAACACCTTTGCCGCTCTGGATGGCTTGTGAATGCCAAAGGGTACCGGGGCTTCTGTCGCAGCTGCAGCTGCGTCCTCCATCTTTAGGGTTTCACACACAGAACAATCAGTGCATCCACCAGCACCTTTCCGTGCGTGGTCACAGACGTGGAGGAATCATCCTCACTATCAGAAGATTCCGGGCGCGTGGTTGCAGACCCAGCAGGGTGATCTACGTCCACGGCAGCCGAATCAGATTCATGATCTGAGGAGACATATGAGGCAGGGGAAGGCGGAGGGCGCTTTTTGCTAGCCCGTCACCCGCAAGCCACCTCCACCCCGGGACACAAGGGACTCCACGACCAAAGTCAGTGCATGGATGGATGGTTGGGACCCGGAGAGTCCCGCAGCCTCAGAGAGGGGATCAGGTGGGGAAATGTGCTCCAAAGACTCCATGAGTGACCAGGGGGACCCCACAAAAAGTGTAAAAACACTGCTATGGGACAAAACCCACCACTCTGGCAGCACCACCCACTCGCCAGGCACAAACACCAAGCAATCCTCAGCAGAGAGGGAGAGGACCCCACCAGACTCACCACCCGCAGAAACAAGCGCCTGCAGCCAACAGGATAATGCACTACACATGCAGCGATCAGGAAGTAAAATCATCCAGGAGTCAGCACCAGGGAATAAGGAAGGGCTCCCACCCCCAAAATCGCCGCCCACAGGGCTTCACCATCATGGCCGCCCCCATTTTCAATGGCAAAATGCAAAATGGCCGCCAAACTACACAAACATGGCCGCCGTGTATAGGAATAAACAGACTACAACAAAATGGAGGCCCCATACGGCACCACGATGCATACAGGGACCCAGGAGCGAGACCAGGCCTCAGGGACAGATCCAGGTAAGATGTGGGGCCGCTGCAGGTTCCTTCCTCCCCCCCCCCACACAGTCAATCGCCCGGTCGCTGGCGGCGCAACCCCCAACCCCCCCCGCAAACCCCGGGAACAGTGGCAAGACCACCCAAACAACCCCAGCATATGTGGAGGGAGTGGCAGGTGAGGGATTCGGCAAGGGGAGGTGCCTGTGGGAAGGAGGGGAACCCGGGATCCAGCTGTCCCAAGGAGGGCCCCACGTCCACCCCAAAACCTTCCAGGGGGAGAGGGGGGCAGCTACTCACCATACCAGGAACTAAACGGGCACCGCTCCACACAGAACCCCTCTCAATGAAAATGGGGTGCTGTCGGCCAGACGGAACGCTGCGACTCGGGCCAGGACCCAGTCGTATGCGACCTTGAGAGGCATTAAACTCGCAGGCCAGCCCCCATCAAGTGGGGCTATGTCACAGCCGACCTAGCGCGGAGCTGAGTAGTTGAGTTTAGATCTCACAGGAAAAATCTAAAAGAAAAAAGTTTGCCAGGATCAAAGATCCCAGCAGGGAACTAGGTCCTTACTCCTGACTAGCCAGAAAAAAACTGTGTGAGTGGCTATAGCAGAGAGAGGGAGTATACACCTGGGACTGCCCATGGGTGTAGCCAGAATTATTTTCTGCCTAGTGTCCTACTCCTGTAGGGGGCAGTGTAACCCCAATGAGTTCTGTGAATGTGAAAACTACAAGTACTGACCATCTTTTGCGGCTGTCGGCTTGTAGTTCTCAATGAACGCTATAGGTAGTTTATTGAGTTTTCTCACAGAGCAGTGCGGTGCGAATCACATGTAATGTCTGACATCGCTGAAGTGTGAACCGGCACTGAGTGTAGAAAATAGATCACTTTTTCTCTGGTCTGCCTGGTCTTAAACAGATGTTTCTTAAAAGGTTAATTCCACCTTTTGCACCATGTTATACCTGTATTTAGGGTGCAACATGTAGCATGGTGCAAATAGGACATTGTGCTTATGCGGCAGACTGACAGTTTCTGTTTAGTTATGTCAGCCAGAAAGAAAAAAGAAATGCTAACTGGCAGGATCTCCAAGTAAAGAACTTTGAAACTGTACACCGTGAGGCATAATGCCAAAAATGCTTAAATATAGATTTATGGCTTATATACACTTTGAATAATCAAATACCTTCCATCATTCTAACAACTAAAATTTCTGCAGATGAAGTTTGCAGCAGAAGGAGAACTCTGGTTCAATTTTTTTAGAATCCGAGGTTGTAAAATGTCCTTAATACCCAGGCCCATTTAAGAAAAGGGATACTAGAAGAATAAAGTCACCTTGCCAGAAACCAGTAAAAACAAGAGACAACACATCAGGTGACAGCCAGGCATTTTTTCTCATAAATTGCTAGTCTAGAAAAGCTAAAAATATATGCTGTGGAATGACTTTCACCATATCATGACTCAGCACAAAGAATTTAAGTGTCATTTGGGAGCACTGAATGATCTCTTCCAGATAGTTTGCTGCTATCAGGTAGTCACACAGGTATATAATAATCACTAGGTGTTATAACCAGATAAAGGCTGTTCCTTTGAATGTGCTCATAGTTAAGGAGAGATGTTGATTTTATAGTCAAAGCTGAACTCCAGACGCAGTCTTCATTTAATTATATTCCTACATAACCATCAAGGATATAAATCTATTTTTTTCTGCACAATATGCTTTTGCAAACCACTAACCACCCTAGCTAATCTAGGAAATAGTCTTCCTTTTGCTTACCATAAATGCGAAGAGGCATTCCCTCTCCCACTGATACATATTGGACAGACCTGTCTTCCGACTGCTAGCACAAGGGTCAGGCTTTCTCCTGCAGGCCACCAGAGCAAGGTACATTCCTTTCTTCAGCCAACCACCAGCGCAAAAGGCAGTCTTCCCCTTGCCAACAACAAGTGCAAAGGGCAGTCTTCCTCCTGCCAACAAGTGCAAGGGTCAATCTTCCTCCTACCAACAAGTACAAGGGGCAATCTTACTCCTGCCAACCCCCAGTGCAAGGGGCAGTTTTCCTCCTGCCAACCCTCAGTGCAAGGGGCAGTCTTTCTCCTGCCAACCAGTGGTGCAAAAGGCCACTTTTACCCCTGCTAACCAACAATGGGAAGAGGCATTCCTTCTCCTACTGATACACATTACACAGACCAGTCTCTCAACTGCTAGCACAAGGGTTGGAGTCACCGGCTCAAATAAACTTCTATCCATCAGCACCTGGAGTTCAATAGCCAAGCCGTCAAAGCCAGCAACGGTAAAGCAGGATGGAAGACTGGTCCTTGGGACAGCAGATCCTCCCTGAGAGGAAGCTTCCAAGGAACGTAGACGACCAGCCGCGACAGATCTGCTTACCAAGCCCGGCGAGGCCAGTCCAGAGCCACTAAGATGACCGGAATCTCTTCTGCCTCAATCCTGCTTAGAAGTCTTGGCAGAAGCTTGAGAGGAGGGGAGGCCTAAATCAAACGATACTACCCCACAGGGCCACCAGCACATCAGTGGCGTCCCCCAGAGGATCCTGTGAACGAACCACAAGCCTCTGCACCATTCTCTTGAGCCAAGACACCAACAAATCCACCTCAGGGATGCCCCACCAGAGACACAAATGATGAAACACACGGACCACTCCCCTTGGTCCAACGCCTGCCAACTGAGGTAATCGGCCTGCCAGTTTTCCACCTCGGGAATGTGTACAGCGGGAAGGGCTGGAACAAACCGTTCTGCCCACCTTAGAATGCCGGCTACCTTCAGAGCTGCCAAGACACTTCTTGTGCTCCGCTGGTAAATGACATAAGCCACGGCCGTGTCATTGTTCAACTGAATGCGCACTGGACATCCCTGAAGACGATCAGAGTTCCAAGACATTGATCGGTAGTCTGGACTCTTCCAGTGTCCAGAATCCCGTAGCAGAATTTTTGCCAAGGATGCCTCCCCAGCTGGACAGGCTGGCATCTGTGGTGACCACTGTCCAATATAAGGGGAGGAAGAAGTATTTGCCCAGTCGAAGCGCCAGAGAATGAAGCCACCAAATCAGGGACTCCTTCGTTCCCCGGCTCAGCCAGATCTGATTGTCCAGAGACTGCGAAGTCTTGTCCCATTTGGCCATAATCTCCCTTTGCAGGGACCTCATATGGAACTGTGCAAACAGAACCGCCTCGGAGGTAGACACCATCTAGCCCAGCACCCGCATGCAAGTCTAGAGGGATGACCATCTGCTGGACAGCAGGAGATGAATTGCAGCTTGCAATTTCTGGAGTTTGTCCAGAGGAAGGCGCACTCTGGCTATGGGGAAGTCCAGAGTCAGACCCAGATAGTCCAGCTTTGTGGACGGAACACAAGCAAACTTCTGAAAATTCAGAATCCAGCCAACCTCCTTCAGAGTTCGTATGGTGATTTCCAGGTTTTTCACCAGAGAAGTAGGAGACTCTGCTTGCAGAAAAAGGTAATCAAAGTAACCCAGTACCGCGATCCACCATTGGCGTAACAATGCTAGAACCAGGTTAACGCTTTTGTGAAGACCCGAGCAGCAGAGGCAAGACCAAAGGGTAACGCCACAAACTGATAATGCTCCTCTCCCATGGCAAAGCAGAGGAAGCACTGGTGACTGGCACATATAGGAATGTGAAGGTAAAAATCCTTGATGTCGATAGAGGCAAGAAAATCCCCCTGATGCAGGGACGTTGAGGTCCAGGATTAGACGCACCTTGCCTTCCTTCCTAGGAACCGTAAACAGGTTTGAGTAAAAACCTTGAAAACGTTCCGAAGTCGGAACCGGACAATCACCCCTTGAAGTAACAGGTCTTGTACTGCCCCAAATAGACCCTGTAAGCGGCCTGGGGACAGGAGCAAGTTGGAAGGAAAGAACCTTGCAGGGGGACAAGAGCGAAACTCGATCTTGATGTCGAACTGAATGACTTAGTGAACCCACTTGTTTTGTATCAGGGAAGTCCGCGGGTCCGGAAACCAGCAAGGATGTCCCCCCCCCCCCCATACAGAGCCGTGTCGGCAGGTCTGGAGAAGCCCGCTCTCGGCTTGCCAGACCAGGTTCATTTGGATCCTCCAGAGGAGGCCCTGAAAGGCTTCGAGCCTTTGTCAGTCAACCCTGAGGGATGAAAAAACTTCTTATGAGCCGAGGAGGAGGGCCCACGTCTACGATGAGGTTCCTTGCCCTTTAGTAGCCTGCGGAAGAAAAGTACTCTTTCCCCCTGTGAGACTTTTGATGATGTCATTCAGGGTAGCCCCAAACAGGCGATCCCCTTGAATCGGGAGATCAGTCAAGGCTTTTTTAGAAGTCTGGTCCGCAGGCCAGCATTTAAGTCAAAAGACACGCTGAAGGACCACTACTGAAACAGAGAACTGAACAACTAGGGGAGCCGCATCCAAGGAGGCATCACAGATAAACTATGTGTACAAATAACCTACGCCCCCTACTGAACACCAGCTGCTAGCTCAAATACTGAAGAGATTTCTAAAATATAATAAACACACAAGCAGCGCTGGTAAATAAAATATGAAATAAAGTTCAGAGTCCAACAGGTAAGAAGATTAGGTAGAGGATTCTGGACTACAGACTTTTCACCCAGGTGCTTGACACTGCAGAGTAGTGACACAAACCTTCCACCACACACTGACTCTTACCGACAGGTGAAGATCAGAACAGCAGTAAGTGATTTAAGGGACCACTTAACTCCGCTATCTTTGGAAGAAAACTGGGGACATCCGTAAATCCAATTAACCAGCAGCAACAAGCCTTAGAATAGCCAAACTCCACATAGAGTGACATGTAGAATCAATCCTCCTTATATCTCCAGACAGGCAAAAAAAATGTCCAGAAAAATCATCAGACCTCATGCATGGGAGAAATGCCAAAGACATACGCCCATAGTGTTATATGTTTAAAAACATCTTTTATTTAAAAAACAAGGGCTTACACTTACTATCCGGAATGATACAATGGGCAAAATGCAAGTAAAATACTGTGTATCAGAACGCTCCTCGATTCCCACCAGAGTGATAGCAGACTTCCAGGTGTAACGTCGTGACGCAGGCTAGCTCCTCCCGATGCGTTTCATCATTACGACGTCATCAGATAAACTATAGCCCCTGGACCAGCTGGTCCGCCAACTCAGCAAAGGCAGGGGGGGAGCTGTTTTCCCTCCAGGTCATGGCGTAAAAGCTTAGCCCACTCGGTCAGAGTTTGCAATACCAGGGCAATGGTGAATACTGGCCTCAGTGCTGAACCAGCCAGAGTGTATATATTGCGAGCCACTGCCTCCTCCTTCCTGTCAGCCAGATCCTTAAAGGCCCGGGACTCTTTAACCGGAATCATGGTTGCCTTGTTCAATCTGGAAACCAGAGGGTCCACCACCGGTGGAATAGTCCACTTCTTAATAAGGGACTCCTCAAAGGGGTAATGCCTAGTAAATTGCTTAGGGACCCTAAGGGGATGCTTTGGTTGTCCACACTCTTTAGCGACAATTTTGTTAAAATAAGCGGGGAAAGGAAACACCTTTGTTGCTCTGGATGGCTTTTGAGTGCCAAAGGGAACCTGCACCTCTGTCGTAGCTGCAGCTGCATCCTCCATCTTCAAAGTCTTATGCACAGATACAATCAGTGCTTCCACCAGCGCCTTTTCATGCGCAGTTGCAGATGTGGAGGAATCGTCCTCACTACCTGAGGATTTTGGGTGCGTGGTCACAGACCCAGCAGGGTGACCCACGTCCAAGGCGGCCGAATCAGATTCAGGATCTGATGATGCAGGGGAAGGCGGGGGGGGCCCAAATAACCACTTCCAACCGTGACACAAAGGACTCCAGGACCGCCGTCAGTGCATTGATGGATGGTTGGGACCTGGAGGGCCCCGCAGCCTCAGAGAGGGGGGGATCAGGTGGGGAGATGTGCTCCAAAGACTCAATGAGTTAGTCACCAGGGGGACCCCACAAAAAGTGTAAAACACTACAAAGGGACACCCCCAACTGCGCTGGCAGCACCACCTGGTCGCCAGGCAGAAGCACTAAGCGATCCTCAGCAGAGAGGGGGAGAACCCCACCAGACTCACCACCTGCAGCCACCAGGATAGTCTGCACTCCACGTGCGGCGATCAGGAAGGGAAAAGATCCAGCAGTCAGCACCAGGGGATTCATGGCTGCCCCTATTTTCAATAACCAACCACTGCAAAATGGCCCCTAGACTACACAAACATGGCAGCCGTGCATAGAAACACACAGGCTACAGCAAAATGGTGGCACCACAAGGCTTCCAGGGACCCAGCAGGGATCCCTAGGCCTTAAAGGACAGACCCAGGCAGGACAGGGGGGCCCTGGTAGAAGCCCCCACCAGGTGCAACCCCCCCCATACAGCCAATCAACCGGTAGCCGGCGGCATATCGACCTGTAGCCGGCGGCATATCGACCTGTAGCCGGCGGCATATCGACCTGTAGCCGGCGGCATATCGACCTGTAGCCGGCAGCATATCGACCTGTAGCCAGCGGTGTACCCCCCGGCCCCCTTTGCCAGCACAGCGCCCTGCCCCCGCCACAGGAGGTGGACCAGACCACCCTCACATCCCCAGCATAAGTGGAGGAGGGGGATGGGGGACAGATGAAAGGGGGGTGCCTGACGGGAAGGAGGGGAACCCGGGGGTCTGACTGCCCAAAGGAGGGGCCCATGTCCATTCCAAAGCCCTCCAGGGGGAGGGGGGGGGGGACAGCTACTCACCATACTAGGAACCAGACGAGACAGAATCCCGCTCCATCAAAATGGGGAGGCTGTCGGCCAGGAGGAACACGACGACTTAGGCCGAGACCCTGTTGTATGAGACCTCATGAGGCATTTAACTTGCAGGCCAGCCCCGTCCAGTGGGGCTATGTCGCGACAGACCTAGCACGGAGCTGAGGTCTGCGCGCGGTCGCTGACCAGACTGGGGTGACCACTAGATCTAGATTATCCAGCCTGTCGCCCAGTCCGTCAGTTGATTTTAGATCCCACAGGAAAAAAACAGGAGAAAAAATTTCTAAACAAATATGCCAGGACCAAAGATCCTAGCAAGGAACTAGGTCCTTACTCCTGACTAGGAAGAAATAAACTGGAGTACCTATAGCAGGGAGAAGGGGGGTATACCCCCTGGGACTGCCCATAGCCATAGCCTGATTCTTTTTCTGCCTAGTGTTCTACTCTGTAGGGGGCAGTATAATGGTTATGAAGATCAGGAGCTGTGTCCGTCAATAAATGAAAGCGAAATTTCTATTTTGACAGCACATACTGCATGCATTTTTCATTATAAAGAAATATTAAAAAGAAATATATAGGACTGTGGAAAAAGAACATAATTAAAAAGATGTACACCTTCTATAAACCTGATGAGATATATGTGTTACTCAAGATCTGAAAAAACACTTTAAACAGCATTGCAAAAATAATCACCTAAAATGAACTCTGTCAGTACAGAGCACATGACCACAGCTCCATCTAGTGACTAATATTCAGATTTTCAATAAAGAGCTAGATTATAGTTGCAACGTCAAAAATCTTTACGATAATTGTTAGACAATTTAATTTAACCTCCTAAATAACCAGAGGCAATAGAATATACATACATGTTTTATATATATATATATATATATATATATATATATATTATATATACACACACATATATATACATACACACACACATACATACATACATACACACAGCTTACCCCAGAATATGTATCAAAGTGAGATATATTCGATATTTTGAGAATTAAGTAAACCGGATGATAACTAGGGTGTTGGTGTATTTGTTTTCAGTTTTCTATTACTGGTAGAATGGTTATGGGTTCATGGACATTCATGGGAACTCATAGGTATAACCACACACATAAGTATGACACCATTGCTGCAGCTATACTAGTAACGGTCACAGCCAAAGCCAGGGAGCTGAAAAGATCACCTCCTTACTTTTAATTGCAGACGATTAAAAATGATCAGCTGACCGAAAAGATTTGGCTACTTGAGTTTTTTTGGCATACAAATATACACCAATCAGCTAGAACATGGCTACCCACCTAAAAATTGAGTAGGCCCCCCAAAACAGCCCTGACCCATCGAGGCATGGACTCCACTAGACCTATGAAGGTATTTTGTTGTATCTGCCTCCACCGGTTTGCCTTCTTCTCAAAATGCATGCTGGTGCCATGTTTTTCCCAGGTAAGTGACACACACGCACCTGGCCATCCACATGGTGTACAAGAAAGAAAATGTGATTCATCAGACCAGGCCACTTTGTAGCTCAGGTGCCCATTGTAGGTGTTTTTGGCTTTGGACAAAGCCAAGCATGGGTCCCCTGACCGGACTGTGGCTACATAGCCCCTTACGTAACAAACTGTGATGCACTATGTGTTCTCACATCTTTCTTTCAGAACAAGTATGAACTTTTTCAGCATTTTGAGCTACAGTAGCTCTTTTATTGGATAAGACTACATGGGCCAGCCTTTGCTCCCCAGGTGCATCAATGAGTCATGACCCTGTCACTGGTTTGCTTGTTTTTCTTCCTGGGGCCAATTTTGGTAGATCCTGACCTCTGCAGACCAGGAACATCCCAGAAGAGCTGCAGTTTTGGAGATGCTGTCACCCAGTCGTCTAGCCATTACACTTTGGTCCTCAAATCCTTACTCATATCCTTACGCTTGCTCATTTTATTTATACTTTCAACACATCGTCAGGGACAACATAATTACTTGCTGCCTGATATATCCCAAACACTTTCAGGTGCCATTGTAATGAGATAATCAATGTTATTCACTTTTCCAGTCAAAGGTCATAATGTTATGGCTGATCAGTGTAGACTATATTTGTGCTTTATTTCCATGAAGTTAAGGAAGAATTTGTTTTGTAGCTACTTGTTCAATAAATGCATAATGTTGGAACACAAAAATGATCTAACTTCCAAATAATTGCTCAATCTGTGTCTGAAAGTAAAGGGCCGTCTGAACAGCTATTTTCCTATGGTTTCTAATTTTGATGCACTGAAATATTGGCCAAAAATGGGGTTTTCAAAAAAAAAAAAAAAGTGCCAATAACGGCTGCCGAAAATGCCTGCGATTTCACAGTGATTTTGCCATGATTTTACCTTGCTTATGGTGTATTTTTTTATAAGTCATGCGATTCAAAAAATGCAACATAGGTGCATTTTGATGCGTTCTTGTTGCATTTTCAATGCAATTCAATTCCTGCTGAACCGGCTGTGATTTGAAGCGGCCTAACTGAACATCTCTGCTAAGTGGGCATTTTAATACAGCACTTCAATTCCAAAAAAGTTGGGATGCTGTGTAAAATCTACATAAAAACACAATGAAATGATTTGAAAATCTCCTAAACCCATATTTTATTCACAATAGAAAATAGAAAACATTTCAATTGCTTAAGCTGAAAAGATATACCAATTTTAGGGAAAAAAAATGAATTGTGAAATTGATGGCAGCAACTGGACTCAAAAAAATTGGGACACGATCATGTTTACCCCGTTGTAGCATCCCCTCTTCTTTTAACAACACTCCGTAAATGTCTGAGAACGGAGGAGACCAGTTGCTGAAGTATTGGGAGAGGAATGTTGTCCCATTTATGCCCGATAATGGATTTTCTATGCTCAACAATCCTGTGTCTTTGTTGTAGTATTTTCAATTGGTGAAAGATCTGGACTGCAGGCAGGCCAGTTTAGCTCCAGACTCTTCTACTAGGAAGCCATGCGGTTGTCATAGATGCAGTATGCGGTTTAGCATTGTCCTGCTGAAATATGCAAAGTCTTCCCTGAAAAAGACATTGTTTAGATGGGAGCGTAGGCTGCTCCAAAACCTGGATGCATCTTTCAGCATTGATGGTGCTTTTGCAGATGTACAAGCTGCCCATTCCATGTGCACTAATACAACCCCATACCATCAGAGAGGCAGGCTTTTGAACTGAACGCTGATAACAAGCCGCAAGGTCCCTCTCCTCTTTAGTCCGGAGGATGGGTCACCCGTAGCTGCCAAAAAGAATACCAAATTTCAATTCAACTGACCACAGAGCAGTTTTCCACTCTGCAACAGACCTTTTTAAATGAGCTTTGGCCCAGAGAAGACAGCAGCATTTTCTGGATCATGTTCAGATATATCTTCTTCTTTGCAGGACAGAGCTTTACAGTGGTTTTTGGAAGTATTCCTGAGCCCATGCAGGGATGACCATCTCATAATCATGCCTGGATTTAATGCAGTGCCACCTGAGGGCCCAAAGATCACGGGCATCAAATATTGCATTTCGGCCTTGTCTCTTGTGCATAGAGATTTCTCCAGATTCTCTGAATCTTTGATTAGATTATGTACTGTAGATGATGATCTGCTTAAAGTCTTTGCAATTTTGCAACTGCTTTGGAATTGCTGTAGGCCTCTTGGTAGCCTCTCTGACCAGTTTCCTCCTGGCTCTTTAATCCAGTTTGGAGTGACGTCCTGATCCAGGGAGCGTCTGTGTTGTACCAAATACCTTCTACTTCTTAATATTATAATAAAAATTGTGAAATACACCAAAGCAATAGTGCATAGGATAGAAGTGAAATTAAATATTATAAAATTATAATTGTGTGAATTAATTAATTACTGGTGAAATTAATAAATATATAATTAAGGTAAAATTACTGATTAGAATGTGAATGCTGAGCAGCCCTTCTAAACAACAAATGTGTTTTGAACTAATTTAGATAGAGGGGAGACCGCGCTCAAACAATATAATACATCAAAATAATTTGTCAAACAAAAAGTCCATATGCATTGAGAAGTCCAATATGAATAATAGTGTCTGTATCCAAAGAAAGTGCCTTTGTGCTTAACTTCACATGGGAGTATGATGGGTTAATAGATCATCCAAAAACATAAATCATTCAATTTTTTGTGGATATGTGCTTTCCTCCACCATCACCGCACGCACAGCCCACTTGCCAGATAACTTTATGGATATAGTATAGCCATATGTTGTATAGTTCCTGCAGTATTCATTCACTCAATGTCCAGAAAAAATCAGGGCTCAAACTGCTTGTGAAAACTTGTCCTTTAAGGGGTTTTTTAAAGTCTTGCCTGCTTCAGGGGTCCAGAAATGGCACAAGAGCTCAGGAGCAGCATTCTCAATTATAAGACAGTCTTCAGTCCTCACACAACTGTGTCCTGATCTCTGTGGGCTGTTGAGTGTGGGTCTTTTATCATGGCATAAAGAGGACCTGTAATGGCCCATGCTATCATAAGGGATGTTGTTCATCCCTTGGGATAGCAGTAAAAGTGATTATATATATATACACACACATATATATATATATATATATATATATATATATATATATATAAAATTGTAAATTTTATTTTTTTTTCAACCATGCCTGCACGCAAAGGTGAATGCATGCGTTGGTCCCACACGCATATGTAAACATCGCTTGCACCACACGTGAGGCATCACTGCGAACGTTAGAGTGAGAGAAATAATTCTAGCACAGGACCTCCTGTGTAAATCTTAAGTGGTAACCTATTGGATTTTAAAGCGTCGCCTATGGATAGTTTAATGTACCGTAGTTTGTCGCCGTTCCATGGGCGTGCGCAAACATAACATGTCTGGTATCTATTTACTCGGCGTAACATCAGTACTACAAAGAAAAATCACTTACAGCACTAAGGGGTCCTCCACAATTGAACAGGCCTACAGGACAATAAATTAAAATGCTTGGCGAATGCAGCCCTCCTCAGACAGGAGGAATCTAAAGTGAAACTGAGTCTTATTAGCTCTGAGGAAGGGGGTACGCCCCCGAAACGTGTCAGCTTGACACTACAGCGGGGTGTCTTTGGAGTATGCGCATCCTGCACCGTATCATTTGTTGGCTTTTACAGGTTGCACCTTTGTGAGAATCTTATTTATTTTTGGCATTTTCTATTCGCCTCAATACATTTTCGGTAATGCACTAGGCGCTTGCGCCTTCCTCTTTGTCTGTTTTTTTTCGGCATATTATCAACTTTTATATTTTACCAAAAATTGGGTATTCTATTGTTTTGTATGCACTAAAATTCATTAAAGAGTGTTTTTCCCAAAAATTTGCGTTTGAAAAACCACTGCACAAATACCACATGACATAAAACATTGCAACACCCACCATTTTATTCTCTGTGGCCTCTGCTTAAGAAAAAAAAAAAAAAGTATAATGTTTGGGGATTCCAAATAAATATTTCTAGCAAAAAAATGGTTATTTTTACATTTTACGATCATTTACATGATTTTTCCATTTTATTTTTTGGAATTGACCCTGGGGGTCAAGTGGTTATTTATTGGTAATTTCTAGTTAATAGACCAAAATTAATCAAGAGAAATGCTGTAAGGGAAAAAGTTATGAAAAGTTACAATAGAGAAATAGAAACTTACGTAAACCCCCATCCATCAACGGCACTGGCAAACACAACATTGCCCTGGTCTGGGGAGAAATAGAGGTGGGAGTCGTCGCTGTCTTCTAAGCCTGCACTCCAGTCATACACCTGCTCCCCTTCCGTTGTCTCTGTGGTAGTGTCTTTTTCAGCTCTCTCTTCTAGGACCCTGGAGGTGAACAGGGCTCCAGTCACGGCATTTACCTGAAAAATAAAGAAGAGGATGGTTAGAGAACATTTTGCCAGCAAGTGGTACATGGAACAGATGTACCCACCTCCTATGAATGCAGTGCTTACCTGCCCCAGTATTTTTTGAAGATGGGCATATGCTTCTTGGGGTGACATTTTCAGTTCCACTATCAGTCTATCAATCTTATTGATTACCAAAACAGGCTGTATATTCTCCAACCAGGCTTGTCGTAATACTGCCTGCGTCTACAGTAAAACAGAAAAAAAAATTTGTAGCATAATACCATATTACAGTGAGGTCCCAGTTATACCATAGAATCCATTTTTGTAGCATATTACCACATTACAGTATTGTGAGGTCCCAGTTACACTATATGATCCATGTACCTTGACCACTAACCCTCTAAGATGGCCCTTTAAGATTCCTTGATCACATTACATAGATCTCCCCATCTACCTGCAGTTCTCTGGACCTACCCTTTGTCCCACCCTTTCCTATTGCTTTGTAGTTACTTTAACATGGGTTTAAAGTTCTAGTTATATCACAATGCATCAGACAACATGGTAAAGTTGATCTGCTGAAGAAGGCCTTGAGGACCATAGACGATTGAGCCTCTCCACTTCGTTCTCAATGAGATAGGCCCCTCTAGCCAATTTGAGAGACTAGTAGGGATCCAGCTTTGTTACGTTAGATGGATCTGGTCTCCTTGCCCATCTACAAAGCCTTCCGCATTTTCTGTTAACTCAATGATCATTCCATTGACATGTGGCAACGTTTGTATTGTGACCCTGTTATGACTGTATCCATTGTTAATGACTGCTTGTTATTGTTTGTTCCTCAAAACTCAATAAAACGATTGAACGGAAAAAAAAAAAATTGCTGTGCGGATATCACAAGCATTTGCTCAGCCATCCCAAATAATCACCGTAAATTGCCTAATACATTTATTTCCTATGATTGACAAATCCATCTAGCCATAATGCAGTAATTTCCCAAGAATAAATGTAGTAAGTAAATCGGGTTTGAATATTTACAAGAGCTGGAAGAATTAATTGTGAGCTTTCAGCCAGTAAATTTTTTATAAAATCGATTCCTATACTTTTGGTGCAGTAAAATATAGGCAAAACTGAACGCAAAATGCATAAGAACTTTATTATAGTTTCAACTCTTCTGGGAAGGCTGTCCACAAGATTTAGGAGTGTCTACGGGGAAAGTTTGACTATTCTTTCAGAAACCCATTTGTGGATGAGAAGGCCTGTTTTGCAGTCTCCAATCTAATTTATCCCGGTTCTATCGGGTTGAAGTCAGAACTCTGAGCAGGCCAGTCAGGTACCTCCACCCCAAACTCGCTCATCCATGTCTTTATGGACTTTGCTTGTGCACTGGTCTAAATCTTTTGGTGCAGGGAGGGATTATGGTGTGGGGTTGTTTTTCAGGGGTTGGGCTTGGCCCCTTAGTTCCAGTGAGGGGAACACTTAAGGTGTCAGCATACCAAGACATTTTGGACAATTTCATGCTCCCAAATTTGTGGGAACAGTTTGGGGATGGCCCCTTCCTGTTCCAACATGACTGCGCACCAGTGCACAAAGCAAGGTCCATAGAGACAAGGATGAGTGAGTTTGGGGTGGAGGAGCTTGACTGGCCAGCACAGAGTCCTAACCTCAACCTGATAGAGCACCTCTGGGATGAATTCGAGCCGAGGCTGAGAGCCAGGCCTTCTTGTCCAACATCAATCCCTGACCTCACAAATGCGCTTCTGGAAGAGAGTGGTCAAACATTCCTAAGGACACACACCTAAACCTTGAGGACAGCCTTCCCAGAAGAGTTGAAGCTGTTATAGCTGCAAAGGGTGTGCCAACTCAATATTGAACCCTACGGACTAGGACTGCATGTAAAGGCAGGCGTCCCAAAACTTTTGAGTGTGAGTGTGTGTGTGTGTGTGTGTGTACATACACACTGCTCAAAAAATAAAAGGAACGCTTTTTAATCAGAGTATAGCATCAAGTCAATTAAACTCCTGGGATAGTGATCTGGTCAGTTATAACAAAGTATTGAGATTAACTTTTGTTATTGACCAAATACTTATTTTCCACCATAATTTGCAAATCATTTCTTTAAAAATCAGACAATGTGATTTTCTGGATTTTTTTTTTCTCATTTTGTCTCTCATAGTTGAAGTGTACCTATGATGAAAATTACAGGCCTCTCTAATCTTTTTTAAGTGGGAGAAAATGCAAAATCGGTGGCTGACTAAATACTTTTTTGCCCAACTGTGTGTGTGTAATATATATATATATATATATATATATATATATATATATATATATATATATATATATATATATATATATATATATATAATAATTATTTTTTTTTTTTTTTTAATGATACAGAAACATATATAAATTTTAACTTACATAAATGTAGGTGAAGAAAGGTTTTCTTTGCAAGCCAATATGTATACATTTTGAATTTTATAATAAACATTCAGCATGTATTAAATACATTTTCTAGCAAACATCTAACAGCATTATATATATCCAAATCCTGCAGTCAAACGTGTTGTGCTTACCTGCGGGCACACACCTTCCACTGCATCCAGCACAATAATCGCACCATCACAGAGACGCACAGCAGTGGAAACCTCGGATGAGAAATCAACATGTCCAGGAGAATCTATGAGGTTTATAAGATATTCTTCATCCCCTGAAAAAAATTAAGCAAAAATAAAAAAAACGTTATATATTAGTGCTTATAAATCCTTTTCGCATTAATCTTCTTTTTTTTTTAGGCTTTTACTTTATTTTTACCTGGTGATCTGACCAGTAACAAATCTCCTGTCTTAGGGTGGCTACATTCAGTCCTCCACTGTATCTATGGAGGAGCAATGTGGAATGTGGCCATCCTTGGATAGCAGCAACATGTAGAGAGGGTTGTGTTAGCTGGAAAACCAGATTTCGATGGACTCTACATAAGTGAATAACAAATTAAAGCAAAACTCCAAATAACACATTTAAGCAGTTATAACCACAGTTTTTCCTTTAGGACAAATTATAAATTTATAAAAGCGGATTATTATAAGCACCTCTCTGTGGTATAAGGTTTGTCTCAGCCCTGAGAAATTTTAAAGAAAGTTTAAAAATAATAGACATATTGGCTTTATCATCAGGTGAAATTAAAGGCCTAAAAACGCCTAAAAGAAAAGAAAAAGAAAACTAACGCAGCCACCACATCTACAACTTGGTAAGCTGCAACATATTGTGCATGTTACATTTTGAGTTTAGACACGCTTTAAAAGAGAAGTATGGCCAAATCTTTTTAGATTTAGCATCACAATAGTACACTTTTGTTCTCCTGTGACCAGCTGATGGTGTGCTATAGCCTGCTATCAGCTAACGTGGCAGAGCCGCTCTAGGCTCAGGAAGGATCCCGACAATATGGTTGGCATCCATTTGGCTGCTTGATTGACAGCTGGCTAAAGCCAGCTGCACCGCCTCCTTCCTAGGCCAGCAGTCCAGTGAGCACCGAAGCAGCAGAGCGGTGGCTGACAGAAATAACACTAAGTAGTTAGCACTGTTGCCTTGCAGCTCTGGGCCCAGTGATTATATCCTAATAAGAAGGCGTTCTGCTACGACTTAGGGTTTGAGAGGGGTTACTCCCACAAAATAAAAACACTGAAGGGTTAGTTGACTTCCTCCCAAATTAGCCTTAAAGTGGTTGTAAATAAGATGGTTTTTATCATAATGCATTCTTTGGCTCAGCTTGGGTGCAAACTGCTTGCTGTGGGGTTACTCAACAGGACGGAGGGGCCAGGAGAGCTAAAAAGGGACCAGAGAAGAGGAGGATCTGGGCCACTCTGGTTTGAACACCGTTTACATATGTGGGTGCGACTTGCAAATGTGTTGGCTTCTGCGTACAAGCTCGTAGGGACGGGCACTTTATTTTTTTTTCTTATTTATTTTTACACTGTCCCTTTAAAAAAAAATGTTTTTGATCACTTTTATTCCTATTACAAGGAATGTAAACATCCCTTGTAATAGAAACAAGCAGGACAGGACTTCTTTAATGTGAGATCTGGGGTAAAAAAGACCTCAGATCTCACACTAACACTTAAAATCAATAATTAAAAAAAAAAAAAAATTGGCCCTTTAAGGCCGCTTGACATCGCTCCGGTCCTCCAAGGGCATAGAGTCAAGTGGGGGCCATCTTGCCCTTACTCGAATTCCTGCCCATCAGGAGAGGGGATCGGATCGTTTTCCCTGCTACCGACGACTCTGGGAAGCAGTGGGAGGGGGGTGAGCACCTCTCCCGCCACCCATAAAAGAATGTAGAAGAGGCAAGACATGTCCCTTCAGAGCTCCACAGGATGAGTCTCCACCCAACTCTATAGCAGGGCAATGCGTTGCCCCCACAGGCTGCTATTGTCTCATGACAACTCATGTCTGCCCGCAAATCGGCCTCCGTTTTGCAGACTCCCCAATCCAAGAGAGCACAGAAGCACTGAGATGAGTGAATGCCCGCCACTATCTCACTGAGATGAGTGAATGCCCGCCACTATCTCCCATCCACCATCTTGCCATCCAAAGCATCCTATCGTGTGTGCCGCAAAAATGGAAAAAGACACAAATATCACTGGCGGGGGTACCTCAGCAGCGTCTGCTACATCTCCTGCTCCATAGGGATCAAATCCACAGCTGGGGGGAGACCCCCAGGTGGTGGACATTATCACTCCGATGCTGGCAGCCATTGATGGCTGTAAGGCCACACAAATGCTCCGGATCTATCACCTGGCGTCTGAACGCACTCTTATCAGACAAGATCTGGACAAAATCAGGGGACATATTGGGGAGGGGTAGAACTAGATGGACTTTATTGGCACTGTAACCAGACAGTTAAGTCATAAAAAGTTAAATACAGTATTTTATTTAGAGAATGTTAAAAAAAAAAAACATATACATATGTGTACCACCACAAGTGCAAAACAAAGAACATCAAAGAACAATTGGATTAAGAGACAGAATCTTAAAAAACATATATATACTAATATACTCGTTGATATGACCGTAACTTCCGAAACCACCTTATTGGAGACAATGTAATATCTATAGGACTAATACAGAACAGAAATAACAAACAGCCCTAATAAATAACAAAATCAGGGGACAACTGACAGGAGCAGAGGAGCGATTGTCAGAGATGGAGGACACTACAGCCACACACTCCACACAAATTGCTGAGCTGCAGGCCCAGGTGAGCACAATGGTGACCAAAATGGAAGAAGCAGACAATAGACAGCGCCGCAATAACATTAGAGTGGTAGGTCTTCTGGAAAAGGCTGAGGGGAATCCTCCTGCCCTATTTGCAGTTCTTCCGAGATCTCCTTCAGCTGATGATTGGGTCTCCCACATATGCATTGGAAAAGGCTCACCATGTGCCAACAGGTGCAAGACCCCTTGGGGCACTTTCTAAAATGTAGGGATCATGACAGGATCCAGGCAGAGGCTCGCAAAAAACTGAATTTTTGTAAAATCTTACCTGTAAAATTCCTTTCTCTGAGTCCTCCGACAGTCGCCGCCTCTTCATATTCGTCACATATGGGGTATTAGACTTTGCTCCGAAGGAGTAGCTAGGCAACAGAATATGTTAACATTAAAGCTTTTAACATATCTCACCCTCAAGGGGTGGTCCCCTCAGTCAATACCCTCCTACTTCCTGCAACCATATCTCAGTTTTAGTGGAATAGCAGTAGAGTAGACAACCAAACCCCAAAAGAGGGGCGGGGGCGGCGACTGTTGGAGGACTCAGAGAAAGGAATTTTACAGGTAAGATTTTACAAAAATTCCGTTTTCTATTACGTCCTCCGACAGTCGCCACCTCTTCATATTCGTCACATATGGGGACGTCCCAAAGCAGTGCAAACATGAGGGGTGGGAAACGCATCCGCGCCGAAAAGGCAACGCAGTCTCCGCATCAAAGAAAGGAACCTTACCAAAGGAAGGAACCCAGCTGGGCAACAGGAAAAACCAGGTGCTCAACAGGAGCAACAACCCAGGAAAAAACAAATAACCAGGGGATAAAAAACTTATCCCAACAGCCAGTGGTCCCCACAAGGGACCCTAGGGAACCGCCGCACTAAGAACCTTGCGGCCAAAGGAAGCATCCGCAGATGCCTGAACATCTACTTTGTAGAATTTTGTGAAAGTGTGTACGGTCGACCAAGTCGCCGCCTTACACACCTGGGCCACAGAAGCCCCATGACGACAGGCCCAAGACGTACTCAGAGATCTAGTAGAGTGCGCCTTCATAGGCACAGGGGGAACCTTCCCCTGCAAGGCATAGGCCTGTTCAATGGTCTGCCTGATCCATTTGGCGATGGTAGAGGCCGACGCCGCCATTCCCTTCCGAGGACCCTCTGGAAGAACAAACAAGGAATCCGTCTTTCGAAAAGACTCAGTCGATTTAAGGTAAACCCTTATCGCCCGAACAACATCCAGAGAGTGTAATCTCACCTCCTTTGGAGGTTTAGGCTTCGCGCACAGCGAAGGCAAGACAATATCCTCATTAAGATGGAATTCCGAAACTCGCTTCGGAAGAAAAGAAGGATTAGGTCGCAAGACCACCTTATCCAAATGAACAACCAGATACGGAGACTTGCAGGACAAAGCTGCCAGCTCCGACACTCTGCGAGCCGAAGTGATCGCCACCAAAAAGGCGACCTTTTTGGACAACATAGACAACGAGATCTCCCTGATCTGTTCAAAAGGAGCACGTTGCAACACAGACAGAACGAGATTCAAGTCCCAAGGGGCAGAGGATCCCTCCTAGGAGGAACCAGATGCCGCACACCCTGAACAAAAGTGCCAACCAAGGAGTTGGAAGCCACGGGACGTTGAAACAGAACGGCCAGCGCAGACACCTGACCCTTTATCGTAGCCAGCGCCAAACGCTGATCGACACCCGTTTGAAGGAAGGACAGCACTCGGGAAACCGAGTACGTGCGGGGAGAAAATCCCCTGGACTCACACCAAGCAAAATAGGCCTTCCAAGTACGGTAATAAACTTTCCCCGAGGAAGACTTCCTCGCGTTGAGCAAGGTATGAACGACCTCTGGGGAGAGACCCTTCTCCCTCAGGACCTCGGTCTCAACAGCCAGGCCGTCAAAGCCAGCGACTGTAAAGCAGGATGGTATATTGGTCCTTGAGACAGGAGATCGTCTCGAAGAGGCAAACGCCACGGGGCGTCGACCGCCAGATTCACGAGGTCTGCGTACCAGGACCGGCGAGGCCAGTCCGGTGCCACAAGAATCACCGTGCTGCGTTCCGAGTGTAACCTGCGAAGGAACCTGGACAGCAACTGAATCGGTGGAAACGCGTATATCAGTCTGTACTGATGCCACGGGGCCACTAACGCGTCCGACGCGTCTGCCCGAGGGTCGCGCGTCCTTGCCACGAACCTTCTCACCTTGTTGTTGAGACGAGACGCGAACAGGTCCACATCTGGAAGACCCCACTTCGCGCACAACATCTGGAAGACAGCCGGGTGGAGAGACCATTCCCCCTGATCCAGGGTCTGGCGACTCAGATAGTCCGCCTGCCAGTTCTCCACCCCCGGAATGTGAACCGCCGTTATTGCCGGGACATGAGCCTCGGCCCAAGACAGAATGTCGGCCACTTCTCGAGCCGCTCGGGCACTCCTGGTGCCCCCTTGGTGGTTGATGTAGGCCACCGCCGTGGCATTGTCCGTCTGTACCCGAACCGGGCAGCCCAGCAGGCGGTCCGTCCAGCGATGAAGACAGAGATTTATCGCACGCAATTCCAGAATGTTGATCGGAAGGGAGGACTCCCCCTCCGACCAAGTCCCCTGGGCGGACAGAACGCCCAGAACACCACCCCAGCCCGACAGGCTGGCATCCGTGGTGATTACCGTCCACGAGATCGGACGAAACGACTTGCCCCCAGACACCATCGGGGACTGGAGCCACCACAGAAGGTCTCTTCTGGTGCGATGACTCAACGAGATTTGAAGATCCAGAGATTGAGGTCGCCCGTCCCACATGGACAGAACCTCCGCTTGGAGACCCCACGTGTGAAACTGGGCAAAGGGAATCGCCTCGAAGGCCGAGACCATCAATCCCAGACATCTCATGCACGTCCGCAGAGACGAGTGCGGAACGTCCCTGAGGGACCTGACTTCCTGCTGAAGAGTTCTGAGTTTGTCTTCCGGCAGGAAGACCTTCGCCTGCACCGAGTCCAGAATCATTCCCAGGTAGGGAAGACGAACCGACGGACTCAGCGTCGACTTTGGAAAATTTATCGTCCAACCAAACTCCTGCAGAGTTTGCATCGTGACAGACAGGTCCTTCTCCAGACCCTGGCTGGTCGCAGACCGAACCAGAATGTCGTCCAGATACCCCAGGACAGAAATGCCCTGGGCCCTCAATAATGCCAGAACCGGTGCAAGCACCTTGGTGAAGACCCGTGGAGCCAAGGCGAGACCAAAAGGCAACGCCACGAACTGGTAGTGATCCTCCGCAATGGCAAATCGAAGGTACCTCTGGTGACCCTCGAAAATGGGGATGTGAAGATACGCATCCTTCAAATCGATGGAGGCCATGAATTCCCCCGGAACCAGGGCAGCCACCACCGACCGCAGGGATTCCATGCGGAACTTGCGAACCCGCACAGAGCGGTTCAGAGCCTTCAAGTCCAGAATTGGACGAACCTTGCCCTCCTTTCTGGGCACGGTGAACAGATTGGAATAAAACCCCCGAAATCTGTCCCGACGAGGCACCAGAACTACCACTCCCTGAGCCCTCAGGTCCCGTAAACGCTCTGGAGACAGTTGAAGATTTGAGGGAAAAAATCTGCTCTCCGGCCGAGAGAGAAACTCGATCTTGTAACCAGATCGAACGATCTCCTGAACCCATCTGTCCCGCACGCGGGCCAACCAGGGCTGAAGAAAACCGAGCAAGCGTCCCCTCACCCCAAAACTGGGTGAGGGCGCCCCTTCAGGCCGCACTGTTATGGGCTGCGGATCCGGATTGACCGGACTTCTGTTTACCAGACCAGGGCTTCTTCTGAGAGCCTTGACCTTTGAACGGTTTGCCCTTGTAGTGCGACCGAAAGGCACGAAAGGACCCCTGAGGGGGCCGAAAATTAGCATGCTTCTTCCCAGAAGCCCCCTTAGCCTTGGGGAAATGGGGCAAGAGAGTGCTCTTACCTCCGGTGATCCCCTTAATCAACACATCCAAGGACTCCCCAAAAAGGCGAGACCCATCATAAGGCAGATTGGCTAAGGTCTTACGTGAAGACTGGTCCACCGACCAACATTTCAACCAAACCAGGCGGCGAGACAACACCGCCACGCTGTGCACACGTGCAGCCAACGGAACTAGGTCCAAGTCCGCATCACACAGATACATGACACCCTGGTGGATTTGATCCACCATATCCAGGGTCGCCGGCGAGGCCGAATCGGCCACTAGGACGCGCCTAAGCATCTGCGTCCAACTTGCGATCGCCTGGGCCGCCATGAGAGAAGCAAACAGAGCCTTAAGCATAGAACCCGTAACAGAATAAGTATGACGGGCAAGAGACTCCAATCTCCTATCCGTGGCATCACGGAACACAGGGGAATCCTCTGCAGGAATCGCAGTGGATTTGTTTAAAACCGCAATTGCGTGATCCACTGGGGGAGGCACACACCACCTTTCATCAGTGGAAGGCGAGAAAGGATAACGCAGCTTGAACCTACTTGGTACAGCAAAAGGTTTGCGCAGATTGCGCCATTGTTCCTTAACAGCGCGCTGAAAATCATCGTTGCAGGGAAAAACCTGCGGCGTCCTGCGTTTTCTCTGCGTCCCATAAGCCGCCAAGGCAGCGGGGGGACACACTTCATCCTGCAAACGCAGCGTTTGCTTTATGGAAGCAATCAATTCATCCATGATTGCAAGCTCTTCAGGCGAGCCAGGGGGAGAATTATCAACCCCTCAACTTCAGCCTCCACCTCGGACCCCACTAGATCCAGGGAGGAGCGGGACCCCGATAAGGAGGCCCCCGCCATAACAGCCCCATCACCTTCACCCTCAGAATCAGAGGAAAGAGCAACTCTGGGTCTTTTAGTAGATTGAGCAGCCGCCAGCATCTGCACCTGAGCAGCAAGGCCAGCCACAATAGTGGCTAAATCCCCCCCTGGGGGGGAAACAGCGGTCCCCTGGCTTTCCACCAAGGCGGTAGGAAATTTGCCCTCCTGAGAATCCATTGCCCCTATAACAAATGCCGGATAATAAAGGGTTAACTGCCCCTTTAACACGCGCGGCGAGAGCAGCCCACCGCACCACACACAAGCACAATGAGACCCCCACAGGGACAATAAAACTGACACAGGCAATGGATAGGAAGGATAAAACCTGAGGAGACCCTCGCCGCTGCTGCTGCCTCGATCGGTGTTCCTGGAGAAGAGGAAGTGATGCTGCCAGGGCGCTCTATGAAAGCCTATGGGAGGCTACAAGAAAATGGCCGCCATGCATGTAGAACATGCGGCCGGAGCGAGTGTAGGTAAAATGGCGCCGTTTGGCGCCGAAATCGCCGCTCCACAGTACAGTAATGCACACGTCTGTATAAAAAAAAAACATGTCAGATCGCCGCAGCGATCGCTGTATAATGCCCAAACATGCCACAAAACATGCCCCACAGCACACAGCTTCTCACACTGACAAGGCTGACACACACAGTGTCACACAGCTCCCCCCCCCCCCTTGCAGCCCACAGCATGCAGCCGAGAGATAGGGAGACAAAGTGTGAATAGAGGCAGGTTACACAGTCCCAGACTGACACCCCCCCCCAGACAGACAGGTCCCCACATAAATACACTTACCTCACAGTGGCGTGGGGGACCCGCACAGGCGAACAAGCCGCTGCACATGAGGCAGGGAGAGTCGCATACAAGACGCACAGAATGGGGGTTAAGAAACCGCACAGCGTCCAGTGAGGTAGCCACTTCACCAATCATCCCTGCACCGAACAGGGATGGGTCGTTCACTGTGCCAGGAGCGTTACCTGGCTGAACGCTCGATGGCAGGCTGGGAAGCCACTGACCCACGACCTGCGACCAGGGGGATCAGCCCGAGACCCAGCCCGCATGATCCTCTTCATCCGAAGAACTAACTAAAGCTGACAAAAAGAACAGCTAAGTAAAGGTAGAGAGAAAACTCAAACAAAAAAATCAAAAAAGAAGAAAGAGTCTGGGGCACAAAGCCCCAGCACAGAGAGAGCCAGCCACTCCTGACAAGCTAGACATTAAAACGGAGATATGGTTGCAGGAAGTAGGAGGGTATTGACTGAGGGGACCACCCCTTGAGGGTGGGATATGTTAAAAGCTTTAATGTTAACATATTCTGTTGCCTAGCTACTCCTTCGGAGCAAAGTCTAATACCCCATATGTGACGAATATGAAGAGGCGGCGACTGTCGGAGGACGTAAGAGAAAAGGGGATCTGCAATAAGCCAATACAAAGATAATGTTTCCCGATTTTTACGTAGAAACACAGAAGAAATGCCGCTCATATGTCGAAGTCAATAAGCGTCTACACGTAAAAGGCCTGAAGTATGGCATGCTATATCCCAGCACGTTATGGGTTGAATATCAAGGTACTGTAAACTTCTTTAAATCTGCAGGAGATGCTATGGGCTGGCCAGATTCCATTTAATCTTATCAGTATACGAACTTTGTGTTCCACGTTTTTGATCACTCCGGGCTAGAGAATGGGCCTGCCAGGTGCTTGGCGCAACATCTGTGCACAAATGTTTCCTGAGCTTATCTAATGGTTATACGGGTTCTGCTTTACACCTATCACAATTCCCATAAAGGATGAAGTAACTGCCTGTTTTGGACTAGGGATGCTCTCCTTGCTGGATAACAGGGGTGCACTTATCTTTCTTTATGTAAGGGGTGCACAATGCACAATGACTGCTCTGTTTTCTGGAGTGTTCTCATAGGAGCTCCTGGACTGAAGTTTTTGTGTTTTACTTTTCCGTTTTCTTTTTTTTTTTTCTGTTGGACATTTTTTGCCACAGGACAATTGCAGATGTTTAACATCTGTTGAGGTGCTAGCTACTTTGAGTGATTGATGTTATGGGTTCTGGGTATAAGATGAATGGCAGGTTTTAATTTTCTTTTGTTATTTGGTATTACAGCATTTTTCCAGGTTCCAGGTGCCACCATGTGGGGATCTTCTGCAACTGCGATATGCTCACTTTGTTTTACTATGCAGCTTCTCTGGAGCACAAAGGCAGGGCTGTGGACCCGACTCTGTCTTCATGGATGGGTCATCATATACTTTAATTTGCTATTATGGTCATGTTGGTTAAAATACTGTCCTCGAATGTCCAGGGCCCTAATGATAAAATTAAAAGGACGGCTATGTTTACCTATTTGAAGGTGGCCAGACCATAAGCTGTTCTCCTGCAGGAGATGCATCTGGACGGGAGCAAGGTGTTATTGCAAAAACTATGGATACAGCATCCGTTTCATGCCTCCTACTCCTCCTATGTGAGAGGAGTAACCATTTTACATGGCAGGAGCATACCTGGCACGGTCCAGAAGGTGATCTCTAATCTGGAGGGGGAGAGATGTTCTTCTGGTGCTGGATATTTATCAAACAACGATGGTAATTGCTAGCATTTATATTCCACCACCCTTTCAGCCGCAACTACTATATGATTTATTGGTAACACTGGCCCCTTATATGCATTGCATCTTCCTCTTCTCCTGGCTGGCGATTTTAATGCTATCCTTGATGGCGAGCTGGATACCTCTAACCTGCTATATCCTCCACAGATCTCCTATCCTGGGTATCTGCTGATCAACCTACTGAGCTGTGGTAGTATAAAAACCTGGATGTACAGAGTCACTCATGTTTGTCCCGAATGCATAGAATGGCATCCAGAATTAATCTTGCCTTTGCCAATACCACATGTCTACAGTTAGTACATGCAGCCTCCTATCTGGCGGGTGATTGGTCAGACCACAACCTTTTATTACTGACCCTTTCACTAGCAGCCAGAACTGGAAGAAGTGCGTGTCGATTATCGACTGGTTGGTTATAAACATGGTGAAAATTCTTCCTCTGTTGCAGATACGGTGGCTTGGGACACATTTAGGGCTGTAATGCGGGGACAATACATATCAGCCATTAAGGCAGTCTGTAAGGAACACAATGCAGAGAGGGAGGCTTTGCAGACTTAGGAACGTAGGCTGGAGGGGGAATATGCAGCTGCCCCTGGCGATGCAACGTATGCAGCCTTAGAGGGAGCCAAATGCCAGCTTGCCTTATTTGACACATACTACTTTGCTTCACAGAGCTGAGTACCTTTTTGACAAGGGTGACAAAAATGGCAAATTATCGGCAATGCTTGTGGCGGATCAGAATGCACCGTTTAGTGTTCCCTGTATTTGTTCTCAGGCAAGGGAGTTGGTTAAGGACCTTGAGGCCATCATACAATTTTGTAGAATACTACTCAGGGGTATATTCCCCAATACCTGCATATGATGAGACAGAGTTGGTGGGTCTTCTCTCCAGTCTCCCCATACCCGCTTTACAAGCTGACGATAGAGCCTGGCTTGAGTGAGACTCATATTGTTTTGAACATGAAATGCTACTTCCTTCTATGTTGGAGGCATATGTGGTTCTCCATCCCAAACCAGGCAAGGACCATATGTGCTGCTCGTCTTATAGTCCAATAGCCCTACTTAACTCTTGATCTAAAAATTCTTACGAAAGTCTTGGCCACTAGACTGCCCATGGTACTTCCGGCCCTGGTTGATAATGATCAAACGGGCTTTATGCCAGGGAAGTCCACACATACAAGTCTCAGTAGTCTATTCACTCACCTACAAATTTCCCATAAGCCGACAGGGACCAGGGCGGTGTTATCACTGGACATTTCCAAGGCCTTTGACTCTGTGCATTGGGGGAATATGAGGGCATTGTTAAAGCGTATGGGTTTTGGTTAACATTATTGTAAGTTGGTATCTCTCTTATACAGTGCACCCCAGATGGCATTAAAAATAGTGTCTTCAATACCCCCCTTCTTTACTGTTGGCAAGGAAACCAGGCAGGGCTGCCCCTTGTCACCTTTCCTGTTTTCTTTAATGATCGAAACATTGGCTGTGGCATTATGCTCTTCCCTGAGGTAGGTGCACTGGAGGTTGGCTCTATCAGAGAATGCCAGGCACTGTATGCGGACGACATGTTATTGTTTTTAAAGGATCCGGGTTCATCACGCGAGCAGTTTTTTTACATTTTGGATAAGTTTGCAAAATTTTCCAGTCTTAAAGTGAATTGGAACAAATCTACCATTCTCCCACTCGACCCGGGTACTAGGGCTGCGGCAGATGTAGCATTACAGTTGCAGTGGGTCACATTTCACGTATTTATTGGTTCGCATATCTGCAAGGGTGGCGGATTACCTTGGCCTGAATCTGCTACTACCCCTGTTAGATCTCCTTAAAAGAAAGGTTGAAGCATGGAGGAATCTCCCCTTATCAGTGTTGAGACGTATAAACCTTTTAAAAATGAAGATTCTACCAGTCATTTTATATTTTCTACGCAATTCACCTATTTGGGTCCCGCATTCCTTTTTCCGTCGGGTGCATGACCTTTTCGGTTCATTCATATGGGGAAACTCACCTCCCAGAATAGGCCTTCAGGAGCCCTGACCTATACAAATATTTTTTGGCTGGGAGTTTTTGCATGTAGGTGGCTCCTTGGGGATGATGGGGATTCCATCACAGTGTTAGAGGCAGCAGTGCTAGGCTTGTATGAGAGTCTGCCTCCTGGTGCATAGAGGGCCTGGGGCCGAAGTTCCCTTGACAGGGACAATGCCAGCTACAATTAAAGCCTGGGATAACACTCAGGAATTTAGGACACCTGCTTCTAAATCCATATCACTGGCATTGCCACTGTGGTTCAATTCCCGTTTTCCCCAATTTCTCTCTATTCCTGATCCCATTATATGGGCATCGAAGGGGGTTAAAAATTTAGGTGACATCACTTGAGGAGTCGAATTGTTACAATTTGTGGAACTAAAACAAAGATTTAACCTGCCTAAGGGCTCTTTCACACGGCCGCTCCGTGTGAGAGCTCCGCTGCTTTAGTCCGCTGCGGGACTTTTTTTTTTTTCACAGAGCGGATGACATTTCTGTCATCCGCTCCGTGTGCCCGCATATCATCCCATCCATTTGCGGATGATATGCGGACATAATGTAAGTCTATGGGGATTGCGGATGTCAGCGGATGACACCGCTGACATCCGATTTTCCTTCCTTTCCGGTTTTTGAACGGAGGAAAAATAGGGTTCTGTTCCGTTCCAAAAAACGGAACAGAACTGACAGGAAGAAAATCGGATGTCAGCGGATGGTATTCCGCTGACATCCGCAATGCCATAGACTTACATTATGTCCGCAAATCATCCGCAAAAAAATAGGATGATTTGCGGACATACGGAGCGCCCGTGTGAAAGGGCCCTAATCCATATCTCTTTTATTGCCTTCAATTGAGACGTGCATTTCTCTCCCAGTTTGGCTCCACCAGGGTGGTGGAAAGATGAGTGAGGTGATAAACACTCCTACACTTGCGCAGGGACTTGATACCAAAGACCAAGTGATTAAATTATTATATTACAGCAGCACATCATAAAGCATGAAAACTTGACAATCAAACAATAAATGTGATATTGACCGTGCTCACAGTGAACAATACAAAATGATATATTATAACATGTGTAAAGTGAAACACAGTGCTCAGCAATCCCAAATTGCTACGCACAACACAATTCCAAAAAGTGTTCAATCTCTTCCAGGATCTTTCAAGCCAAGAAATCCCCCGTGAACTCGTGGGTCCCTTCTCCACCGACATTCACATGCACAAGATACTCACCAAATCGTTACGACCCCCATTACAGGTAGTCAAACTCAGCAAAGTTAATACTCCAAAAGCCTCCAGGGAGAGCTTGTCAGTGCGGGTGCAGATACTCAGGGTATGGTATAAGTGAAAAGAGAAAAAATAGGCCTTTCATAGCGTATTTTATCCAAACGATTTATTAAAGTAAGTAAAAATGGATTTTTGTAAAATCTTACCGTAAAATCCTTTTCTCTTAAGCTCATTGACAGACGTAGTCCTCGTTGATTAATAACAACTCGGGTTATACTGCCCTCTACAGGAGTAGGACTAGACAGGAAAGAAAACATTCTGGCCACACCTTAGGGGCAGTCCCAGAGGGTATATCCTCTCTCTCTCTCTGCTACAGCAAATCAGTTATGTCACAAAGCAGTGTTTAGAGAATTTAACCCAACCCAACTCAAAAACAGAGGGGCGGGTACTACGTCTGTCAATGAGCTTAAGAGAAAAGGATTTTACGGTAAGATTTTACAAAAATCCATTTTTCTCTGTCGCTCATTGACAGACGTAGTCCTCGTTGATTAATAACAACTCGGGACGTCCCAAAGCAGTACCACAAATGAGGGGTGGGAAAATGGAAATCAAAATCCAATCTAGAAGGCCCAACCGGTGCCAACTAGAAGTTTTAAAGGCTCATCAATCACACGATGAGACTCAACTGAAATTCCAACGGAAAAAAATCCTCGAGGTAGACCACCGGTCTCCTCAAATTGCGGCCTGCAAAACCTTGCGGCCAAATGAGGCATCCGCCGATGCCATCACATCAACTTTATAAAATTTCGTAAAGGTATGTACCGACGACCAGGTGGCCGCCTTGCACACCTGGACCACTGACGCCTGATGGCGGTAGGCCCAGGAAGTACTGAGCGCTCGAGTGGAGTGCGCCTTAACAGGGAACGGAGGATTCCGACCCTTAATAGAATAAGCCTGTACCACCGTCTGTCTGATCCATTTAGAGATAGTCGGGGCAGATGCAGGCAACCCCTTTCTGGGGCCATCCGTGATCACAAAAAGTGAATCCGTCTTACGGAACGTTTCCGTAGCCTTCAGGTATACCCTGATTGCCCGAACCACATCCAAGGAATGCAACGCATATTCCCGAGGATGATTGGGCTGAGGACACAAGGAAGGTAGCGCAATATCTTCATTCAGATGAAATTCTGAAACCACCTTAGGAAGAAAGGATGGCTTCGGATGAAGAACTACCTTATCCTTATGAACCACTAGATATGGGGAATGGCATGATAATGCAGCCAGTTCTGACACCCTGCGTGCAGAAGTGATCGCCACCAAGAAGGCCACCTTCTGGGATAATGTAAGCAAAGGAATTTCCCTGATATTTTCAAAGGGAGGTTTCTGCAGAACCGACAAAACCAAATTAAGATCCCAGGGTGGTAAGGGCGCGCGGACTGGCGGAGCCAAGTGCCGCACCCCCTGGATGAAATTCCGCACCAAGGAATGAGTAGCCAAAGGCTTCTGAAAGAAGATTGCTAATGCTGAAACCTGACCCTTGATGGTGCTCAAGGATAGTTTCTGCTCAACCCCCTCTTGCAGAAAAGCCAAGATTCGGGTCACCGAATAGGTACGTGGGGGAAATCCCAAAGATTCACACCACGCAATACAAGTCTTCCATGTGCGATAATAGACTTTGCTGGAAGTCGCTTTCCTTGCTTTAATTAGAGTAGGAATAACTGAAGCTGACAACCCTCTGTCCTTCAGTACCTGGGTCTCAATGGCCAGGCCATTAAAACCAGCGACTGTAAAGCACGATGGAAGATCGGTCCTTGAGACCGCAGATACTCCCTGAGAGGAGGTCTCCAGGGAGCGTTCGCGACTAGCATGTCCAAGTCGGCCTGACCGGCCTGACGGGGCTAGCCTAGAATTTCCAGGATAACTGGAGTTCCCTCCATCTCTATCCTGCGGAGAAATCTCAGCAGCAACTTGAGAGGGGGGAAGACGTATAGTAGCTGATACTGCCTTTATAGGCCGTTCAGCGCCTCTGCTGCGTCCGCTAGCGGATCGCGGGCGCGCGTTACCAACCTCCGCGCCTTCCTGTTGAGCCGATATGCCAACAGATCCACCTCCGGGATGCTCTGATGAAGACACAGATGGTGAAATCCTTGGTGATCGACCTAAGTCATCACCCTGATATTGTCTGACTGGATCCGAACCAGGCTGCCCTAGAGCTGCTTGGTCCAGGCAATCCGACAAAGTCTGATCGCTCTCTGTTCCCAAACATTTATCAGAAACTTGATTCTTATCAGGAGTGATGATTTCTCCTGGTTGAGCATTAGAGACCGAAGTCACCAGACTAGAGGCTCCTTGGTCTGTTTGCTCAACCGGATCCGATTACTGTAGGGAACTGAGACTAATCTTTGGAAAAGGTAAAGAAAATGATCTGTTCAGGCAACGGGAACTACCGCTCCCTGTAGCATATAAATGTTGGAAGGGAAGAATCGCACCGGTAGCAGTGATCGATACTCGATCTTGTGTCCTGATCGTATGATCTCCTGAACCCCTTAGTCCAAGATTCCTGAAGGCTCTAGCTCTGACTGCCGGTGAAGACGTCCCCCCACCCTCAAGCCGGGTGGGGGCGCACCTTCAGGTTGTATTAGCCTTAACTTCAGGTTTGGCTGAGTCGGCCTTTTGTTTGCCCGACCAGCGCCTCTTGAACCCTCCTAGAGGGGCTTTGCCTTTCCCGCTCGCCCCAGCGGAGCGAACTAACCCTTTATGAGCAGCAAAGAAAGGTCCACGCTTGTTAAGAGGTCCTTTAGCTTTAGCAGCCTGCGGCAAAAAAGTGCTCTTGCCCCCAGTGACATCCTTAATGATCTCATCTAGGGTGGCCCCAAATAGGCGATTCCCCTGAAAGGGGAGATTCGCCAAGGCTTTTTTGGAACCTAGATCCGCCGACCAGCATTTTAACCACAGCACACGTCTGAGGATTACCGCTGACATCGATGCATGCCCTAACAAGGGGGTGGCATCCAGGGCTGCGTCACAGACGAACTGCAGTCCTTGTATGATTTGTTCCATCAAATCAGATGCTGCCTGGGGGATACCTTTACCCTTTAGGTCATGGCGTACCAATCTTGCCCACTCCGTTAATGTCTGTGAAACTAAACCAATGACAATCACTGGTCTAAAGGCTGACCCTATCAGGGAAAATATAGTGCGGGACTCCGCTTCCATCTTCCGATCCACCGGATCCTTAAAGGACGGAGCGTCCTCCAACGGGATAACAGTGGCTTTATTCAGTCTGGAAATAGGTGGATCCACCACTGGTGGTACCGTCCATTTCTTAATGAGGGATTCCTCAAACGGATAGCGTCTAGCAATGCGTTTGGAAACAGTAAAGGTACGTTTTGAATGATCCCATTCCTTTTTAATTTTATTGCCAAAACATTTGGGTAAGGGAAAAACCTTCGCCGTCTTGGTAGGTTTGCTAGTACCAAAGGGAATTTCCATCTCGGTTGCCTCTGCCGGTAAAACCTAAAGTCTTAAGGTTTCCCGGACCGCCACAACTAGTGCGTCCACCAATGCTTCTTCTTGTGCTATGGCGGAGGCAGGAACGTCCTCCTCACTGTCTGAGGGAACTTTACCTGAGACAACAGCCCCTGCAGAGGGACCTGCAGCTGCAATGACCATCTCAGAATCGGAATCTGAAGTATCAGATGAAATAGGGGTAGGCGGGGGTCGCTTTCTTGACCCCCGTCCCTGACAGGCCATCTCCACCCGGGATACCAAAGACTCCAAAACTGCTGTGAATGCATCAATACTCTGTGAACTGGAGGGTCCTGCTGCCACCTTGAGGGGATCAGGTGGGGGTACCTGTGTGGCAGGGTCCATGATTATTCCAGACACTTGCCGGAAAAAAATAATTTGCCAAAAAAAAATAAAACCTTTTTTTTTTTTTTCTTTAGACCCCCAGCGCCACAGCGCCCCTCAGTGTTACCTGCTTAGGGACCCCTACAAAGAGAGAGAGAGAGAGAGAGAGAGAGAGAGAGAGAGAGAGAGAGAGAGAGAGAGACCCCAAGGCTCACCACTTGATGCTCAGAAGTTTCAATACAACCTGTTCCAGCACTGTCTATTACAGACAGGAAGTCTTTGGCTGGCTTTCCCGGGTAAATGGAGGCGGCTCCGCCCCTTTGCACACCTTCCGGCGCCTCCCCCTAGCTCCTCGAGGTGTTTGGTCACCTCAAACATGGCCGCCCCCATGCTGGAGACACGAGGCTACGCCGGGTAAAAGAAGGCGGCTCCGCCCCTTTACACACTTTCCGGCGCCTCCCCATAGCTCCTCGAGGTGTTTGGTCACCTCAAACATGGCCGCCCCCATGCTGGAGACACGAGGCTACGCCAATATGGTGGCCTCGTGCGATCTGTAAAACAATAGCGGCGGCCTGTGTAGGATAGCGGCGGCTAGCAGCGGCCTGCGGGATGTCTATATTCGGCCTGGCGGCCTGCGGGAGTGTCTCGGCCCCACAACCTTCACCCTGAATGGTGATAAGCCTGGCCGGTGGTACAGGACGCTGGCGGGCCGCATGCGGTCTGTGGGCCATCGGGAGGCAGCCCTCTGTCCTTCTGGAAGTGACCGTTTGCTGGAGGAATGGCGATCTGGACTGCAGTGACTCAGGCATAGGCCTCGGCCTGTGTACACCTCTGACAGGTAGGATACCTCTTACTTCAATAGTAATGCCCCTTATAGCACTGCCACTGACTTCAGTCTGCCTTACAGTTTTACAATGACCTTAGATAGTCAGCTCCCAAACCAAGCCTGGTTTCTGTTCACAAAAAATCACACTCAAATTGGGGGATCTGTGACCTGTTATAGGATAGAGGGGAGACCCATCCTACCATTCCAGAGAGGGGCCCGCGTCCACCACAAACCCGACAGGGGGGGAGGGGGAACATTCTACTCACCATACCGGAACCAGGCGGGCGCCCACTCCTGACAGAACCCCTCTCCACCGGGGTGGGGAGGCTGTCGACCAATACGAACGCCGTGACTCTGTTGGTCATTGGCGTTCAGGCGAGACGTTTAACTCGCAGAGTCAGTCCCCGTCCAGTGGGACTATGTCGCGGCCAACCCAGCGCGGAGCTATGGCCTGCACGCGCTCGTAGGCTGAACTGGGGTGACCACTGGATCTCAACATCCAGCCCGTCGCCCAGTTACAGCTTGCTTGCTTGAAGATCTCCAGGAAACTGGAGAAAAAAGCTGTCTAAAAAAATCTTTCTAAGAAAAAAATCCTGCCAGGACCGAAGATCCTAGCAAGGCATCTAGGTCCTTACTCCTAACTAGACAGAAAAAAACTAATTTGCTGTAGCAGAGAGAGAGAGGATATACCCTCTGGGACTGCCCCTAAGGTGTGGCCAGAATGTTTTCTTTCCTGTCTAGTCCTACTCCTGTAGAGGGCAGTATAACCCGAGTTGTTATTAATCAACGAGGACTACGTCTGTCAATGAGCGACAGAGAAAATTACACTTACAATAAATGAAAGTTCTCAGGCATTTAAAATAGCAGGGGACACCGATTTGCGCTCCACCTGTGTCCTAAACAGCGGAAGTAAGTTATTGCGTCCTGGTCCCACCATACGCGTTTCATCAGTAAGTGCCTGACGTCATCAAGGGTCACCTGATCACGCACGTCACTTCAGCATTGCTTTTTTACACAACTACTCTATAATGATCCAATCAAATTCAATCCTTCTGAACCAATCGACATTGTAGCATACAAACTAGCTGTATGGACTTGCCATTTATGGCTCTAGTTATTATGCAATGTATTGGTTAAAATATATAAATTTTAATTTATATAAAATTAACCTATAAATAACCAAAGGCCTCTAGTGGTGAAATATGGTACTACACCCAAATAGTTACCACCTAGTTCTATAAAAGTAGCGGCAAATGGCAAACAACTGATTGATTATACCAAAGGCCAGATTACTGCCCTCTAGTAATTAGGTTGTGTATTAACGTGTCACCACAAAATACAAAACCATCCCATAGGTGTCATGGTCTTACCTTCTTGCTGTTCTCCTTCGTTTGACATGTGCTGGCGGCCATCTTGGTTTCTGGGTTTCTTGTAGCCTCCCACTCTGCGGCTCCTCCTTCCCACTGGGAGGAGCTGGATGCCTAGCTCATATATATAGGAGGTCTGTGGCTTGGTCCTCCTGTGTTCACATGCTTCTAAGACTGCTGCTGCTTCTGGTTCCTGATTCTGGCTTCGTCTGACTACCCTGCTGGTTCCTGATCCTGGCTTCGTCTGTCTACCCTGCTGGTTCCTGATCCCGGCTTCGTCTGACTACCCTCCTGGTTCCTGACCTCTGGCTTCGCAAGGACTCTGCCTCGGTTTCGCCATCCGTTTGGACTTTTGCTTTACAGCTTGATTTTCAATAAAGCCTTCTTATTTTCACTTATCTGTTGTTGTACGTTTGGTTCATGGTTCCGTGACAATAGGACCACCATCAGGGTGGTGGTCGAGTCCTATGCCATGGAGAATGCCATACTGGATGAGTTCATGAAAAAAACGTTGTCAGAATTATACAAGGAATTCTTCACTGTTTCTCCTCCCTCGGTATCCAGGTGCAGGGAACAGGTGGCGGAGATTCCAGACTTGGAAAGCGAGGACTGGGATGATATGTGGAGTTTCCCCTTCACCCATTTAGTATCGGCAAGGGAACAGTTAATTCACTTTAAATTCTTTCATGGGATATATTATACCCCAGCAAAATTATCCAAACTTTACCTGGGGACATCAGCAGAGTGTTGGCGCTGTTCATACTTTCCAGCCGATTTCCGTCATATCTTCTGGCATTGCCCGGTAGCTCAGGAGTTCTGGGCTGCCGTTGTGCACTGTATCATGGAGATTACCTCCGTACCAGTGCCTATGACAGTGGAAATTTGCCTACTTGGCCTAGTGGAAGGCCTGGCACCAACTAGGGCTCAGCGCAACTTGCTTAGCCTTCTTTTGTTCTATGCTCGCAAGGAGCTGATCCTCTATTGGAAAAAAACAATGACGCTCTCACTATCTTATTGTAAAGGACTCGTAGACAAAGTGTCTCCAATCTATGAAGGTACATATTTGAGCAGGGGCTGCCAAAAGAAGTTTGATAAGGTTTGGAAGATCTGGTTGGAGAGCCCTGCCTTTGTCACATAAGATAGGCCTAGTAATAGGTATTTGAGCGGAGACTGAAATTGTCTTTTTTCTTTATTTTATTTCCTTTCTCTAAGTATTGGGAATTTATTTAGACCTGATTATTACATAACAGACATTATTATCTCAGAATGCTGATAAGTGTTTCACTGTATGTATTATTGCTATTGTTATCCTTATCCCCCTCAGGGGGACGTACATCCGGGAAAGTGGAGTTGCCATCAGGGTGGTGAGCCTGCACAGGGGGAATGGGAGGGAGTTTTGGGACCTTGTTTCTATTGTTAATTCCGCCCTGTGTAGCGAGGTGTTTTGTAATGTGTTTTGCATAAAATAATAAAACAGAAATTGATAAAAAAAAAAAAAAAAAAAAAAAGTAAACCTGTGCTGAACTTGCCGCTGAGACCACTAAAAAAGCGGACGCGCGCCAGGTAAGAAAATACCAGGGTTATGGCAGCTATCTGCCATTTAACGTCAAAGTAGGGAAGTAAATACACGGTGGGCGGTCCGGAAGTGGTTAAAAGAAACTAGCAGACATTGTCTATTTACCAAAGTTGTACTGCAGGGAGATGGCACTGGATTTCATGGTGATTCCTCGTATCTGCTCATCTTCACGACTGTCCAAATAACGTAACTGCAATTCAATAAATACAACATGAAATAGGCAATGGACAACAGTCAGCCATTTGAATTCACCAACGATTATACAATGCACATAACCATCTTGGAAAAAGAAAATACCTTTCCAGCTAATCTGTTAGAGATGATCCCATTGCTAGATATGAGACAGTCTGCTAATGTAGTTTTCCCTGCAAGGTAAAAACCAAAGAGACAAAAGATAATAAATGTAGCAAAGTATACAGAATAACTACAGGTTAGAATATTTTCAAAAACCAGTGAATCACAAAAGCAACGCAATTGAAATTTTGAATTTGAAATTATGTTTAAACCTGATTCACACTGTATGCACCTTTAAAATCATGCGACTTCACTTGAAATCGCGCAATTTCAAAGCCGCATGTCAGTGCGACTTGGCTGTTGCACTTGAAATCAGCAAAAGTAGTGTATGAACTACTTTTTCAAATTAGTGCGGCACTGCAAAGTCGGCATCACACTGATTTGAACAGTTCCATTGCCAACAATAGGGTGCAACTTGTAATGCCATTTGACCTGTCAAATGGCATGACAAGTTGCACCGGTGTGAATGAGGACTTTATATTGAACACTAAATTTCACTCTTTAGCTTTAAAGTGATATTAAAGGGAAACTCCACTTTTGTGGGGGAAAAAATAGCAAATAAAGAAAAAATAATATAAAGTATACAATTGCGACACAAAACATATTGTAATTGAATGTTATTAAAAATGACCTTTCCTTTCAACCTGCAGTCGCTTTATTTTCTGAAAATGCAATGCAATATGGCTACATGAAGGTGTTCTGCACACAGAATGTGTACTGACCACACCCCAGAAACATTTCCTGCAAGTGTGATTGGCTCACCAATTTTCCCAGAAGTCTACACTAAGACACAAGTCAGATTTCAGGCACCCCCTGTAACAAAAATGTTATTTTTTGTGACATACTCCCAATAGGAACCCGTTTTAAGGGATGCAGGCCTAGCAGCTTTCCTCATTAGTGCTCTGCAGGTGCCACAGCTGATTGATAATTATGAAACCCATCCTATTAGATTAATTTTCCCACAGGGGCACAGAGAACCGCTGAGGGATTTCTTCAGAGTAACAAAAGGAAGGAATCTGCAACAAAGGTTGTTATAATCCTTGCAATGTACATAGATCACCCAAGTTACGCTTTAAAGTCTTCTTTTTTTTTTTTTTTGTTCTTTGTAAACAACAACAAAAACATATTATACTTACCTGCTCTGAGCACTGGTTTTCCACAGAGCAGCCCCAATCCTCCTCTTCTCGGGCCGCCTGCTGGCACTCCTAGGCCCCTCCCTCCTGTAGAGTACAGCTTGCTATGGGGGCACCCAGCCGAACCGCTACTCTGCGTGTCCATTTAGACACGGAGTCGTGGCTCAGACCTGCCCTTTCTCTCTCCCCTTATTGGCTTACTGACTTTGATTGACAGCAGCAGGAGCAAATAGAGCCCTCTGCTGTGTCTCAGCCAATGAGGAGAGAGAGTTTTAGACAGCCAAGACGCTCGTGCAACATTGCTGTATCGAGATGGGGCTCAGGTAAGTATTAGGGGGGCTGCTGCACCTGCTTACCCTTATAAATAGCTTTATTAAACATGAATTTACACTTACATGGCATCAGAAGAGAATGCACAAACAATGATTCCTGTTGAAAGATGTGGCCGTCTGCTCCGGTCCCAGCTGACGCCTAGTAAGGAGAAACGCATCGGGGGGAGCTGCCACGCCGTCACACCACGTGGTCCGCACTGCAGGCGGCCACGTCTTTCAACAGGAATCATTGTTTGTGCATTCTCTTCTGATGCCATGTAAGTGTAAATTCTCATTTAATAAAGCTATTCATAAGGGTAATGCACTATTGGCACTTTATTTTTCCTATCTTGGGGGAGTTATGCAAGAGACAGTCATCTTCATCCATATATGGGAGTGCGATACGCCCCAGTGAAGGGAAGGATACCTCACGTCTCACGAATTGGAACTGATCCTGTGCACTGTCTGTATATGGAATCCATGTACCAACATTGGTTCAAAGCCTACCCTCTATAATTTTCTGGTAAGAAGCCTGTATTATCACTTCGGTGACACCAGACACGCTTCTATTATCACGAGTGGAGTGTGTGATCACTACAGTATCCGATTCCCTATTGCTATTTGGTAAGAGGTTACTTCACTTGATTTTGTTTCACTGACTTGTTGATTCACATTTGCAAGATTTGAAGACAACACGTTCAATCTTTTATTTAAAGACTTTATATTATTTGTGCTTTGTCAAATACTTAGCACTACTTATATTATATATCTATTACTTTTTCACTTCTAGTGCTGCCGCATAATTATTTAGGTTAGCGCTCCTTTTTCTACACATAAGAGATCTATACTTACCTGTTCTCAGGCAACCCAGTCTGATCATGTGATCAGCTCCCAGAACCAGCTTCAGGGGAGAGAAGGGACAGCAGACAACGGATACCCCATAGTAAGCCCATGGGTGAATTCACCACATAGACATTGCAGCCCTTGTCGCTGCTCTCTCCTCTCTCGAAATGCTGCTCACATGCCCAGACCAAAGCACCCTTAGAATAGGCAAGTATGGACATATTTCCTCTATAGCAGGGGTCTCCAAACGTTTAAACAAAAGGACCGGTTTACGGTCCTTCAGACTTTTGGGGGGCTGGAGTACAAAATATCCCAGCGTCAGTGGGAGTAAACAATCCCACATCATTGGTGTCAGTGGGAGGAATTGTGTCCCATCATTGGTGTCTTTGGGCCCCATTGTTGGTGTGATTGGGAGGAATTGTGCCCCATTATTGGTGTCATTGGGAGGAATTGTGCCCCATCATTGGTGTTTTTGGTCCCCATTGTTGGCGTCATTGGGAGGAATTGAGCCCCATCATTGGGTGTCATTGGGCCCCATTGTTGGGGTCATTGGGAGGAATTGTGCCCCATTATTGGTTCAATGGGCCCCATTGTTGGGTGTCATGAATTGTGCCCCATCATTAGTTTCTTTGGGCCCCATTGTTGGTGTCATTGAGAGGAATTGTACCCCATCATTGGTGTCTTTTATGCCCATTATTGGTGTCATTGGGAGGAATTGTGCCCCATCATTGGTGTTTTTGGGCCCCATTGTTGGTGTCATTAGGAGGAATTGTGCCCTGTTATTGGTTCATCGGGCCCCATTGTTGGTGTCATGAATTGTGCCCCGTTATTGGTTCATCGGGCCCCATTGTTGGTGTCATGAATTGTGCCCCATCATTAGTTTCTTTTGGCCCTATTGTTGGTGTCATTGGGAGGAATTGTGCCCCATCATTGAGGTCATTGGACCCCATTGTTGGTTTCATTGGCAGGAATTGTGTCCTACATTGGTGTAAGTGAATATTACAGAACCCCAAGGGCCAGATAAAAGCAAGGAAAGGGTCTCATCTGGCCCCCGAGGCATAGTTTGGAGACTAATGCTCTATAGGCTTGTTTAGTACAGGGCTTAAAATGAGGGTGGGATGAAGTTTAAGATTAGATAGGTTTAGACAGGAGTTCCACTTTATTTTCCCTGAGCAAGCCACATCTATTCATATATTGCTCAAGAACATTGGAAAGTAATCTTCCTAATGTACTACATGATTTACGACTCCTGCTCTGCAAAAAAAAACCCCTATAAAATTACCCTATGTGGCATTGCTCTCCAAACTGTGGCCCTTTGCTTGGCTCTATCCGGCCCATGGGGCACTATTCCATTCACAACTGACACTAATGATGGGGCACCATTCCTCCCACTGACAGCAGTGGTGGGGCACTATACCTCCCACAGACACCAATGATGACGTGTTATTTCTATTCTGAATAAAACCAATGATGGGGTATTGTTTACTCCCACTGATGCTGGAGCATTTTCTACTCCCACTGACCAAAGTCTGACCCCTCTAAAGCCTAAAGGACAGTAAACTGGTCCTTTGTTTAGAAAGTTTGAAGAGCCCTGCCCTATAGCATTGTGCACCTGCACAAATATTGATTCAAATAATGCTACACTTTCTGACAGCAAAAAAAACACACTATAGGCAAAGCCTAGAAAGTACAGCTCTCTACACAGCCAAAACCAGATATGGAATCACTGAGATCACTCCATTAAAAAAAAAAAAAGGCTAAAATATCTGAAAGCATGCACAAAAGCCTACAAACACGGCCACCCTGGATTTCACTCTTTCTCCCCCAGGGCTTTGAAAAAAAGCTATATAATCTCCCTTTACCCCTCTACTCCTTCTCCCCCCATTTCCCCCCACCAGACTTGTATAAAGTACTCGAAATTTCTACTTGAGTAAAAGTACAAGTGCTCGATCAAAAAGTGACTTGAGTAGAAGTGGAAGTGCTCGCAGAAAAAGTTACTTAAGTAGATGTACTAAAGTATTCAATATTTTTTTTACTTAAGTATTGCAAGTAGTTTTTTCAAAAAATTTGCTACTTAAGTACTAAAAGTAAAAAGTACCAGTAGTTTTGAAAAAAAATTTCTACTCAAGTACTGAAAGTAGAAGTACAAGTACTGTGTTATGTAGTTATTAAAGAAAGAAGTCAAAAGCTTGAACATCATATTATTTCAAATGATTTATTCAAATGATTAACCTGTGTTTGTTAGTAGTTTCTTGATACACTTTAAGCGCTGTAGCACCATTTATTTGTTTGTTTCATATTTTCTTTTTATTGGAAAGATTTGGTATAGCAGCTTTTATTATACACAGCATTTATTTTCGTATGCGCTGATTTACAAATGACATTATACACATTTTTATGCAACCTGCCATCTACTGTTCTGGCAGTGGTAATTTTTTTAAAAGTAACGAGTAACTATGCAGCACAAAAAAAAAATACTTGAGTAGAAGTATCGAAATCATCGAAAAAATGTAGTGAAGTAAAAGTAGAAGTAGGAGAAAAAAATTCTACTCTAGGAAAGTACAGATACTGCATTTCGGTACTTAAGTACAGTACTTAAGTAGTTCTACTTCGTTACTATACATCTCTGCCCCCCACCCTATTCTACCACAATCCCAGTCCAGTTATTGACCATTCTCAAATCTCTGTATTCTGTGTTTAACCACTTTAAGACCGGAAGATTTTGCTGCTTAATGACCAGGGGGTTTTTTGCGATTTTTTACTGCGTGACTTTAACGGACAATTGCGCGGTCGTGCGACGCTGTATCTAAAACGAATTTCACGTCCTTTTTTTCCCCCTTTTTTGGTGGTATTTGATCACCTGTGCGATTTTTTGATCATGCGCTATAAACAAAAAAAGTGCGTAATTTTTGCAAAAATAGCAATATTTTTCACTTTTTTTTTTTATATGAAATTCCCCCCCAAAAAAATGAAAAAAATCAAAATTTTTTAAAATTTTCGGCCAAATTGTTTTACGCTACATATGTTTGGTAAAAAAAAAAAAAAAAAAACCGCAAAAAGCGTATTTTGATTGGTTTGCACAAAAGTTATCGCGTTTACTAACAAAGGGAAAGATTTTTGTCATTTTTGGTGTTTTTTTTTTAACGAGTAATGGCGGCGATCTGCAATTTTTTTTGCGGTACTGCGACATTACGGCGGACAGATCGGACCCTTGACTGACATTTTTGACACTTTTGGGGGGTACCAGTGACATTACTGCAGTAATCAGTGCTATATATATGCACTGTTACTGCAAAAATGACACTGGCAGGGAAGGGGTTAACTGTATTGGACAGGGAGGGGGTTAAGTGTGTCCTAGGGGCGTGTTTCTAACTGTAGTGGGACAGGTCTCCTAGTATAAAAACAAAGATCAACGGTTCTACATAGTAGAACCGTCTGATCTTCATTTTTACACAGGGGAGAATGACAGGCGGCTTGTTTACATAAGCCGCTCTGTCTTTCTCCCGCTGTACCGGCGATCGTAGTGTGACCGGCGGACATCGGGTCCGCCAGTCACACTCCCGCACTCCTCCGTGAACGAGCCGAGGCGGGCGCGCGCTCGCCCGCTATTGGCTCTAAAAGGAGTGACAGGCGAGCGAAGTAGACCTACGTCACTCTGCCTGGCCGGGGCCGACTGCCGCAGTAAATATACTGTGAGCAGTCGGCAAGTGGTTAAAGGCTGCTTAGCAAATGAACACCAATCGGCCATAAAAACATGACCACTGGCAGGTAAAGTTAATAACATTGATTATCTTGTTACAATGGCATCTGAATATTGGTGGAATATTTTAGGCAGCAAGTGAACAAATTGTCCATGAAGCTGATGTATAAAAACAGACCAAATGGGCAAGCGTAAGGATTTGAGCGACTTTATCCAAGGAAGGAAAACCGTCAACATCGTCATGACGGTCAAAACCGCACATGGGGAGTGAAGGCGCTCCGTGTAGTTTGAATAAAAGAGCTACTGCAACTCAAATTGCTAAAGTAGTTAATATTAGTTCCCATAGAATAGTGTCAGAACACACAGAGAGTTGCAGTTGTTGCATATGGGGCTGCATAGCCACAGACCAGTCAGGGGTGCCCATGCTGGCCTGTGGCCATAGCCAAAAGTGCCTATAATGGGCATGTGAGCATCAAAACTGGACCACAGAGTAACGGAAGAAGGTGACCTGGTCTGATGAATCATGATTTTTTTATATAGCCAGGAATGTGGGTGGGGAAAAGATGGCACCAGGATGCACCATGTGAAGAAGGTAAGCCAGCACAGGCAGTGATCTGCTACTGACGGCTTAGTGCCAGATATCACAGCAAACCTTTCAGAACTCTAGTGATGTCCATGCGTTGTTGGGTCAGTGCTGTTTTGGTGGCAAATGGGAGACGTATTCAATATTAGGTAGGTGGTCATAACGCTGTGGCTGATCGGTGTACAATTTTCCTATGTGAACGACAATCAACTGTATACAATGATATAATGTTGATCCCTACTGATGCATATCCTTCTGAAAAATGTTACCACATAATTGTATCATCTTTACAATGGCTTCAGGAAAAAATAAATTATTGAACAAGAGCATTGTAAAGAAATTACTTTAATTTCCAAATGGGCTTACCCCCAACATTGAGCTTGATTTGCAAGAGATGAGCCCGACACATTATAGACATAAACAGCTTAACCCAAATAAGGCTATATTGCCTAACAGGGCCAAGGACATGGCGAGGCATTCCACCATAAATCCTGAGAACTAAAAGGGATCAGCAGGTGATTAAAAGATAAGTATAGACAAAGTTTTATGGATCACAGGAGTGCACTGCGTTCTACACTCCCGTGACCAGTTTTCAGTCGGCAGCCGTCTAAAGTCCACTGTCGGCTGACATCACTTAGCCGGTCCAGGCTCGGGAAAGATCCTGACCATATGCTCAGGATCCACCCAGATGCCTGGACAGGCAGCTAAATCAGGCTCTGAGAGCCTGAGCCAGCCGCTCCCGCCCCAGTCCAGAACTCCAGTAAGCATGGGGAGGGGGCAGAGCAGAGAGCCAGTGACTGGCAGTCACCAGCTCTCTACAGCCTGAAGACCGGAGGGGGACCAATGCTGGATCCACCTAGGTGAGTATTTTTTTTTTTTTTTTTTTTAAGGCATCCTACACTTCTCATTTAACCTCACGATCAAAAGTCCACCATCAAAAACGTCAAAGAAAAGCTGGTCCAAGAGAAATGTGTGCTGCCACTGCTGACCGCCTTTCCATAGATGTCAACCATACCAATTTTTCTGTCTTCAGCACTTTCTCAGTTACTGACCCCACATAAACCATCCACTCTCTTCCACACTCACAAAAAATAGAGCTTCAAGAAAGAGTGACATTTTGATAGGAAATTAGGAAATTAATCATTATGATTAAGCACACAGTCAGTGTGTGAAACACGTCTACCTTGTCACGATTGTCATATTTGGATGTCCAGTCAATAAATCTGGATTTTGACTCAACCTGGAGTGCTGCCAATTCCTTTTCTTTTATCAAGCATTATTTTACTAATTAGAACACTATATATTATTGTACTGAGGATGACGTAATGCATAAGGATGTTTTTGGCAAAAGTCATTAAAAGATGAACTAACCCTTTAAGTAAATGCATATTATGAGTGATACTTTGTGAGAGTGCTACTGAGCTTTATACATGGTACATGTATACATATGGCACTTTTCCACTGCAAGTACCGGCTCGGCTCTACTCGTCCCTGCTTGGCCCGGTTTGCTTTTTCACTGCTGGTACCGCATGGTACGGTGTTGGAACGGTTCGGTACGGTTTGCTTTTCCACTAAAGTAGTACTAAAGTTAAGTGGGTGGGATAACAATGATTCTCTGACCAATCAGTGGCTAGTAGTGACTGCATGCAAAGGATTGTGGGATATGGTACCGGGTATGGTACCTCTTGGAACCACAATCGAGGTGGTACTGTTTTTGAGAGCCGTACCGTTCGGTTCCATGCAGTGGAAAAGCGCTGCCGTACTGTATCGTAGCGAACCGTTCCTACACCATACCATGCAGTACCAGCAGTGGAAAAGCACAAAAGCGAGCCGAACCGTTCGGTTCCATGCAGTGGAAAAGCGCCAATAGTTCTCAGGGAAGACAGAAATAAGAACCTCAATGCTGCAATCACTTGTCATTAGAAAAATACAGGGAAACCATTATTGGCCTCCTTCTGAAAAATGATATGAGAAATTGAGACTTTAATCACCCAAGGGTCTGATTATTCCTTTCTGATCCTACTTGCATATGAACATATTCATGCTTTCATTCTTAGAGAAAGGCCAACTGATCAATACCAAAAAAAGACTAGCCCTAGATTGTAGGGAATAGGTTGGTCAAAGTCTTAACTTATTTCTACAAAAGATTTCAAATTGCAAGCATAACTGGTGAGAAAGCCAATAATGTAGCTTTTGCCATAGCCAAGAAACTACTTACCATGATCAACATGGGCCAATATACAGATATTCCGAATGTTGTGAGCCTTCTTCTGTAGTGCAATTATTTTTTCCAAGCTTACAAGCCCCATTGTGCCAGACCTGAAAACAAGAGCACATAAACAGCTTAATTATTATTATATGAACGCTGATAAGGTCTGAGTCAGCTTTAATCTGTGTCAATTTTTATTTGCATAAAACAGGTTTTGCATTGCTATACAAGTCTAGGGGAATGCAAAAGACACTCAAAGAAGGTCAAATGTGCCTGTAAATGAATTGTGAATGATTTCAGAAGCATCTCAAACTGATGTCAAACATCAACACAAGCTCTCATTCACATCTCAACTAACAAAAAAGTCACACTGTCCGTGCTACGTGCCAGCTAAAAGAAAGACCCCCCAGCAGTGTGACAAAAAAATGTTGCAAATGATGATTGAGGAGTATCTGAATATAGTCCCAAGTCTTAGGTAAAAACTGATGCAAAGTCTTCGCAGCTGGCCCTGATTACACCATGCACACAAAAAATGCACTGGATCTGAGCAAAAGACAAACACCACTTTGCACAGTTAAACTTTTAATGATCAAAGTATTAAAAGAAAAGAATGGGAATACAGAAAAATAAAAATCCTACTCACCTAGATGGCCGCAGCACCAATCCCATCTGCAGCTGTTCCCGCCTCTACCCCGAGATCTGAGCGATCAAACAACGCTGATCAGACACCACTGATCACTCAGTTCTCTCCTCTGCTCTGAGCAGAGAGCGGTGACTATCAGTCACCGCTCTCTGCTCTCCCCTCCTGCGCTCAGTGGAGCACCAGGCTGTGGAGGGAGCGGGAGCGGAAGCAGCTAGCTCAGGCTCCTAGCAGTGTGCTGAGAGGCTGAGCCAGCTGCCAGTCTAAGCATATGGTTGGATCCCAACTCTAAAGTCAGGATCTTTCCCAAGCCTGGACTGGCTGAGTGATATCAGCTGAAAATGGGTCACAGGAATGCAGAACAAACTGCACTACGCTGATCAATAGTACAGCCAAAAAGAGTTTGGGGTATAATTCTCCTTTAAGCACAGCAATAGCCATCTCTGATGTGCAGCGGAACCCAGTGTGAAGCTGAATTGTTTGCCTCCTTTCAGCCCCTTTCACCTGACTGGACCTTCCATTCACCCCTATGGACCGGGGGGGGGGGGGGGGTAAGCAGACTTCCCTCCAATCCGATCTGGTTTGCTAAATAAAATAAAAAAATGGTAGGGGACCTGCCCCCCCCCCCCCGTCTTTCTAGCAGGATTGGATCGCAGAGAGCAGTCTGTGTAAAAGGACAGGTGGAGTACATTTACACCGAGCCACCCAAAGAGTAGACGCGGACCTGTCATCTGCCTGATCTGCTCTGATCAGTGGACAGAACCCCTGCTGATCTACCGAGTCTGCCCATGTGAAAGGGGCTTTTAGCTCGTCATCCTGCTGTGAAAGATTCAGACTTTATGCTGAGTAACCACTGGACATCACTGGCCACGATATGAGCGGTTCTACAACTTCAGCAAGACGGGGCTGCATTCAAGGCGGTTTTAGTTTATGAAATATGCAAGTGCAACCATTGTTGATCTGAATACTAGTACCTTGGTGTCCTAACTGTCAGTTCAAATTCTATTTCGTGTTGCATGTTAAAACATGTGCAACAGGCATACTAAAGATGCCAACATTACAAAAAAAACACAAATGGGAAAAAGGGCCTGTACTATAGCAGAGCCATAAAACCAATCTCGAATGATTAAAAAAAAACATGTCTATTTATTTGAACAATCCAAGGCATACAGTGGACAAGGTCCATCCAATGAACGGCATGGCTGACCCAATTGTGTTACCTGGAGGTAGATGCCGCATGAGTAATCAGCGCAGATGAGAGTGGGGCGCCTGGGAATGACTGTCGCTCCACGAGGGAAGCCGCGTCCGTCACCCAAAAGGGATGTCACAAACTGGCAGAAGGGGTTGGTGCTGGGCCTTGAACTGTGGGCAGCGCTGGAATTGGTAGGTGATCCCAGGCACACTGAAGCCAAAGGAGCGTAGGACAGAACACAAGCCAGCAGCTACAGACTACATGTTTCAGGGCATGGCCTCTTCTTCAGATCATAAAGTGCTCTGCTGGTGCTGGTTTGATGGCTCTGCTATGATACAGCGCTTTTGTTTCCATTTGTATTCCTTTTTTTTTATCTCACCGGTTTATGAGTTCGGAATAGCAGTGGCCTATGCAGGCGCACCCTCCCCAGCTAGGTGGTGGTATATGCGCCTGGACACTTAAGTTTTCAACATCACAATGACTGCTTTACTTGGACTTCGCTGCCAGAACAAAGGCACAAACCAAACTTTATCTACAAACACCTTCCTGAAATTACAACTAATACAGAGGACCTGGGAGAAATAAAATGTAGAACTAAACACTATAGAGACTCTAAATTAGCATTTCCCAAATGTGTTCTTGAGTCCTTCTGCTTTGGATATCTACAGAGGTTCAAATCAAATTGCTGAATGACTGATCATGCCATCTGTGCATATGTCAGGGCACCAGCAAAACAAGCACTGCTGCTTTGACTTGGGGACTGGTTTGGGAAACACTGCTACAAAAATGAATTAGGTCCCTTATGGGGGAAAAAAAAAAAAAAAAAAAGGTAATGTGCAATCTCCTGTCAACAAAGGCAACGGAAACCAGTGCTTAGAAATGCTGCCCAACTTTGCATACTGTTCCTCTGTGTACCTCGCAGTGGCATAGGAGTGTAACAGATGACAGACATTTTTTTTAGCTTTGGAGGGAATGGGGAAGAGGTAGAACCTCTTCTGGACTTTTGCTACTACAGCAATGCCAGTGCTCTTACAGTAAAATCCAAAATGTGAGACCGCACTCAGGCTGTTTTGTTGAAATCAAAAATTTTCTTTATTCCTCAAATAAAATAGACAGACAGTGTACAGGCAGACATGTCAGGTTGACGCGTTTCACGATATTGCTAGTCGCTTACTCATAACCATCTGATGAGTGGTTATGAGTAAGCGACTAGCAATGTCGTGAAACGCGTCAACCTGACATGTCTGCCTGTACACTGTCTGTCTATTTTATTTGAGGAATAAAGAAAATTTTTGATTTCAACAAAACAACAGCCTGAGTGCGGTCTCACATTTTGGATTTTCCTATGCTTCTGGATGACGGATCCGACCTGCACCAGGTCTGAAACACACACCTGAGCGGCTTTACCCTTCTATCTCCCAGTGCTCTTACAGTTCCAAGGCTAGTTACTACAGTGGTTGACTATCTGTATAAAATGCTTGGCTTATGGGTCAGTTGATATGGGTATTGATGACCACTAAGCAATGTACCAGATAACAATTTCAAGCCTTTCCTATTACCAGTGTTGGGGTAGTTACTCAAAAAATGTAACCAGTTACTAGTTACTTCTGTAAATTGTAACAAGATTACTTTACTAGTTACTGCATTTGAAAAGTAACTTCCCTACTTATTACTTTACTTTCCTCTTTCTTATTGACCGTGTAGAACATGGGTGTCCAACCTTTTGGCTTCCCTGGGCCACATTGAGTGTACAGAAATTTTCTTGGGCCGCATAAAAAAATATATACTATTAGTTAAAGTATATAAGTAATAAAACGCAGCCGCACCCTTCCCGTGCTGCCGCGCCCCCCCAGCACTAATTTTACACAACTAGTGGATGATCCCCTCCGAGGCTGCCACTGTGGCCCTGCCCCCGACTCGACTTCATTCCTCCCCAGCAAAAAAAATAATTGTCAGGAGGCAGTGGGCCGCATTGCCTGCGTTTCCGGGCCGCATGCGGCCCCCGGGCCGCAGGTTGAACATGCCTGGTGTAGAAGAAGATACAGGACACTCTTTCTGCATAGAATTTACTGTATAAACGCAGGCTTTGGGAAACATGAGAACAAAACCTGAAAAAACAGAATAAAACAAAGTGCAACAAAAAGTCATAAACTTCATCCCTCTCTATTCTTCGAAATAACGATTGTATCGCACGGCTTGGGTAACGCAGGAAAGCGCGTTCCTATAGCCTAGTAAAGTAGTGTAGTTACCTCCTATAGCCTAGTAAAGTAGTGTAGTTACAAATATTAGTATTGTAACTAGTTACATTACTTCGTTACCAAAAAAAGTAATGTAGTTACTGTAATCAGTTACTTTATAACTAGTTACCCCCAAGACTGCCTATTACACAGTCAACTCAGAGTTATTAGGATTTTATTCCCTCTAAGGTACTGATGTACAGTGCAGCATTCTCTCTTTAGCTTCATATGTAGTGTCAGGTCACTTCTAGCACCTGGAAGGCAGCACAGAATATTGAGCCTTGTTACTAAAGGCAAACTTATCCTTTAATTAGGCTGAATATCACCATGTTATGGCTCTCTCCATGGTGGTCGCTTGAGAAGTCCCCATAGAGGTCTTTGGATCACCCCAGGTCTTCAACCACATCCTCCTCTGATGTCACATTATGGGGAGTTAAATAATTGCATTCACCATACAGGTTTAGGAGGGTGGACCCTTTTTATATTTCACTTTAACGGAGTACACCACAAGCCCCCTGTCTTATCCCATCGGAAGATTTTTTTAGAACCCTAGTGCAGGGTTGGTACAAGCTTGGCACAATGAAAGTATGTATCTCCGAAACCTGACAGGCCTCTGTGGAAGCCGTGAATCACTGTAGAATCCCCCAAAACAACTACAGCGATGGCCGCAATCTCCAAGCGGTTGCTCGCCATTCAGTGAACAGCTTGCATGTTTTTCTGTGAATGGAAAGCATCCTCTGACTGTTCAATGTGGAAAGGTGGGGTGGTGACATCACAATCTCCACCTCATCCAATCAGAAAATGCTTTGCATACATTAAGGCATTCTCTGAATGCCAGCCGTGCCAGGCATGAGAGTCCCTGTTGTTACTATTCAGTACTGCAGCCGCTTGGCACAGCAGCCGGAAGATCGCAGCTATCACTGTAGTAACTTGGAATACTACAACGAGTTAGAGCTTCCACACAGGAGAATCAGGTATTACCGTATATATAAATACTTACATTGTGCCAAGTTGACTCAATGCAAGTATGCAAAAAATATCAACCCTGGAGTTCAGCTTTGAAGTGAAATTAAAAGGCACAATTTAAAAAAAAAAAAAATATACCTTACCTGCTTTATGCAATGGTTCTACACAGAGCAGCCCTCTGGCCCTTCTCGGGGTCCCCCGTCCTCCCCTTCTTGAGTCCCCCCCAGTAGCGCTCCTAGCCCCTTCTTACTGTTGAGTGCTCCCAGAGCTCCCAAGCTGTTGCGCTGCATGTCCATTCAGACACAAAGCCGTGGCTCAGCTCCGCCCCTCTCTCCTCATTGGCTCACTGGCTGTAATGCACAGCAGCGGGAGCCAAGGACTCCTGCTGCTGTCTCAGCCAATGAAGAGGGAAAGGCCCCGGAGAGCTGAGGCACTGGATCGCGATGGAGCTCCAGTAAGTATTGGGGGGGGGGGGGAGCTGCTTACACAGAATACATGAAGGTAAAAAGAAAAAAAAAAAAAACCTTTACAACCACTTTAAAATACATGACTTTCAGAAAAACATTGTTCTTATTTTAAATAACCAGTTTCAACCTCTGGGAAATTCTGATAAACATGAACAGCTTCTGTGGCCAACACTGTACATTCATCTCCAGGGCCCTTACTACTAAGTCTACAAGCCTCTGCTTCATACAACACTGCAAAGACCCCAGCAAATCCCCTCATGACTAATTTACACACTCTGACAATAAAATACATTTATTTGCATTTTAATTATTCATCTCTAAAATGTATAAACAGATGGTCAGAAATTAAAACAGTAAATATTCTAAAAAGCAGAATTTTTTTTTCCTTTTAAAATAAAGCAGATCAATGTTGACAGTCGGGGACTTTTCCGGTGCCAACAAACCAGGACAAATCAAATCCTTGGTCACCCACCAACCACAGACCGCAGGTATAGTAAACTATAAGAAAAGCTTTGTAAATGACATTAGAGGGAAGTGTCAGGATAGAAATATGGAAGCGATCGATGCGGACGGGGGGGGGGGGGGGGGATTTACTAAAGCTGGACTGTGCAAAATCGAGTGCAGTTCTACTTAGAAACCAATCAGCTTCCAGGTTTTATTGTCAAAGCTTAACTGAACAAGCTGAAGTTAAAAGCTAATTGGCCACCATGCACAGCTGCACCAGATTCTTTGTGCACCAGTTTTAGTAAATCTCCCCCTTAGGGTCCTTTCACACGGTCAGCTACGTTTTTTGTTCCGCTCAGTGACTTTTTTTTTTTAACACACACGGATGACACTTTTGTAGGGTCCGTTCGGTATGTCCGTTTTTAATCCATCCATTTGCGGATGAAAAATGGACATAATATAGGTCTATGGAATTGCGGACATTAGCGGATAACACCGCTGACATCCATTTTTGCGTCCGTTCCATTTTTTTTAAACGGAAGAAAAACAGGGTTCTCTTCCGTCTCAAAAAAACAGAACGGAATGGACACAAAACAGATGGCAGCGGATGGTCATCCGCTAACATCTGCCATCCCATAGACATACATTATGTCGGTTTTTCATCCGCAAACGGATGGGAGGAAAAACGGACCGCCCGTGTGAAAGGACCCTTAGTCCTTTACATGGAAGCAGAAGAGAGACAGTCAGCCATACGTAAGCTACAATCAGAGATCAAACTAGAGCTTACACATGGCTTTTTTTTGCAAACTCCAGGCAGGCAAACAGAGTTTCTTTTCTAAACAAGTAGATAAAGCCAGCCATAGCAATTTTCTTTCCTGCGATCACAGGTTTCAGGAAAGAAAAATCCCCCCCCCCCCCCCCCAGGAGAAAAAATAGCCCCTAGCAATAAACCAATAAATGACAATATTGCTGCGCTAACGCTCACAATAAATTAAAGCATGAATTGATCTAAAAACGGAAAGCAGCCACACAAATCTGGATTATTATACAGATCCACATAGAGATATTGTTAATAATGTGGCGCTACTCCTATATGTAATGTCCCAAAATTACTAGACAAAGCAGTCCTTTAGTGTCCACTTCAAACAGAAAAAGGTGGAAAACTTTAGACCTGGAGAACCGCTACCAAACACACGGATCACACCGCCTCTTACCAAATGAAGATGACCTCCATTACAGAGATCCGATATGGCCAAATGTATAAAAGCAGAGAGCCATCCTCCTTCCAATATTGCAGGGCTCACAGATTCCACCGTGTACAAAATACATAAAATAGAGAGCAGGACACTTTCATAGCGCAGACTGCATGTAACTTTTAATAGCACACCAGATTAAGAACACTTACAAAATGAATGAATAAAACAAGCATCTTAGCTGTTAGTCGGTGTTCCCCTCCGTGTGCCGTGCTGTGTCCCGAAAACCGCCAAAAAGATGGCCGCTGCATCTCCTCCATACCGGCGTGCGTCACCGTGAGCGCCGCCTGACGCGTCTCGTCATCAACAGACATCGTCTAGGGGTCGTCTAGACGACGTCTGTTGATGACGAAACGTGTCGGGTGGCGCTCACGGTGACGCACGCCGGTACGGAGGAGACGCAGCGCCCATCTTTTTGGCGGTTTTCGGAACACAGCACGGCACACGGAGGGGAACACCGACTAAAAGCTAAGATGCTTGTTTTATTCATTCATTTTGTAAGTGTCCTTAATCTGGTGTGCTATTAAAAGTTACATGCAGTCTGCGCTATGAAAGTGTCCTGCTCTCTATTTTATGTATTTTGTACACGGTGGAATCTGTGAGCCCTGCAATATTGGAAGGAGGATCGCTCTCTGCTTTTATACATTTGGCCATATCGAATCTCTGTAATGGAGGTCATCTTCATTTGGTAAGAGGCGGTGTGATCCGTGTGTTTGGTAGCGGTTCTCCAGGTCTACAGCTTTCCAGCTTTTTCTGTTTGAAGCAGTGTTAATTTTGGCAGCAAATTTCAATTTAGTTTTAGTCTTAGGACTAAAATGGCATTTTAGTTTTAGTCCCATTTTAGTCTTCTGCAAGTGTTTTAGTTTTAGCCGTATTTAGTCGACTAAAACTCCAGTACATTTTAGTCGACTAAAACGTCCTACATTTTAGTCGACTATAACACATTTTAGTCATCTATAATCGAATGGGTGTAGTTCAATTGTAATTTGTAATGCATTATTTAAGCATTTCTCTACAATTTCCAAACTCATTATATACTACTGCTGGTTCTGGAGTGAAAAATCTAATATGTTTTTATTTATGGTATTAAGCTTTGAGCATGCACCAGTGTTAATTTTGGCAGCAAATTTCGATTTAGTTTTAGTTATAGTCTTTTGACTAAAATGCCATTTTAGTTTTAGTCGTATTTTAGTCTTAAGACTAAAATGCCATTTTATTTTTAGTTGTATTTTAGTCATCTGAATTGTTTTAGTTTTAGTCGTATTTTAGTCGACTAAAATTGTGTTAATTTAGTCGACAAAAACGTTTTAGTCAGTTTTAGTCGACGAAATTAACACTGGTTTGAAGTGGACACTAAAGGACTGCTTTGTCTAGTCATTTTGGGACATTACATACAGGAGTAGCGCCACATTATTAACAATATACCTAGCAATAAATCGCATGTAAAATTCAACAGGCTGGTTGTACCCAAGCTTGATTGATCAACTTGGGTACATTCAGCCTGCCCATACATGGTTTGAATCTCGGTCAATCCCTGTTGCATTGGGCGAGATTCCAGTAGAGTTCCAGGCTAAAATGAAACTAGCTCTAAACCAATCAAGCACCCTGGCCCCCCCTTGTTTTTGGATATCTTTTTTTCTTTTGTATCTTTTTGTTTAGTGTCTTTTTTTAGTTCTCCACCCAATGTCATCTTCGCATTTGCCCCCACCCCCCACTCCTTTTCCGGGACGACATTGCTCCGGACAAGAACTTGAGGTACTACTTTAGTGTACTCAAAGCTTGTGTCAAGCTGTAACAGCTTATCACATACACAGCACAGTTCCCCCACTGTAAAAGAACCTGTCAGTGCCTGCATTCATCCACCCACAGTGACCCACGCACCCAGCTGCAGCTGCTCTGTGTCCCATCCAGCTTCTGTCAGAAGCTCACACCACCGGGAACACTCCTCAAGTGCCACGCTGTCTGCACCATTTACTGCACATGCGCGGCATGCTACGTGCACGTCCGCTTGCCACATGCACGCACAATACGTCACGGACACGTCCCCCCGCTTCATGTGCAGGAAAAATAGGGCCGTACTTGCGCGCGCGCCCCTGCAGTCCTAAAGCACGGCAGGGAATGCCCACTGAAGGCGCTCCCTGAAATCTGAGTCACAGAGGGTAAGTGGATGCGCGGGAGACATATATTAGATCCACTAGGCGCCAGGCTTTAGTGGGTTTTGCTTGTACAGAAAAAATGTGAGGGATCCAAGATATGCATACCACAGCTGAATACACATCACTGCCCTCTAGTGGAGACATAAAAACATGGCACCTGGTATCTGTTAAAGCGGTAGTATACTAAAAAAAAAAAAAAAATATATAAAAATAAAAAAAAACACCTGCAAGACAAAGGCATAATGAGCTAGTATGCATCGCATACTAGCTCATTATGAAATACTTACCTTAGAACGAAGCCCTGACACGGACCCCCGGACAACGCTGTGGGAGCTGACATGATTACTCGGCGTCTCTTCTGGGTTCGGCGGCTCCGGCAATGAGTGGCCGGAGCCGTGATGATGCCATTTTCCGGGACTTCCCGGCAAGGAACGCTGAAGGTCCGCCGGAGCTTCAGAGCGCATGCGCCGCTCGCGTCAGCGGCTGCATGCAGTGCAAATATCTCCTAAACCGTGCAGGTTTAGGAGATATTAATTGTACCTACAGGTAGGGCTTATTATAGGCTTTCTTCTAGTTAAAAGTCACAAAAAGTGGTATACTACCGCTTTAAATTTCATAGCTAACAGTACATCATATTTAAAGTAAACTTACCAATCCTGCCGCAGGACTCTGCATATAGCTAGAATCCGAATCTTCATCCATCATGCCGGGTCCTGTCACTTGTGGACCTTCAAGGACTGGGTCCCCCTATAATCTTGGAGCAACTCCCTTGGACCTGTAGGGCACCCTGTCGGATTGCCTTTGGAGTCAGTCTTACCAAGGGTCCAGATCCCAGGGTCGCATTACAGGCAATACCTCGCAGTATTTCTCTACCGAGGCTCAGGTACCGTCCTTTTAGTCTTCCACTTTTGAATGGATCCAATTGCCAATCCCCTTGGAACCTGCAAGGTCTTATCCAGGACTGTAGCATAACCTTAAAATATGGAGAGCTTCTCCAACGATGACCATCACCTCTAAGACACTGGCGAGGTACTTCCTGTATGGGAGGGGTTATATAGAGGGTGACTTCCTGTCTTTTTAGTTGTCAGTGTCCATTCACTTATAGGTGTTGTATAACCCAGATAGTAATTATTATGGCTGCTCTGTGCCCCGGGATGTACGATAAAGGAAATGCTGTCTATACCTGATTTCAAAGCACCGATCAGCGCTCACGTGACCGGCTGCTTCTCTCCCCTCTTGATCTGACAGCTGCAGCGGGCAGGGCCAAGATTCCCCCGCTGACGTCAAATCAGGACGAGAGGGGGAGAGAGCCCGCCGATCACATGAGCGCCGAGCAGCGCTCTGAAATCACATATAGACAGCATTTTTTTAATAAAACAGGGACAGGAGCACATAGCATAATGAGATACAGAGGATTATATGAAAGAATAAATGTAATTTCAGCAAGGCGGGGGCAGAGCAGACAGGCGGGGGGAGGACAGAGGACATAAACTGTCCACGGTGTCAGTGCTCAGCAGATATGATACACCGTGGTCAGTTTACAGGGGGGAGGGCAGAACCGGGCAGGATCAGCTAGGTATTTCAGGTGATAGAAAGGGCCAAATTACACAGCACAAGCACTGTGCTGTATAACATGCTTTAACCTCCCTGGAGGTGTTCCAGAGTGTGGCTCGGGGTTAATATACAGTGCCAAAAGCGGTATCCCCGAGCCACACTCGGGATTACCCCACAAATCAAACTTACCTTCCACTACGATCCCCCGCTGTCCTCCCCCTCCATCCTCCTGCTGTACTCGCTGTGTGATCCGGGTGATGCCGGCATCGGTCTTCCAGTTCCCTTCCCTGCGAGCGCCGCGATGCAGGGGAGTGGAATCAGCGGGAAATTCAAAAAATAAAACAAATAACATGATACAGTGTAATCTGTTAGGATTACAACTTTGTATCATGCCATTTTATCACAGGTTTTCACCTAGTGGCTTTTCCAGTGCCCTGCCTGTACTTTTGCGGTTCTTTGTGCCTAGAAAATTGTAAACGTCCATGACATTCAAAAAGCGTTCTTTTAGCTCGAAAGCGCTTCTAGGCGAACTGGAAAACAGCGACAATGAATCGGAATTATTTGAAGAATTGAGCGATAGTGATTTGTGGGAAAATTCATCATCAGGTACTGAAAGTGACGACAGTGACGATTCTGCGACTGAGCTCAGCGATGTGAGAACTTGGTGCTCTATTGACTGCGGTACAATCAGGCAGCGCCCCCAAGATTCCCAGACAAACCGGTACAAAAAGCAACAAGTGGCTACGCGTCAGAAGTTTTCAAGATGCAGAAAGTGGGAACCAGTGACCAAAAATTACATTTGGAAATTTCTGGGCCTAATGATTCTTCAGGGAGTGGCGGGGAAACCCCTGCAGAAGTGGTATTGGACAACCAATACATTACTTGCCACTCCAATCATGTCAGAGTACAGATTCTCCCTCCTAATGAAATATCTCCACTTCGAAAACAATAAAGAATTTGATGAAACGACTCATAATGCACCAAAGCTAAAGAAAATTTGGGAAGTATATCAAATAATCATTCTACAGAACTTCCAACAGAGCTATGTGCCAGAAAGAGACATCAGCATAGATGAAAGTCTAATGGCCTACAAGGGAAGGGTCAGCTGGGTGCAATACATTGCATCAAAGAGGGCACGATTTGGTGTAAAATCCTACATGCTATGCGAATGCTACATTTGGAATTCAGTGATATACACTGGAAAAGGAATAAAATTCGATCAAAAATACAGCAAATATAGAACGGCAACATCTTCTGTTCTTTCACTAATTGAGCCATTGCTAAATCAGGGTTATTGTGTAACTGACAACTTTTATACATCTACTGAACTTTATGAGTTTCTTCTGCAAAACAAAACCGATGCCTATGGAATCCTAAGGGCTAACTGGTGCGACATGCCACCAATGTTTGGCAAAAAGAAGCTCAAGATAGGAGAAATGGTTGCCTGGCAGAAAGGCAAACGATGGCGGGACAGGAAAGACGTGTGCCTAATTAGTGAAGTATATAATACCTCCACTGTTATGGTACGCATCAAAAGGTGGGAAAGAAGTCATGAAGCCACAAATAGTGATAGACTACAACAACACCAACACCATGGTAGGTGTCGACTGAGGCGACCAAGCAATGACATTCTACCCAGCAATGAGGAAACAGCAAAAGAGATACTATAAGAAGATCTTCAGACATCTTCTTGAGCAATGCTTGTGGAATGCCTACATTCTTTCCCATTAATGGCATATATGTATTCTGCCTAGCAACACCTGACTGTCCGCAAAAGATTTTCCTTATTGGCTCATTAATCCGCTAGTTACGGAGCCGCGTCCGGTTGCCTAGTAACCACATACTATTTTAACCTTGCGGAGACGGCGTGACCTACGCTGCTGATGACGAAACGCGTAGAGTGTAGGTACGTCATTTCCGCAACATTGGAACGCACATCCGGCGGTTGACACGCACAGCGTCCTGGAAGTCACCGCTAGAGAGGATTTTGCGGTTCCTAAGCCATTGATCGCTCGTTTTAGCTGTTACCGAATGGGAGTACTATTTTTTACTTGTAATAAAGGCTACTTTTAACATCAGTACTTCACTATATGAGGCTCTTTCTCCTGTTTATGACCCGGATATAATTTTACATCTGATGGATTGATCTGTACATGAGGCTACTTTTACCCTATACCCCACTCTATATACACCATTTACATGGGAGTTATGATCCAGGATTCTCCAGCGAAGTGACCAGTATATCATCCCTGGCTGAGGGCAAATATTGCTTACACCACGCTGGTTACCCCTGTAGGGGTGACAATTTCTGGTGAGTGTGGGAGATATTGAAGGGGAGCACTGATTTCCTCACCTGGCACCCCACACCTGGATCACCCCAAGAATCACTCATCTACTGGATTTTTATTAGTCACTGTCGTGGACGTTTTGGACTATTTTTACCACCTATCAATATTCTAGACTTATTTACTGTTTTTTCTGCTGTTTTCTGTTGCAGAACATTTACTTTTTTCCAGGACCATTTGCACTTGTTCACTTTACCCTTGTATATATATTTATTTATTCACTTCACATATAGACACACCATACCCAATCTCCACTGGAGACACCATACTCACCTATTTATCAACTTTGGTTGATTCACTTTATTATTTATCTATTTTGTCCCACTTCTATATTGGCTGAGATTATATATATATATATATATATATATATATATAGTTATATTTGCTCACTTGGCACTTTATTTTATTCACCATCACTAACTGCACTTTACATTTACACATTGTTGTATGCTTTTGTGTATTACTGTATTTTACTATTTATTGTATTGCTAATCATACTACACTATTACACCACTTTGGCAGCGCCATTTACCTCACCACACCTATTATTCTGCTCAAAAACAAGAGTGACAAGCCTGTGATTTATTTGAAGTTCATTTGGAAAGTTGCCGAACGTATCTTTCTGAATCACCAAACACCATCAATGGCTGGGAATAGATCTGGACATCGTGCTGTTGGCATTGTCAACCCGGAACACCTGACTGGTCGTCACTTCATGGACTACATCCCACCAACTGAGAAAAAGTCAGCACCTACAAGGATGTGCATATGGTTTGGTGCTCGAAGAGAGATTACAGTGGAAGGAAAATAAGAAAGGAAACCAGATTCTATTGTCCCGATTGTGACGTCGGACTTTGTGCAGTCCCAGGTTTCAAAATCTTTCATATCCGAGATGTTTACTACACCATTATTACAGTGACTAGTAATATTGCACCCCTTGTCTGTACAAATGTCAGTGTTTTTAGTTTGATTATATTATTGAAAAAAAATTACAAATTATATTATAATTTATGATTTCATGTTTAAACTTTATCATACCCGGGATGTCTACTAGACTCTTGTTTAAACAGATTTAAGTGAGGTATTCCTAAGAATCACATGCCTAAAATATAAAACAACAGATTCCATGCAGAACAATGTACCGCTTTGAGATCAAAAATTCTGACATAATCACATAATCAGACCACTAGGAAGGTTAAAGGAACAGGAACCTTTTTTTTTTTTTTTTTTTTTTTTAGGTAACAAATGCTTTAAGTAACTCTGGCAGTATTTATCTCAAAAGAAATCAAGCCCACCGAACAAGACCCATTTGAGCGAAAGGGGAAGCACCACAAACTTTCTGCAAGTACATGCAATGCACGTGGGTGTGGCATGTTTGTCTTCACAAATGGGGTTAAAACAGGCAGTAAGGTGTTGTCACATCGCCTGTCAACTGCCTCTGAAAAACTATTTGAACGCAGATTGCTTTTCAGTGGAGCAGCAGATTTAGATGCACATTTAAATCTAGTCATGAAGTAGAACTAAAGGCTAAACTTTTTTTTTTTTTGGAGTAAGGGGGGATTGTAACCCGTCAGATTTTTTTTTCCCGCCATTTCTGTTTCATTGCGGAGATTTACTTTCACTTCCCGTCCCATAACCAAACAGGAAGGGAGAGGAAATTTCTGCAAATTAAGGGAATTTCTTGGGTACCACCAGGTCACCAGAGCTAGTGTCCCCATAGTAAGACTAGTAAGACTTCCCCCGTATTACGTTTCTTGGGACAACCCAAAATTTGGGATTTTCTCTTACTTTCACTTTTAATATTAATGATAAACAGGACAAAAAGAAAGAGGGAATCTCCCTAACAGGGGCAGAGACAGCAATAAAAAAAATCTGACAGGGATTCTAATCCATCCCCACTTTATCCATTGTTTTAACTTACTGGCCAGTGCAGAGTTCCGGGTCCTTTCACAGGGGCTTTCCAATCAAGTCTGCCTGTCAGTTTTTCAGGCAGACCTGAGCAGACCCGCCATTCGCCTCTATGGAACAGTGGATGTCAACCGTGACATGTCCGTTGACACCCGCCACTATCTCATCCGATCCTGTCCACCAACTATTTTCAATCCGTCTGGAAGATAGGGGAGAGCAGGACTCTGTCCGACTCCTCTCCGCACAGTGAGTGGAGACAGACCTGTCATCCGCCTGCTTAGTGGGGATCAGCGGAGCAATGCTCCGCTGAGCAAAGCGGAATCTACCAAGCTGATCGCCCGTGTGAAAGGACCCTTCCCCTCGTTATTTGTACGTTCCTAACATATCAACTGTCTGTATCATAAGATAAAGGACCCATGCACACGGGGCTCTTCTAAACGCCTTTCCTCTTGGCAGCAAAAATGTCCATAGAAACACAGGGTAACATGGAGAGGAGTTTAGAGGCAGGAAAAAAAAGCCCAGCGTTTTTAATGCTTACTGTGCATGAGGCCAAATAATGAATGTTTTTTTTTTAATTGAATTTAGGGTGACCATAAACTCAGGTTTTAATAAATATATATATATATCTGTAACGGATCAACCGGCACCCTAACTGGGTACCTCCGTTGACGGATGCTCCTAGTGCTTCCCCAGAGCTCCAAGCACTCCACCAGACACCATAACCACCTCAGACCCCACAAATTGTCGCAGCTTGGTTGGGGTCTCGCTGTCTCCTACCCACCCTGGACCTACGACAAGGCTCCAGATTCCAGTGGGTGAACCTCCCATTCCCCAGAGAGTGCAGCAGAAACAAGCTCTTACAAGAACTTAGTGATTATTCAAGGGAGTATGAAGAGCATAGCAATCCCTTGTAGCAGATTCCCCCAATGAGAGACAGGACTCTAGATTGAGGGTGAAATAGAACTCAAACTTTAATGGTACAGCTGCTCTTTTATACAGTTTCCTCCACAAGGTTACTACCCAGGTGGACCTTGTAGGGAACAGGCCATGAAATTCACAATCCAATAAAAACAGAGTTTTACACTAAGTCACTACCATACAGTGTACACAATCCCTCCCCTCTGCCTGATTACAGTATCATATGCAGATGAAAGTGTATACAGGAACACAATTAGCCTAAACTAATCTAGCCACCTGGACAGAACAATCTGAGGTCATTAACATTTAACAATAGGACAGGCACATTCCACATTCCATCTCAATACACAAACAATAGGACAAGGCTACCAATGACAGTCTATGTGTCTCTCTCACATTGAAGCTGGAAAACACATTTTCTCAATACACAAACAATAGGGAAAACCTGTCTGACATTGAGGGATATGTAATACACACATTATTTAGGAGTCACAGACTTCATGGCAATGGTCTACAACAGTCTAACTCTCCCAGTGTAAAGTGGGATTAAATGTTCATATTTCTATATGAAGATATTGCTGACAAATATTATTGTCCCATCTGAAGCAATTAAAACTATTAATTATCTGTCTTTCACTTTCAGTGACAGTAAACAACGTCACAATATCCTTTTCCAGTATACATGTATTCTTAACTCAGAAAAGGGCATTTTTTTTTGCTCTCACCCTCCAGATTTTTTATTTTTTTTCTCTGCTGTCATCTGATTTCCTGTTATTCCTGGTGGGTACATTCCTTCTCTATGATCCCTCTGTATGTGGGAATGTAGTCATCCTGTCTTGTTGGCTGCAGAGGTGGTTTTGTAGTGTGCATACGGTAGTGCACATGACAAACTATTTATGTGAGGGAGAAAAGGAGAGGTTTCAAGGTGATTTAGGCCGGTGCGAATTGTAGCGACAGGAACCTACTGATTCCTGCTGCGGCTCTGGGTGGCAGCTGGCCCCTTTCACTATAATGAGAGTTCACCAGAAACCGCAGTTATTCCCATCTCTCTGCGCAGCCAGCGATTACCTACATTATGGACAGTCGCTAATGCCTGCGGCCACCTATTTTTATAGTAAATGGGGCCACCAGACATAACAAGCAGCTGCAATTTGAACCAGCCTAAATCACTGATGTAGACTAAGGGCCATTTCACACCGGTGCGCTTAAAAACATGCATATTGCATTTTCATCATATTTTTGGTGCACTTTCTGAATTCCTGAGTCCCACCATACACCTGTAAAACTTGGACACGTGACTCAATCCATTGAATTACAATGGAATGTGCGAAAAGTGCACCAAAAATGCTACATGCAGGACTTTTCAAAACGCAACGCAAACACTGTGCACTGATGTAAACAATTACATGGGATTTAAAGGGGAAGCATTTTCATGCACTATAAAGGTGCTTTTGAGTGCGCCAAAGTGCATTAGTGTGAAATGGCCCTTAGAAACCTGTGCGAATAAGTTATGGGTTCATACATTACCACAACTGTATTTATACACAGTGCAATCTCTACTTTCCATCCGAGTTTACAGCTACCAGTCAAAAATAGTTATATTAACTTCATCATCATTTTTTTATAGGTCACTTTAATACTACACATACTGTATATAATGACCAGATTTACATATTTAAAGTGTTACTAAACCCAGGACTCTGAATTCACGATATCTGGTCTCCCACAGTACAAAGAACATGGAAATGCAATTATTTTAGTAAATATAAACTGCTAAATACCTTTTCTCATCAGCTGTATATAGCAATCAGAGCAATCTTGTGACTACTGTGTTTCCCCCGAAAATAAGACCTTCCCTGAAAATAAGTCCTACTGTTATTTTTGGGGAGGGCTGCAATACAAGCCCTACCCCGAAAATAAGCTATAGTTTAGTGTTTCTAAAATCTTAGAATCCACTCTATTAGTGTTTTATATAATGTCCAGTGTGTGTTTCTGTAATAAAATAGTGTGAAATACCTGTGTTACAGCGCCACTTGCCGCTCAGCAGATCTCCCGCTCTGCTGTCCTTCACCTCTCATAGCTGTCAGAGGGGGATCTCAGCCTCTCCCCTCTGCAGTGTTCAGAGAGGGTCACAGAAGCACTGAGTATTAGATTAGAATTGTGTGAAATACCTTTGTTACAGCGCCGCTTGACGCTTTCCTGACCCCCAGCTGTCAGCGGGGGAGAAGAGAAGGACAGCAGCGGGAAATCAGCTGAGCGCCAAGCGGTGCTGTAATGAAGGTATTCTGGGTTCTGTGACCGTCTCCGAACACTGCAGAGGGAAGGGGCTGAGATCCCCTCTGACAGCTATGAGAGAAGAAGGACAGTAGAGCGGGAGATTACCTACCGAAGGTATTTCACACTATTCTATAACAGAAATACACACTGGACATTATATAAAACACTAGTAAAGTGGACTCGAGGATTTTAGAAACACTAAACTAGGTTCACACGGGATTCCTGACAGGCAGGGAGGGAGGGAGAGAAGACAGCACATTACAGATAAGACCTACCCCGAATATAAGCCCTACTGTGTCTTTTGGTGCCAAAATTAATATACGTACAGTGGGGATCGAAAGTTTGGGCATCCCAGGTAAAAATTTGTATTAATGTGCATAAAGAAGCCAAGGAAAGATGGAAAAATCTCCAAAAGGCATCAAATTACAGATTAGACATTCTTATAATATGTCAACAAAAGTTAGATTTTATTTCCATCATTGACACTTTCAAAATTACAGAAAACAAAAAAATGGCGTCTGCAAAAGTTTGGGCACCCTGCAGAATTTATAGCATGCACTGCCCCCTTTGCCAGTGTCATGGATTGTTCTCAATCATCGTCTGGGAAGACCAGGTGATGTCAATCTCAAAGGTTTTAAATGTCCAGACTCATCTGACCTTGCCCCAACAATCAGCACCATGGGATCTTCTAAGCAGTTATCTAGAAAACTGAAACTGAAAATAGTTAACGCTCACAAAGCTGGAGAAGGCTATAAGAAGATAGCAAAGCGTTTTCAGATGTCAATATCCTCTGTTCAGAATGTAATTAAGAAATGGCAGTCATCAGGAACAGTGGAAGTTAAAGCAAGATCTGGAAGACCAAGAAAAATATCAGACAGAACAGCTCGCAGGATTGTGAGAAAAACAATTCAAAATCCACGTTTGACTGCACGATCCCTCCAGAAAGATCTGGCAGACACTGGAGTTGTGGTACACTATTCCACTATAAAGAGATACTTGTACAAATATGGTCTTCATGGAAGAGTCATCAGAAGAAAACCTCTTCTACGTCCTCACCACAAAAATCAGCGTTTGAACTTTGCAAATGAACATATAGACAAGCCTGATGTGTTTTGGAAACAAGTTCTGTGGACCGATGAGGTTAAAATTGAACTTTTTGGCCGGAATGAGCAAAGGTACGTTTGGAGAAGACGGGGCACAGAATTTAATGAAAAGAACCTCTGTCCAACTGTTAAGCATGGGGGTGGATCAATCATGCCTTGGGTTTGTATTGCAGCCAGTGGCACAGGGAACATCTCACGAGTAGAAGGAAAAATGGATTCAATAAAATTTCAGCAAATTTTGGATGGTAACTTGATGCCATCTGTGAAAAAGCTGAAGTTAAAGAGAGGATGGCTTCTACAAATGGAGAATGATCCTGAACACACCTCGAAATCCACGGGGGATTACATCAAGAGGCATAAACTGAAGGTTTAGCCATGGCCTTCACAATCTCCTGACCTCAACATAATTGAAAATCTATGGATAGACCTTAAAAGAGACAGCCCAGAAATCTCAAAGGACTGGAAGACTTTTGTAAGGAAGAATGGGCAAAGATACCTCAAACAAGATTTGAAAGACTCTTGGCTGGCTACAAAAAGCGTTTACAAGCTGTGATACTTGCCAAAGGGGGCAGTACAAGATATTAACTCTGCAGGGTGCCCAAAATTTTGCAGACACCATTTTTTTGTTTTCTGTTATTTTAAAAGTGTAAATGATGGAAATAAAATCTAACTTTTGTTGACATATTATAAGAATGTCTAATCTGTAATTTGATGCCTTTTGGAGATTTTTCCACCTTTCCTTGGCTTCTTTATGCACATTAATACAAATCTTTACCTGGGGTGCCCAAACTTTCGATCCCCACTGTAAGACCCAGGCATATTTTCAGGGAAACACGGTAGTATCAGTCAATGCTGATAGATTGTAGGAGGAGTTTTCATTTCTCCCACGATTGTCCCATCAGGCTTCAAGACCCGTAATTCTCTGTCTGAACATGTCTAAACAGTGCTGATTGGCCCTGTGCTGATCGCATGTACCCTCCCAAGAAAAAAAACAAAAAAAAAACATCCATCAATTAAGATGTGACATCCCACCCACTGTGTTATTTTTAAGTTACTGGGCATGGAGGAAGAGGAGGGACTGGGCTGTCATTTAGGATCTGTTTACACCCCCAAATGTGTGATGTTAATATCATGTGCCCTGAATAGCTCAGCTAAAACCAGGAAATGATCTCTGAGCAATAGAGACCAAACTGAGAATGTGCAGCTGAACTACACTTACTGTGTCTTATCTGGACTTGTCCAGAGTGAATGTGCAGGAGGGGGCGGATCTGTGCATACAGGATCACACAGCCTTTTTACACAATGCAGAGGATTAATCACAGTGTGTATAACAAGCATGCTATTCTGCATCTATAGACAGATTTTACTGTTGTGGGTTTAATAACACTTTAAAATGTTGCACGTTGCATTGTAATCACTAGGCTGCCATCCGTACAACACGTTCCGCAGATTTAATCTGCTTCTTCAGGGAGATCTCTTCTAAAGCTTCTTATTGGTAGCATTTCAGTCATTTAAAAAAAAAAAAAAAAAAAATAAAAGTAAATAGCTGCAAAAACTGTAGCTGCTGATCTTTAATAATAGGACACTTACCTGTCCAGGGATCCAGCACTGTCCTTACCTGGGCCAATTCTTCGCTGGTCTGGGGATCCAAACGCCAGCATGTTTGCTTGTGAGAAGCTGACTGTGACTCCTCGCAGCTTCACATGCACAAGTCGCGCTGTGCTTTGTGAATGGACCCTCAGCCTCCTGGGACCTGTAACGTGTCCCAAGAGGTTGGGGGGGGGGGGGAGGGGGACACATGACAAAACTAGGTACCAAAGGTACTCCTAAAAAATAAAGAGATACAAATAGTGGAAGAGGGGGGAGAGGAGAACATAAAGTGGAACTTCCCTTTTTAGGTGAAGTTCCGTCTTAATAGAGCTAGGTCAAAATCAAGCCCGGACCTGTTATTTACAAGCAAGGAACCAACTAAGGTGGGGGTACAATAATGGTGATTACAAGATAATCCAGAGAGCACACACTGATAGGAGCCATTCTGCAAAAATATTGGTATCTACTTATGAATGATGTCATCCTAAAAAAAAAATATGGCTGGAAGTACGCAGTATTGTATAACAGATTGGTCATATACAGTATGTGTAGTCATGGCCTTCATATACAGCATGTGTAATAATGGTCCTCATATACAGTATGTGTAATGATGGCCTTCATATACAGCATGTGTAATGATGATGGTCGAACACAGTATGTGTAATGATGATGGTCATATACAGTATGTGGAATGATGGAGGTCATATACAGCATGTGTAATGATGGCCTTTATATACATTATGTGGAATGATGATGGTCATATACAGTATGTGGAATGATGGCCTTCATATACTGTATGTGGAACAGAGATGTATAGTAACTAAGTAGAACTACTTAAGTACTGTACTTAAGTACCGAAATGCGGTATCTGTACTTTCCTAGAGTAGAATTTTTTTCTCCTACTTCTACTTTTACTTCACTACATTTTTTCGATGATTTCAATACTTCTACTCAAGTATTTTTTTTTTGTGCTGCTTAGTTACTCGTTACTTTTAAAAAAATTACCACTGCCAGAACAGTAGATGGCAGGTTTCATGAAGTTCAAAAAAATGTGTATAATGTCATTTGTAAATCAGCGCATACGAAAATAAAGGCTGTGTATAATAAAAGCTGCTATACCAAATCTTTCCAATAAAAAGAAAATATGAAACAAACAAATAAATGGTGCTACAGCGCTTAAAGTGCATCAAGAAACTACTGACAAACACAGGTTAATCATTTGAATAAATCATTTGAAATAATAAAAACAATATGATGTTCAAACTTTTGACTTCTTTCTTTAATAACTACATAATACAGTACTTGTACTTCTACTTTCAGTACTTGAGTAGAAATTTTTTTTCAAAACTACTGGTACTTTTTACTTTTAGTACTTAAGTAGCAAATTTTTTGAAAAAACTACTTGCAATACTTAAGTAAAAAAAATGTTGAATACTTTAGTACTTCTACTTAAGTAACTTTTTCTGCGAGCACTTCCACTTCTACTCAAGTCACTTTTTGATCGAGCACTTGTACTTTTACTCAAGTAGAAATTTCGAGTACTTTATACAAGTCTGATGTGGAATGATTATGGTCATATACAGTATGTGGAATGATGCTCCTCATATACAGTATGTGTAATGATGGAAATTGATTTTATATAGAACTGTCTCTGATGGAGTCCATTTTGCATGCACACTGAATGCGTACTCAGCGCACACTGATCGTACACTGAACGCACACTGAACGCGTACTCAGCGCACACTGAACGCGTACTCAGCGCACACTGATCGCACACTGATCGTACACTGAACGCACACTGAACGTGCACTCAGCGCACACTGATCGCACACTGAACGAGCACTGATCGCACACTGAACGCGCACTGATCGCGCACTGATCGCGCACTGAACGCGCACTGGATCGCACACTGAACGCGCACTGATCGCACACTGAATGCGCACTGAACGCGCACTGATCGCGCACTGAAACGCACACTAAACGCGCACTGATCGCACACTGAACGCGCACTGATTGCGCACTGATTGCGCACTCAGCGCACTGATCGCAGAGTGGGGAGTGCTGTATACAGGACTCTCTCTGGGTTTTTTTTCTGTAAAAATAAAGTTAGTCAGCCAACCCCAGTCCTCCAGCTCAGTGACACCATGTAGCGAGGAGGAATCATTCTAGTAGCAGCACTGGGTCCCTTCTATCCTCCCTGTAAGTTCCTCCTCCTCTCATACAGATCCATGTAAACAAAGCCCCATCCCCAGCTCATCACTCACCGTCACCAGTGACAGCTCTTCTCCGCCAGCATGTGCAGCCCATGCACGGAAGTCACTCAGCTCTGCGCCTACTCCTGGTTCGACGTGCTCCCTGCGTCACCACGCACACAGCGCGCTGGTTGACAGGACGCGAAGGGGGTTGCTAGGAGACAGCCTGCTTGCCTAGTTACCAGAGCCCTGTGCACTGCGTGACACTCTGCACCGCCGCAGCTCGCTGACTACAGACCCCGGGACTACCCACCATGAGGAGGAAGTGTATCTGTGAGATCTGCACCTGCGGGTAGGAGAAAAACCATCACCCGGGGAGGAGGGAAACATGGCTGTCCGTACTGAGCGGAGGAGGGGGGACATCTGTGACACCAGAGAGGAGGGGGACATCTGTGACACCAGAGAGGAGAGAAGGGGGGACATCTGTGACACCAGAAGGGAGAGGAGGGGGACATCTGTGACACCAGAGGGGAGAGGAGGGGGGCAGAAGGGGGACACCTGTGACACCAGAGGGGAGAGGAGGGGGGCAGAAGGGGGACACCTGTGACACCAGAGGGGAGGGGGACATCTGTGACACCAGAGAGGAGAGGAGGGGGGGGACATCTGTGACACCAGAGGGGAGGGGGACATCTGTGACACCAGAGAGGAGGGGGGACATCTGTGACACCAGAGAGGAGAGGAGGGGGACACCTGTAACACCAGAGGGGAGAGGAGGGGGACATCTATGACACCAGAGAGGAGAGGAGAGGAGGGGGACATCTGTGACACCAGAGGGGAGAGGAGGGGGACAGGAGGGGGACACCTGTGACACCAGAGGGGAGAGGAGGGGGACATCTATGACACCAGAGAGGAGAGGAGGGGGACATCTGTGACACCAGAGGGGAGAGGAGGGGGACACCTGTAACACCAGAGGGGAGAGGAGGGGGACACCTGTGGCACCAGAGGGGAGAGGAGGGGGACACATGTGACACCAGAGGGGAGAAGAGGGGGGGGACATCTGTGACACCAGAGAGGAGGGAGACATCTATGTCACCAGAGGGGAGAGGAGGGGGACACCTGTAACACCAGAGGGGAGAGGAGGGGGACACCTGTGACACCAGAGGGGAGATTAGGGTAACACCCGTGACACCAGAGGGGAGAGGAGGGAGACACCTGTGACACATTAGAGGGTAGAGGAGGGGGAAACCTGTGACACCAGAGAGGAGGGGGACACATGTGACACCAGAGGGGAGTGGAGGGGGACACCTTTTACACCAGAGAGGGAGAGGAGGGGGACACCTGTGACACCATAGAGGGGGACACCTGTGACACTATAGAGGAGGGGGACACCTGTGACACCAGAGAGGAGGGGGACACCTGTGACACCAGAGAGAAGGGGAACACCTCTGACACCAGAGAGGAGGGGGACACCTGGACACCAGAGAGGAGGGGGAACCATGTGACACCAGAGAGGAGAGGAGGGGGACACCTGTGACACCAGAGAGGAGGGGGAACCATGTGACACCAGAGAGGAGAGGAGGGGGACACTTGTGACACCAGAGGGGAGAGGAGGGGGACACCTGTGACACCAGAGAGGAGGGAGACACCTGTTACACCAGAGGGGAGAGGAGGGGGATACCTGTGACACTAGAGAGGAGAGGCGGGGGACACCTGTGACACCAGACAGGAGAGGCAGGGGACACCTGTGACACCAGAGGGGAGAGGAGGGGGATACCTGTGACAACAGACGGTGGAGGAGGGGACACCTTTGACACCAGAGGGGAGAGGAGGGGGACACCTGTGACACTGGAGAGGAGGGGAACACCTGTGACACCAGAAGGGAGAGAAGGGGGACACCTGTGACACTGGAGAGGAGGGGAACACTTGTGACACCAGAGGGGGACATCTGTGAAACCAGAGAGGAGGGGAACAACTGTGACACCAGAGAGGAGAGGAGGGGGACACTTGTGACACCAGAAATGGAGGGGGGCACCTGTGACACCAGGGGGAAGAGGAGGGGGACACCTGTGACACCAGAGAGAAGAGGAGGGGGACACCTGTGATACCGGAGAGGAGGATAGTAGGGGGACACCTGTGATACCAGAGAGGAGGAGAGGAGAGGGACACCTGTGATACCAGAGAGGAGGGGGACAGCTGTGATACCGGAGAGGAGGGGGGCACCTGTCACACCAGGGGGGAGAGGAGGGGGGCACCTGTGACACCAGGGGGGAGAGGAGGGGACACCTGTGATATCAGAGAGCAGGAGAGGAGGGGGACACCTGTGATACCAGAGAGGAGGAGAGGAGGGGGACACCTGTGATACCAGAGAGGAGGAGAGGAGGGGGACATCTGTGACACCAGAGAGGAGAGAAGGGGGGACATCTGTGACACCAGAAGGGAGAGGAGGGGGACATCTGTGACACCAGAGGGGAGAGGAGGGGGACAGAAGGGGGACACCTGTGACACCAGAGGGGAAAGGAGGGGGACACCTGTGACACCAGAGGGGAGGGGGACATCTGTGACACCAGAGAGGAGAGGAGGGGGACATCTGTGACACCAGAGAGGAGGGGGGACATCTGTGACACCAGAGAGGAGAGGAGGGGGACACCTGTAACACCAGAGGGGAGAGGAGGGGGACATCTATGACACCAGAGAGGAGAGGAGGGGGACATCTGTGACACCAGAGGGGAGAGGAGGGGGACACCTGTAACACCAGAGGGGAGAGGAGGGGGACACCTGTGGCACCAGAGGGGAGAGGAGGGGGACACATGTGACACCAGAGGGGAGAAGAGGGGGGGGACATCTGTGACACCAGAGAGGAGGGAGACATCTATGTCACCAGAGGGGAGAGGAGGGGGACACCTGTAACACCAGAGGGGAGAGGAGGGGGACACCTGTGACACCAGAGGGGAGATTAGGGTAACACCCGTGACACCAGAGGGGAGAGGAGGGAGACACCTGTGACACATTAGAGGGTAGAGGAGGGGGAAACCTGTGACACCAGAGAGGAGGGGGACACATGTGACACCAGAGGGGAGTGGAGGGGGACACCTTTTACACCAGAGAGGGAGAGGAGGGGGACACCTGTGACACCATAGAGGGGGACACCTGTGACACTATAGAGGAGGGGGACACCTGTGACACCAGAGAGGAGGGGGACACCTGTGACACCAGAGAGAAGGGGAACACCTCTGACACCAGAGAGGAGGGGGACACCTGGACACCAGAGAGGAGGGGGAACCATGTGACACCAGAGAGGAGAGGAGGGGGACACCTGTGACACCAGAGAGGAGGGGGAACCATGTGACACCAGAGAGGAGAGGAGGGGGACACTTGTGACACCAGAGGGGAGAGGAGGGGGACACCTGTGACACCAGAGAGGAGGGAGACACCTGTTACACCAGAGGGGAGAGGAGGGGGATACCTGTGACACTAGAGAGGAGAGGCGGGGGACACCTGTGACACCAGACAGGAGAGGCAGGGGACACCTGTGACACCAGAGGGGAGAGGAGGGGGATACCTGTGACAACAGACGGTGGAGGAGGGGACACCTTTGACACCAGAGGGGAGAGGAGGGGGACACCTGTGACACTGGAGAGGAGGGGAACACCTGTGACACCAGAAGGGAGAGAAGGGGGACACCTGTGACACTGGAGAGGAGGGGAACACTTGTGACACCAGAGGGGGACATCTGTGAAACCAGAGAGGAGGGGAACAACTGTGACACCAGAGAGGAGAGGAGGGGGACACTTGTGACACCAGAAATGGAGGGGGGCACCTGTGACACCAGGGGGAAGAGGAGGGGGACACCTGTGACACCAGAGAGAAGAGGAGGGGGGACACCTGTGATACCGGAGAGGAGGATAGTAGGGGGACACCTGTGATACCAGAGAGGAGGGGGACACCTGTGATACCAGAGAGGAGGGGGACAGCTGTGATACCGGAGAGGAGGGGGGCACCTGTCACACCAGGGGGGAGAGGAGGGGGGCACCTGTGACACCAGGGGGGAGAGGAGGGGACACCTGTGATATCAGAGAGCAGGAGAGGAGGGGGACACCTGTGATACCAGAGAGGAGGAGAGGAGGGGGACACCTGTGATACCAGAGAGGAGGAGAGGAGGGGGACACCTGTGATACCAGAGAGCAGGAGAGGGGGGGACACCTGTGATACCAGAGAGCAGGAGAGGAGGGGGACACCTGTGATACCAGAGAGCAGGAGAGGGGGGGACACCTGTGATACCAGAGAGGAGGAGAGGAGGGGGACACCTGCGATACCAGAGAGCAGGAGAGGGGGGGACACCTGTGATACCAAAGAGCAGGAGAGGAGGGGGACACCTGTGATACCAGAGAGCAGGAGAGGGGGGGGACACCTGTGATACCAAAGAGGAGGAGAGGAGGGGGACACCTTTGATACCGGAGAGGAGGTGGACACCTCTGATACCAGAGAGGAGGGGGACACCTGTGATACCAGAGAGGAGGAGAGGAGGGGGGACACATGTCATACCAGAGAGGAGGGGGACACCTGTTACACCAGAGGGGTACCCCATCATTGGTGTCAGTGGGTGGAATAGTGCCCCATCATTGGTGTCAGTGGAAGGAATAGTGCCCCATCATTGGTGTCAGTGGAAGGAATAGTGTCCCATCATTGGTGTCAGTGGGAGAAATAGTGTCCCATCATTGGTGTCAGTGGGAGAAATAGTGTCCCATCATTGGTGTCAGTGGGAGAAATAGTGTCCCATCATTGGTGTCAGTGGGAGCAATAATGCCCCATCATTGGTGTCAGTGGGAGCAATAATGCCCCATCAGTGGTGTCAGTGGATTGCATTGTGCCTCAAGGGCCTGATAAAGGTAAAGCAAAGGGCCAAATGGGGCAATCTCCAGATTTTGTGTGCTTCTGCGTTGATCAATTCCCCCCCACTGTGTGTTTTATCCCATTTTCCATGCATTGCCATTGACTATACCATAACACACATTTTTACACTAAATGTACCAATGATGCAACAAGCGGGGTTTTTAAAAAATGCAACATACTGTCTTTTCGCAGAAAACACCTATGTGAAGAGTCTGTGAAGAGACAGTAAAGTTATAATACAATAAAATATAAGAGGGTTAAGAGAGCCCTGCTCATTACAATCTAATAGGATGGGGCAAGTGGTACAAAAGGTTATAACTGTGGGTGATGAGCTGATGAAAGTGATAAAAGATTAGTTAGAGGCATGATAGGCTTCCCTTAGGAGATGAGTTTTCATGGATCACCCAAAGGCAGCCAGAGTAGGAGATAGCTGGACCAACCGAGGTAGAAAGTTCCAGAGGATGGGAGAGGCTCTGGAGAAGTCCTGGAGATAAGCATGGGGGGAGGAGACGAGGGAGCTTGAGAGCAGGAGGTCCTGAGAGGAGCGGAGAGGACAGTTTGGGTGATATTTGGAGACAAGATTGGTGATGTAGCTCAGGGCAGAGTTATCAAAGCGAGAGAGAACAAGGGAGTGACTGAGTGTCTTGGTAGTTTCATTAGTTAAGAAGGGGGAATTTTGGAGATGTTATGGAGGTGAAGTCTACAAGCTTTTGACAACGATTGGATATGGAGCTGAAAGTTCAGGTCAGAGTTTAGGATTACCCCTAGTACCCTGGTGTGAGGATGGGAGGGATTGCGGGTTGCAATATTGATTTTTAAGGAAAAATCACGGGACGGGGCCTTTTTTACATGGTCTTAGCTTCTGACTTGTGATCCGCTGTCAGCAGCAGCCGGCTGCGGTTAGCAGGTGATCGGGAGGCATTTGACAGGTGTCAGCTCCTCAATGGCTGCATTACCAATGAAGGAGCACCACACTGCATGTATTACCCACAGTGGCGGAGTGCAGCTTTATTCACTTGAATGGGTGACATTTGGCAGTGGTGCTGTCCATCGAACGCAACTTGAGGTATAAATATATTGTGTACTAACATGCAGTGTTAATATCGTTCACGAAAATGTTTTTGGTCACAAAATTAACATTTTTTTAGTTGACTAAAATACAGCTACAACAATTCAAATGACTAAAATACAACTAAAACTAAAATCTAAACTAAATTTCACATCAAATTAACACTGCGCTTTCGTGGGGGGCGTCTACTAAGCTGCTAAAAGCAAAAATAATAGGAACTTTTTACTTTTAGGAAAAAAGGCTTTTTCTTATTTTTGTTTTTCTTAATATTTATTGTCGGTAGTATATTTAGGTAATATGTGCAATGGCATTACAGCCAATAGAGTTTACAGTTTCTTTTTCTTTTTTTTATATATATATATTTTAAAGTTGCACTTCTGTTTCTCAAAAGCAATATTTTTGTTTGTTTATGAAACTTGGATTTATTTATAAAGACATTATATATCACGGCTAAGGCTCGGTTCACACTAGGTCACTCCTACTTAGGGGGCGACCTGTGAAGTCGCGTGCAGCGCCACTTCGGCGCGACTTGCACGGACTTATTAAAATGTATGTCTATGCAAGTCGCCTCCGAGGTCGCTCCTATTAGAACGGCTCCTGTACTATACAATGGGAGTGTGACGGACCGCGACTTGTCAAGGCTGACAAGTCGCGGTCCAAGTTGGATCAATGTGAATGCAGTCTAAATCTGTGTCTGCATGCATATTACCATAAATAATAACATGTTATTCGATTTTTACCCCAGGAGTATATAATGAATTTGGCAATTTCAATAACTTGCAGCTGCACATGGCAATAAATCCACTTTTTTTAGCAGAATTTTCAGAACTTCCATGTTATTTTTTAATTTATGACAGTGACCTTAAGCTACCTGTTAAGATTTCTGCAATCCTATATTAACCACTTGCCGTCGCTGCACTGCCTATTTACGTCGGCAGTGTGGCTCTCCCAGGCAAAATCACGTTAATAGGCGTCATCTGCCTGGGAGGCCACTAGGGGGCGAGTGCGCGCCACTGAGGGGGAGTGCGCGCCGCTCGTCCTCGGGGAAGCCAGTGCATGTGTCAGGCGGCTCCGATTTAAAACACAGCCGTCCGTCCTTCTCCCTGCAATGATCACAGAGACCATGTGATCCTGCTATATAGGATCGCATGTCTCTATGATCATTTCAAAAGCCCAACCCCCCACAGTTAGAATCACTCCCCTAGGCTCACTTTTAACCCCTTGATCACCAATAGTATTAACCCCTTCCCTGCCAATGGCATTATTACAGTAACAGTGCATATTTTTAGCACTGATTACTGTAGTAATGTCACTGGTCCCCCCAAAAGTGTCAAAAATTTCAGTTAAGGGTCCGATCTGTCCGCCGCAATGTCGCAGTCCCGCAAAAAATTGCAGATCGCCGCCATTACTAGTAAAAAAAAAAACAATAAAAATGACAAAAATCTTTCCCGTGGTTAGTAAAGGCAATAACGTTTGCGCAAACCAATCAAAATACGCTTATTGCGATTTTGTTTTTTTTTTACCAAAAACATATAGCAGAAAACAAATTGGCCTAAAATTATAAAAAAATGTGATTTTTTAAATTTTTGGGAGGGGGAATGTTATATTGCAGAATGTGAAAAATATTTAAAAAAAAAAGAAAAATATATATACATTTTTTTTTTTCAAAATTGTCGATTTTGTTGTTTATAGCGCAAAAAATAAAAATCGCACAGGTGATCAAATACCACCAAAAGAAAGCTCTATTTGTGGGGAAAAAAAGGACGTCAATTTCGTTTAGGTACAGCGTTGCATGAATGCGCAATTGTCCGTTAAAATAACGTAGTGCCGAATCGCAAAATAGGGCCTGGTCATTAAGCAGCAAAATCTTCCGGTCTTAAAGTGGTTAAATACAGAATTATACAAATAAAGCATTAACTTAAACACATTTGAACACATTTGTACCATAGCTATTATATTTTTAAAATCATCAAGGTAAATTAAAAGGAAAACAACTACTGGACGTAGTAACATAGATGTTTTACAACCAAGCTGAAATGCCAACAGCTGGAATGTATTCAGTTCTTTCATTAGTAGTACAGTTAATTGTTAAATATATGTACAGGCAGTCCCCGGGTTACAAACAAGATAGGGTCTGTAGGTTTGTTCTTAAGTCAAATTTGTTTGTAAGTCGGAACAGGTACATTTTTTAAGTGTAGCTCCGGCCAAAATAATAATTTTTACGTTTTTTTAGATAGCATAGGGAAGGGTTAACACCCCTGTAACATTTGTTTTGCTGTCTGTACCCCTGTTAACAAGATTTCACCTCACTTTCTGTTCCTATTACAACTGAATTTAGAACATTTTTGGGTTGTTGTGGAAACAAGGATTGGTGATAAAGCTTCAGTGGAGACAACTTTTTCCCATGAGAACTCTTACAGGAGTGAATTTCCCTTCCAAGGGGGAGATTTCTCCTCACTTCCTGTTGTCTCCCTCCGTTTGTAAGTAGGAGTTGTTTGTAAGTCAGATGTTTGTAACCCGGGGACTGCCTGTATATGCAAATATTAAAATATTATATGAAAAAAAATAGAATATTATTAATAAAATAAAAAACACTGTTAAAATATCATTAAAAAATGAATAGAATAGTACACCAGGTCAATGTGAGGCGCCCGCTTGGCGTTGTACATATCTTCCTTTCTCCACTACTTCAATTCATCACTGATTCCCATTTGTTCACCATCATTTTACAACCCCCGATGAAGGAGTGTTTTGAGCTCCCAAAACGTGTTGGCTTTCTATGTGAAATAAACGTTAGGATGGACTGTTGATATTACTGTGATGCTCTCATTTTTCCTACACCTCGAATCAAGTTCTGAAGGTCATTGTTCTAGTCCAAATTATGTGTTAAAATGCAATCAAGAATCTAACTGGTTGTCATGAGCTTTATCTACTTTTCTCTGTTTTTCTAGTTTTATCAATGAACTCTAACACAGCTTTTTAAAATAGTACTAAGCTAAAGAAAAGTGTTATAGTATCAGTATTTTCCTCTAAAGTTCAAACTAAATGTTGAGTACAGCCACTGCATAGTGTGCTTATTAAGTAACCAGAACAGAAAAGAGGCAAACATAGAGACCACAAGACCATATTTAGTATATTGGGTATAATGCCATTTATAAAACTCAGTATAGTATGGAAAAAAAAAATACTGTTCTTATATCAATTACCAGGTACAGCATACAAGCTGTATATTTATATTGTATTGTAATTGAATTTGTAATTGATATCAGCTAGACCAGCCATTTTCAATCAAGGTCCTGTGGAACCCAAGGGCTCCTCCAGAGGTGTCTAGGGGTTCCTTGAGTTGTGGCTGATGCCACTTGGAGCGGCATGACACAAATAACCTTTATAACGGTCTGTAAACACTGTAAGTGGGGCAATCTCACCACTCACCACCAATGAATTGGTTTTAGTAAGGGTTCCACAGGACCTTAAAATTATTTCAAGGGTTCCTCTGTGGTAATAAGCGAGACCAGCCTTTCTCAAGCTTTTTACCCCAGAAGAGCGCTTGAAATCGTTAACAGGTCTCAGGGAAACCCAGGTAAAACCTATTCATTGGGGTCAGTGGAAAGTATGTCCCTTACAGTGGTGGTCAAAATGCCACCCTTAAAGATAGCTAAAAAGATCATTGGTGTCATTCCATTGATTCTTCCAGTTGTGTTGGTCCTGGAACTATGCAGGCACCATCTAATGGAAGGTCAATTAGCCACAGCTTAACCACTTGCCGACCGCCGCACGACTATCTACGTGGGCGGTCAGCCCCTCACAGGCAAAGTGACGTAGGTCTACGTCGCTCGCCTGTGAGGGTTTAGGGAGCGAGCGCGCGCCGCCGGAGGCGCGCTCCCGCTCCCGCGTGGTCACGGACCCCCCCGCGCGTGTGACCGGCGGACCCGATCGCCGCCGGCCACTCTGCGATCGGCGGGGGAGAGGGAGAAAGTCAGGCAGCTTGTGTAAACAAGCTGCCTGTCATTCTCCTCTCTGTATGAGAGATGATCACATGGATCTACTATGTAGATCCATTGATCACTCTGCATACAGTTGAAGCCCCAGCCAATCACAGTTAGAAGCACGCCCCTAGGGACACACACAGCCCCTCCCTCTCAAATAAAGTTAACCCCTTCACTACCAGTGTATTTTTACAGTAACAGTGCATATATATAGCACTGATTACTGTAGAAATGTCACTGGTAACCCCAAAAGTGTCAAAAATGTCAGTCAAGGGTCCGATCTGTCCGCCGCATTGTCGCAGTACCACAAAAAAAATCGCAGATCGCCGCCATTACGCGTTAAAAAAAAAAACAACAAAAATGACAAAAATCTTTCCCTTTGTTAGTAAACGCAATAACTTTTGCGCAAACCAATCAAAATACGCTTTTTGCGATTTTTTTTACCAAACATAGGTAGCATAAAACAAATTGGCCGAAAATATTAAAAAATTTTGATTTTTACATTTATTTTTGGGGGAATTTCATATAAAAAAAAGGGAAAAATATTGCTATTTTTGCAAAATTTACGCTCTTTTTTTGTTTATAGCGCGTGATCAAAAAATCGCACAGGTGATCAAATACCGCCAAAAGAAAGCTCTGTTTGTGGGAAAAAAAGGACGCCAAATTCGTTTAGGTACAGCGTCGCACGACCGCGCAATTGTCCGTTAAAGTCACGCAGTGCCGAATCGCAAAATACCCCCTGGTCAGGAAGGGGGTAAAATCTTCCGGGGCTTAAGTGGTTAAGGAACCCCTAGCAACATCTGAAGAAATCCTAGGGTTCCAGGGAACCCTGGTTGAGAATGGTTGGGCTAGACAATTCACAAAAAAATCTAAATCGTAATTTTACTAACCAAAACATGAAGTATTATATGAGTTTGAGCAGTACGTGACATACAATGTATGGTTAGCAAATTGGTTGAAACATGTCTTACAAAATGCCCTGGCCTCTTTTACCATTAAAGGTCATGTTGCCATATTTTTATTTCTACAAATTGTGACACCGAAAGTGTAAGGTCTGGTGACCAGGCTAACTGTGCTGTCTGGATTGGCAGAAATACAAATCCTTTGGCACAGGCAATCCTTTGGCATAGGCACTCTGATACCTGTATTATGCTGAAAACTAGGTCATGCACCAGTGACGCCACTTTCTTTGAAAATCTTTATTAGGTTGAGCAGTGTACATTAAGGTTTCTGCCACAGTGACCTTCCCCTCTAACATGTTTCACCTGTAAAGGCATTTCTAAGACTAAGCCCATATGGATTAACCCATACAACAGTCCTTTACAACTGAGCTCATATGATTTACCGCAGCCCACTATGACTGAGCCCATGCCGCTTAGTCGTACAGATGCCCATACTGATGGAACAGGTTAGAGCGTGGGGTTTCTGTGGCAGGGACCTTGATGTGCACTGTTCCATAATGATTTTTAAAGAAAGTGACGGCACCAATATGAGACCTTATTGTTTGAACATTACCTGGACAGAGAGGAAGTGGGCCCCAATGGCATGCCCACAGCAGAGCTTGGAGCTAGGGAGCAATGAGATTTTCAGGCATTTCTCAATAGTAAGCTCCCAGTCTAGCTTTACTCTTACTCTCATTTTGTGGTTCTAAGTAATTTGTATGGAATTGTTTAATGATAACAAGAAAAGCAGTAAAATACAGTAGACCCCCTGCAGCCAGCAACAATAGACCCTCCCCCAGCATCAATAGATCCTCCCAGCAACAATAGACCCCCTGCAACAAAATGCCCCCTAAACAGCAATAGATCCCCCACCAGCAAATATGGATCCATCCTCAATAGTAGATCCCTCCAAGCAACAAATTATCCTCCACGATCAACAATAGACCTCCCCAGCAACAAGAGACTCCCCCCAGCAGCAACAGATCCCCCAGTGGCAATAGATCCCCCAGCAACTCGGATCAATAGACTCCCCAGCAGACCACAGTATCCCTTGATCCCTTGCCATTACATACATCTAGTACTGGAGGTGACAGAACTGAGTTTCCCCCCCCCCCCCCACGTTCCTGCTGGAAAAGAAAAAAGCCCTGCTTGCATCTGTCTTCTAAGACTCCTTTTCCACTTTTTTCCCCTATAGTTAATCAAATACAAAATGGGCAATACCCATCCCATTCACCCAACCCTACATATTGCTGCAAAGCTCAGTCAGTAATGCTTCCAATCCACATTAGTGGTATCTAATGTGATGGGAGTGACTAGGCTGAACTATGAGAATGGCAACACTGAGTATTATTTCCCCGCACAGCCTTTGTGGAACGTAAAGAAAAGCAAGTTCAGGTCAATACCTGCAACTATATTGGTCAACTTTTTACACATCCTTACATTCAGGTTATATTTAGAGTCACCATACACATCATAATCTGACCATACGATCTTAGTACACCCCTTGTCGCTTTCGACAGGCGTAGTGCCCACAAAACATGACCCAATCAAGTGAATGGGGCTACTTTTGCAAGCGCCCTGCAACCACACACTATGCATGCGGTTGCTGTGATCAAGGGGTTAAAGCAGCCAGTGAGGAACCAGTGCAAAACAAATTGTTCTTCAGAGACCAAAGCTCATGTGAATAAGCCCTTGGATAAGCTTGGTCTCCGCTTTGTAGAGAGTTTCTGTTCTGTTTTGCCAGACTAGATAAAGAAATTCCAAACTTGTGTATATAGAACATTAATTACTACGGTGACAACATAAAGTCATTTTCTGCATAAAGTTGATATATTCTGTAATAATTATTCCCCAACTGAAAATGAAGAGTAATAAAACTTGATTTAATGTTCATAGTTCTATCAGGCTGGTGCAAAATCAGATCTCATAGGCATGACCTGCATTTTTGCACAAGAAAAAAATACAGATGACTGTTGGACACATAGATAACAGTTGTTCTATTTCCACAACGATGCTGTTACGATGCACCATGCAGCGTGGAAAAATGCAGACACGCCATTTTTTTTATTTTATATGGGCAGCGCATTGGATGACACCCTTGCAGAGACCTGTGCTGATCATGTAAAGAAAAACCCAAGTCTCTGCACATGGTGTGAATGAGCCCTAAATGGTTCACGGAACTGACTGGTATATTTATTATATACACACAGCTGAATGAATCCGAGGAGGACAACTTCCCCCATCCTTCCTGCTCTGTTCATAAAACCCTGCATGGAGTTCAGAGTGATTCCAAAAAGGGCAGCTAGTGCTGGGCTTTTTCTTCAAAAACCTAGAATGCTCAGCAAAACCGGCCACAAAGTTGAAACATCTTCTCTAGAAAAGGTCTTAAAAAAAAGAACTGTCTAAATAGGAATATATAAGTAAATGCTACAGTATTTGAAGCTGTAAATTACTAAAGTAGAAACATGGAAAGGTCTAGTCTCGAAAATATATCAACAAATTGATAAGGGCATAGGGAGAGACACAGAAACAATTAACTGTAGGAGAAAATGGGAGAAGGATTTGGGTGAAATCTCCGAGGCACAATAGAATAGAGTGATGGAAGTCGCTCCATTGTTCTCTCTCTCCCCATCTCAGAGAATGTCCCACCTATTCTTAATATATAGAGCTTATTACACCCCATATAAACTGTTTGGCCACCGAGTAGATTCAAAGTGCCCCAGATTTGGAAACCCGAAAGGGGATATAACTCATATGTTTTGGAGGTGCCCGAAGCTGTTCCGACACTGGAAGGGGGTGAAAAGGATTATTGACCGGTTGTTTGGGACCTCCATAATGTGTGTTTTTTCTGACATGATGTTTTACATATATTACACACATTGTGGAAATTATTTATGACACCTGTGCGAATGCTGCCTAGTAGATGGATTATCTAATGTGCCATGCCTGTATAGATGCACACAGGAACCCTAGAAAGTCAGCTGAGAGGAAAATTAATTATAATTGTAATGGTGGTGCATTTGGCCACTATATCGCACTAAGTATCTTAGGAGAGTCCCGTGATACGTAGCATCATCCAGTGGCCTAATATAGTATTTTCTATTTTAAATCATTGAGAAACGTTTATCCAGCACAAGAAAAAGCCTAAAAAACATTCGTTTTTTGCCCCATTTGCACAGAACCAGTGTACATGTGCTTTCACTGGGCAAATTGTCCAATTTTTTTTAAAAACTGACCACTTAGTATACACAGATATTACAGTGAGTGTCTAGAGTAGATACAGAGTAGATGACACTTTGCTTTAATTCTGGCTTAGTTTACCTTGCTTCAGCCTTTATTTTAGTCAAATGGAACACTAATTGGGCCTATCAGTTCTCACAGATTCTTTTTCACAGGTGCCAATGTTACCAAAGACATTACTCATTGTTTGTTTGCTGTGTATGAATCTCTCAGGCAGCAAAAGGTTATAATTTAAGCCTAATAAGATGAAGGTAGCTGAGGTCCATGTATGTTGAGTAGTTGCCTAGGAGCATAGCTTGGGTGTGCCTATGATGTCCCGTACACATTAGTAAGAGTTACTAAGGAAAACAAATACACAGGGACACTGGTGTAATGGCATCCAATGACTGCAAATAGTATTCATTACATCTCTTAGAGATCTTTGTAATACATAGTAACACAAGTAACACATCAAACTACTAATGTATCAAAAAGGCCTAACAGTAAAATGATAGCTAGAATGTGGTTGGTTGATATGTGAAAATTTTTATTTCAGAAACATTTATCATGAAGCATAAACCCAGAGAGAGGTGGGCCACCTAAAGGTGATTTTTAGGAACAGGCTAGAGTCACTGACTAGCCTCTTATATGTCAGCGAGACCAGAAGACATGGAGCTAGAGCCCTTCTCCTCCTGACATCTCAAACAAGGTGGAGAACTGTGTGGGAACAGATTATGTAAGGTCTTGGGGACCCTGTACCTCCCATTTAGTTATTTTGGTCATTTTGACATTTCCAGTTTCACTGACGGCAAGTGACCCTTCCTGCTAGTATAGAGTTTGTGCCATATAGTAGCTTAATAGCCCTAGCTTTCCTGAAATCTACAGCCATAGTGGTGACATACCTGCCACCAAGCTTCTATCAGACCTCCAGGTCACTAGTGGTGGACCTAGGGCGGGGAGACAAATGTGGTCTTCATAGGTGTTGCCACTTACCGGGTACATTTCAGGCATTGTTGGACATTGGTCTTTTGCACAATAAAGCTTGTATAGCTCCAGCTCTAATGGAAGAGGGGCACAAAACTGACCGCCAGTGTGATAGGAAGGCTCTACATTAACCACCGTTAAGGAGATGCTCCCTCTCTATCTGTTCTGTTTACCATCATCATTGAAAGTGAAAGTAAAAGAAAATCCCAAATTATGGGTTGTCCCCAGAAAAGTAATAGGTTGGAAATCTTCTAATGGGAGATACTAGTTCTGGTGACCTGGGGGTCCCCAAGGAATTCCCTTAATTTGCTGGGATTTCCTCTTACTTCCTGTTTGGTTATAGGACAGAAAGTGAAGGGAAATCTCCACATCGGGACATAGACAGTAAAACAAATCTGACAGGGGTATAACCCTCCCTTGCTTTATCCAAAATTGAAATGTTTGCTATAGTTCTACTTTAATTTCATGATTGTTAATTCAAATAATTTTGTTATATATATCGGGGAAAGGGATGTTAAAGTAAGAATCTTCCTCAGGTTTCAAATCTGCTACTAATTAGTAGATGCAGTTAGTAAATGCAGTCGGTAGTAACCCTTTTTTTTCCATTGCAGATAAATAATGGATTCCAAGCAGAAGCAATGTCTCGTCACTAGGTTTTTGACGAAGGGTGAGTGCAGGTGTCCAACATCCACCGGAGGCTACAGAATGTTTGCGGAAATGATACACTTGACAACAGTCACCAATGACGAGATATTGCTCGTATTAATGGTGCAATCTCTGTAAACATTTTATAGCCTTCTGTGGATGTCGGACATCCTGCACCCCTCTTTTGTCAAGAACTCATATGATGGCACTTTGCTTCTGCTGGGAATCCATTTTTTTACCTGCAATAAAAATACATTAAAAAAAAGTTTACTTACTTTAAAGGAAGAGTTATTTGAAATTTGAAGGACCTATGTTGGTTAATGAAAAAGTTTTGCCCACTTTTGCATTACGTTTAGTACAGCCCTTGTGTATATACTGCATATGACTTTTTAAACTAGTTTAAAGAATATACCTAAAAATCTGAAATGTATATTGTAATAAAAGGAAAGCATTCCTTGTAATTACCTGTGTTTACTGTTGTGTTGTAGAGCAAACGGTTCTCTGCTGCTGTACACCATTATCATTTGTGTGCCTATTTACCTTTACTTTGTGTCCACAGAATAGCATCCAAATAGAGTCCTTGGTCACCAGACAAGGCAATGGTACCTAATGATTGTCTGCTATGTAAAGTTAAGGGATAACTAAACCCAAGAACAAAAATGTGAAATATTGTAGCTTATCAGTCCTTAGGGTTGGTGGCTGTGTTGGTTTTCTTGTTTCAGGTTAAGATCATTTTCAGCAAGATTAGGTACACTTCAAGAACATGCCCTAATCACCCAAAAGGAATCACTCATACTGGCAGATCACTACTAAGTATGTATGTATACATAGTCATATTAGTCAAGGAAGATTACGAAAATCTTTACCATATGTTACAACATGCACCACCTGTGGGACTGAACTATCAGGCATAAAATTCAATTTTAGAACACAGATTAAGTAATCAAAATGTCACCACCCCATAGAGCTGATATACCGCATACATTGAAAGAATAGTCAGTCTTAAACATGGTGCTGATTAGTCACAGGGGCCTCCATCCTATGTCCAGCGTGATAAATCTACTGCCACATTTAAGATTTATTCTTGTATAATAGTAAGGGGGAACTTCATCTGACCAATGAACCTAAAGCCCAACTCTGGGCAACCAAAAAATGATCCCTTGCGGTGGGGCTATGCTCGCACTAAAAGGGTTATTAGCTTGTTTAGGTCTAGTTGAACAATTACAGGCCTTTTTTTACCCAATCCTCCACTCTTCCCCACTGCTAGACCGTTTATTCTACCCCACGCTCCAGGAGTTTAGGGCTCTGACTTCATCAAGACCAGAGCAGGGTCTATAACTCTAAACTGGACATAAGGACAGTGCCACATTGTGGGGGAGCGTCTTTTTCCAGGGGAATGGAGGATCAGGACAAAACAAGCACATACCCTTGCAATGTGGATACAGCCTTTCTATAAGAAAAGCTGTATTTTATTTTATTTTTTTTATATGCCAAGAGTTGGGCTTTATGTCAGTGAGATTTAAATCAAAAGATCTTGTAATTGGTAGGCCTATAAAACATAGATGGCAAATATAAAATATATTTTTGTGGCTCATAATGTAGAGTATAGTTGAGTAGAGTTTGCATGCAGTATAGTATAGTATAGTATAGTATAGTATAGTATAGTATATGTATATAATACTAAAGTCTCATGTTTTTTTTTTCTATAAAAATAATAAACATGTTATACTTATCTACTCTGTGCAGTGATTTTGATATGGTTTGGTATTTTTGATTTTTCACCCTTTTTTATGCGGTGTTAGCATAATTAGTGCTTGCTGCCTTTAGATCAGTTAGACTTCTATATTGATTCAGGTGTTGGTTGCGCTGATCTTCTTAGTCTATATGTTATACTGACCTGCTCTGTGCAGTGGTTTTGCAAGGAGCAGCCCCGGTCCTTCTCTTCTCGGGTACCATGCCAGTACTCCGGGCCCGTTCTTCCTGTTGAGTAGTGATGGACAAACATCGGACGGGGCGGTTCGCGCACGCAATCTGCAAACTTTCTCAAATGTTCGCGAACCGCAAGTTCGCGTCGGACCCCATTCACTTTAATGGCAGGGGAACATTAAAAACCTCCAGGTCATATTTGCAGCCACAAAATACTTACTAGCTGTGCACACATAGTCCCACAACATGGACACTGACATAACAGAAGTATTGCTATTGGAAAGGTTGCCATAATTTTTTTTTTTTTTTTTCAGCCAAAAAATGTTTATTTTTTTTCTAAATCAGCCAGAACTGACAGCAGTCGGTAAATAAATGTCAAATACATATAGGGTCCATTCACACATCTGTAAAATGGGTCCGCATCCGTTCCACAATTTAGCAGAACCTTTACAGACCCATTGATTTTCAATTCCAGTCTGAAAAATTAGGCATTCACAGGATAAAGACGTAAGTGTCGGCCAGTACAGGCCCCAAATATTAGCCAACAGGCGTTCACCTGACAGCAAAGAACTTTGTATTCTGTGGCTGGAGGTACATTAAGCATTCACAGGATACAGAAGTAAGTGTCGGCCAGTACAGGCCCCAAATATTAGCCAACAGGCGTTCACCTGACAGCAATGAACTTTGTATTCTGTGGCTGGAGGTACATTAGGCATACACAGGATACAGAAGTAAGTGTCGGCCAGTACAGGCCCCAAAAATTAGCCCACAGGCGTTCACCTGGCAGCAAAGAACTTTGTATTCTGTGGCTGGAGGTACATTAGGCATTCACAGAATAAATAAGGTTCGGCCTTTACAGGCCCCAAAAATTAGGCATTCAACAGACATAAAAGGCCTTTTATGCCGCTGTATTTACCTAAGACAGGGACCATGAATTGTTATGGGTGGTGGCGGATATTTGTGGGCTGTCATGAGGAATTTGAATCAAACATGGTCTACTGGTCACATGTGTTGAATTCCTCCACGATCCATGCCTCATTCATTTTTTTAAATGTGAGGTAGTCAACACTGTCGTGAGCTAGGCGAGTGCGCTTATCGGTCACGATCCCCCCTGCTGCGCTGAAAGTCCTTTCGGACAGGACACTGGACGGGGGGCAAGCCAACAGTTCCTGTGCAAATTCTGCAAGCTCTGGCCAGAGGTCAAGCCTGCCCACCCAGTAGTCCAGGGGTTCATCACTTCTCAGAGCGTTCACATCTGCCATTAACCCGATGTAATCGGACACCTGTCATTCTACCCGTTCCCTGATGCTGGATCCGGAGGACAGCTGTGGATGGGTCGGCTGAAAGAATGATCTCATATCAGAAGTGACCAACACATCTTCAAACCGCCCTCTTCTTGCAGGCGCTGTTGGATTGCTACCCGCAACTGTTTCTCTTTGAGTGGAAATTCCTCTGCCAGTGTACGCAAAAGCAGAATGCAGCATTTCCCGAAGCAAAGCCTGGAAGTGCTGCATTCTGACAGCCCTCTGTGATGGTGGTAACATTTCCGCCAGTTTTAAAACACTGGAGCATGAAGGCCCCCATTTGCACTAAACTGGAAGCGGTGTAGTGGCCTGGCTCCTGCTCATCATCCAGGATAATGTCGTCCTCGTTCTCCTCATCCCCCATCCACGGACAACACCAGGGATCCCAGAAAGGTTTAAAGCATGCTATTCTTGCTCCTCCTCATCCGCCCGACACCATCCTCGTCTGACTCCACTTCAGACTCCTGTTGTTGACTTGTCTCAGATGGAGTAGCCCCTCCTGGGAATTCATCCAGCATTGCAACTTCCTCATCTTCCTGCTCCTGCTCCCCGACGGCTTGATCAATGACACGACGCAATGCATGCTCCAGAAAGAAGGCATAAGGTTCGATGTCACTGATGGCACCCTGGCTGCGACTGACCAGTTTGGTGATTTCATCAAATGGCCGCAGAAGTCTGCATGCATCGCACATGAGCAGCCACTGGCGCTGTGAAAAAAAACCAAGCTCCCCAGAACCTGTCCTGCCACAGAGTTCGTACAGGTAGTCGTTAACTGCACGTTTCTGCTGGAGCAGCCTATCAAGCATATACAAGGTTGAGTTCCATCGCGTTGGGCAGTCACAATAAAGACTTTTGGCGGGCAGGTTGTGTTTCCGCTGATTGTCAGCAAGGTGAGCCATGGCTGTGTAAGATCTTCTGAAATGGGCCAAGATTTTCCTGGCGTGCCGCAAGACGTCCTGGACCCCAGGGTATTTGACAACGAATCGCTGCACGACCAAGTTCAGGACGTGTGCCATGCATGGCACATGTGTCATTTTGCCCTGTTTCAGCAGATTGGCACCGTTGTCGCACACCACTTTACCAACAGTCAAATTGAGCAGTGTTACCCACTGATCTGCCTGTGAACACAAAGCTGAAAGGAGTGCAGGACTAGTGGCTTCCAGGCACAACAGAAGCAGCACAGCATGGCAACGTCTCACCTGGCATGTCGAATAGGTTCTGGGGATCTTGGGCGGCGCAGCGAAAGAGGTGGTAATAGCGGGAAAAAAGGAGTCAGCCGAGGAGGAGAGGGAGGATGGAGGAGGAGAAGAAGAGGCAGGCCTGCATGCAATCCATGGCGGTAAAACCAAATCTACACGGGTGCCACGGGTTACATGCTTGACGGACGTCAAAAGATTCACCCAGTGGGCAGTAAAAGTTATATACCTTCCCTGCCCATGTTTGCTAGACCACGTGTCTGTGGCCAGATGTACATTGGCACCGACACTGTGTGCCAGAGATACATTCACTTGCCGCTGAACATGGCCATATAGCTCTGGGATGCCCTTCTGCGAGAAATATTTCCTTCCTGTGACCTTCCATTGTGGTGTTCCAATGGCCACAAATTTTTTAAAGGCCTCCGAGTCCACCAGTATATATGGCAGTAGTTGGTGGGCTATCAGTTCTGACAAGCCAGCGGTCAACAAGTCTGGTGCGTCCTTTGACGTAATCGAACGCACCTTCTGCAACTTCCGGCCATGTGCTCCTGCCCTACCCCTATCACCCCTGCAGAAGGGCCTCTTCCTCTGCCTGTCATTTTTTAGATGACCCTGTGACAAAAGTCTCTAGAGAAGCGCAGTATATCTGGAAGAAGGTATATAACACCCCGCTTCAATCTGTCGTTTTGGGGGGCCACTGGTCTATCACACCAGTTCTGAAAAATATTTTCTAGTAATTTTTGTCACTGTGTGTAGCAGAGTTAACGCAGCAAAAGAGGCAAAATTTCTGCAGTACCCAAATACACTATAATATGCTTTCTATATTAGAAAGTATATTATAAGTGTATTACACCCCTATATACTGCACAGCAAACAATAGTACACCTATACCAGTCCTTTAAAGCACTTTTGTGGACCTATTACCGAGCGATCTGTGTCCCTGACAGTCTGTCCCTGCTCCCCACAGCAACCTCTCCCTACACTGACAAAAGACAGAATATAGACACTTAGACAGTACACCTATACCAGTCCTTAAAAGGACTTTTGTGGACCTATTACTGAGCGATTTGTGTCACTGACAATCTGTCCCTGCTCCACACAGCAAACCTCTCCCTACACTGACAAGAGGCAGAATGTAAAATGGTAGCCAGATCAGGTCTATTTATAAGGTAGGGGGTATGTCCATGTGCTGAAAGGTCTGAATTGGCTGTCCTGTACCACCTGATGGATGTGTCATGGGTCAAATTTCTTCACAATGTAAAAGAATTGCAAGGCCATCTCTACTGTTGAGTGCCCCCATAGCAAGCAGCTTGCTATGGGGGCACCCGAGCTGAGCTGCAGCTCTCTGTATCCATTCAGACACGGAGCCATGGTTCGGCCCCACATCCCCTCTCTTCTCATTGGCTAACTGACTATGATTGACAGCAGCGGGAGCTGTTGGCATTTTAGCCAATCAGGAGGGTGAGTCCCAGACAGCCAAGGCACTTGTGGACATCGCTGTATCGAGAGGAGGCTCAGGCAAATATTGTGGGGGGGGGGGGAGGGGGCTGACTGTTGCACAGAGAAGACTTTTTATCCTATTGCATAGAATGCACTAAGATAAAAAAACCTTTAGACTTTACAACCACTTTAAGTTATATAGTTTTAAGTATGTGTTTGTACTTTGGTAGTACGTAAACCTAAGAATGTATGAAATATGTAGTGCTACAAAATATACTATATTACCAAAAATTTGTGATTCCTGCCTTTATAAGCACAGGAACTTTAATGGCATCCCAGTCTTAGGGCTCTTTCACACGGGCGGTCCGATCAAATCCGCCTGTCAGTTTTTTAGGCGGATCTGATCGGATCCTCCATGCAGCTCTATGGGGCAGCGGGTGTCAGCGGAGGTCACCTCCGCTGACACCCGCTGCCATCCGCATCCGATCCTGTGCTGAAATCTGGACGGATGGAAACCCTATTTTTCCATCCGTTCAGTAATCGGAGCGGAGCGGATCTGATGAGAGCGGACAAGCGGTCCGCTCTCCTCCGATCCCCCATAGAGGGCAGCGGGTGCTGAGACACCTCCCTCTCCGCTCTGCAAGCGGAGACGGAGCTGTCATCCGCCCGGCTCAGCGGGGATCGCGGATCGATCCCCGCTGAGCAACACGGATCCGCCTGCGGAGGCGGACCGTGTGAAAGAAGCCTTAGTCCATAGGGTCAGGGGTGGACTGACAACTCATGGGGCCCCCGGGCAATCAGAGATCATGGGGCCCCCTGTGTCCACACTCAAGCCGCACAAAGCCCCACCTACAAATTGCAGCTCAGCCACATAGAGTAGGCATTTAAATATCTACCACAGCATAGCCTGCATGGAAGTTCCTGGCTTCTTTCTGTAGTGTGTAGCCTCTCATGGGGCCCCCTACTGACCCTGGGCCCTCGGGCAGTGCCCTAATCCCCGAATGGTCAGTCCGCCCCTGCATAGGGTTCAATATTGAGTTGGCCCACCCTTTCCAGCTATAGCAGTTTCAACTCTTCTGGGAAGGCTGTCCACAAGGTTTAGGAGTGTGTCTATGGGAATTTTTGTCCATTCTTCCAGAAGCACATTTGTGAGGTCAAGGACTGATGTGGACTAGAAGGCCTGGCTCGCAGTCTCCACTCTAATTGATTTCAAAGGAATTCTATCGGGTTGAGATCAGGACTCTGTGCAGGCCATTTAAGTTCCTCCACCCCATATTCGCCCATCTATGTCTTTATGGACCTTGGTTTGTGCACTGGTCCAAATCATGCTTGGCCCCTTAGTTCCAGTGAAAGGAACTCTTAAGGCGTCCGCATACCAGGATATTTTGGACAATTTCGTGCACCCAACTTTGTGGGAACAGTCTGGGGATGGTCCCTTCCTGTTCCAAAATGACTGTGCACCAGTGCACAAAGCAAGGTCTATAAAGACATGGATGAGCAAGTTTGGGGTGAAGGAACTTGACTGGCCTGCACAGAGGTCTGACCTCAACCCGATAGAACACCTTTGGGATGAATTAGAGCAGAGACTGCAAGCCAGGCCTTCTCGTCCACGTCAGTGCTTGACCTCTCAATTGCGCTTCTGGAAGAATGGTCAAACATTCCCATAGACACTCCTAAACCTTGTGGACAGCCTTCCTAGAAGAGTTGAAGCTGTTATAGCTGCAAAGGATGGGCCAACTCAGTATTGTACCCTACGGACTAAGACTGGGGTGCCGTTAAAGTTCATGTGCGTGTAAAAGCAGGCGTCCCAATACTTTTAATAATATAGTTTATAATATATTCTTAGTCTCTGGTTTGTTTGTTCAGAAATACTGTGGTCAAAAAGTGGCTTGTGTGGGTTTCCTCACATACTCCACAGACATGCTTGGCTCCTGTCTAAATTGGCCTAGTATTTGTATGTATGAATGTGAGGTAGGGATCTTGGGTCTTACGGTTCTTGAAGGCAGACCCTGATATGAAAGTACAATATTTGTAAATTGTCGACATCATATAAATACATATAATAATAAAATAAGCAGCTAAGTATCATGCCATCATTGTCCACAAGAGGTCAGTAGAAACTGTAGTTTGCGCAATGCACTTGCTTTGTCTTGTGCTGTTAATAACAAGTAGTCAGTATTGAAAGTTCAACATACCAAATGATATAGAATACACTGCTCAATGCTTACTTTTAATTATGGTCTATAATCATGAATTGGCACAGCTTCCAACTGTCCCTTTATTGACGAGGCAGTCTTTTTCTTTACCCTCTGTCCCTCTTGCATCTATATATATACGTGTGTGTGCGTGTGTATATATATATATATATATATATATATATTAATATACAAACCCGATTCCAAAAAAGTTGGGACGCTGTACAAATTGTGAATAAAAACAGGATGCAAATGCAATGATGTGGAAGTTTCAAATTTCAATATGTTATTCAGAAAGAATACAACATAGATGACAAATGAAATGTTAAAACTGAGAAAATTTATAATTTTAAGTGAAAGATAAGTTGATTTTAAATTTCATGGCATCAACACATCTCAAAAAAGTTGGGACAAGGCCATGTTTACCACTGTGTGGCATCTCCTCTTCTTTTTATAACAGTCTGTAAACGTCTGGGGACGTTTAGGAATAGGAATGTTGTCCCATTCTTGTATAATGCAGGCTTCTAGTTGCTCAACTGTCTTAGGTCTTCTTTGTCGCATCTTCCTCTTTATGATGTGCCAAATGTTTTCTATGGGTGAAAGATCTGGACTGCAGGCTGGCCATTTCAGTACCCGGATTCTTCTTCTACGCAGCCATGATGTTGTAATTGATGCAGTATGTGGTCTGGCATTGTCATGTTGAAAAATGCAAGGTCTTCCCTGAAAGAGTCAACATCTGGATGGGAGCATATGTTGTTCTAGAACTTGGATATACCTTTCAGCATTGATGTTGCCTTTCCAGATGTGTAAGCTGCCCATGCCACACGCACTCATGCAACCCCATACCATCAGAGATGCAGGCTTCTGAACTGAGCGCTGAGAACAACTTGGGTTGTCTTTGTCCTCTTTAGTCCGGATGACATGGCGTCCCAGTTTTCTAAAAAGAACTTAAAATTTTGATTCGTCTGACCACAGAACAGTTTTCCACTTTGCCACAGTCCATTTCAAATGAGCCTTGGGCCAGAGAAAACACCTGCGCTTCTGGATCATGTTTAGATATTACTTCTTTTTTGGCCTATAGAGTTTTAGCTGGCAACGGCAAATGGCACGTTGGATTGTGTTGACCGACAATGTTTTCCGGAAGTATTTCCGAAGCCCATGTTGTGATTTCCATTACAGTAGCATTCCTGTATGTGATGCAGTGCCGTCTAAGGGCCCGAAGATCACGGGCATCCAGTATGGTTTTCCAGCCTTGAGCCTTACGCACAGAGATTGTGATGATATTATGCACTGTAGATGATGATAACTTCAAACTCTTTGCATTTTTTCTCTGAGAAACTCCTTTCTGATATTGCTCCACTATTTTTCGCCGCAGCATTGGGAGAATTGGTGATCCTCTGCCCATCTTGACTTCTGAGAGACACTGACACTCTGAGAGGCTCTTTTTATACATAATCATGTTGCCAATTGACCTATTAAGTTGCAAATTGGTCCTCCAGCTGTTCCTTATCTGTACTTGATTATCTGTGTCATGAAATCCAAAATGAGACAATATTTGGAATGACATTTCAAAATGTCTCACTTTCAACATTTGATATGTTATCTATATTATATTGTAAATAAAATATAAGTTTAGAAGATTTGTAAATTAGTCCATTCCTTTTTTACTCACAATTTGTACAGTGTCCAAACTTTTTTGGAATTGGGTTTGTATATATCAAGAAAGTGAGACTGTCCCAAGGGTCATCAGTAGACGTGAAGTCAGTTTGCTGACAGCGCCATGCAGGGCAGCTCTATGCAGGGTTCACCTCGCTGGTCACCGTTTGTGTAGAAGCCGGCCGTGCAGTGGATGTAGACTCAGATTTAGGTTTGAGGCACAGGTAGCTCAGCGGCGTAGGACAATGACGTCATCGGAATGCAAAGCGTTTCCAAGCATGCGCGCTGCGGGTATTGCGGCAGCCACACTCTTTCTTCAAGCATCTGCTGTCCCCTCAAAGTAACTCAACACACAGCCATTAATGTCTAAACTGCTGGCAACAAAAGTGAGTACACCCTTAAGTGAAAATGTGCAAATTGGGCTCAAAGTGTCATTATTTTGTGTGGCCACCATTATTTTCCAGCACTGCCTTAACCCTCTTGGGCATGGAGTTCACCAGAGCTTCACAGGTTGCCACTGGAGTCCTCTTCCACTCCTCCATGACGACATCACAGAGCTGGTGGATGTTAGAGACCTTGCACTCCTCAACCTTCCGTTTGAGGATGCCCCACAGATGCTCAATAGTGTTTAGGTCTGGAGACATACATGGCCAGTCTATCAATCACCTTTTACCCTCAGCTTCTTTAGCAAGGCAGTGGTCATCTTGGAGGTGTATTTGGGGTCATTATCATGTTGGAATACTGCCCTGCGGCCCAGTTTCAGAAGGAAGGGGATCATGCTCTGCTTCAGTATATCACAGTACATGTTGGAATTCATAGTTCCCTCAATGAACTGTAGCTCCCCAGTGCCGGCAGCACTCATGCAGCCCCAGATCATGGCACTCCCACCACCATGCTTGAATGTAGGCAAGACACACTTGTCTTTGTACTTCTCACCTGGTTGCTGCCACACGCTTGACATCATCTGAACCAAATATGTTTACCTTGGTCTCATCAGATCACAGGACATGGTTCCAGTAATCCATGTCGTTAGTTTGCTTGCCTTCAGCAAACTGTTTGCAGGCTTTCTTGAGCACCATCTTTAGAAGAGGCTTCCTTCTGGGATAACAGCAATGGAGACCAATTTGATGCAATGTGTGGCGTATGGTCTGAGCACTGACAGGCTGACCGCCCCAACCCTTCAACCTCTGCAGCAATGCTGGCAGCACTCATATGTCTATTTCCCAAAGACAACCTCTGGATATGACGCTGAGCACATGCACTCAACTGCTTTACTCGAACATGACGAGGCCTGTTCTGAGTGGAACCTGTCCTGTTAAACCGCTGTATGGTCTTGGCCACCATGCTGCAGCTCAGTTTCAGGGTCTTGGTAATCTTCTTATGGCCTAGGCCATCTTTATGTAGAGCAACAATTCTTTTTTCAGATCCTCAGAGAGTTCTTTGCCATGAGGTGCCATGTTGAACTTCCAGTGACCAGTATGAGAGAATGAGAGCGATAACACCAAATTTAACACACCTGCTACCCATTCACACCTGAGACCTTGTAACACTAATGAGTCTCATGACACCGGGTAGGGAAAATGGCTAATTGGGCCCAATTTGGACATTTTCACTTAGGGGTGTACTCACTTTTATTGCCAGCAGTTTAACATTAATGGTGTGTTGAGTTATTTTGAGGGGACAGCAAACTAACACGGTTATACAAGCTGTACACTCACTACTTTACATTCTATAAAAGTGTAATTTCTTCAGTGTTGTCACATAAAAAAATATATATTTGGGGTGTGCTTTACATACAGTCCTGTAATACATGTCCTCCTAGGACACCCCACCACCACACTGCACTTAAGAAACCATAGGTCTTTCTGACCCGTAGTTTTTAGTGATCACATGTGAATGAGCCACAAATAATCCAAATGTAGCCAAAGAGTCCAAAACCTGCTTCAAGTACATGGGTTCTTTACCTTTGCAATGCCATCATTGCAAGAATAGCAGGAAGAATATACTACATTTTTTGATTAACTTTATGTAGAGTTTAGCATTGAAGTTATGTTATAATCCAGTGCTTAGCAAAGTAAATAATCATAATATAACAGCTAAAAAAAACTCATGAGCATTGATGTGCTTAACGATGAATTGCAGGTATGAATATTTTATACATAGTTAAATTTAGTCTAGCTTGGACCAAGTAACTTCGTATACCCATATACCATACCTGACCGATGCCCCTTAAAGCTGGAAATCACTGAAGTAGGCATCGCTACTCCGGTGATCTCCACTTGCTTTAGGGTCCTGCTCTCAAGTAGCAGAGTGGTTGCCCTGCTACTTGTGAACATAGGAAGTTGCCCATTTGGCACTGGTGCAATTCAGAGAATGCTTTGTATTTTCAGAATCTCTCATTCTCTAATAGGACAAGGTGGAGAGATGGGGTGGTGACGTTACACTCTACTCTTCGTCCAATCAGAGAACACTTTGCATCCATGCAAGGCATTCTCTGAATGGTGCCATTCCAGAATGGGCCACGTTCTGTGCTCAGAATGGAGCAGGCAGCTGCTTGCCATGGGACCTGGAAGCAAGTGAAAACCATTGGAGGCAGCTGCTTGCCATGGGACCTGGAAGCAAGTGAAAACCATTGGAGGCAGCTGCTTGCCATGGGACCTGGAAGCAAGTGAAAACCACTGGAGTAGCAATGGCCAGGGGCTCCGGCCAGGTATGGCACATGCCTAGTTCCATTGGCCCAGGCTGGATCAATGTAAATCTGTACGTATATTATATCCATACCTGAAATTAAACTTTAAACCATCTATATGGCTAACTTCTAAGGTATGCTGCCCTGGCCCATTTATCATATAGCATTTATCATATAAGGTGTTTAAGTAATTTGTGGTCACAATGCTCATCATCATTTATTCTGTTTGTTTCCTGCAGGCGTCACCGCTGCCCGCATATTCCTACAAAGATTTTTGACAAATCTGGACAACCTTGTGTACTGACTGAATATGTGGAGAAATACCCTCAGTATGATAATGTACAACCTCCAAATAGCATGAAACCAAAGCAGGAGTACCAAGGAAACCGTGGAAAAATGGAAGGAGTAACAACATTTAAGTAATGTTTTTGAATGCTTTATTTGGAATTTTAAAGAATAATGCAGTCATTGCCGTTAAAGCCCAACTCCAGGCACAACAAAAAAATATCACACAGGGCCCCTGCACTGGAAGGGTTAAATGCTCGTTATGTCTAAGGGTGACCGAAAAAGGAATAACCTTATTTTGCACTCTTTGCGGTCTTGCATGTGTAGCACCCTACAGGTAGGTGCTAGGTAAAATATAGTGTGCTTTGCTTGCCTAAAAGCAGAGCCATGATTTATTTTGGGTCAGGTAGGTTGTCATGGTTCCCACTTGTGTCTGCTGAGAGGGGAGTCTCCCCACTGGTCCTGTGAAAGGTTTTTCATTGGGCAGTGGAGGAAACCCAATCAGAGATACATTCAGGCTTGTATCTACCCCAGAAGACAGATTTCGCTGCAGAGGATTCTGGGAGTGGGTATAAGTTTGAGGGGAGTGCATGGCTCGGGGTCTTTGGCAGGAAGCAGAGTCCCAGGAGGGAGAGTACGGCTGTCTCTCCTCCTGTCAGAGGAAGTGGATGTCTCTGGGCGCTACCTGAGAATCCAGAGGGTGCTAAGTTGAGCTGAAGGGGATCCGATGTGCCGAGAACCAGCGGAGAGAGAGAGGGGCCCAGTCCCAGGAAAGCCTACAAAGTTTGTGAGTACTGTGGATTGCCCCTGGGGGTCTACCTAGTGTCAGAGGGGACCAATCCAGGGAAGGTTCTGGGATCCAAGAGTCAGCTAGCTGTAAAGGGGGTGCCTGGTCAGAGGACCCTGAAGTGTTAGAGGGGGTACCTAGGTTGAGAACCCTGAAAGTGTTAAAAGGGGCGCCTGCAGTTTGGGCCCTGAAGAGTCAGTGTACAGTGTGAAGTGTACCAGTTGAGAGTTGTAGCAGCACAGGAATTTACAAAGAGTTACCTTAAGCCAGCGCAGGGCTGGAGGGAGCTATTCAGTGACTTTTGAGCAAAGCAGTGTCAGGAGTCAAGTATTCTACAGTCCTGAACTTCTGCATTAACCACTTAAGCCTCGGAAGATTTTACCCCCTTCCTGACCAGGGGGTATTTTGCGATTCGGCACTGTGTGACTTTAACGGACAATTGCGCGGTCGTGCGACGCTGTACCTATACAAATTTGATATCCTTTTTTTCCCACAAACAGAGCTTTCTTTTGGTGGTATTTGATCACCTGTGCGATTTTTTGATCATGCGCTATAAACAAAAAAAGAGCGACAATTTTACAAAAATAACAATATTTTACTCATTTTTTTATATGAAATTCCCCAAAATAAAATGTAAAAATCAAAATTTTTAACATTTTAGGCCAATTTGTTTTATGCTACATATGTTTGGTAAAAAAAAATCGCAAAAAACATATTTTGATTGGTTTGCGCAAAAGTTATCGCGTTTACTAACAAAGGGAAAGATTTTTGTTATTTTGTTGTTTTTTTTTTAACACGTAATGGCGGCGATCTGGGATTTTTTTTGCGGGACTGCGACATTGGGGCGGACAGATCGGACCCTTGACTGACATTTTTGACACTTTTGGTGTTACCAGTGACATTTCTACAGTAATCAGTGCTATACATATGCACTGTTACTGTAAAATGACACTGGTAGTGAAGGGGTTAACTTTTTTTGAGAGGGAGGGGTGGTGTGTGTCCCTAGGGGCGTGATTCTAATTGTGATTGGCTGTGGCTTGAGCTGTAGGAACAGTGATCAACGGTCCTACATAGTAGAACCGTATGATCACTGTTTCTACACAGGGGAGAATGACAGGCAGTTTGTTTACATTAGCCGCCTGGCTTTCTCCCTCTCCACCCGACGATCGCGAGTGACCGGCGGACATCGGGTCCGCTGGTCACACGCGCGGGGGAGTCCGTGACCACGCGGGAGCGGGAGCGCGCCTCCGGCGGCGCGCGCTCGCTCCCCAGAGCCTCACAGGCTAGTGACGTACCCATACGTCACTTTGCCTGTGAGGGGCTGACCGCCGCAGTATATGTACTTGCGGCGGTCGGCAAGTGGTTAAAGTCGAGGTTCCAGCACAGTTTCAGTGTTACAGTATATCCAAGCATCAGGAAGTGTTGGTTAGCGTCGGCTGGCTTCAAGACAGCCCTAATAGGCATTTTTTGCTAAAAGAGTCCCAAAATTGTACCTAGTTGAGCCAGAGGAGTATCCCACTCATTCCCTTCTCCTATACCCAAAATATAATAAAACACACAAACCAAAGATACCGGAATTTTCATTGTCTCAGTTCTCACACCTGGAGTTACAGCTCAAATGTGCTGGGAGTGTTACCGGTAACAATGGCAGACCCACCTCAGGCCCAATGCCTGGAAAACCTGCTACACATGCTTTTGCCTTCAGGTACAATTCAGTGTTAATAGCTCTGTAATGCCAAGGGGCTGACTGTTGCCTGGAGCTTCAGGGAGAAGAAGAGAGCTTCGGAGTGGGGGATATTATTGCCTCTTTATCCACCCCCTACACATAAAGAGCATATGACCCCTGCAAAGGTAGATATTATCTAATTCCCAGGGTTGGGTTTTAATTATGTGAACATTAAATTGTGTGTACATTCTTTTAGACTGGAGTCTATAATATTTTTGAACACAGGAATCTTCAGACTTTACAGGGGCTAAACTGTGGCCAGTGGAAGTAGACAATATCTCAGTCTAGGTGGTCAGCAAGGGTAAAAAAATGACACCTATGGTCAGTAGGAGGAGGAAAATGAGTGGGAGTAAAGCACCCCATCATTGATGTCAGTGTGAGGAATAGGGCCTCATATCAGTGGGAGGAATAACTCCCCAAGTGCTGGATAAAGGCAAGCAAAGGACCACATCTGGCCTATGGGCCACAGTTTGGAGACCACTATTTTAGACAACAGGCAAAGGGAGTGCAATCATGTCTTCGTTTGTTCAAATCATTTTTGCTATTCTGAGAAAATATGTCTGAAGAGAGACATTTGGTCATCTTTTATGGATTTAAAACTGGCTTCTGAACACACTTAAAGCGGAGTTCCACCCATTTTTAATAGGTTGGAATACATAGCTGTATGTAATCCCCTTTAAAACGGCTTTTACCAATGGAAACTTTTTTTTTTTTTTTTTGCTAGTAAGTACCTTAATTTCGGCATTATTGCTCCTCTCCTCACTTCCTGGTCCGATCGGCGATGACGTCATTCGGCGATCCGCAGTGTCTGCTGGGATGTATTCAATTCCAGAAATCTCGGAGTAGCTGTATCTGTACTGAGCCGTGCCTGCCCCGCCTCCGCCCCGCCTCCTCTCATTGAGTTGCATTGTATGAATGTATTAAGGCCGTTCTCTGCCCCGCCTCCACCCCGCCTCCTCTTACAAATCAATGAGAGGAGGCGGGGCAGAGGCGGGGCAGAGAACAGCCTTAATACATTCATACAATGCAACTCAATGAGAGGAGGCGGGGCGGAGGCGGGGCAGAGAACAGCCTTAATACATTCATACAATGCAACTCAATTAGAGGAGGCGAGGCGGAGGCGGGGCGGAGGCGGGGCAGGCACGGCTCAGTACAGATACAGCTACTGCGAGATTTCTGGAATAGAATACATCCCAGCAGACACTGCGGATCGCCGAATGACGTCATCGCCGATCGGACCAGGAAGTGAGGAGAGGAGGAATAAAGCCGAAATTAAGGTATTTACTAGCAAAAAAAAAAAAAAAAAAGTTTCCATTGGTAAAAGCCATTTTAAAGGGGATTACATAGATCTAAAGTTCCAAAAATGGGTGGAACTCCACTTTAAAGTGCTTGTAAACCTTAGACCTGAAATATGTAGAAATCATATCCCTTTATAGTGTGTGGCACTAAGTCTCATTTTTGTCTGCTGCTTCGTTCCTCTGCTATCACCAAGAATCACTTCTGACAATTTTCCCTGACAACAAGAGAAAAATGGTGACAGGGGAGGGACCTCCAGCAGATTGAGAGTCCCGCTCTGTTCTTGTGTGCTGTGTGGAGGGGGGGGGGGTCACTTCCTTCCAATCAGTCCTCAGAGCTCTCCTGACTGAGCTCTGTAGTGTGTAATTTCAGCTCTCCTCCCCATTTTCTGAGCTCTCAGAAAAACTTTAAAAACCCAGCACTTTGAACCGATGTAGGAACCGAGGAAAGAAGACTGCAGATAAACAGGTACAACTTATACACAGTGGGGAAATAATTATTTGATCCCCTGCAGATTTTCTAAGTTTGCCCACTTACAAAGAAATGAAGGGTCTAACATTTTTATCATAGATGTATTTTAAATGATAGAGGCAGAATATCAATCACAAATCCAGAAAAAAACACATGATACAAATGTTATAAATTAAGTTGCAGTTCAGTGAGAAAAATAAGTATTTGATCCCGAAGCAAAACATGACCTAGCACTTGATGGAGAAACCCTTGTTGGCAAGCACAGAGGTAAGACGTTTCATGTAGTTGGTGACCAGGTTTGCATACATCTCAGGAGGGATTTTGGTCCACTCTTCTTTACAGATTTTCTGTAAATCCTTAAAGTGGAGTTCCAGCCTAACACACTCACCTGTCCAACGGTCCAGCGATGCGGCCGCCCGAAGCCTCGCTCTTCTCCCTCTCTGCTCTCCGGCGCTATGCGTCGTGATTGGCCGGCAATCTTCTGGGACCTCTGACATGTCCCAGAAGATTGCAGGGAGGGAGGGGGAGAGGAGAACTTCCGCTCAGGGCGCCGCGGCGCTCCGAGCGGAAGTGGGAGCGGGTACATGTCAAAACTAGGTACCCGCTTCCCCCCCCCCCCCCAAAAAATGACATGCCAAATGTGGCATGTCAGGGGGTTAGCACTACCTAAAGCGGAAGTTCCACTTTTGGGTGGAACTCCGCTTTAAGGTTTCTTGGCTGTCGCTTGGCAACTCGAAGTTTCAGCTCCCTGCATACATTTTCTATAGGATTAATGTCTGGAGACTGGCTCAGCCACTCCATGACCTTAATGTGCTTCTTTTTGAGCCACTCCTTTGTTGCCTTGGTGATATGTTTTGGGTCATTGTCATGCTGGAAGACCCATCAACGACCCATCTTCACTGTTCTGGCTGAGGGAAGAAGGTTCTCAGCCAAGATTTTACAATACTTGGCCCTGTCCATTGGCCCCTCAATCCAGCTAAGTCGGCCGGTACTTTTAGCAGAGAAACATCCCCAAAGCATAATATTTCCACCTCCATGCTTAACTGTAGGGATGGTGTTCTTAGGGTCATAGTCAGCATTTTTCTTCCTCCAAACACGGCAATTCAAATTAATGCCAAATAACTCAATGTTAGTCTCATCTGCCCAGAGCACACAATCCTTCTCTAAATCATTCAGATGTTCATTGGCAAACTTCAGATGGGCCTGTACATGTGCCTTCTTGAGGAGGGGGACTTTGCAGGCACTGTAGGATTTCAATCCATGGTGGCGTATTGTGTTACCAATGGTTTGTTTGGGGACTGTGGTCCCAACTGCCTTGAGATCATTCACACGCTCCTCCCGTGTAGTTCTGGGCTGATCCCTCACTTTTCTCATGATCATTCCTACCCCATGAGGCAAAATCATGCATTGAGCTCCAGACCAAGGGTGATTTTTTTAATTAGCTGAGCTAGATGGACTTGTTTCTTTTTTCAACCTGACTATGTTACTATGTAACTAGGATTGATGGATATTTTCTATTTCTTCCATTTGAGAATAATCGCTCCAACAGTTGTGTCCTTCTCACCAAGCTTCTTGCTGATGGCCTTGTAGCCCATTCCAACCTTGTGCAGGTCTACAATCTTGTCCCTGACAACTTTTGACAGCTCTTTGGTCTTGCCAATAATGGTGGGATTTGAATGGAAGAAAGAGATTTTGTGGACAGGTGTCTATTATACATATAACGAGTTGTCGTTAGGAGCACCTTCTTAAAGCGGTAGTATCCCGCTTTTTGACACTTTTACCTACAGGTAAGCCTATAATAAGGCTTGCAAGGAGGAGAGGAGAGATTGGCGCGATCAGATGATCAGAACTGCATACAGTATCTATGCGTGAAGCAAAATGGGGCAAGGTGGGCTTTGGTGCAACAAAGTCCGGTGTGGCTTGCTAAACACTTCGATGGCTGCCTCCAGTGAAGGGTGAAGTGACCCTGTATGATCAAAGACAGGAAAAAGAGAAGACCGGGCGCCGATCTAAGTGTAGCAATAAAACATTTTATTAGCAATAACAGGAGTACTACTCACAGGAGTACGTTAAAACCAGGCATCTCGATAGAGTGGTGGGTGTGCAGAGTTCTTCATCTTCTATCGAGATGCCTGGTTTTAACGTACTCCTGTGAGTAGTACTCCTGTTATTGCTAATAAAATGTTTTATTGCTACACTTAGATCGGCGCCCGGTCTTCTCTTTTTCCTGTCTATAATAAGGCTTACCTGCAGGTACAATTAATATCTCCTAAACCGGCACGGTTTAAGAGATATTTGCAGTGCATGCAGCAGCTCACGCGAGCGGCGCATGCGCTCCGAAGGTCGGGGGGGACCTTCAGTTTTCCTTGCCGGGAGCTTGCCGGAAAATCACTCCGTCATCGCGGCTCCGGCCAATCACAGCGCCAGAGCCGCAGAACCCGGAAGAGACGCCGAGGGATCATGGCAGCGCCCGCAGCGATGTCCGGGGGTCCGTGTCGGGGCTTCGTTCTAAGGTAAGTAATACATAATGAGCTAGTATGCGATGCATACTAACTCATTATGCCTTTGTCTTGCAGGTTTTTTTTTTTTTTTTTCTAATTTTCAGGTTTACAACCGCTTTAAATTGACAGGACTAATCTGTGTACCACATGAGCACTGACTGTAGCCAGTCTGTGGGAGCCAGAATTATTGCTGGTTGGTAGGGGACCAAATCCGTATTTTACTCACTGAACTGCAACTCAATTTATAACATTTGTATCATGTGTTTTTTTCTGGTTGATATTCTGTTTAATATACACCTATTATAACAATTATAGACCCTTCATTTCTTTGTAAGTGTTCAAACTTACAAAATCTGCAGGGGATCAAATAACTATTTTCGCCACTGTAAGAAGATTTGTTTCATCTCTGTGTATCACCTAAGGCCAGTCACTTCACTGGGTATATGTAGGGGTTTAGAATCACTTTAAAGGAAAGCTCCACTGAGAAAAATATTGCAGCCATTTCTAACCACCTTTGGGAAATGCTAGTTTCCTGACTGTCATATTGATACTTTGGCCTAATTTCTTTCTGGGTAAATAACCTGGAACAAGCATGCAGATCAGGAAGCTCAGAGAAAAGCCAGGACTCCTGATCTACATACTTGTTCCATGCCTGTGACTCCACATGTGCAAGAGCCATTCACTCAACATGACAGCTAACCAATTTGCATTTTCAGAAAAGGAGATCAGCAATAGCAGACTCCATGCTTAAAGCTGAACTCTAGGCAGATATAAAAGATGCACCTCTGGATACATTGTTGACTTTTTTTCTGTATTTTTAAATGCAAACAGTGTAACCACAGCACCTTAGTTTGACTTGCAATCCACTGTATAGCAGAGCTCAGATTGGGCGAGGAAGAAGCAGCAGAAGCCAATCAGTTGTGCTGCATTGCACGGAGCATGCTGACAGCAGGATTCAACAGAGTGACAGATGTATGAGCTGATCAGTGTGCTGCTTCTCCTTTTGCTGCCCAGTCACAGGCTGGAGGAGGGACAAAGTCTGTACGTGTTACTTAACTTCAGAAAAATTAGGTCTTCTGCTTTGCCAGGGCTGTGCTGTGTCCCAGAGCTGTGTAAATCTCAGAAGTGGATGAACAGAAATACAAATCCTTCAGCAGATAAAACGACTCCCATAAAGTTCATTAACTTCATCTGTTAAAATTAGCTGTTTGCCTGGAGTTCAGCTTCACGTTCGCTATAGACAATAGACTGCAGCAGAATGTATACATGATAAGGCCTCTGTGTTGTGTACACAGTAGCGTAGTATAGCATTACTGGCTCCAAACATCTAAACTGACCAGTAAGATTTTTATTTTGTTAAAAAATCCATCAAGGGGACTCTGTAGATGTTTGAAGGTCTTCATAAATAATCAGAATGTCACCTATTCTTAAAATCTGCATTTCACAGTGTATGTAGAGTATAAAAAGAAAATACGTATAATAGTACAATAGGAATCCTTTAGGTGTAATTTAATTAGTCTTTCTGAATCATTGGTTTCTGAAGTACATTTTGTATTAAACCTATGTATGTTTCAGATCAGATTTTATCCCGTATGATGTAACAAACCGCCCTGTCCGTCCTCATCAAGAATATGAACCAAAGCCAGGACATATCGATCTTGGGACAACCTATAACCGAGATTTTAATGCTTATAAAATAGAACCAGTGGGACCTGCACGTCCAGTTGAAAACAGACAAATTAACATGGGAAAGTTTGACACAAACCCTACTTATAAAGGTAAGTTAATCAACCTGGGGTTAGTTACAGTTTTAGGCTATTACTAAATCCAGTCATGCATGCATCAAAATTTGGCTGGTTCAGCAAGGACCAACTGAGTTTAGATCCATGTATGGGCAGGGTGGTTGTGTAGAAGTCGATCTACCAATTTGTTTTTCCCTACTTAACCACTTAAGCCCCGGAAGATTTTACCCCCTTCCTGACCAGGGGGTTTTTTGCGATTTTTTACTGCGTGACTTTAACGGACAATTGCGCGGTCGTGCGACGCTGTACCAAAACAAATTTGACGTCCTTTTTTTCCCACAAACAGAGCTTTCTTTTGGTGGTATTTGATCACCTGTGCGATTTTTTTGATCATGCGCTATAAACAAAAAAAGAGCGTAAATTTTGCAAAAATAACAATATTTTTTACATTTTTATATGAAATTCCCCCCCAAAAAAATGTAAAAATCAAAATGTTTTAACATTTTCGGCCAATTTGTTTTATGCTACATATGTTTGGTAAAAAAAATCGCAAAAAGCGTATTTTGATTGGTTTGCGCAAAAGTTATCGCATTTACTATCAAAGGGAAAGATTTTTGTCATTTTTGGTGGGTTTTTTTTAACGAGTAATGGCGGCGATCTGCGATTTTTTTTTTTTTTTTTTTTTTGCGGGACTGCGACATTGCGGCGGACAGATCGGACCCTTGACTGACATTTTTGACACTTTTGGGGTTACCAGTGACATTACTGCAGTAATCAGTGCTATACATATGCACTGTTACTGTAAAGATGACACTGGCAGGGAAGGGGTTAACTGTATTGGAGAGGGAGGGGTTAAGTGTGTCCTAGCGGCGTGCTTCTAACTGTGATGGGACATGGCTACTAGTGTAAAAACAGAGATCAACGGTCCTACATAGTAGAACCGTCTGATCTCCATTTTTACACAGGGGAGAATGACAGGCGGCTTGTTTACATTAGCCGCCTGCCTTTCTCCCTTCCCGGCGAACGATCGCGAGTGACCGACAGACATCGGGTCCGCCGGTCACACGCACTGACTTCCTAGGGAACGAGCCAGGGCTGGCGCGCGCCTCAGCGGGCGTGCGCTCGCCCGCGATTGGCTCACAAGCCGGTGACAGGCTAGGCTGGGGCTGTGGTAAATAAGTGCCACCGGCTATAGCCGGTAGTGCTGAGTAGTGTATTCTGACAGTGGGGAAGTCCAAATACAATAGCTGGGGGGGGGGGGAGGATTCCCCCATCCACACCGATTATGTGTATGGGGGAATTAAGTCACTTTTTTGTTTAGCCCACTGGTTGAGTGAAAAAATTTACTCTGTGGGCTGCTTAAGACCCTGTTCACATTGTCTGTTTTAATGCAGTAAAAGTCTTACATTTTAGATAGAAATGCAATTTGTACCTCGGGAATGGTTCACATCTATGCATGGCAGTTTAATGTGGCTTAAGGGTAACTAGGGGAAAAAAAAACAATCTTTTAATTTACATGCTTGGGAGATGCCATAGGGCTATATAAGGAATAAGTCCTGCGAGCGACCCTGAGGCTCTAAATCGATCAGTTATTTGCCGCAGACACTCCACTTCTCATAATAGTGTGCTTAATTGAAATAAATATATAGTGTTGCGCATATAAAAAAATATTAAATTAATTAATTTGTGCTTAAATTATTAAAAACCCAAAATATTTATATGTGACATAATATTAAAGTGCCAATAGTGCTAAAAAAGTGGTAAATATAATATAATACTCATAGAAAAGAGAAAATATATAGATATAAAAGTCCAGTGTGCAAAGTGCAAAAAGCCAATAAACAAAGTCCAAAATGTAATCCTAAAGTGATCTGTGCTCCCAGAGAGAAGTGACCAGAGTGTCACAGTGGACATATGGCTATATGTTGTGTTACAGATTAGTACAACTTTCCCAAAAAAATTGTTATAAAAATTGTAATATCACATATTTTGGATGTGTAAATGTTTTTTTTTTTCCCTTTTACATTTAGATTTGCCTAAATTACAGCAGAACCTAAATCTTATTCCTTTGAACTTGAAATAAGGCCTTTTTAGGTAGATTTGGTTGCATCCGGTTGTTATGGAGAGCTTTGTCTAGCCCTGGAGAAAAGGGTGCTCTTGGACCCCTAAACCGCACTGAATACTTTTTGACTTGTCCCCCTGACTTTTATTGATAAAAGGTTGTGTCTGGACCTCTTAGCAGTGATGTGCCTCTTCAATTTCCATTATTTTAGCAATCAATAACAGGCCTTAATTGATCCATTTAAGTAACAGCTACAACAGATCTAAAAGTTGTAAGAAGGCTCCTCTTAAAAAATAAAATGAAAGCCCTCAACTTCATAACATTGAACTGAACTCAATTTTTCTGCAGTAACAACACTGCTTTGTCTTAAAATAAAATAGAAGGACAAAAAAAGAATAAAGAAAAACACTTCAAAACCACATACCCACTTTCTCTGAGCCCCCTCTCATCTCCACAACCCCGATTATTCACAGAATAATACAAATATGGACTTTAGACATGTTTATGGTAGGAATCAGCCAGCATCAGGACAGCATACAAGAATTTTAGTATGTGTCAAATATAGATCTTAATTTTTTGCTTTTGAGGTTGATCTTCAAACATTAGAACTTTTTTAACTAAACGCATGCTGAGAATACACAGTGGCAGAGCATCATGATAGGCCTCAGACTCTGAGGTAAAATGCAGGATTTATGCTGTAGCAAACATTAGAAGTTTTGCAGCTGAGATCGAGCTCTGGAAACAGTGTGGTTGATTTACTAATGGCAAATAGGCTGTTCACTTTGCAAGGGAATTTTCACTTCAATTTTCACTTGACTTTCATCGTCCTATCATTTGTCACAGTGGTGTAGCACTAGCCATAAAACTTTCAGAAGGGGGCTGACTCCAGGAGCTAGAATGAGAGCACCTTGAAAGCCTACAGTTGTCCTTGCCATCATTAAGATGTTTGACATGGAGATGGTTTGTGGTCATTTTTTTTTTCTGCTTCTGTAGCTTCAGAAGAGACACCTGCCTTGGGAAGGATGTTAGTAGAGACAACAATGTGTGTAGGAGAATTCTGCTGAGGTTCAAGCAGTCCCTCGGGTGGCACCATGACCCTCTTCCCCACTTGATGTGGCATACCCTAAGCCAGTGATGGCGAACCTTGGCACCCCAGATGTTTTGGAACTACATTTCCAATGATGCTCATGCACTCTGCATTGTAGTTGACCATCATGGGAAATGTAGTTCCAAAACATCTGGGGTGCCAAGGTTCGCCATCACTGCCCTAAGCCTTCAAAACCCCTTGTGTTGCTTCCCTTCCTGTTACTAGATGGTGCTTTTTTTCTGGCAGACACAGTAGGATAATCTTGTGGCAGGGGGGATGCAAAAAGGGACAAATAAGTAAGACGAGTGCACACCTTTTGCTCCCATTGAGCTCTGCAATGCTGTCATGTGTTTCCTCATGTTTGGGGCTCCAAACTGCTGGTACTTTTACTAGTCTTCTGCAAACTGCCCCTAGACAAAATCCTCTTTTGCTGCTGTTCTGTCTATCATTCAGAACCTTCCTTCTCTCCAAATGGTAGCATTTACAGACAGCCTACAACCTCATCATCTGCCTCTTCCTCATTGCTAGGGGTCACTTTTCAGTAAACTCCAGCTGCTGGAACATAACTGTCTTTTGCTGATAAATGTGTAGATAGGATTGCTGCGACTCCCAACCAGCCCATGTAAATAAACAGTAAGGCGTGGCCTCAGCCTACATGTCTTCACTAGACCACTCCCCTGAGACATTTTACTCCACCCACCAGGGCTTAGTCATAGGGTGTCTCTTGCTACTACCTTCCTGATGTTCCTTGACTGCTGTGTGGCTGAACCCTTCTCTCCCTCTATGGTCATGGCGCTACCTTCCAAACCCTCAATAGCTGAAAGAAAGCTTATGTTAGACTAAGATCATCCTCTTGCAGCACGTTAATGCTTGTGTGATTAAATAGTTCCACTATCCCCTCATAGCCAATTTGCAGGGCTATGATGGGATAAGCAGAAGAAGAGGAAAAGGGTACATTAACAGCATTTCCAAAAAACTGTCTGTTCTTTTTCAACTACACCATTACATCCTGTCAGTGCTGCAGTAGTATAACAGGCTACATATGAAGCATATGTACCTTGCCTCTGGATGGTGTGGCTTGACCACGCTTTGTCCTGTAGAACTTGCTTCTCCCCTACTACCTCCATGTGCAGAACTTCTGCCTCTCACTTTAGGCTGGCCTGATATTTTTTTTATATTAATTAAAATAATTGCCTAAATGTAATGACAGCTATGGTGATACGATGGATCAATATGTGGTGCTCTGATGCACACTATTTTAGTGCAAAGGTCTGTGTCAGCAAAATTGATAAAAAAAAAAAAGACACAGACAACAAAAAATAAAACAAAATATATCCCCCTACACCGAAAGAAAGAACCCTGAAACACTTAACTCCACTTAACTTTTTTAATCCTGCAGAAAAAAATGGATAAATGTATAAAATAACCACTGCAAGGGAGCCCAACTAAATACAGTTGTTGCTGATGCACACAAAATGGTAGTTCTAAAAAGAACTAAGAACAGTCTTTGAACTGTGAATGGGGGGAGTTTCACAAGAATACAAGAATATTAAACCCACCACACTAGCACCTTATAGCAGCTAACTCTGGGAAAAATTGATGGCTGCTGGGAACCCACCCTTTTATAGTGAGGGGGGTGGCAACATAGCAAAGTCCTAGTATTGTCCATTCTAACCCTGTTGGTCACAGTTTAAAGGTCAGACAGGGCATTTGGGGTACTTTAAACCTCACTCTGGTGTATTTCGCCATACATTTACCATAACCATGAACATCAAGCCCACAAGATTCATTGTGCACTAACCTTGTGGGGAATCCAAACACCGTGCCTACCCGGCAGCACACGCCATACTCAATATAAATGTGAAACCACACTATAACCCTCCAAGTGTAGCTCTTTTATGTCTGTTATTATTTATATGAGAATTATGTTGTATTCCCATTGTATTCCCATTCCAAAAGTTATTATGTGACCACTTGTCACCTTAATGCAATCACCATTGTGGCAAAAATTGTGTCTAGGCATTTTCCAAGAACATGGTCAAATGTTTTTCAAAAATTGAATGTTTTTCTGAAAAACTTTTAGAGGGTGGGAGGTGGAGCATGTCCAGAGGAGGCAAACTTCCGTACTCTCCTGAATGCCAGAGGTGGCCCTGCCTGCCACCTACCTTAGATCAGTGTCATGGCATTATGCTTAAGGATGGTTGTATTAAAACCATGTATTAAAAAGGTGTAATGTATATCAGCGCAACTAAATAAATAAAGTATTGAAGTATCAAAAAATATTGTGGCTGCAATATCAAAGTAGTGAATCACTACACATAAAATCAATAAATATATAAAGTGATATCGTGCTACAATAAATTGCTAATAACAAAAAATAGCTGTTCTATTCGAACAGCAAAAAATGCTGTGCAGTGCAAATAACAAAAGTCGCTGTGCTGTGCAAAGGTTCAATAATTAAAAGGGTTGAAGAAATGATTGAATATATCAACAAATCAATCAACATACAAAAAAAGGTGTCCATATGACTCCTTAGCATGAACACTAAAATAACATGTCAAAATCAGCTTAATCGCATCAATTGAAAAGATAAATCAAAAGTGCAAGCTGCTAGTCCATTAAAGTGATTTCAAGTGAATAAACAGCCTCTAAAGTGCCAAAATAAGTGCAGCTGCCGCAATGGATCATTCAGGTGCTCACGATCCCACCACCAGTGATGGATGGCCTCTCACCTTATAATTTGACCAGTGTTTCACCACTAGGTCAAAAACAGCTTTATAGTATCCCCAGACAAATGGGTAGACTCGATCCTCTCATTAGGTCCTGAGTGCTCCCTGGTTGCTGCACAGATAATTAGGGTGGCTCTGTCCTCACTGTATTTCCCCAGTCTCCGTCATAAAACGGGAATAAATGGAAAACAAAACTAGTGCTCTCTGTATATAAGGTATTTATTAAATAATCCAAATATTAAAACTCACATTTGTAGGCACATAATCTGTGCGGGCTGGATAGGCATTGGATCGGTTTAGGAGATGCAGGAGAAGTTGTGTCCTGTAGCTGGATCTCGCCCGTGGTGTCTCCGCCCCCTAGACGCGTATCGTCAGGTGCTGATGGGCGTGTGACTTCCTCAGTCACAAAGACCTTAGCACCGAGGAAGTCACACGCCCATCAGCACCTGACAATACGTGTCTAGGGGGCGGAGACACCACGGGCGAGATCCAGCTACAGGACACAACTTCTCCTGCATCTGCTAAGCCGATCCAATGCCTATCCAGCCCGCACAGCTTATGTGCCTACAAATGTGAGTTTTAATATTTGGATTATTTAATAAATACCTTATATACAGAGAGCGCTAGATATGTTTTCCATTTATTCCCATTTTATGACAGAGACTGGGGAAATACAGTGAGGACAGAGCCACCCTAATTATCTGTGCAGCAACCAGGGAGCACTCAGGACCTAATGAGAGGATCGAGTCTACCTATTTGTCTGGGGATACTATAAAGCTGTTTTTGACCTAGTGGTGAAACACTGGTCAAATTATAAGGTGAGAGGCCATCCATCACTGGTGGTGGGATCGTGAGCACCTGAATGATCCATTGCGGCAGCTGCACTTATTTTGGCACTTTAGAGACTGTTTATTCACTTTAAATCACTTTAATGGACTAGCACCTTGCACTTTTGATTTATCTTTTCAATTGATGCGATTAAGCTGATTTTGACATGTTATTTTAGTGTTCATTCATGCTAAGGAGTCATATGGACACATATGTTTTATGTTGATTGATTTGTTGATATATTCAATCATTTCTTCAACCCTTTTAATTATTGCACCTTTGCACAGCACAGCAACTTTTGTTATTTGCACTGCACGGCATTTTTTGCTGATCGAATAGAACAGCTATGTTTTTTTTATTAGCCCATTATGATGTATATTTTTCTTTGTCACAGCTCTTAAGAACTAGTTGTTCTCTCTGACCAAAATAAGTGGTGAAATAAGAAGTGGTGATGCACGCAACCACTTTGATGAAATTAACATTGCATCAGAGGCCCCCCATCATGTCAGAGTCTCCCTTCACACCAAAGGCACCCCAAAACATCAGAGGCCCATCTATTATTTCAAATTCCCCCATCACATCAGAGTCCTTTTATCACATGAGAGGCCCTCCTATACATTAAAGTCCCCCCATCACATCATAGTCTCTTATTCACCACAGAGTCCCCCATCACAGAATCCTTTCATCACATTCAGAGCCCCCCCCATCATAGAGGCCCTTCAACCATAAAGTCCACCTCCCATCACAGAGTCCCCCTGTGGCACAGTGCCCCATCACAGAGCCCACCAATTATATAGTTCCCCATCACCGGCCCTCCCAATAATACAGTCGCCTCTTCACGGCAAAGCACCACCTTTGGCTTTAGCAGTGCATCAGAGGGTGGGAGGTGGAGCAGGTCTGGAGGAGGCAAACTTCTGTCTTCTCCTGAATGCTGACAGCCCTACCTGCTGCCCACTTTGCAGCAGTGTCATGTGTTGCCATGTTGAGGGCAAGCCACCCAACAAACCATAACAAGAAATTACATGCTGTACCCGCTCTAGAGCTTAATTTGCTTTTTTGGTGCTGGCGACCAGCCTGCCTGCACCATCGTAAATCATGATGCTAATCCAGGGCAAACTGGGTACCGTGCTCATGGTACTCCAGTGGGAACTCAAACAACACCACAGTTGAGAAACACTGTTATATAAGGAACTTAATTCCACAAAGAGGACAGGTAGTTGATGGGCTTCAGAAATGTATGTAAAAGGGATGATGTCCTATGCGACCTAAGGAATCCTAAATCTATTTGCCAATGTAGTGTATTCTTTCTTTACATTCCACTTGAACACAACTCTTTTCAACAACTAAAATAGTAGTATATGCAAATAATATGCTATAATTCAGTGAGCAAAGCATACTGTTGTGCAGTGTTTTTTTACCTGGGTTCAAAGAGTAACTATCTTTAACAAAAAGTGTTATGTTTTAATTTTTTAAGATGACTACAGAGCATGGGATATCAGTAAAAGAGAACTTGCTAAGCAGGAACATACTTACCAGCCTCCTACTGTTAAATTTGGAAATTCAACTACATTTCAGGATGACTTTTTTCCAAAGGAAATGATGCCAAGAGAAAGTTTCAAGCCTCCTGGTATAGCAAAACGCAATAATGTCCCTTTTGATGGCACCACGAACCATCGTACTTCTTTTGTTCCTCATGAAATTGAGCCAAGGTATCAAAGACCAAAACAAGAATATAAACCCAGTAGTCAACCATTTGATGATCTCACTACTAATCGCATCAATTTCAAGGGAACACTTGGAGAGATAACGAAAAGCTGCAAACCTGATTATAGTAAAGTTGGTAGCAATGCTCGATTTCAAGGCAGCACTGAATTCCGTGATAGTTTTCAGCCTTGGTCAGTATCTCCAACTCAAGTTCAGAAATCTTATGAATATATTCCACCCACTACACACATGGAGCTAGACACTACAACTCATCTGGATTACGTGCCACACCACCTCAGTTATGTTGGCCCAATTCGTCCAGTCTCCCATGGAAGAAGGAGCAATGTGCCCTTTCAAGGAAGTTCTACAATGAAAGAAGATTTTCGACCTTGGGAAAGTAAGCGTCAAGAAATGATCAAGCGGGATCATGAAATTCCAAAGGCAGTAGGAAAATTTGATGACCTGACCACTTTCAAATCGCATTACCTACCCCATGAGATTCATCCTACTCAGAGCTTCAAGCCTACAAATGCAGCTCTGCACAGTTCTGCTCCATTTCAAAGTGGCACCATGTATCGTTCTGATTATACAGCCAAGAAAAATGAACTCTGCCCTGCAAACTACCAATCTCCCCCAGGTTATGCCTTTGAAAGCGTTGACAGCCGAGGCCACAAGATGTTCAGAAAAATTCTTACTCCTGAAATTAATTCATTTTCACACAAAAATGAAGACAACCTTGCTAAAGCTATTGCAGTTATCTCCTAACTCAGGAGAAAACTAAGCTTACTAAACTTACTAGAAATTTCTTCTTGTTCTTACTTGGTATATGTGTGTTTTCTTCAAAAATATATTCAACCTAATGGTAAAATTAGCAACAATAAAGGATTTTCTTACTGCATGTTTGAAGCAAACACAGACTTGCTGAGTTGGAACAAAACATAAATCCTTAAAATAGATCGATCATAGTTTAGTTAGAGGTCACCAAAATAATAAAAAATTGTATTTTACAGGTGAGCATAGAAGAGACTACAGATACTGAAAGGGTTAGTTCTCTTTTTTAGAAAAAATGAAAAGGCGAACTAACAACGTGCACCCTCCCCATCCCCCATGGCTCCCTCTGTATTTACCCCTGTGGGTGATGAGCTGCTAATACTCATGCAGCTGATGCAGTGGTCCAAGGATGTGAAACCCCCACTCTACTAGCTCTTCTTTCTGCAGGGCTTCTGGGACTAAATATAGTGATTCTGATTGGTCAATGCCACCACAAAGCATCACTAATCTGTCCCAGAAGCTCTGCAGAAAGAAGATCAGAGATTTCAAATCTCCCTGGCCACTGGCAACTTATCATCCATGGAGGTAAGTACAGTGGGGAACGAAGTTGAGGGGGAGGGGGGTGGATGGTGTTAGTTCACCTTTTGCATATTTTCCCAGAAAAGTAAACATACACTAAAATTCTCATTTGAATATAATGCAGAGTGTGTCAAGTCTCAATTTAAAGGACCTGTGATGCCAGGCTTTGTGCCTGTGTTGATGGCATTCGTTTGAGACACTTCTGAGAACATTTAGAATCAACTGACATGTGCATATGACCTGCAGTTGAACTCCATCAGATCTGCATTTAATCTGCTTCAAGACAGTTTTGCATTTGCATAGACTTGTATGAGAATGCAAAATGTGTCTACATCGCCTCTATGAACAAAACAAAACTAGGGCACCACATTGCTTTGTTGGTGAAAAAAAGAGCACTGAACCAAATGCTACTTCACTTACTTTATTCTTGCTGATCTCCACACAAAAAAAAAACAAAATAAACGAAATAATAGCTTACAATATAAGTACTTAGTTAAAGTAACTTTTTAACTCTTTAAGTAAGCATAGATACAGTATATAATATTGAAGCAAATTTGTATTGGCTCACTTTCTGAGAAACATATTTTTAGATAATCTTTTTAAAATCAAATAAGTATTATATGATGATGATATATATGTAGCGCCCCCCCCCCCCCAACTCCAGAGGCCTGGTGGTGACCCCCAGAGACAGGGAGGACCGACATTCCTCCTCAGGGTGCAGGTTACTAGGCATGGTGGGTGGTGTACAAGGTAGAAAGATGAGCGCCAGTCACTTTTATGCTTGAACAAAGTTTATTTCTCACAACAGGAAAAATGTGGGAGAGAGGGGTAGGGCACAGGACAACCTTAGTCAAAAACAGCAGCAGACTTGCAGATCGGCAGACTCCTTAGACAAAAATGTAGAAAAGGTAGACAGCACTACAGAAAAAGAGCCTTTAAGCTGGGACCAGCAATCTGTACTTTGTAGCATAAGCTGTCTCCTATAACAACAGTATTCAACTCACGAAAGGTGCAGAAACTCTCTGGACGATTCCATCTTGATGCTTTCACAGGATCTCCATGGTTCCCCGGTTCATGGTAGAGTCACCTCTGGTACTACATCTCAGGTCTCCATCCTTTCCTTCATGCTTCCAGGTAGTAATCAGGCTCTCCCTTACAGAGCCCTGAGCATATGGTTGGGCCTTAGGCTTCAGGCCTACCCAGCAGCAGCCGTTCCTCACACAGCCACCCAGGGAAAGGACAAAGACCACCTGACTTCCTCCAAATAAATACCTTCTCCCAGCATGCTCATCGACCAGTATGATTGGCTGAGAGAAGCATACATATTCATAACTTGACTCACTGTAATTCATCACACTAATGCCAAAGGTAACAGTGCCATCTATTGACAAAATGGAGAAACCAAAGCTAAACCAGATTAAGGAGGAAAATCCAATGATCACAAAGACTACAAATTAGCCATGCTAGCTACCACCTAGCACACCTACATTTTTAGCAGCCCTGTTTAGGACAAGGGTGCTACATATATTATGTATTATTCTCATACTTAAGTATTTTCTCTTAAATACAGATGCTAATTACAATGTAAAAGAGCAGTATTGTTTAGTCATGCATACTTAAAGAAAACCTGTACATGTAAATCTAATGGCTCCCGTGTGACAAAATAACCTGTCTAATAACGTCTTCCATAAATGAGCCAAATCCTCCTTCTTTTATGTCTCACACGTTCACCCTCCCAGACACTGCAGCTCACAGTTAAGGTTGTCCGCAACAAAGGCAGTGCTGTCAATCCAAAAAGCAGTGGGCAGGACTGGGTATGGCCATATATTCGACAAGCTATAAACATGTGAATCAGCAGTGACAATGCTGAAAGCCACATCCCCTGCAACATCTTTTTATCCTACTGTAGTACAAGCAGGCACAGCATACATGAGAGTGGCAACTCTGCTCTGAATTCTGGCGCAGTGCAGCATCGTAGCCACCCCATCATAGGAAATTGCTTTAGAGGGAGTTTACTAGCAGCCACAACAGGTATTTGTAGGTCTTTGGGGGGCTAGGAGAAATCAGTAAGTGCAGATGTACTGGGATTAAAAAGCTGCAGCACATATTTGTTTAATGGAAGGTCATAGTTTTACTTTAAGTGTGAGCCTGTGTAACAAGCACCATAAAAATCCTGCTTTCCATTTCAGTGCAAAGGTAAATTACCTTTAGTAGAGGGTTGTTATTAAAGAATAACTCCACTTTTGTTGAAGAAAAAATCCCCTTTGGGTGCTCAGAGTACATTGCAAGAGTTTTAACAAACTTTGTTGCAGATTCCTACCTGTGTATTTTTTTTTTTTTTTTTTTTGCTATTTTCTTAACAAAAAGGATTAACCGTTTCACAACTTAACTTGAAATGGCAAAACAAGTAATTCAGCTTCTGCGTTTGGTTATAATTATACAAATTACTTATTTTTCTTGTGTAGATTATATTTAAATAAAATGGAAATTATATCTTTCTACTAATTTTTTTTCTCAAACTGTCTTATTTTGATCTTATTTTCTATAAATCTGTAAAATTCATTTGTTAGGAGTTATAGAAGCAAAACTTTTGTTACTGTCATAAAATTACATTAATATTAAATTTCTTAAAAATATCTGCAAAGCACAAATCATATTAAGTCTGCAGATTTATTGTGTCCAACAATGAAATCTTTGTGTACTAAACTTGAATACTCCACCACTGTAGTGCATTAAAATGAACTTTCACTAATAAAATGTCAGTTTTTTTTGTCAGTATTTGCTTGGTGTTTAAACATTTAATTCAAAATCTACGCTTCCAGTTTCAGAGATGCTAAATTAGAATTAACTGTGACTGAATGGAGAAGGGAGTTCCAGACACTGACATGTTTTTATTAGAGTTGGTTATGGAGCTGTTAGTCAGTGTCAGGATCATGTAGTAGGAAATTGAGGATATTGAACTAAAGACAACGAAGTCAATGTAAAGCCTCTAATCTAGGCCAAACATAACATAACTGTCAGTGCCTTCTCCTTAGCACTGGACGGAAAAAGTACATGACCTCCAGAATAACACAACAGAGAAACTGTATTTTATTAACGGGGTGTCAAACAAAAGGAAAAGAAATCAGTTTGCAGTTTAAGTGGTCTGTCTAAAAAAAACTGCTTCATCACAGTCAGTTGTCAGGAAGGAAGAAATGTTTGTCCAGCAATACGAAGCAAACACTTATGAAAAAATCCTTCTTAGATTAGGTAGTTGTGTAATACAAGTGACAAGCATATTCATATTCATTAAAGAGTTACTAAACCCACAACAGTAAAATCAGTGTGTATATGCAGTAAAGCATGCTTTTTATACTCACTGTGGAACCTAAGGGGTTAATCCTCCGTATTGTGTAGAAAGGCTGTTTGATCCTGTCTTCTCTGATCGTCCTCTCCTTCCACTGACTCCTAATAATTTTCTGATAACACAGAGTCTGTGGAGTCAGGCTGCACATGCTCAGTTTGGTGTGTATTACTAGAAAGTTCTTTTTTTTTTTTTTTCTTGGGAGGGTGCATGTCATCAGCACAGGGCCAATCAGCACTGTCCAGACAGGGGGTCAGGGGTCTTGCAGTCTCATAGGTCATTCAGAAAACTCCTCCTACAAGCTTTAACCAGTGCTTGGCTGAACACTGATAGAAGTCACATGACTGCTCTAACTGCTGATGAGTAAAGGTATTTATCAGTTTATATTTACTAAAATAATTGCATTTCAATGCTCTGTGTACCATGGAAAACCAGATATAGTAAATGCAAGGTCCTGGGCTTAGTAACAATGTAAGGCTATGTACAATGAGAATACACAAACTTTTAGTAATCTAGAATAATTTCAAGCTCCAACTCCTGACAACTTTTAAATGGTTCCCCAGGAAGTGTAAAATGATAAAAAAGTAAATCTGGCTACAATATTAATCTTTAATCCAGGGCTGCCCCCCCCCCCCCCCCCAAAGTAATTATTTCTGCCACTAGATGTCCTCTGTCTCCCTGGCTGAATGAAGACCAAAGACACTGTGGCAATGCAGGGCGTCATGGACTCATCCCCCTAAGGGAGCATCACCACAGCTCCCTGAACTCACAAACAATAACCCAAGGAGCAACACTAGTGCCATCAAGTCAGCACTGATTTCTTCATCATTGAGGACTGCTTAAGGCTGAAGAAGAGGTAGAGACAAGCTTGCATGTCTTACATGTGACTGGTGTGACGATTTTTGTAAAAAGTAATTAAAAAAGAAAACATAAAATACACGCTAAGGTTTTGGAGGTGTTGCAGGGTGGCAATAAAGGACAGGGGGGTTGGACAAGAGTTCAGTTTTAGGTTTAAAATAAATTGGTTATGAGATGCCTAATTGGTTGACTTGGATTGCCACAGTCATTGTTACATCCATTAATATAGTGGTTGTAACCCTAAAAACCCCTTTCACTGGCAGCCCTTGTCCTTTATCTAGCCATAACACACTGTATAAATGTTTGTTTAACCACTTCTGGATCAGAAGGATTTACCCCCTTAATGACCAGGCAATTTTTTGCGATACGGCACTGCTTTACTTTAACTGACAATTATGTGGTCGTGCATGCGGTCAAGCTTTCTTTTGGTGGTATTTGATCACCTCTGCGATTTTTATTTTTTGCGTTTATAAACAAAAAGAGCTACAATTCTGAAAAAAAAACAATATTTTTTACTTCCTGCAATATAACCTTCCCAATAAAAAAAAAAATAAAAAATAAAATGTTTTCATCATTTTAGGCCAATTTGTATTCTGCTACATATTTTTAGTACAAAAAAAAAAAATCCCAATAAGTGTATATTAATTGGTTTACGCAAAAGTTATCGCATCTACAAACTAGGGGGAAAATTTGTCATTTTTATTTATTTAATTTTTTTTACTAGTAATGGCGGCGATTTGCGATTTTTAGCAGGACTGTGATATTGCAGTGGACAGATTAGACACCTGACATTTTTGGAACTTTTGGGGGGACCAGGGACATCACTACAGTAATCAGTGCTAAAAAATATGCACTGTTACTGTACTAATGACACTGGCAGGTAAGGGGTTAGCACCAGGGGCGATCAAAGTGTTAAATGTGTACCTAGGGGACACCTGCTTTCTAACTGTGGGGGGGGGTGGGCTTGCTGCATGAACACAGAAACCTTTGCTCCTAAATAAGAGGAACAATGGATCCTTGTGTTCATAACTGACAGAACAGCGGTCTGCCGTGTTTACAACGGCAGACTGCCGTTCTGTCTCCACGGGGAGTGGTCACAGGTGCCCAGTGGCAATCATGGCCGCCGGACCCGCTAATTGGCTCCACCATGCGGCCCAATGGGCGCGCGCGCCTGCTAGCGGTCCTGCGAGGCGACATACAGGTACGTTGTTTTGCAGGACAGAGCTGACCTGCCACGGTAAAACTACAGGGGTTGGTCGGCAAGCGGGTAAATAGATGCCTCTAAATACCTTTTTCTTCAGTTATTTTAAGGTCACATGACTTCACGCCGCTCCGCTACTATGATCCAGGGCTACAGCGGGAGGAATCAAGAGCTCCCTCTGATGTCAGCCAGGAGGTCACATGGCCGCTCGGCACCTCCCACTGTAGCCCTGGATCGTAGTAGCAGAGTGGCCGGGAGTTACGTGACCAGCCCGAAAATAACTGGAAAAAGGTATTTAGAGGCTTCTATTTAAACAAACACTTATACAGTGAGTTATCGCTAGATAAAGGAGAGGGGCTGCCAGGATAGTTTGTAAAGATATTTTTTTACTACGAATAGCAGGACAGGAGGGATGGAGGGAGCGGAGACAGCTCAAACAGACACAGGCAGAGAGGGAGGAGGGTGAGGAGGGGGTGAGGTGGACAAGGAGAGCTGCAGATGACATAGGGATGTAAGCTGACCACGGTAGTCAGGGCTCAGCACCCATAAATATGGTGGTCATCTCACAGAGGGAGACACAGGAAGTGGCAGGATCAGTCAGGTTTTTTACAGTTTAGAGAGGGGCAGATTAGACAGCACAATCACTGTGCTGTTTAATCTGCTGTAAGGGAACATGATGTCTTTTTTTTTTTTTTTTTAAGGGTTACAAACACTTTAATTGGTTGGCTTGGATTGCTACAGTCATTGTTAAATCTAATATTTGGTTAGCTTGGATTGCCACATCAATTGTTAAATTCATTTATTAGCAAAATTCTGACTAATTGATTAGGTCAGAATTCTGAAATGTATTATCTTAGAGGTAGTGGATGCTTTAGGGATCAAAAGATATATCTTGTGCAGCACATTCTTTCCTGTGGTATAAGAAGAACTGTTGTTATTCCTGTGTGATTCACCCTACTAATGATGAATTAGTGGTGTGTATTTAAAAATCATTCTGTTAATGTTTCCAGCACCAAGATTTACAGGATGTTGGTCTTCCACCATATACTTCAAGGGATAGTCTTCCACTGCAAGCTGCTCTCTCCTGTCTCGTTTCCAGGCTGTATGAGCAAGCTCTCCAGGCTCTCCACGGTCATGAACCCCTAAACATGTGACACTTTAATAATTCCAAAAAAGGAAGGGAGAGCTGCTCATCAAAAAAGGCCAACTTGAATTTATTGAAGCAAAACAATACACTGACAATCAACCTGGTGCCAAAGCAGTCCACCGTGTTTTACTCCTCAAAGGAGCCTAATCATGATTAAGCTCCTTTGGGTAGTGAAACGCATTGGGATTTCTTGGCACCAGGTCGATTGGCTTGCAAAATTTTTCTCTTCACTTAGTGCCTAATCATAAACAAATTAGCTGATTGTGCAGCCACCTCATTTAGCAGCCTAAGTCATACACTCGGCTGCTGGCAATTAACCCATTATCGGCTTCTCCTCTTAAAGACAAAATTTGGAATCTTCTTGTCCTCCAGTTTTTTGCTCAAACATATTACAATAACACCCCTTTTGTCCGAGTAGCAGAAAACTACCACATGGGAGACAGGGTAAACAATAATAAAAACAGTAAGATCGATACACTCTGACTACAACAGAATTATAAAATACATAAAAGAAAACATAAAACATGCCTCCTGTGTAGTTCTACGCCTGTAGGAGCCACTGTGATTAACTGGTTCTGAGTGCAGGGGCAGCATGGCACACAGCAACAGTCCACTCACTCAAGCTCATTAAACAGTCTAGGGCTGGGTCTCCAAACTTTCTAAATGAAGGGCCAGTTTACTGTGCTTCAGACTTTAGGGGGGCTGGACTGTGTCCAACAGTAGTAAAAAATGTCCTAATGTCAGTGGGAGAAAACACTGCCCCATTATTAGTATTAAGGAGGAGATATAGTGCCCCATCTTTGGTATTAGGGGGAGGAATAGTGCCCAATCTTTGGTGTGAGTCAGAGGAAAGGTGCCCATCAGTGGTGTCAGTGGGAGGAATAGTGCACCACTGTTGGTGTAAGTGGCAGGAGCTCTGCCCCACTGCTGCTGACAGTGTGGGGAGTAATGCCCCAAGGGCGTGAAAAAGCAAGCAAAGGGGGCACAGTTTGGAGACCATTGGTCTAGGGGATGTCTTTTTAAAGTTTATTTGCTTATAGAACTGGAAACAGATGGAGATTTGGGGTGGCATGTGATACTCCAGGAATAATGAATAGCAATAGGAGAACACACTTCACTAGGCTAAACTTCTCTGAACAGTTCTGATGCCAGAAGCAAAAAAAGGTAGCCAGATTTGAGGCCTTGGAAGGGATATCTCAGTCAGAATCACCACAGGCCCTCGCACCCAAAAGATACCAGCACTTAGTCATTAGGTCCTAAAACTTAGGGCTGTACTCACAATGTCCCATGATAGCCTAAAGCCTCCTTCTAGTATCCACTGGACACTCTTCAGTGAGGGAGATCTTAAAGCTCACAAGGCCACAGGACAGCTATGTACTCAGCTTCCACCGGACACTTTTCCTTAAGTTCTCCAGAGCAGTTTCTTAGCTTCAGAAGGATTTAGAGATAGACCCCTAGCTATGCCACAGTTGTGACCTTGATTAACATCAGCTTGAATCAAGAGAACTGATGCAGGGGTAGCCACCCTCCCCCCAGACAGGAAGACCCTGCTGTACTAAAGCTAAGACTATTTATTTGCCTCTCCAGCCACCTGCTGGGCACACTCCCATAGGGATTGGTTGAAGCACAATAAATATTTAGGCTGTCCCTTTGCCTCGCTCAACCTCCTATGTCCTAAACCCTCTAGAAAGTAGGGAAGAGCAATCAAACCTGCAATCTGTGAGATCCAGAGCAGCCCAAAGAAGTCAACAGCTGCTCCAATGGTTACAGAGAAGCCAAAAAAAAAAAAATATATATGCCTAAAATCCCAGCACCCTATACAGACACTACACCTGTATAATTAAAATACACGCAAACATATATCTTAAACAATGTGATAAATGTGCCAACAGTGTGAAAAATGGGTATGTATGTATGTATGTGCAGCTGCCCCTTCAAGTGGATGAAATCAAAACATAAAAAGTAAGATGCTACCAAACAACCCCAATACCTCATATAAGTGATAATGAATATAACATAATCTAAAATAAATCCATAAATATTTTCTATTTTTGTAAAGTACTTCACGTCTTTAGGCGCGGTGGCTGGAGTACTTTGAAAAAGACTGTCAAGTTTTTGGGACATTTATGTACATATACATTCATTGAGAAAATATTTATGGATTTGTTTTGGAATATGTTATATTCATTATCACTTATATGAGGTAATAGGGTTGTTTAGTAGCGCCTTACTTTTTAAAACATTTTTATGCAAAAATATGTGAAGAACTGCAAAGGAACAGCCTCAGTCAATCTACTTCATGCATTGATGGGGGGCACTAATCATTCTGCATTAAGGGGGGGCACTAATCCCTCTGCATTGATGGGGGCACTAATCCCTCTACATTAAGGGGGGCACTAATCCCTCTGCATTGATGGGGGCACTAATCACTCTGCATTGATGGGGGCACTAATCACTCTGCATTGATGGGGGCACTAATCACTCTGCATTGATGGGGGGCACTAATCACTCTGCATTGATGGGGAGCACTAATCACTCTGCATTAGGGGGGGCACTAATCACTCTGCATTGATGGGAGGAACTAATCACTCTACATTAAGGGGGGCAAACCTGGAAAACCAGTTGTCAGTAGCAACATCATCAATACCAGCTAACATCACAAAGTTAGCAGTTGTAGCCATTACATTAGGGGTGAGTTAATTAAATGTTTGACCAAATATATCAGGCACATTTTTACGTTGATAATTTTGTACGGCCCCCAAATGATTTTAAAAATACCCAAATGGCCCTCGGCAGAAAAAAGGTTCCCCACCCCTGGTTTACATAGTAACCTAAATGGATGGATCCCCTCCTCTCTTTGGGCTAACTACCATCTCTATTCCCTGCACATGCAAGGCTGGGATCACCCTTATGTTGTACATTCAAATGTTTCGCCACATTAGTGGACTGATTTTTCTGTATATTATAAATGTGATGGAGGCGATCACTCATCTAATAACTATTGAGCAAATACTAAACATAATGAGATAAACAATATGTCTCGTGTTGCAATTGATGAAGGTTTAAAACTCTTTTCCACTCACCATGGATACAAAAATTAAAAAGTGAAGCCAACCATTTCTCTGCCTGTTAAATGAGGAAAAGTTGCCAAGGAGGACACCCGGCAGGAAACGATCTCTGAGGAAGTCCAATCAGGACGCAATGTGTCAGATGGGAGTGCCTATGACGTCATGACTCTAGTCTTTGCTATGTGAGGAGCTGAGTCTGACAGCACAGACAATAGATGCTGGTCAAGGATATACGGTATGTTTACAGAAGACTGTTTTTTCATCATTGCACACATCAATGTATTTACAGTGGGTACGGAAAGTATTCAGACTCCCTTAAATTTTTCACTCTTTGTTATATTGCAGCCATTTTCTAAAATCATTTAAGTTCATTCTTCTTCCTCATGAATGTACACATAGCACCCCATACTGACAGAAAAACCCAGAATTGTTGACATTGTTGCAGATTTATTAAAAAAAGAAAAACTGAAATATCACATGGTCCTAAGTATTCAGACCCTTTGCTCAGTATTTAGTAGAAGCCCCCTTTTGATCTAACAGCCAGGAGTCTTTCACACCTGGATTTGGGGATCCTCTGCCATTCCTCCTTGCAGATCCTCTCCAGTTCTGTCAGGTTGGATGGTAAACGTTGGTGGACAGCCATTTTTAGGTCTCTCCAGAGATGCTCAATTGGGTTTAAGTCAGGGCTCTGGCTGGGCCATTCAAGAAGAGTCACGGAGTTGTTGTGAAGCCACTCCTTCGTTATTTTAGCTGTGTGCTTAGGGTCATTGTCTTGTTGGAAGGTAAACCTTCGGCCCAGTCTGAGGTCCAGAGCACTCTGGAGAAGGTTTTTGTCCAGGATATCCCTGTACTTGGCCGCATTCATCTTTCCCTCGATTGCAACCAGTCGTCCTGTCCCTGCAGCTGAAAAACACCCCCACAGCATGATGCTGCCACCACCATGCTTCACTGTTGGGACTGTATTGGAGAGGTGATGAGCAGTGCCTGGTTTTCTCCACACATACCGCTTAGAATTAAGGCCAAAAAGTTCTATTTTGGTCTCATCAGACCAGAGAATCTTATTTCTCACCATCTTGGAGTCCTTCAGATGTTTTTTTAGCACACTCCATGCGGGCTTTCATGTGTCTTACACTGAGGAGAGGCTTTCGTCGGGTTACTCTGCCATAAAGCCCGACTGGTGGAGGGCTGCAGTGATGGTTGACTTTCTACAACTTTCTCCCATCTCCTGACTGCATCTCTGGAGCTCAGCCACAGTGATCTTTGGGTTCTTCTTTACCTCTCTCACCAAGGCTCTTCTCCCCCGATAGCTCAGTTTGGCCGGACGGCCAGCTCTAGGAAGGGTTCTGGTCATCCCAAACGTCTTCCATTTGAGGATTATGGAGGCCACTGTGCTCTTAGGAACCTTAAGTGCAGCAGAAATCTTTTTGTAACCTTGGCCAGATCTGTGCCTTGCCACAATTCTGTCTCTGAGCTCTTCAGGCAGTTCCTTTGACCTCATGATTCTCATTTGCTCTGACATGCATTGTGATCTGGAAGGTCTTATATAGACAGGTGTGTGGCTTTCCTAATCAAGTCCAATCAGTATAATCAAACACAGCTGGACTCAAATGAAGGTGTAGAACCATCTCAAGGATGATCAGAAGAAATGGAAAGCACCTGAGTTAAGTATATGAGTGTCACAGCAAAGGGTCTGAATACTTAGGACCATGTGATATTTCAGTTTTTCTTTTTTAATAAATCTGCAACAATGTCAACAATTCTGTGTTTTTCTGTCAGTATGGGGTGCTATGTGTACATTCATGAGGAAGAAGAATGAACCAAATTGATTTTAGGAAACGGCTGCAATATAACAAAGAGTCAAAAATTTAAGGGGGTCTGAATGCTTTCCGTACCCACTGTAGGTGTGAAAGTAGCACACCTACAGTGGGTACTACAGTGGGTTCTTAAAAATTGTCATTTTTGATAGAGAGCCAATTATTGAAAAAAATATTGAAAAAAAAAATAGATTTCTTTGGATTTAGTGTTTGGTGGGTCTAAAACGTGTACCTGTGAAGTTTCAGTTTCTCTGTAGCATGTCCAGAACCAGAAAAAAAAAGTTTGTTTGTATTAGAATTGCAATAGAACAGGATAGTGGCTCCGCTATTTTCACACCTTGCCGGTTTTGTAGCAGGCGTTTTTTTGGGCTTTTTTTGGGGGTCTTTGGAGGCAGGCATAACATCAGAACTTCTGTGTAGGGGTATATATACACACACACACATGTATGTATATATACACATACACATATATAGGTGTAAAAGTAGCAGAACACTATGCTTGCGCTAATGAAATAATTAACACCCATATGGCTTCTCTCCTTTCACACCTATATGTGTGCATGTGTATAAATACATATAAGTGTGTGTGTATATATACCCCTATACAGAATTTCAGATGTTTTGCCTGCCTCCAAAGACCCACAAAAAATGCCCAAAAAAACGCCTGCTGCAAAAACACACCTGGGCGTTTTTGTAGCTGCCGTTTTTTTGGGCATTTTTTGGACGTCTTTGGAGGCAGGCATAACATCTGTACTTCTGTGTAGGGGTATATATACATACACATATATAGGTGTGAAAGTAGCAGAAACCTATGCTTGCGCTAATGAAATAATTAACACCCATATGGCTTCTCTGCTATAACACCTATATATGTGTATGTGTATAAATACAGATAAGTGTGTGTGTATATATACCCCTATACAGAATTTCAGATGTTTTGCCTGCCTCCAAAGACCCCCAAAAAATGCCCAAAAAAACGCCTGCTGCAAAAATACACCTGGACGTTTTTGTAGCTGGCGTTTTTTTGGGCATCTTTGGAGGCAGGCATAACATCTGAACTTCTGTATAGGGGTATATATACACACACACTTATATGTATTTATACACATACACATATAAAGGTGTTATAGCAGAGAAGCCATATGGGTGTTAATTATTTCATTAGCGCAAGCATAGGTTTCTGCTACTTTCACACCTATATATGTGTATGTGTATATATACATACATGTGTGTGTGTATATACCCCTACACAGAAGTACAGATGTTATGCCTGCCTCCAAAGACCCCCAAAAAATGGCCAAAAAAAAGCCTGCGCCAAAAAAAAACGCCCAGGTGTGTTGTTGCAGGCGTTTTTTTTGGGCATTTTCTGGGGGTCTTTGGAGGCAGGCATAACATCTGAACTTCTGTATAGGGGTATATATATACACACACACTTATATGTATTTATACACATACACATATATATAGGTGTTATAGCAGAGAAGCCATATGGGTGTTAATTATTTAATTAGCGCAAGCATAGGTTTCTGCTACTTTCACACCTATATATGTGTATGTGTATATATACATACATGTGTGTGTGTGTATATATACCCCTACACAGAAGTACAGATGTTATGCCTGCCTCCAAAGACGCCCAAAAAATGCCCAAAAAAACGCCAGCTACAAAAACGCCCAGGTGTGTTTTTGCAGCAGGCGTTTTTTTTGGGCATTTTTTGGGGATCTTTGGAGGCAGGCAAAACATCTGAAATTCTGTATAGGGGTATATATACACACACATATATAGGTGTGAAAGTAGCAGAAACCAATGCTTGCGCTAATGAAATAATTAACACCCATATGGCTTCTCTGCTATAACACCTATATATGTGTATGTGTATAAATACAGATAAGTGTGTGTATATATACTCCTATACAGAATTTCAGATGTTTTGCCTGCCTCCAAAGACCCCAAAAAAATGCCCAAAAAAACGCCTGCTGCAAAAACACACCTGGGCGTTTTTGTAGCTGGCATTTTTTTGGGCATTTTTTGGGCGTCTTTGGAGGCAGGCATAACATCTGTACTTCTGTGTAGGGGTATATACACACACACACATGTATGTATATATACACATACACATATATAGGTGTGAAAGTAGCAGAAACTTATGCTTGCGCTAATGAAATAATTAACAGGCATATGTCTCCGCTCCTATAACACCTATATGTGTGTATGTGTATAAATACATATAAGTGTGTGTGTGTATATACCCCTATACAGAATTTCAGATGTTTTGCCTGCCTCCAAAGATCCCTAAAAAATGCCCAAAAAACCGCCTGCGCCAAAAAAAAAAACGCCCAGGTGTGTTGTTGCAGGCATTTTTTTTGGGCATTTTCTGGAGGTCTTTGGAGGCAGGCATAACATCTGAACTTCTGTATAGGGGTATATATACACACACACTTATATGTATTTATACACATACACATATAAAGGTGTTATAGCAGAGAAGCCATATGGGTGTTAATTATTTCATTAGCGCAAGCATAGGTTTCTGCTACTTTCACACCTATATATGTGTATGTGTATATATACATACATGTGTGTGTGTATATATACCCCTACACAGAAGTACAGATGTTATGCCTGCCTCCAAAGACCCCCAAAAAATGCCCAAAAAAACGCCTGCACCAAAAAAAAAAAAACACCCAGGTGTGTTGTTGCAAGCATTTTTTTGGGGCAATTTCTGGGGGTCTTTGGAGGCAGGCATAACATCTGAACTTCTGTATAGGGGTATATATACACACACACTTATATGTATTTATACACATACACATATATAGGTGTTATAGCAGAGAAGCCATATGGGTGTTAATTATTTAATTAGCGCAAGCATAGGTTTCTGCTACTTTCACACCTATATATGTGTATGTGTATATATACATACATGTGTGTGTGTGTGTATATATACCCCTACACAGAAGTTCAGATGTCATGCCTGACTCCAAACATGTCCTCAAAAAAGCCCTATAAACGCCTGCAACAAAAAGCAGGGTGACAGGGGCGAAGCCACTATCCGGTTCTATAAGTGTTCTAAGAGAAACGATCTTTTCTCTATAGCGGTCACCCTGACATGGAAAGGTTTTGTCACCCTGCCATAGCAGTCAGAGTCAGTTAACCCTACACTACACTATGGTCCCCTTACACTTAACACTTTCCCTAAAGAAACTAGATTATTTAATCTAACTATAGTGGAAAATAGTACCCTAACTACACTAGTTATCCCTTTCCTCACACTAATAATTGCTAAATGACACTTTGAGAGCAGAAGTAACAGAACTGCTCCCACTCTCTTCCACAGCCCTGTATTAAAATGGTAGAGATTTGGCGGGGCTATCTTACATACTGGGGGGCGTATTCACTAATGATTGGCCTCTGGACCCCCTAGTCACTCCAATCACATTCCTAGCATCCTCCTGCCCCCTCAATTGGCTTTTACTGATGGTTCTGGTCCAATCACAGGCTTTTAAAGCCCAGTTCCTGTCCCATTGCATTTTGGTCGGTTCTGGTTGCCGAATTCCGAACTTTTTCAGCAAAAAGTACAGAATTTGGCCGAACCTCGAACAGTCAATGTTCGGGTCGAACCGATGGTCGACCCGAACCATTCGATCATCCCTAATAACCAAGGCATTAAGAAATCACCAAATTTCTCACAAGTGGAGGTATTCCGCAACACTGATTATATCACATAATGGTACTACTGTCCCTATTTCTACATTGGATGAAGGTCTCGCCTTCTTACGGCAATGGGACATATTACCTGAAATGTCTCCCTCTCCAAACTTCATTCCCATCCAACCTAGAAGTACATCTCAATATGATTGACAAGTTGTAACCCAAAGACGCCCTCCACACAGGATGAGACATGAAGCGGGCCCTCTTCCACTCCTCAACATTCCACCTAATCTCAGCGGCTCTTAGTGGTACTTCCACCATACCCCATGTTCCTAAGGATATCAGTCAGTATATCCCCGGTTCTGTTCCTGGTTCCTATTTTTAGTATACAATAGTTTTTTATTGATTTTAAACAACATATTACAGAAAAGTAGCATAATAAGAGAATGTAGAAAAACAGAGGCAAGAGAAAAGGGGTCCCTGGTTCCTATTTTTGATTTTGCTTTTTTCTTTGCTCTTTTTGTTTTTGTTCACTGTCTTAACACTGGATACCTTACCCAGTCTACATGGGATTCCTTACAGTCAACATCTATCCCAAGTGACCCAGGCCCTGACACTCAACTACACATCTACCGAACAACAGTGATGAGAAATCCCCCACTGCATGCCTTGGATCCAAGTAAGACCACGTTTTCTTCTGCACAAACTTTTAATCCATATTTTCTGTGATGATTACATGCTTATCACTTAACGCTAAGGGATTAAACCATCCCGCCAAACGCCGCTCCATGTGGCAAGAAGCCCTCACACATAAAGTGGACATTTTATGGGTTCAAGAAACACATTTTCAAGCCTCTTAAAGTTCTATGTGCTCTAATCACAACTTCCCCCATGTCTTCTTCTCTTGTGCGAGCAATAAAACAAAAGGAGTCTTAATTGCAGTGCAAGATACAGTCAGTTTCCACCTTCATAGCTCCACCATTGCCGAAAATGGAAGATTCTTCATAGTGACATGTGATATCAACTCCAAACCTTATACGATTGTATCCCTCCACCAGATCCGTTTCCTCAATAAGCTTTTCAAAAAAATATGTCTTAAATACAGTGAAATTATTGTTTGCAGAGATTTCAATGCTGTACCTGATTCAGTTCTGGATGCTTCCAAAGGCCCTTCTAAAGGCCGCCAGGAACTTGGTAGTCTGCTCCACAGAGAGGACCTATTTGACGTCTGGAGATGCAACCATTCCAATGAGACAGACTACACCTTTTTTTCTCCCATTCACAACTCGTATTCCCGAATAGACCTGTTCCAAACGGACAAATGGCTGCTCCAAAATATTGCAAGATCACATATTTTTTGATATTACTTGGTCTGACCATGCACCCATTTTGATCTCCATTTCTGATGGTCCGGAGGGCGGTAATCCCAATCTAGTTTGGTGATATAATACTAAACTATTGCAAATCCCTGAATGTATTAAGAAATGATCTGCTAACCTTACTGAGTACTTCCGTTTTAATGCCCCCTCCACCTCTGATGCTTTTATGTTATGGAACGCCCACAAGACGTATATTAGGGGCATGTTGCTGCAACAAGGGGCCAGATTATGGAGATGCTATAACTCTCGCCTTGACTCGATTTTAGATGATATTCATACCCTAGAACAGTGATGGCGAACCTTGGCACCCCAGATGTTTTGGAACTACATTTCCCATGGTGCTCATGCACTCTGCAGTGTAGTTGAGCATCATGGGAAATGTAGTTCCAAAACATCTGGGGTGCCAAGGTTCACCATCACTGCCCTAGAACAACAGAACAAACGGAAATTGTCTGAGGCGTGTTCACAAACTCTCCTGTGACTGAGGGAGGAACTCCGTCTCCATCTTGTGCAGAAGTATGACACGCACCTTAAATGATTGAAACTCACAACAAATTCTTGCCCTTAGACTATCAGACATTATTCCACTTTTGATCAAGAATGACCAACAAGGGTTTGTAAAGGGGAGGCAGCCCTCGGACGCAACCCAAAGAATCTTGAATGTGATACATTATGCAGAGACCTCCCAAATGCCTTCTCTGTTGTTATCCCTTGAAGCAGAGTAGGCGTTTGATAGGGTGGAATGGCATTACATGGACATGGTGTTATCCCGATTCAGGTTTTGTGGGGAAATTAAGTCTGCTATAATGGCCCTGTATTCTTGCCCGTCAGCCAGAGTATACACATTTGGTCTCCTATCTAAATCCATCCTAATTTCTAATGGTACTCGCCAAGGGTGTCTGCTCTCGCCCATTATTTTCGATCTCATGATTGAGCCACTGGCTGATTCCATTCGTCAGCACCCCTCAATATCTGGTTTCCAGATTGGAGAGGAGAATCATGGGGTCAGCCTTTTTGCTGATTACGTGATGCTCCTCTTGACCGAACCAGAAAAGTCCCTATCAGCAGTGACCGATTTACTCAATGTTTTCAGTTCTATATCCAATTATAATATGAATTATTCTAAATCTCTTATTCTTGACTTGGGAACGGCCCCCAAAGTGAAACTCAAGCTACAGTCTTCCTACCCATTCACTAGGGCGCAGGACGGAATCCCCTATTTGGAGATTACATTAACTCCCAAAATACACCTAATGGCCTGCGCGAATTACGAACCCTTGATCACTAATATTCACTCGCAACTGAATAACATGACACACTCAATTATATCATGGGTAGGTAGAATAGCGGCATTTAAAATGTCTATCCTCCCACAGATCCTGTACTTCTTTAGAGTCTTTCCCATCCCCATTCCGAAAAAGTACATAACCCGGATCTACATGACTACAGGTTAGCGGCCATCTTAGAACAATTGGGCTACTGTTTCAAGCTATCCGATAGACCTCGATGGGTAGACATGGAGACGTCATTCTGCAACGCTCCGGATCTGGCATCAGTTCTAAATATGGATCATTTAGTCCCTGGAAATAGTTCCTCCCTTTCTCCACCCATGGAAGCTTCTGTAATGGCATGGCGTCATGTTATGACTCGCTTTAGCTTCCCTTGTAGCATGGCAGCGGTCTGGCGTGCGTTCCAATGTTAGTGTGGAGGTGATGTCAGTCTTTCTCTGGACTTCCGGGTTTAGCAGGGACCACGCTACAAGGGAAGCTAAAGCGAGCAACAGGAAGCTGCAGATCCTGTGCTCCCAACCCTAATAAGATCTTGTAGCAACCAATGTCCATTTCCCTGTGCCAGGCGGGCACAACAATATGTAAGCAGCCAATTTTTAGGATTTATTTTATTTCATAATAAAACAGTATTACACTATCTTTTGGCTTTATATTTGTCTCCCTGCATATGGGCTACAAGGGAAGCTAAAGCGAGCAACAGGAAGCTGCAGATCCTGTGCTCCCAACCCTAATAAGATCTTGTAGCAACCAATGTCCATTTCCCTGTGCCAGGCGGGCACAACAATATGTAAGCAGCCAATTTTTATGATTTATTTTATTTCATAATAAAACAGTATTACACTATCTTTTGGCTTTATATTTGTCTCCCTGCATATGGGCTACAAGGGAAGCTAAAGCGAGCAACAGGAAGCTGCAGATCCTGTGCTCCCAACCCTAATAAGATCTTGTAGCAACCAATGTCCATTTCCCTGTGCCAGGCGGGCACAACAATATGTAAGCAGCCAATTTTTATGATTTATTTTATTTCATAATAAAACAGTATTACACTATCTTTTGGCTTTATATTTGTCTCCCTGCATATGGGCTATATACTCATCTACATGAAAAAACAATTGAAGGAGTGAGGAGAAGGAGAAATTTATCTTTATGTTATCCTTTGATACCAAACATATAATTAATGAGGAATTAAGGAGTCCTAATGGTCTGATCCACCTGTATAATAGGATTAAAGGCGTTTGAGGTCTGTGTGACCTAGGGATTTCTGGTAAGAGGCATTGATTACCACCTTTTCTCACCAGAGCACCTGATTCATAGGAAATTAACCCCTGCACCATTTTTTGCATGAACTTTTTGGATCACAGTTTACCATTTTAGCACTATTGAAGCATTATTTTATCATTTATTTATTTATTTATCATTGGAGTATTGTTTTATCATTTATTCATTTATTCACGGACCATTGTTTTTATATTTAAGTTATTGGAAGTTTTGAAATCTTTTAAAGTTTCAAGAAGCACAGCACTATTGAAAAATACCTGTATGAATTATATTTATTTTTTATATAGAATTTGTTTGCACTATCTAGCACTTTAAGAATTTATATTTAAAGAATTATTATTTATTGACTGCACTGCTGTAATACTGAGAAAAGTATATATGTTTATTAGTACCTATTTCATAGGTAACATTCTCAGCAATTTTGCACAGAAAAGCTTTATTTTGAATATTCACAGCCTCATTTGCATACTAGCACTAAGCATTCTAACCCCTAATCCACTGCAAATAATATATCTATACCAGCGCCTTTTTTACTTTTCTACTCATCATAACTATTGTATTTATACAATTAAAGGGGCAGCAGGTAAATTATAGATTTAAATAACAAATAGAAAAATAACCAAACGCCTCCACACTAACAACATATTATTATATTTATATATTATATAGTTAACATATTTACCATACTGTCACCAGTCAGTGTCTCTGATCACTGCCACATCAGTTATATATTAACGCTCTACTGCACTGGTGACAGTATGTAAAAAAAAAAGAAATTGTGAAAAAAACAGATTTTAATAAATTCCTTCATTTTCAAAAAAATTGTACCTTGTCATGCCACCTACTAAATACCCCAGATTGTCTACTTTCCAAAAAGGGGTAATTTGGGGTATATTTGTACTGTCCTAAATGATAATAAATTTAATCAGCGCAACCAAAAGTAATTTCAGTGATAAATCACTCAATCCTATATTAATGTATACTAAATTAAGTATAAAAAGCGGCTGCTATCACCAAGTATGTTTTCAATGTACTGTCCTGGCATTTAAGGAGCTCAAGAAATGAGATAGGCCATCAGTACATCAGGACTGATCAATTTTCAAATATATATATATATATATATACACCATAGTTTGTAGATGCTATCATTTTCACAGAAACCAATTAATATACACTTACAGGGATTTTATATTTTTGTATTTTATTTACCAAAGACATGTAGCAGAATACATTTTAGCCTAAATTTATGAGAAAAGTTGATTTTATTGGATATTTTTTTTTTTTTTCAAAAGGATATGTTTTATAACAGAAAGTGGAAAGAGTTTTTTTTTTGTTTATAACACGAAAAAATAAGAACTACCAGTTTTGATAAAACCCAGCTGTGTTCAAAAACCACCACAAAAATCTCTATTTGTGTGAAAAGAAATATAAAAATGTCATTTGCGTAGAATATTGCATGACCACGCAAGTGCCAGTTAAAATTAGGGATAGACCGATATGGTTTTTTCAGGACCGATACGGATACTGATATTTTGGTCACAACGTATCGGTATCGGCCGATGTGGGCCGATATTTTGTACATTTAAAGTTTTAAAAGTATGTTAACTTTTGTTTAATGCTTAATGGCTGGCTTGCTGGCACCCTGTGGTGGGTGGCTGGCTGGCTGTCTGGCACCCTGTGGTGGGTGGGTGGCTGGCTGGCACCCTGTGGTGGATGGCTGGCTGGCTGTCTGGCACCCTGTGGTGGGTGGCTGACTGGCTGGTACCCTGTGGTGGGTGGCTGGCTGGCTGGCACCCTGTGGTGGGTGGCTGGCTGGCACCCTGTGGTAGGTTGGTGGCTGGCACAGGGGCTGTGGGTGCCTGGCTGGTACAGGGCTTGTGGGTGGCTGGTACAGTGCCTGTGGCAGGCTGGTACAGGGCCTGTGGGTGGCTGGCTATCTGGCACCCTGTGGTGGGTGGCTGGCTGGTACCCTGTGGTGGATTATTGGCTGTCTGGCACCCTGTGGTGGATGGCTGGCTGGGACCCTGTGGTGGGTGGCTGGCACCCTGTGGTGGGTGGCTGGCCCAGGGGCTTGTGGGTGGCTAGCTGGTACAGGGTCTGTGGGTGGCTGGCTGGCTGGTACAGTGCCTGTGGCTGGCAGGTACAGTGCCTGTGGCTGGCTGGTACAGGGCCTGGCTGGCTGGCTCACTGGTACAGTGCCTGTGGCTGGCTGGAACAGGGCCTGTGGATGTGGGTGGCTAGCTGGCATCTGGCTGCTGTGGGTGGGTGTATGGCTGTGATACACTCCCGCGATACTAATCCCGACTCCAGATGAGGCTGTCCAAGGCAAGGGAGGTGGCCTAAGAAGGCAGAATGACGTCACAAAAATATTGGCAATATTGGCCAGTTCCGGGGCCGATGCCGATATATCAGGGAAAGTGCATATCGGCCGCCGATAATCGGTCTATCCCTAGTTAAAATAGCCTGCTGCTAAATAGCAAAAAATGCCCTGGTTATGAAAGGGGTAAATCCTTCCAGATCTGAGGTGGTTAGAGTATATGAAACCTTACTGTATTACAGTAATACATTAGGAGGGTTCAATTGGGCTTTAATGAGTCTATTACTAATGCTTTCCTGCATGTGTCAGTATATGCTGTAAATATAAGGATACGTGTAGTCTTAGTAGATCTGAAATATTGGGAGTGATAGTAATTATAATGCCCTGTTCCTTTATTCCTCAAAGGAGGATGTTGTAGCTTGGCATATACGTGTTGTATTTGCAGAGGCTTCCAATGACCCCTACTAAGTGTCATAATCATTTGAAGCTTCCCCATGACAAGGAGCAGCATTCAGAAGCTCCCACTGTGCGCTGATTCCAGCAAGACTGCATTATAATGGCATTGGTGGTTATGAAAGTAGACATCAGCATTCATTGTGTCTCTTAAGAGGTTATAATTTTTATTACAGAATTTATGTTAAAACACTCTTTCTCATCATAGAATATTGTGTAACCTTCTGCTTTATTTGCACATAAAACTTGATAATACCACTGAGCTACCCAACATCTTAAAATCATCTTTAACATGTAGCAAAATATTTTTCCATCCAAACGATGTAATGTCATTCGATACATAGGAAAGAATTTGAGGAAGAGTAAAATAATCATCAGTGTCAGAATAACTGTAGTATATTTTATTGCCAAAATACTGAGAATCTGTTCAGGAGGCATAAAAACATTTTTTATTATTTCTTATGATAGGAATAACAAGCTTTTTAGGAATGTCAAATTATTGGCATTAATAACAAATTATAGCAACGGTGCGTCCATATTTCATGCATAATTAACTGAAGACACATTTGTCATAGCAAAAGGAAAAAAAAAAGTGCTATTATGTTGTCATAGTTGTCATAGTTCAACATTAAATACAAAGAAGGGAAACAAAGAAAAGGGTTTGGTAATAAGAAAATATATGTCCCAAAATCTTTATTAAACACTGTACAGAACAATATATTGCACTTGAAATTAGACCATAAATATGTACAAAAAACGTATTTTACAAACTTTATTTCTTAATTTATAAATCTCTAATAACACTCAAGACCCATTATTGATTAACACGACAAATGTACTGGAAGATTTGTATACAGTAGTTCTCGTCTAACATTCACTGATACAAGCCATGTAACTAAAAATTTGCATAGGAAGTGGTTTGGACATTTGATCGCTGAGAAAAGTCTAACTTAGGAGCTGACCTACCATACTGAGTACATTACACACCAGCCCAGCACATTTGTGTCTGGGGGTTTGATTATGATGATAATACAGGTTCAATGATGTAGTGTACAAATACGTTCTAAGACAACACCTTCTGTGTGGAGTGCTGTGAAGAGGCCCAATGGGATTGTACATGGGAACATTGGCATTAGCCTAGTGCAATACTTAAAAATCCTAATGGTACATTGCACCTAAAGCTGATATCTAGTAGTAAGTCACGGGAGACTGTTTTTCTGTAACATTGAAGACATTTAATGGCTTGTCCAAGCCCCTTCATTAGTTCTAAGAGTGTCAGGAAAATACCCCAGCATTTGTAATTGTCCAAGAATAGGATGGGAGGTGTGAAAATTATGAAACCAATCCGTAAAAATTACCATCCTCGATGTCAGAAAAGCTTTACATGTGTTAATGCTTCAATTTACGTGGCTGAAGGTGTGAATTGTTGTCAAAACCCATGGTAGTGGTTTACAATAGCTAGAAGCAGTAAACGTCATTGATCAGACCTTGTACCACAGTCTATATCTTGTGGAAGCTACACAGTGTTAATTTTGGCAGCAAATTTCAATTTAGTTTTAGTCTTAGTCTTAGGACTAAAATGGCATTTTAGTTTTAGTCCCATTTTAGTCTTCTGCAAGTGTTTTAGTTTTAGTAGTATTTAGTCGACTAAAACTCCAGTACATTTTAGTCGACTATAACTCCAGTACATTTTAGTCGACTAAAACTCCAGTACATTTTAGTCAACTATAACTCCAGTACATTTTAGTCGACTAAAACGTCCTACATTTTAGTCGACTATAACTCATTTTAGTCATCTATATGGGTGTTGTTCAATTGTAATTTGTAATGCATTATTTAAGCATTTCTCTACAATTTCCAAACTCATTATATACTACTGCTGGTCCTGGAGTGAAAAATCCAATATGTTATTATTTATGGTATTAAGCTTTGAGCATGCACCAGTGTTAATTTTGGCAGCAAATTTCGATTCAGTTTTAGTTATAGTCTTTTGACTAAAATGCTATTTTAGTTTTAGTCGTATTTTAGTAATCTGAATTGTTTTAGTTTTAGTCGTATTTTAGTCGACTAAAATTGTGTTAATTTAGTAGACGAAAACGTTTTAGTCGGTTTTAGACGACGAAATTAACACTGAAGCTACACCATGCCTGTGTGGATTCCCTAGGTTACACAAGGAAGGTGACCATCTAAGACCTATTGTCAGCAGCATCAGTTTTGATAATTATGGTTCCACAATTTTCATACCTCTAATTCCATACTTGGACAATAACATCTGCTCTTCCATGGTGATCAAGATGTCGGTCCCATTTGTGTGGATATAAACGCTGGGGTATTTTCCTGACACTCATTAGAACTGAAGAAGTGTCTTGGATAAGCTAAGAAACATCTTCAAGATTACAGAACAAATCCATATGAATATGACTAACTATTACTAGATATACCATGACCTGAAAAAATGAGAACCGTCACAAACACCTAAAGCTGATGTTTCCAATTTTAGGTAAATGTTGTCAGGTAACAATACACAAGTTTACTTTTAACATTTCAAAAATTTTAAAAATGTGAAAAGTTTATATTTATGCTGACATACAGACTTGGGAATGCTGGGGTGATCTTTTTACTGGCCTGAGAAATATAATGACAAAGTAGGTGGTTTACTGCATTGTTGTCCACCTACAGCTAAAAGTCCTTTTTTACATAAACATACTGTATGTAGACTTTTTGACTTAGGGCCCTTTCCAGAGGCGTAACTAGAGCCTTCAGGGCCCCGATGCAAGAAACCATGAAGGGCCCCCCCAGATCCCTGGCCGGGGCCCTTCCCTTCAAGCCCAGGGCTCTTCCCACTAATCCTGGGGCTCTTTACTCTCGTTGCATGGCCTTTTATTACGGTCCCGCAGCAGGATCCTTTCACAAGTTCTGCAGTGGGCTCCCTTCCTGCAATCTTTGGGCCTCCCCACAGTGGTGCAATGCCAGGGCCCGGTCGCAAGTGTGACTTTTGCAATCCTGGAAGTTCACCCACTGGTTTGCTACTGGGCCCCCTGGAGCATGGGGCCCGGTAGCAATCGCAACCCCTGCAACCCCTGTAGTTACGCCCCTGGCCCTTTCACACGGGCGCTCCGTATGTCTGCAAATCATCCTATTTTTTTGCGGATGATTTACGGACTAATAATGTAAGTCAATAGTATTGCGGATGTCAGCGGATGACCATCCGCTGAAATCCGATTTTCTTCCTTTCAGTTCTGTTCCATTTTTTGGAACGGAACAGAACCCTATTTTTGTTCCGTTGAAAAAACGGAAAGGAAGCAAAATCGGATGTCATCGGTGTCATCCGCTGACATCTGCAATGCCCATAGACATACATTATGTCCGTATATCATCTGCAAACGAATGGGATGATATGCAGACATATGGAGCGGATGACACAAGTGTCATCCGCTCCGTGAAAAAAAAAAGCACCGGAGCGGATCGCATTGCCCTAAGGCCCCTTTTACACGGGCGTTCTGTATGTCCGTATATCACCCAATCCATTTGCGGGTGATATACGGACATAATGCATTTCAATGGGATTGGGGATGTCAGTGGATGACACCGTTGACATCCGATTTGCGTCCTTTCAGTTCTCTTCCGTTTTTTGGAACGGAACAGAACCCTATTTTTCTTCCATTTAAAAAACGGAAAGGACGCAAAATCGGATGTCAGCGGTGTCATCCGCTGACATCCGCAATCACATAGACATACATTATGTCTGTATATCATCCGCAAATGGATGGGATGATATGCGGACATACGGACCAGATGGCACAAGTGTCATCCGTGTCCGTAAAAAAAAAAAAAGTGCAGCGGCGGACGAAATAAACTGAGCGGCCGTGTGAAAAAAGCCTAATACAGGCTTATGCCATACTTACTAGTATGAACTAAGAACTAAGTTTATCTTTTGCAAAATAATAAAAATAAAGGGCACCCACATTTGCAGGAAAAAATGCATTTATTTTTCTTTTTGCAAATGAGACTGCAATTCATTGCAATTGTGATCAGTGGACGTTGGATGCAATGCACAGGCTCCTACAGACACTTCCTCCAGCTCCTTGTCTATACCCAGGAAGGTACTTTCAATTAGAGCAGTGGTTTCCAACCTTTTCTATGCCCCACACCCCTAGGAAAAGTATGATTAATGTTTGCAACTCCTACAAAGGTAATATCACATTTATGGAGGAAGAAATCAAATTGCTCATTTTAAACCACAAATAATACTGCGGTTGAACAAATTGTTCAAATGTTATGAGTGAAACAATATACAATGATTATGTCAGATTTTGCATTATAATGCTCTTAAAAGCAATGCTCTATCAGGTACTTATTTTACTTACAGTATATGTTAATTGGTACTCTCTCCTTTTGATTAAATAAACAACAAGACCACTATCTATGTGATACAACAACCTACTACCACTGCTCAAGTTACACAGGCAGCCACTCTTTGTCACACCCCCTGAAAGTCCATCTTGCACCCACTGGGGGTGCTGGCACCCCAGACAGTGAATCCCTGGGTTAGAGAGCCGGAGGAGGTATCAGTGGACTACAGGTGTGGTAATCACAGCACTTAGACTGGGTTCACACATATGTGGCTGCAGTTTGCAGTCCAGAGCATTTCTGTTCACCGGTTCAGGTGCGATGCAGGTGCAAATTTTTACCTAAATTTGCACCTTAACCGGATCCAAAACCGCACAGAACCCTTTTCAAAACTGCATCACGGCCACCCCCCACAAGAATGAATGGCCTCCATTAAAAGCCAGTCACATTCACATGTTATGTGAATTGGATGTGGGTAAAAACGCATCCAATTCCCATATATGTGAACCCAGCCTTATGCTCCATTGATAACTACAATTCCTTCTGCAATGGTGGCAGATGGAACTTGTAGTTTATAAATTCATAGACCTCTATTAATGAATGACGCAATTGTACAGGCAGAGCCATGCACAGCTGTGCAAAAAGCTGCCAGGGAGAAGAACTCCCACACACTGTTGGGGAGGGGGGGGGGTGTCGACTAGGGATCATGTTACATGTTACACCCTAAATTGGAATAATGATTGAAGTTAAAGGCTAACTCCATCTTTTAAACATGTTATACACATTATGTTACACCCTAATTAGGGTGTAACATTTAACATGGGCTACAAGATGGAGTTAGCCTTTAACTTTAAACCTCATGCAAATGAAAGAAGTCCTATATCCTCTGCTGATATTCTTCGGCTGGGTTCACACTATGCCGGTTTCCCTGTGGCCACATTTGCACAGGCACAGCAGTCCATTCATTCAGTGCAGGAAGGGCTGCAGTTTCCAGTGCATGGAGGTGCCATTAAAGTGTTACTAAACCCACAACAGTAAAATCAGTGTGTATATGCAGTAAAGTGTGCTTGTTATACTCACTGTGGAACCTAAGGGGTTACTCCTCCATATTGTGTAAAAAGGCTGTTTGCTCCTGTCTTCTCTGATCCTCCATTTCTTTCACTGACTCCTAATAATTTCCTGATAACACAAAGCCTACGGAGTCAGGCTGCACATGCTCAGTTTGGTGTGTATTGCCAGAGAGGTTTTTTTTTTTCTTGGGAGGGTGCATGTGATCAGCACAGGGCCAATTAGCACTGACCAGACAGAGGGTCAGGGGTCCAGCCGTCTCATAGGTCATAGGACAGTCAGAAAACCCTTTTGACAAGCTTTAACCAGTGCTTGGCTGGAAACTGATAGAAGTCACAAGACTGCTCTAACTGCTGATGAGAAAAGGTATTTAGCAGTTTCTATTTACTAAAATAATTGCATTTCCATGTTCTGTGTACTGTGGGAGACCAGATATAGTGAATGCAGGTTCTGGGTTTAGTAACACTTTAAGAATTGATGGCACCCCCGCAGCATGTTTTGCTGTGAGTGCTAGAAAGCGTGCCATTTACACTCAGTACTACCCACAGAAGTTTGAACCTAGTCCTAAATAATAGAAAGCAAGGGCAACTGACAGAAAGCTATGCCAGCCAGTTACAAAATAGTAGGAAAAGGAATTTTGTCCTTAGTTCCACACAGAGTAAAAAAAGGTTGTTTCCAGGGGATTTCTGTTTCATTTGCCCATATGCATTTCTCACAATTTGGAACTATCAGCCCCCGTTCACATTAGGTCGCTCCGACTTAGGGGGCGACCTGTGAAGTCATGTGCACCGTGACTTCGGCGCGACTTGCACGGACTTCATAGAATGAATGTCTATGCAAGTCGCCTCCAAGTCGTCCCAAAGTAGTACAGGACCCTTTTTCTAAGTTGGAGCGACTTGTGTCGCTCCTATTAGAACCGGTCCTGTACTACTCAATGGACCCGACGGTGCGCGACTTGCCAGGCTGACCAAGTCGCCTGGCAAGTCGTAATAGTGTGATCCGGCTCTTAGGCAGGTAGTAAAAAGTGTAATATTTATTTTGTTCTCTTTTCTTTATGTAGTCTCTCAAGGCAACAATAGAAACTTTAAACATTCTAATTATTGCAATGAAAGATGTAATCATGAATAAAGCTCCTTCTTAATAATTCTCTCCTATCTCTAGACACAGCATTCTGTAGACACACCAAAAAACAAACTGAACACTTTCATTTAGGCAATGTGAGAACAGTGGCCTGTACATGTATAAATGAATAAGCTAAGCATTCTATAGTATTGCCATAGTTCATTATTTCACTGCTTTGACTAAGAATATTGACTTTATTAAAAAAGGGGCCCTTTACTTTCTGGTGTAGTAAAAAAAAATATTGCATAACTAGTAGGCCAGCGAAACTGCTGGTACATTCATTCTGTGCAAACAGGGAAAATTGAATGCTGTCCTTCTAATTCCTCTACAAGCTGAATGTTATTCACACATAAAAAATAGAGTGGTGCAGGAAAATACTGCATTGTGTCCACTATAGAGATCTGAGGATCATAGGAAATACCATATTTATTTCCTATGATCCTAAGATCCATCTACTAGCCCTAATGTGGTATTTCCCACACTTTTTAATGAATGAATAGCATTCAACCTATAAAACAGGGTTCTCCAAACTATTCAATACAAGAGGAACATAATATATTTTACAATATTCATAGGGCCAAATTAAATCAGTTTATAAATAAATGAACAAAATTGAAATTAATAAATACATTTTAGTTGGAGCTTTTTGAAATCAGCATGATATGATTCAGAACAATAGAGAAAGAAATCCATTAAAACAAAGCAAAGAAATTCCAGATAAACTTGTGCACATCAGAATCCCCCCTCAGATCAGGATCCCCATGAAAGTCCCCCACTTACATCAGAATCCACCCTTGCACACTCTTGTGAATGCCGGGGCATCACCCACAGTTCTAGCAACCAACAGCGGTACAAAGACACAATGGTGCAGCTTGGGGAGCCTGTGCTGGAGACCAGAGGGGGAGGTAGATGTGGAAGCTGGGGAGAAATGGAGACCATAGGTTGACCTGAAGACCTGTGTGAGGGGTCACTGATTCTACCTGTGGGCCACATAAAGTCTTGCAGCAGGCCGTATTTGGCCCATGGCTGGTAGATTGGAGACCCCTGCTAATGAGATTATAAAAGGTGAACATTCAATTTTGTACCACCTGCACAGAACAAATGTACCTACAGTTTTGCTGGCCAAATAGCTATGCATTTTTTTAAAAATAAACACACCCTTTAATGTAGGGAATGTCTAGGAAACGTGCAATAACCCCCAAGAATAGGTCAGATTATGAGGTGGTATCAAAACGTTTTAACAAGCCAACAGATGGCAGCACAAGGCTGCATGCCCAGTCATAGGGAGCACCAGCCTTCATAAGTCTGTGAGCCACAGAGACGGTTGACATGATTCAGCAAGTTTAGGGGCAATGCTGCAATAAGTCGTTCGAGGTGTTTTGAGTGGCACATGCGCTTCAAGAGTGGAAGAACTTTACTGGAAGACGACACAAGATCAGGAAGACTTTCAACAAACTCACCCATTTGGAAACTAGTGCATCATTATCGGGGGAGAACAATCGCACGTGCCACTCAAATCACCTCGAATGACTCATTGCAGCATTGTCATAAACGTGCCGAATTATGTCAAACATCTCTATGGCAGATTTGCCCAGTTTCACGCAGAATTTCTCTTTTGCTCTTTATTCTAACTTGCTTTTCATGATACATTAGCAGAAGTGGTAACAACCGTGGTCAGAAAAGCACCAGTTGCACAGCTCCCAATGTACACAGGATGATGTCTTTTGGCACACTGACTTATGAAGGTTGGTACTCCATGTGACTCTGTGTTCAGCCTTGTGCTGCCATCTGTTGGTGTGTTACAAAACTTTTTGATACCACCTTGTACTTCTTTTTACTGAGCTCCCTTTAGAAAACTGAGAAGGTATTGGTTGTCTTAATAAGTAAACCTGTACCTTTGTATGTAACTGATGTTCAGTCATCCTTACTTTGATAAAAATATGGCACCAACTGACAGAATTAATACTGCTAATAGATTAACACTCACTTTATACCACACGCACACACACGCACACACTCTCATAATATATGCTCACCACAACAGATACTATTGCTGCAGTGCTAGATTTAAACTTATAGAATACCTTGAATATTGTGAATTACTGTACTATTCTATGAAGGTAGTAAAGGATGTTGAGTGGGTGGTTGAGTTATGTAGCCACTTATGGTAACAAACCCCACCAAAATAAAAGTAATACGTATGCATTAAAAACATTTGGCAAAGTATTTGCCAATTGAAATTTGTGAAGAATTAGTTATTGTTCAATGTGTATTTGCATTAGCCGGAACAATGAATTCATTGATTGTTCAGAACTGTATAGAATGACACAAGAAACATAGCTGTGTAGCTGCATGGCCATATATTTACTAAAGAAGTAGTGGAACCGCACTCAGGTGAATGAAAGCAATGAAGTTTCTTTATTCTTCAAAATCATAGGCAGACAGACAGTGTAGGGAACAGGTAATCCAAGGTTGACGCGTTTCACGGCACACACGGCCGCTTACTCATAACCATAGTGATGGATAACGGAGATCGGTTGGTATTAATAGACAAACAAACCATAGTTAATTGATGCGATTGCTCGCAGGTTTGCGTCATTAGCTTCATTTTCCTCAATGAGGAGCCGATTAATCCGTGATCTAACACCTGGGATACACATTACCACACTATACAGCTCTTCAGCAACATGTATATTTCTAATTATATAACATATGCACGTTTTCTGTGGCTTCAGAGTAATTTGTGCATGTGTACATATATACATGTGTTTTCCTGCCTCTCATATATATTTTTTTCTTTATATATTTTTTTTCTTTATGGTTTTCTATTTGGGGAATGATGAAGGTCTTTATTCTATATGCAATATATTTTGAAGCTTAATATATGTGCAAAAGAATACAAAGGATTGATACACATATATACACATATTGTCCAAATTTTGTATATTGTCTTCTTTTGCATTTTGCCGATTTGGATACTTCTTGCGCTAACATGATTTTATCGTAACATTTATTTCTACTTTGTATTTTTTATCAGTGTGTTGTTATTCAAGTTTCACATTGTTGTGTTTTGTGTTGTGCTTCTTTAGGAAGCAACTTCATATGTACTTCCAAAGGTCCCAGGTGTTAGATCACGGATTAATCGGCTCCTCATTGAGGAAAATGAAGCTAATGACGCAAACCTGCGAGCAATCGCATCAATTAACTATGGTTTGTTTGTCTATTAATACCAACCGATCTCCGTTATCCATCACTATGGTTATGAGTAAGCGGCCGTGTGTGCCGTGAAACGCGTCAACCTTGGATTACCTGTTCCCTACACTGTCTGTCTGCCTATGATTTTGAAGAATAAAGAAACTTCATTGCTTTCATTCACCTGAGTGCGGTTCCACTACTTCTTTTGCATCAATCCGGATGACGGGTCTTACCAGCACCAGGTTGGACTGACACACCTGAGCGGCTTTCCTTTCCCAAATTATCTTCATATATTTACTAAGCCTAAACCTACTGCAGCCACAGAGCACACAGCCAGATTACCGCTAAGTAAAGAAAGCATGACTCTGTATTCTATACATATCCAACCTTCATACAGTCTTCACATCAGATTGTACAGCTGATGACTCTCTATCCTTTTACAATGATCTACTATAACAATTTACAGAAATGCTTCTCTCCATCAAATGAACCTTTGATGTTGCGTCAGTTAATTTCCCTCTCCCTTTTGTAACTCTATTCAATGGAAATCCCCATACTGCATGAAAATATAAGTTGCTTGGTTCATGTTTACCCGGCATAGTAAACTAACAGAAGCAAGTGTGGTTAAAACGAAATCAACGACATGCTCAATTTAAGCTACATAACCTAACACAGACCTTACATAGGTCATTTATTAAATTGTGACCCATACCACAGGCACATGCTTTTTTAGTACAATTTATCCACATGTCACAGTAAGCCCATTCAGCATTAGAGTATATTGTATAAAAGCAACATGGCTACTAGACATAAAAATTGGATTATGAAAAATAGGTTTTAATAATATTATGAATCTATAAAAGCTTTTGGTGCTTATCAGATATGACTTTATTTAATATGGAGTTGTTACAGCATGAGAGTGAGATATTTACAACACACATCTAATTCCCTGTCTATTAATTCCATATAATACTGTAAATCAAGACTTTTTAGCCTCTTTTTGCAACAAATGGTGGGTATGAAACAAAAAGGCTACACTGCAGTTATAATTATCTTTGTAGATATGGAATCTTTTTTAAACTTTTTTTTAAAGTTCGCAGTTTTAGCTTCTTAACACAACTTATTTTAAAGTTTGAAACTTCAGCTTCTTAACAAACTTAATTTAAAGTTTGAAACTTCAGCTTCTTAACAAACTTATTTTAAAGTTTGGAACTTCAGCTTCTTAACAAACTTATTTTAAAGTTTGAAACTTCAGCTTCTTAACAAACTTATTTTAAAGTTTGAAACTTCAGCTTCTTAACATAATTTATTTGAAAGTTTGAAACTTTAGCTTCTTAACACAACTTAATTTAAAGTTCGACATTTTACCTTCTTAACATAACATATTTTAAAGTTTGAAACTATAGTTCCTAACATAATTTATTTGTTTTCTTGGTCCTTCAACATTAGTTATCTTATCCTTGTATCATCTATAAAGAGGGCTTCGGCCACACAAACTATTTATTTCAATTTTAGGTTTATGCTTTTGTGTTTCCAGCAGGCCAAAGGGGTTTTCCATTGAATAGACCTCTAAATTCTAAATATTAAACCTAAATGTACAAACTTTTTACAAGTTTTTGAGGATCCTTCTCATCTCTTCAGTTTACCGCAGTGCACGGTTTTTCAGGAGAAGTTACGCTCCGTTACACGATTCACAACATCTCTGTTTGTAGAGCTCTAATAAGCACAGCTTAAGCTGTTTTACAAATGTACAGTAGTGAGTTGTATCCTTGCATTCTCCTTCTGTAAAATAAAAGATCTAATTAAAACACAACGGTGGAAAAATAAGGCACAGCATACTGCAGAACATAACACCATGTTAAAGTGTAGCCATCACTTACAATGAGAGCAACCATTTTGAATTAATATGCGGGGGGAACTTTGATTATGTCATAATAACAGTCATACAACTAGTTCTTGTGAAATCACAGGCTGGAATATACACGTCTCTGTTGTTTGCCGGTGATGGGTGCACTTTAAATGTCGTGTCGGGAGTAGTGCTCTTTTCTGGCAATTATACACATCTGTTAGGGAGATTTTGTTTTTAATACAATTGTCAATGATTGTAATAGCCAAATATTTGCATACTTCCACAGGACGTAATATTGCAGCGCTGCCAAGTCATGGGCCTCCGTTTCCACACGCAGTATTGATCAGCCAAGACTTTGCCGTTCTTCCTATGCACACAGTCTACTTTCCGAGACTGAAAACCATTTCCACATGCTGCAGTGCACGGTCTCCAGGGGCCTGTCCTCCAGTACACATCGCACATCTCTGAAGAACAGTCCCGTCTGGAAGCAGGCCTGGGGATAAAACACACCACAAAACATTTCCCTTTAGTATTTCCAGCTTCTAAAACAGCACATACAAAGCATCAAGCCTTTGCTGCAAGAGAGCATCACAAGGACAATGGGTTAGATTTAGTAATAGAGTAGAGGCTCTTCACTTAGCAAATAGAATGTAAGCAAACAAGGTGAACCGCTAATTGATCGGAATATCTAGTCATGTGCTAGTAAAAACCCTGCCTTTATTATTTTCCTAGCACATGATTGCCTATTCATAACATCATCTTATCTAGAAACTAAACTCTCCGTCGGCATGAACTATTTTTAATCCTTATGCTGCTAGCATTAGGAAACAGATAGGAAGGTATATTATATTTACTTGTTTTAAACTTTTTTTTTACATTTCTTTAGTTGATTCCTGTTTTCCAGGCCCAGGTCAAAATGATGTCATATATCCTAGGAGGGGAGGAAGGGGAAAGGGCTCAGCATTTATGTCTGAGCTAAGGGCAGATGGATTTCAGGAAGTAAATTCTACATAAATCCTCTGCCCTTGCTCAAGAGGTACGTGTCTAGAAATGCTAGAGGGGTGTTTTTCAAAGTGATTTACAATAAAATAAAGCATTGAGACATGGATGGATGGGGGAGTTTGCTGTTAATATTAAACATTTTAAAAAACAGTGTTTTATAGTTTGTGGTGCTCAGATACAGTTAAGTTCCACTTTAAGATTGGGTTTGCATATGTGTGGCTGCGAGTTTGGGCCAGGGGTCTGGTGCGTGACTGTTTACCGGTTCTGGTGCGATTCAGGTCCGAATTTTTCCTGAATTCGCACCTGAACCGGACCCAAGCACACACAGGACCATTTTGCAATCCACTACACGACTGCCCCAGGCCTGTGTTAACCGGCTTCATTGCGTTCCAGGCACACTCGGCTGTCATGCGAATTGGATGTAGGGAAGCCCACATCCAATTCGCACATATGTGAACCTGTTACATGAACAGCCATTGAATCAATTTCACTGTTACCAATTTTAGAAAGAAAACTATATGTATTTTAAATAATATAACACTGCATATAAGGAAAGCTCTATGTATGCAAGTCTAGTTACTACTAGTTACTAGTTACCTACTAGTTAAAAAAGCACAAGACTTTGCAGTTTTTTAAACTGATAACACTTATCGACTTAGGGTCCATGCATTCTGGCTTAAAAATTGCTGCTTTTACAGAAGTTTTGTGTTTTTCCTGTAGAAGCAGCTCAATGTTATCCTATGTGGCCATGCACAATAGGACGATTAGAGGCAAATGTAAGACTTGTGTTTAGAAGAAGGAAAAAAACCCTCTGGTTTGCATTTTTGGTTGGAACTTTCTGGCAGAAGAAAGCAAAACTCTCCTAAACTGTGTACAAAAACGCTATATGTGAGCGTGTTTTTTTCTGCCAGGGGAACTGGCATTTTTTAAAGCTCAGTGTGCATTGAGCCTAATTGTTTAAAGGTGTATTTTTTTTGCATTTCAGAATACTCTGGTGTCTTCACTCTTTGCCAGAGCTAAGGCTATCATTGCTATTGGTTTTGGTGAAGGTCACATCTATTCAACACACCACCTGAGCTTCCTGTTGGACGTTTTTCTTCTCCACGGACTCTTCTTTCACTGTTTTTCTAGTGTACATTGATATATTGTGACACTATGTATCTAATATAGATTGTTCATTTTTTTGTGTTTTCCACCAAGCGCTGCATACTCTTGTTTTCATTCTACTGGGTTGAGGTACAACAACTTTCTTATGCCAGCAGCTGGTAATATCAAAACACTATTTTTCTTTGATTTAGCGCAGTATATACCTGTTTTTATCATTGCTATTACACACTTCCAGGAGTGTCAGATGCCTGGGCCCACACTGCTTGCTGTGATTTCTTCTGCTGGTCCTTAGATCGCTATAGGACACAGTCACGGCATATGGTCCGATGCATGTAGCCACAGTGTGCAGTAGAAGGCCAAGCATCTGTCACTTCAATGAGGTGTAGATACTGTGCAACAGAGAGAAAATTGCAGTTAATGCCTACTGCAAAGGTAAGTATACTTCTATTATGGGGTGCTTATATAGTGTCTGTATTTATTCCAGTCTGCATACTTTAACCAGAATAGATTGCATGTAAAGGTTTATAATATTAGAATAGATTTTTTACAATAATGTTTGCTGAAGGTTACCAGTAGGGATGATCAAACTTTTGAAAAGTTCGGTTTGACCAGAACACTCGAACTTCCCGAAAGTTCGGCCCGGATTTCAGAACCCCATTGGGACTTCGGTAATCAAAAAACACCATTTTGAAGCCCTAAAACCCAATAAATGCCCCTAAAAAGTGCCTAGGGTTCTGGGTCATGCCCCAGGGACTATTAATCACACAAAAAAAAGTTCTTAAAAATTGTCATTTTTGATAGAGAGACAATTATTGAAAAAATTATTGAAAAAAAAAAAAGAGATTTCTTTGGATTTAGTGTCTGGGGGGTCTAAAAAATTTACCTGTGAAGTTTCAGCTCTGTAGCATGTCCAGAACCAGAAAAAAAAAGATTGTTTGTATTAGAATTGCAGTAGAGCAGGATAGTGGCTCCGCTATGTTCACACTCGGCCGTTTTTGTTGCAGGCGTTTATTGGGCTTTTTTTGTGGACGTCTTTGGAGGCAGGCATTACATCTGAACTTCTGTGTAGGGGTATATATACTGTGACAGGAAGTCAGGTAAATCTGGGAATGTAGTCACTGAGAGGAGACACATTCCCACCTGCTTTGAAAGTTCACTGATACTATAGGGTGTTGGCTGCAGAGAGAGCCAGCAGGAAGTTGAAAACCATTCAGCTGTTCAGAATGAGGAGATCAAGGACTCTATAATTTGTCCAGAGAAAATCTATTGAGTGCTGCCTCCTGTCGCTGTGTGAGCTGGGAAGAGGAGGACAGACATATGTGTACCTCCCGACGCCGTGTGGGCATGGGAGAAGGACTGCTGCCGCCTGTCGCCGTGTGGGCTGGGAGAGGGGGACAGTCGGATGTGTGCCTCCCGACAAGCTGGTGAGCATGGGAGAAGACCCCCTACAGCGATGTGAAGCTAAGGAGGGTAACCACGAGTGAAGACGTCTCAAAGGTGAGAAGACAAAGTGTTCCATGTGAAGAGTGTGAAGAGTAAAGGGACCTGTTAAATGAACTGTGTTCAATGTGAAGAATCTGAAGAGTAAAGGATCCTGTTATAAATGAACATGTGCTGTGTGAAAGAAAACAAAGGGACATGTTCAATGGACAATGTTTGTGCTGTGTGAAAAACAAACAAATGGACATTTGAGTGTCTGCTGTAGGATCAGCAGTGTCGGCCCAACAGTAGGTTGGGAAGACTTCTTAGGTAGGTTCCAGCTGTGAGAAGGTAGCCGCCCATAGAGGCAAGGATTTATTTTGTCTTTTATTTTATTTTGGCTGTTTTGATGCTTGCAATTGTGTTAAGTAAATTGCATGAATAAATCAGTCTTGTTTTCAACCTCTAATCGGCTATCTCTCTGTGAAAACGCACCCCCAAAGGGGTCATCCACGCCTACCACCGAGCTAATCCCTCACATATGGTGGAGGTATGCAGTGGGCAGAAGCAGCAAGATCCCTGCAAGGAAGTGCAAATGTTTGATGAACTTTGTCTGGTGCATGAGATTGCACAATCTATGTGTGCAGGAGAGAAGATCCTGACAGAAAAAAAAAAAAAAAGTGTTTTAAAGAGACAGGGGTCTCAAAATTTTTTGATGAACTTTGTTGTGTCTGGTGCAAGTGACTGCACAAACTGTGTGCGCAGGAAAAGAGATCCTGCAAGAGAGAGAAAAACTACATGTGTTGAAGAGACAGTGGTCTGAAAATTGTTTGCTGGACTGTGAAAAATTTGTTTGTGGAGTTATTGAAGATGGGGCGGTCCAAACGCCTGAAAAATGCAAAGATAGATGAAATGAGAGACCGGATTCTTTGGATGGAGGGGATGTTGCCGTCTGAACCAGCCCCATCCATGCCTAAAGAGAGTCTACTAAAGAGGAAGGTTGTTGTCCCTAGCAACACTGATGAAACTGCTATGGAGACGCAGTGTGCTCAGATGAAAAGTAAACTCAAAATGGAGGAGATGTTGAAACATCTGATTATATCAAATGCAGCTCAACAGCAAGCAAATGCAGCTCAACAGCAGGCAAATGCGGATTTTCAGCAGAGCTTTGCAGCTCAACAAAAGGCTCATCAAGAGAGCATGGCAGGCTGGAAACAGAGACGCCAGCAGCCAATGGAGGCCATCGGTTTGGAAGAAACCGAGTATGTGTGCAGGGCTGAGTTGGATGCCTTGCAACGGAAAATGGAAGAAAAGGAACAAGCCTTGGAATTGCTTAAAATGGAGCATAGAAACTTGCAGGAAATGAATGAACTACTCAAGTCTCATGTGTTACAGTGGGAAGAATCCACTGCTCTTCTTTTGGTCGAGTTGCAAAAACGCAGAGAGACTATAATGGAGAAAGATACCATCCTCATGGAAAAGGAAAGTGAAATTCAGACTTTGCAGAAGCAAAGTATGGCTGATATGTTGGAGTTGCGCAATCAGCTGGAAAAAAGTCTTCAGTGTTTGGAAGTTACAAAAATAGACCTGCAGGAGTCGCAGGAACAGAATGTTGCTCTGAAAGCGACATTGTCTCTCAACGACAAAGAGAAAAGTGAAAGAGAGGCTAAATTACTGAGTACTGTGTATGAGCTCACTACTTTGAGCAATGTGGTAAATGAATGGCGTGCGGACTGTGAAAGTTGGAAAGGTGAAGCCCAACGTTTCCAGCAGCAGTTAAAGGAGAAAGAAGCCTGTGTGGCAGAATTACATTCTTATTCCCAGATGCTAGCCAATGAGGTGAAGGCTCTTATGCAGGGAAAAGAAGATTGTGAACATAAGAGGGAAAAAGTAGAGGCACGGCTTCTGGAATCGCAAGTCAAGGTGTCAGAAGGTGACCGAGTGTGTGCTAAGCTGTCAGAGAAGGCAAACCGACTGCAGGTTGAGTTGGACAATGTTACAAATCAGCTTTCTCAAGCAGACAGCAAATCTAGAGAAATTGCGGAAGATTTTTCTATCTTGGAATCGCAGCTGCAAGACACGCAGGAACTCTTACAGGAAGAGAGGTGTCAAAGGCTGAGTTTTAGCACAAAGCTCAAACAAATGGAAGATGAGAAAAATGGCTTCCTGGAACAATTAAAAAAGGAGGCGGAAGCAAAGAAAAACCTATCAGAGCAAGTCGCAACATTGCAAGCTCAGATAGCGGATATGAAAAAACGCATGGAAAAAAGCGTTGGTTCATTACAGTGTGTTGAAGATGTGAAAAAGAAGTTTGATCAGATGCTTGGTGAAGAGAAGACTGTGTCTGCAAAATATGCAGAAGAACGCGCACGTGCAGAAACGGAGGTGCGTGATAACGAGAGCAAAGCCCTGTTCTTGGCTCGCTCTTTGGAGGAAGCTCTAGAGTGTAAGGCTGAACTAGAAAGTGTTAAACAGCTGCGTACAGAAATGGAAGAATTGGTCAGCTCCAAGGATGATGTTGTGAAAAGCGTTCAGGAGCTAGAAAAGTCTAAGCGAGCCTTAGAACAGCAAGTAGAAGAGATGAAGATTCCGTTGCAGGAACTGGAAGAGGAATTCCAGGCAACAGAGGATCTGTCCCAAAGAGGGGATAGTGTGCCTGATGCAGTTTTTAAAAGGATCAGTGTTTTGGGGTCTGTCCTGAGTGAGCCTCAGAAATGTGATGACATGTGGCTTGAATCACCCCTTTGGAATAAACCGTTCCTTCAAAAACTTCAAGCATTGGAAAATGTATCATTAGAGCTTCAGCAAACAAAGGAGCTGAGTAAGAAATGTGATGATTTCTCAGTTCAGGCTGAAAACCTAGTGGGGAAAACTAAGGCTGTTGGTGAAAACGTGAAGCAAATGAATAAGTGCCTTTCAGGGAGTGTTTCCAAAATGGAACTGGTGAAAGACGGGTGGCAGAAGTTTGATCGTGATCTTGAGATGCATTCCATGTGGAATTCAGATAGAGAAAAAGAACTAGGTGACCTTGAGCGGTCAAATAGTTCAGCAGAAAGTGCATTGAAGAAACCTGTAAAAGAATGTGTTGCAGTTCCATGCTTCTTCACTGATGCAGAGAGGAGGTCTATAATGGATACCACCCAGATCGCTGGGTTCAACTGTGTTGTTGCCTTTAACCCCTATGTTGGTGTAAGGAAAGTTGATGATGTTCTGGTTGACTACTTCTGTGAAGAGTTTGGCAAGAAATATAAACTGAATATCAAATCAAATAGTAGGCCTTTACTGCGACTCGCTCAGGAGGGCGAAAAGTTTAAGAAGTTGATGAGTGCAAATGCTTCCGATCTGCCTATGAATATGAAATGTTTGGTGAATGATATTGATATCTCTGGGAAAAGGAACAGGGGTCACTTTGAAGAAATGTGTGACAGCCTGTTGTCTCAATTGGAAAATCCTCTGCACAGCATCTTAGAGCAAGCAAAGCTCAAGAAGGAAGATCATTCCCTTTTACAACAAAAAGTCAATGATTGTGTACAGCTGTATGGAGAGGCAACTCAAGTCACAGAGGGATGTCAAGAGTCCCTACTTGGAACAAAGCTTAGTGAAGCAAAGGTTCTCAAAGTTTTGTGGAAAACATTTATGGATTGCAGAGAGAGGCGTCTTAAGAATGTTGAAGACATTAAGACTAGCCCAATTGAGTTGCCTATGGATCACGGTCCTCCATGGTGGATTGGACAGACGGTTATGAGGGACAAGCTGTCTGACATTTATGAGAAAGCTGTCAATGAAGATGACAGAAACGAGAAGGAGCAAAATTATGCCAAAAATGCAGTTGAAGAATGTGTATATGAGATGAGAGACAAACTGTGTGGCATTTATGAGAAATCTGTCAGTGAAGATGACAGAAACAGTTTCATCCGGAAGCTTGAGGATAATAGGAGGCTTATCAGTGAGTCAGCAGTGCCTGACACATGCGTGCCTGGAAATATGTGTCCCAACCCTAGGGTTGAAACAAGAGGGGGGGGGTATGTGACAGGAAGTCAGGTAAATCTGGGAATGTAGTCACTGAGAGGAGACACATTCCCACCTGCTTTGAAAGTTCACTGATACTATAGGGTGTTGGCTGCAGAGAGAGCCAGCAGGAAGTTGAAAACCATTCAGCTGTTCAGAATGAGGAGATCAAGGACTCTATAATTTGTCCAGAGAAAATCTATTGAGTGCTGCCTCCTGTCGCTGTGTGAGCTGGGAAGAGGAGGACAGACATATGTGTACCTCCCGACGCCGTGTGGGCATGGGAGAAGGACTGCTGCCGCCTGTCGCCGTGTGGGCTGGGAGAGGGGGACAGTCGGATGTGTGCCTCCCGACAAGCTGGTGAGCATGGGAGAAGACCCCCTACAGCGATGTGAAGCTAAGGAGGGTAACCACGAGTGAAGACGTCTCAAAGGTGAGAAGACAAAGTGTTCCATGTGAAGAGTGTGAAGAGTAAAGGGACCTGTTAAATGAACTGTGTTCAATGTGAAGAATCTGAAGAGTAAAGGATCCTGTTATAAATGAACATGTGCTGTGTGAAAGAAAACAAAGGGACATGTTCAATGGACAATGTTTGTGCTGTGTGAAAAACAAACAAATGGACATTTGAGTGTCTGCTGTAGGATCAGCAGTGTCGGCCCAACAGTAGGTTGGGAAGACTTCTTAGGTAGGTTCCAGCTGTGAGAAGGTAGCCGCCCATAGAGGCAAGGATTTATTTTGTCTTTTATTTTATTTTGGCTGTTTTGATGCTTGCAATTGTGTTAAGTAAATTGCATGAATAAATCAGTCTTGTTTTCAACCTCTAATCGGCTATCTCTCTGTGAAAACGCACCCCCAAAGGGGTCATCCACGCCTACCACCGAGCTAATCCCTCACAATACACACACACATGTATGTATATATACACATACACATATATAGGAGTGAAAGTAGCAGAACCCTATGCCTGCGCTAATGAAATAATTTGCAGGCATAGGGCTTCCGCTACTTTCGCACCTATATGTGTGTATGTGTATAAATACATATAAGTGTGTTTGTATCTATACCCCTATACAGAAGTTCAGATGTTATGCCTGCCTCCAAAGACGCCCAAAAAATGCCCAAAAAAAACCTCCTGCAACAACACACCTGGGCGTTTTTGTTGCAGGCATTTTTTTGGGCAAAATGCCCAAAAGAAACGCCGAATTTCGAACAGTCAATGTTCGGGTCAAACCGATGGTTGACCCAAACCGTTCGATCATCCCTAGTTACCAGCAGATATGCGGCCTTCCAGGTAGTCCACAGCATGTATGTGAGAAGGGGCAACATCTGCATCAAACTGCATTGTTATTATGACTAGATGTTGGCCCATTACACAGAGAAGAATTACCTTGATGAAAACAACCTTCCTCTTTCTGCTACAGGCCCAAAATATTGTGAATCGGTAATTTCCCCACCAAAAAAGCTTACATGCACCATTTCTACATATTCATTACTGAACCTTTGTTTTGGTGTTCTATTTTAAGATCTGAAAATACAGCAACATAGAAGGGTAACTTTCCCATCTCATAGTCTGCCCTTGCAGACCCTTATTTTTCATAGTCTCTGTGGCAGCATAACTTGCCAATTTAGATATATTGTGAAATAGCAAAGTCTCAATGTGAAAAAGAGGTGATCATGCACATATATAGTAAATGGCATGCTCCCACCAAAGTCCTGCCTATGGGGACGTAACGCGTACGGAGGGAAGAGGAGCCAGTGACGTCACCCGCCATCCATAACCAGGATTGTGTTTTACTGCATGGCTGCATAACACACACTGGGTTCGGTGCCTGTAACAGTAATTTTATTCCTATGCGATTTAATAAAGCTGTGGTTTTAAGAGTTTACGCACTATGTCCAACACTTTGGTTTATTTCAGGTGAATGGATTGAAGTGATCCCTGAGTGAGGATTCCAGGTCCTTTGTGAGTGTGTCATCTGCATTTGGTATCCATATACTCCCTGAGAGCCTTTGCTTGTCTAGCCCCTCTGGTGACATAGGGGCTATTCCTGAGGTGAGAAGACAGTGTGGCTGGTGAAGGACGCACAGAGTGGAGCACACCATTTACTATATATGAGCATGATCACCTCTTTTTCACATTGCTATTTCATCATATTGCATTTTATGCTGTTCAGCGCTGCACTGTTTATTGATTATGTAAATGACTGGGATTTGATTTATTGGCCCTTAGTGTTCAGCAGATTTTTTATAGTATACTTAGGTGTGCTGATTTTATTTATATATAATTCAGATATATTGGTGCTCTGAGCTCCAATATACCGTGTATGACTGAACAGACTTGGTCTCCTGTGTCAAAGATCCAGTCATTTCCAATGAAGGGGTCTCAGGTGGTAGAAATATTTGCAAATATTATCTAAAGCAAAAGAGAATATAGCAATACAATATATCCATGTGGATACTGTCAGGTCCAGCGGTAGCAGGCAGCAGAGTTAGGGCTTGTTCACACTTGACTAAATTTCGAATTCTTAACAAACGCTCCTATAGCATTAGTATGGGCGTTAGACTCGCTTTAATGAGCTTTGGTATGGGCGTTACACAGACATTTTACAAGCGTTCATGAGAACTTAAAAATGCTCCCCAAACGCCCTATGGGCAGTTCTGAAGCATTTGACGAGCAATAAGGAGAGTTAAAACTTCTCCACAAATGCCTATTTCATTACAGTTAATAAGCTAATCTTAATGCCCTGCAACTGCTCCACTACTGCCTGCCAGAGAAGCGTTACCATAGACTTAATGGGAGGCCTTAAAAAGCTTCAAACGCCTCCTGACTCGACATGAGGCTTTAATTTTGAAGAGACGCTAATGCTTCATTTTTTGACAGTGTGAACAGCACTGTGTGCTGTCTATTGTATCTTGTGCATAGGCGTTTGAGGGGCATTTTTAATGCCTCTCAAATGCCTGCTTTTAATGCGAGTGTGAACTCAGCTTTAAAGTGATACTAAACCCTCCTATCCTTTACATCTAAGGAAGATGTCATCTTAACCTGTTTGATCTGAAATTGCCATGGTGCTACACATGTGATCAGCTAAGACATTAGCCATTTTTTGACTTGACAGTTTGAATGACAGCTGACATAAGCACACTAGTAACTGAATGCATGCCTTGCACATAAATTTTTTGGTTAAATCCAAAGGTTCCATTCCCCATTCAGGTACACTCAGGTAGCAATGTCCAAATACTTTGGGATCAGATCATGTTCATGTAGTTCTGCCACCTATCTCAGACTTTTATGAATGTAATTAGTGTGCTGCAACGGTATATATATTGTTTTGCTAAATATCTCAGAAATGTTGGAAGTAAATTGAACATGGGGAGCGAGGGGTCTCTGTAATTATTTCTGTTTCATTTTCAGATGGTCCAATCTACCATCAAAAACTTCTGCTTTCTTGTCAGTGAAAGGGACAAGTATACTTTAACTATATAATACATTGTTTATAGTCTGTAATGTCAAGAGTGAGCAACATTAGAATTCTTGGTTTTAATAGTATTCCATTTTTTCCTCCAGATACATATAGATTACACATTGTAGATGTTTGTAAGCCTTCTATTTTAACGTCAAGGATTGTGACTGTACAGCATTTAACTAAGACATTAAATGCTACAAATCTCTTAGAGTGGTGAAAGCCATAAAGGCCTTCAGATGATCTTACCAGAACATCATAACAGCTAAATGACAGAAAAAAACAATCTGCCGTTTTTTGGACATGTACAATTTTTCCACCATAAAATTGGCATGCCAGTGAGTATTACATCTGTAATATGTTACTGGCTTCTTAGCTTTAGATGGATTCAAATACCTCTTCCTTCTATCACAGTAAGTGTCTGGCACCACTGTTCCATTCCGGTTCTGACACACAATGTGCCGATGCTGTAAGCCCATTCCCTGTCCGGTGCAGCGATTAAAACACTGAAAGAAAAAGACAATGTTCAGACTAAATACAAAATCATTCATAATCTTTCTGACTAGCTTAAACTGGACCATACACATATCTTACATCTGGATGGATATTTAAAAGGTAATGTAAGTCAATCAGTCTATTTCTGTGTCTTGAGCAACACTTAAAAACCTCAGAGTCTTCCCATCTGTACTTTCATACATGATAATATTACCTTCAAAACCACTATACTGGAAGTACAATACCTATATGATTACACAGTCCATGGAAATATATTCCAACTTGACAGGCTCTTCTGTTTAAGCAAATCCTTTAAGTTCAAATATCTGTTGCTGCCACTGTCTGACTCTCCAGCACTGGTACAGATGTATAACTTTTATCATTATTATTATTATTAATTTATATAGTATCCATATTCTCTGCCACACTGTTCAAACTGTAGACAGAGTATATGGGCCTAAAGCAGGGGTCTCCAAACCTTCTAAATAAAGGGCCAGATTACTGTCCTTCAGTTGTTAGGGGGGCTAAGCTATGGCTAGTGGAAGAAAAAAAATGCCCAGAGTCAGTGGGAATAACCAATGACTTAAGCCCCGTACACACGAGTCGAAATTCGGCTGGGAATTTTCGTCCGACGATCGATCTGCCGATTTTCGGCTTGTTAGTATGATGCTTCCGACAACCGACTCCGACTTTTCGGCCGAAAAAATTCTGGTGTGCAGGCTGGAAATTTTATTTCCTCTGTCAAAACGCGTCCCATTTCGTGCAGTCAGTACAGATTTCGACAGGGAAAAATCTTATGAGCAAGACTGGGCATGCTCAGAGAAGAAAGAACACAAGGAAAGCAAACCAACACATGACATCACTTCTGAAGTAGAATTCTGTCGTGCGGGAAAATTCGTGTGCAGTCTAGAGCACATTCCAACCAACAGATACCACTCTGGACAAAAGACGGACGACCGGTCGGCGGAAATTCGTTGCATGTGTACGGGGCTTCAGGCTTGGTGGTCAGTGGGAGCAAAAAAACTCCATAGCACCTGTGGTCAGTAGGAGGAATAGTGACCCATCCTTGATATTGATAAGAGGAATAGTGCCACATTTTTGCTGTCAGTGAGTGTAATAATGCCCCATCATTGGTGTCCGTTCAAAGAATAGTGTCTGTATTGGTGGGAGGAACAGTACTCCAAGGGCCAGATAAAGGCAAGCCAAGGGCCACTGGCCTATACTTGTATTGTTATATTCCCTGTATATCAATGTGGTCTTTGCAAAAAATTTCCATTCTCTTTTAGATCGGTTGAGAAAATCATAAGGGGATTAACCAAGGACATGTGATTCAGAGACAAAAAATTGAGTAGATTAAAAAAAATAAAAATAATTTATTTATCTGTCTTTTTAAAGTTGTGCCATGATTTGCTTAGGTTCACATCTAGGCAGGTGTGGGAATCTGTGTAAGTCACACGCGTTCCTGCACCTGAAGAAAAATTGCGCTGTGGTTTAGAAGAGGCGTGGGGTAGCCAATAATTATTAATAGCACCTCCACACAACAAAAAATACGGTATGTGTTCCTGTGCGCCGAAACATATAGAACAATGCAGATTCCATGCAATTGTGATTTTTTCCTGTGTTTGCTGCAGGTACAGAAGCCAGAAGCTCATTCAAAAAGATAGGTTGCTGCGTCCACACTAACGCAGCTTCATAGAAACTACATAGATGTGAACCTAACCTACAGTGTAACAGTTTTCCCTAATGTAAACATGAATTGATAGCTGTTTTTTGTTTCCTATGTTCTGTTTTAGTTTGCCTTTTCTGGTGGTGTAGGTCGTTGGACTTGATGGACTTTGTTTCTTTTTTTTTACTGGTTATTTTACTATGAATACTGGCTATTTTATGTCATGCAGTGTTTTTTTTTTTTTTTATATTGCGTAAAACATACTATGCACCTGAACGCTAAAAAAATGCACCAGTATTAATGTATATAAGAACATTGATGTGAGAGTGTATCCTCATTCTCCAGAGAGGCCTGACCAACCTGCTGAAATGTCATGTCAAGTCATGAGGATAGGAACAATCAAAGCTACACTACATGTCCAAGTGTAGCACCCTCCCAGGTAGGTGCTGGCAAAGCATATGTGTGACCCTGTTCTGCTTATCAGGAGGGTCTGAACTGTTAGTTAGCCTGTCACATGCTTCCAGGTGTGACCTGTTGAGTCCGGGGAGTCTCCTTACTGTATCCAGTGAGGGACCTTGTTGGACAGTGGAGGAACCTAGCCAATAGCACACCAGGGTTTATGACTGTCCCAGTGGGTGGGCATTGCTGCAATGCATCCTTGGATTGGCAATAAATCCGGAGGGGGCATGTGACAGGGTGTCTTTTGGTGGGAGCAAAGTCCCAGGAGGAGGTGGACAGCGTTCTCTCCTCCTGCTAATGTGAGGAAGGTGGTCCAGGCATTTGGCCTAGGGACCAGGGGTTGAGCTGTGCTGCAGAAGGATCCAGTGTGTGCTGACCAAGTGGAGTTGCTGGGCAGAATACTTCTGGGAAAACAGTATCGTGAGTACTCAATAATCTGCCCAGGGGTCTGCCAAAGAGAGGAGACCACTCCAGAGGGGTCAAGGGGATCCAGAAGTCATCTAACCCATAGTGATACAGTAAAGGGGGTGCCAAGTTGTTAAACCCTGAAGATAAGGGGGTAAAGGGGGCGCCAGGAAGGGCCCTGAAGTTGCAGTACAGTCTACTTCAAAGGACAGCTACCTTTAGGAAAGGAGTGCCTTAGGAAGCTAAATGGACTCTTTCACAGTTAAAGGCAAAGTAAAGTAAGCGCCCTAGCTGTGACTAGCTAAAATAGCGTTAACCAGCGTCAGTCAGCGTTAACCAGTGTCAATCAGAATATTCTATATTGTCCCAGCCTTATTGTGCATAGTTCAGTTTGATTGGAGTATCCCACTCATCCCTTCTCCTATCCAAGTTCCTTATAAAACCTAAAAACCAAAGAAACTGGACTGGTCCTTGTGTGAGTTAAAAACACTTGGAAACATGTCAGAATGTTCTACTGTTGCTAATGGTAACCCAGGGGAACCCGTCTTCAGCAGCTCCCTTGGGAGTAGTGCTACACAATAATAGAATATTCTATTGCTCATTTTTGCCAAGCAGCACAATTATTATATAAAGTGCCGTCATCTTCCAGTTACTGGCAAACTACTATTACAAAAGCCTCTGAAGGAATAGGCAAGGCTTTTGCACTGTGTACCACATGATCTACCTAGAGGCAGGTTGAAAGAAGTAATCTCTGTTGCCTTTGTCATTTTTCTAACATAGGGGAAAGAAGGGGGTTGGGTTAACCTTTACAATAAATAACTGAAAAGATAGGACAGTAAATTGGTCAACGTTTAGCTAAAGTTTAAATTGAACTGGCTAAAGATGCAGTTTTATTTCACTGAGGAGTTTCCTGTAGAACTTGATAGAAGACGTATGTTTCTACGGCGTTCCATAATTGTTTTGATTTTTTTACACACGTCTGTGGCAAGTCTGCTCCAAGCTCTGGCCTGTGTTTTTTAATTATACACAACCATCTACCAACAAAAGATGTATAATAGGAGCCAAGCGTTCTTACTCATGCACTGCCTCTGCCAAGGTGGTTTAACACTGTTACACATTGATGTTTGGATTGGTTCAGGTCCCTAACGAAAAACACTATAATGAAATATTTCTAAAGTAAATTTCCACACACACAAACATCATGAACTGAATATTGTCCACATCCTTTCAAGTTCAGGTACATGTTATTCTATAAATGCCCCTTCCTACAGGGTGTAAATTTGCTGTATTATTGGATGATTTTGTAAGATTGATGCAAACAATTTTGATGAATTTAATATACAATTATTTCTCCCAGGGAAAAAAGACAATGATTACGTGAGCTGCAAGACAAGGTGTAAAACATATACTTTAAAGCCTCGTACACACGCACCGATTGTTGGCCGTGAATTTTTGGCCACTGCCCGATCGGCCGATTATCGGCTTGTTAGTATGATGCTTCCGGCAACCGATTGCGACTTGCCGAACAAAATCTGGTGTGCATGCTATAAAATTTTTGTTGGCCGTCAACAGAACGACCGATTGTTCGTCAGTCAGTACAGATTTCGGCAGACAAAAATCAGATGAGCAAGACTGGGCATGCTCAGAGAGGAAAAAACACACAGAAAGTAAACCATCACATGACATCACTTCTGAAGTTGGTTTCTGTCGGCCAACAAAAGTCCAGTGCAAGTCTAGAGCACATTTCAACCAACACAACAACACTGGACAAAAGACGGCCGATTGGTCGGCCAACAATCAGTGCGTGTGTACGAGGCTTAAGGGAATCTACAAGTACCAGCATGCAGCAGGGCATCTAGTGATCAAGAGTCCAGACCTAATTTGATATTGAACCCAGATTAAGTCATTCAACAGCCTGTAAGTTAAAGTATCTGTGTTTCATTTTACAAGTTCACTGCTCTATATTGTCATTACTGTATATCATATTGATGTCTGTAGATACTCCTTTGAGTGTGTACCCTATTAGGTAACATTATTAACAACCAATTGTTGTTTTTCAGGACAAGGCACATATAATGGGGTTGATTTACTTAAACTGGAGAGTGCAAAAGCAGGTGCACCTCTGCAAAGAAAGCTTTCAGGTTTTGTTGTCAATGCTTAATTGAACAAGCTGAAGTTAGAAGTTGATTGGCTACCGTGCACAGCTGCACCAGATTTTGCACTCTCCAGTTTTAGCAAATCAACCCCATTGTCTTTTAGGCCGACCATAGATGGAGCAAATTTCTTTCCTGCAACCATAGACAGTGTTGACAGGGGAATCCCTCCCTACGAGCCATTGTGTTTTCCCGGCGGGGGTGGTTTGGGGGAAGCCGTCAATGCTGGGAGAACACAATGATTATTGCTGGCGGCTATAATAGTCGCTTGCAATAATCGCATGTAAAATACGGTAGGCTGGTTGTAGCCAAGATGATTGATTAAATAATTTGGGTACATTCAGCCTGCCCATACATGGTTTGAATCTTGGCCGGTTCTTGCCAAACCGCTCAAGATTTGAAACATCTATGGCGGGCCTTTCTTTTCATGCAGAACTGATGATGAGATTAGATGACAATGCACTTTCTTAGACTTTCTTTGGCAGAATAATGGCTGTAAAAGAAACACAAACAATTATATTAAAGGATAACTTCACCTTTAGTGAAGATATTTTTTAATAAATTCCCACCTTGTATACATTTACCTTCCTCTTTAAAGCGGTAGTATCCCGCTTTTTGACACTTTTACCTACAGGTAAGCCTATAATAAGGCTTACCTGTAGGTATAATTAATATCTCCTAAACCTGCACGGTTTAGGAGATATTTGCAGTGCATGCAGCCGCTCACGCGAGCGGCGCATAGCTCTGAAGGTCCGGGGGAACCTTCAGTTTTCCTAGCCGGCAGCTTGCCGGAAAATCACTCCCGCGCGCGCACGCGGGAGTGACGTCATCGCAGCTCCGGCCAATCACAGCGCCGGAGCCGCCGAACCCGGAAGAGATGCCGAGGGATCATGGCGGCGCCTGCAGCGATGTCCGGGGGTCCGTGTTGGGGCTTCGTTCTAAGGTAAGTAATGCATAATGAGCTAGTATGCTATGCATACTAGCTCATTATGGCTTTGTCTTGCAGGTTTTTTTTTTTTTTCCATTTTCGGGTTTACAACCGCTTTAATTCTACAAAATGATCCTGGCCAAGTCCTTTTCAAACTGGATGTGTGCCATATCCCCATTCATAATTATGTGGCCACTGGCGGCAACCACGAGAATGGTTTATCAATAGAAATTAATTGGGCTGCAGCACCTGACCTCAGTATGAAGAGGAGAGGTCAAGGACCATTAAAGAGAAAAGATAGCTGGAGCATTGGCTGATGGTATAATCCCAAATGGGCCTCACTCAGCAGAGAAGAGTTTTAATTAAAGGACAACTTTACAAAAGTTGAAGTTGTATTTTAAGAAAAACATTTAAAAAAACTCAATGTGTGTGTTTGCAAAGTATGCATACAGCAGTTGTGTGCCTACATTCACAAACTCCGCTGGACCTCAAATATTAAAATCTGAGGGAAAGCTTAATGTGTGTTGCTGACCACAGCAGCAAATCAAATTCCACCTGATTTTCTCTTGCAAAAAAAACCATCTGGTTAATTGTTATTGAAATACTGTGTATGCTAGCACAAATCTAACTCATAGGCCTTTACCTGTCCCCAAGGTTGAGGAACCCATTCCACACAGGCATCAGTCACACAAGGCTTCCTTGCCGCTGGTCGATTGGTGAGTCCACAGTAGTTTAAAGCCAGCACCTTTACAATACCATCTGCCAGTAGTTGTTGGCACGCCACTTGTCTGAGCTGGAATCCTGTGCCACAAGAGGCAGAACATTCAGACCATGAACTTGTGGCCCATCTACAAAAATAATAAATGATATCCTGTGAAAGGGCAAATCCAGCCAAATACACAGCTTAAATACACATACAGCAAATGTTTTATCAGGCAAAAGATTTGTAAAGTACAAATGCTTGGGATCTATTCATCCCTGCAATTCTTTGGCCAGTTGTGAACACTGGGCATGCCCAAAAAACTTAATCAAATTACACATTGGGGGAGATTTACTAAAACTAGTGCACACAGAACCTGGTGTAGCTCTGTCTGCATAGTAACCAATCAGCTTCTAGGTCTTATTGTCAAAGCTTAACTGAACTAACTGAAGTTAGAAGCTGAACGGTTACTATGTACAGCTGCACCAGATACAGTGTGCACCAGGTTTATTAAATCTCCCCCATTATGTAGCACAATATGTCTTGCCCCCTCACTGCACTTACCGACATCTCCCAGCTCTCAAAATGACAGAGGGAGTTGTTTTTTTTATAGAGTAGCTGTAGAACATCTGACACAGTGTTTATAAACACTGTTCAGATGCAAGAGAAAAAAAGATAGAAATTAACATTATTATTAATGCATCCACTCTGTTTCATTTATCTGCAGATCAAAGAGATACTGTATGTTTGACTGTAGAAGGCACCACTACTTTAGTGATCTCCATGAGCTTCTGGGTCCCATGCTGAGCGGCTGCTCTGCTGTATTATGAACAGAGGAGGTTGGCCACTCAGCACAGTTACTATTCAGAAATCGCTTTGTATTTTCTCCATGAATTCAAAGTGTTTTCTGACTGGACAAGGTGGAGAGGTGGAGGAGTGACATCACAATTCTAGTGTTGCATTCAAAAAGTAAAAGTTGGAAAAAAGCATCTATTTTGTTTCCAAACAACTTTGCAATACGATGTACAAGAATCATTTTAGAGTCATTAAAACAAGGCAAATCGTAGGATAAAATGTATGCTTTTTATCTACAGCAACAATTAATTTTTGTTTAACTAACACTTATTAACCAGTTTACGACAACGCGCCGCAGATGTACTGCGGCAGGCAGCCACTCCCAGGCAAATCAACATACATGTACGGCGCTTGCTCTCGGGAGCAGCGGGCAGGTGGCTCCAATTGCCGCCTGACACCCGCGATCGCTCCCCGCTGAGAGAGAATGACGGTCAGCTGTTGTAAACACAGCTGACCGTTCTTCTCCCTGGAATGATCATAGAGCCCATGTGATCCTTCTATATAGGATCACATGTCTCTATGGTCATTTCAGAAGCCACGCCCCCCCACAGTTAGAATTACTCCCCTAGGCTCACATTTAACCCCTTGATCACCCATAATGTTAACCCCTTCCCTGCCAGTGTCATTATTACAGTAACAGTGCATATTTTTAGCACTGATTACTGTAGTAATGTCACTGGTCCACCCAAAAAGTGTCAAAAATGTCAGTTAGGGGTCCGATCTGCCCGTTGCAATGTCGCAGTCCCACAAAAAATCGCACATTGCCACCATTACTAGTTAAAAAAAAAAACAATAACAATTAAATAAATCTTTCCTGTAGTTAGTAGACGCAATAACTTTTGCGCAAACCAATCAAAATACACTTATTGCGATTTTTTTTTACCAAAAATATATAGCAGAAAACAAATTGGCCCAAATGGTAAAAATTTTTGATTTTTTTTTGAGAATGTCATATAGCAGAATGTGAAAAATATTATTTGTTTTCAAAATTGTCGCACTTTTTTTGTTTATAGTGCAAAAAAAAAATCGCACAGGTGATCAAATACCACCAAAAGAAAGCTCTATTTGTGGGAAAAAAAGGCATTGATTTTATTTGGGTACACCGTCGCACGACAGTGCAATTGTCCGTTAAAGTAACGCAGTGCCGAATCGCAAAATAGGGCCTGGTCAGGAAGGGGGCAAATCCTTCCGGTGTTAAAGTGGTCAATATAGAAAGATTTGAGGTTTTTTAGTTTTGGTATTTTTTATCTACTGATTTGCATAAAAAATAAAATCCTTTTTCCAAATCAATATCATAAAAGAAAACCTTGTTTGTCCTAAAAAACAATATATATGCTTTACTTTTTTCTCTAAAGTAATGACAAAAGTATTGGCAAAAAAAACTGGCTCATGCATAAATATAAAAATGATTATGGTCCAGAAGAGGAATGCAGGTATGAGAGCTGAACAGGTTAATGTGCATGCAACTTCATTGTGACTTCATCTGCTCTTTAAAAAAAATATAGCAGAAAGTGTGCAGCGCCCCACTTTCAGATTGCTATGAAAAATTTGGATGGAAATGAAACAACCTATACGGTATGAAGGATATAATTCATATACCTCAATATGGATTTAGACCCACTTTGAAGAACTTCATATGCTGCAGGGTTTTGATCTCTAGTATAAGCGTGGAAGCGTGGAATCCAATAAATCCTCCAATTATATGCCTAAAATGTTCTTAAATCCTTTCAAACACTACAGGTGGAGTTTTCTCTCCCAAAACTTGCCCATCGTACATTCAATATGGCCCAAAAATTGACCAAAAGGAATTTGGAGCAATAAATAGAGCAATAGAGGTACTTTTTGAGGTAAAAATAAATACTTGAATATATTTTTTTAAACTAGAATTTAATGTCATTTTAAGAACTGCAAGAGTCATTTTAATTTTCTGCTGGCATGTGCTACTTCAATTAAAAAAAAAAAAAAAAAAAACTTTAAAATAATTACATTGAACAGAAAAATAATTATTTCATGATAGTATTCTTTCAATGTGCATAGCGAGAGCATATATAACTGAGATAGGTTTGTTTACAAACAAATCTCACATGGTCACCGTGTCATAGTTGTCATTGTGATCACTTGATTGGGAATCATGCTGAATTGGTTAATTGGGACTAAAGCTGGCAACTAGGAGCATACAATGTGAGCTCTCATCTGTAAAATGGGGAATATACAGTATCTCACAAAAGTGAGTACACCTATCACATTTTTGTAAACATTTTATTATATCTTTTCATGTTACAACACTGAAGAAATTACACTTTGCTACAATGTAAAGAAGTGAGTGTACAGCTTGTATAAGGCTGCATTCACATGTCAGCTTATAATCGCGGGCAGAACCGCCGCGGTTCCGCCCGCGATTCGGAGATTTATTGCAAATCGCGGGACGCCTAGCGTTGCCCGTTGATTTGCAATAGCCCCCCAAACGCCGAGCGATGTTGCCGCAATTTACGCCCGCCGAATCGCGGCAACATCGTGCAAACAAAATCGCGGGACGCAATACGCTCCAAAAAAGTACAAGAGCTTCTTTGGAGCGTATTGCGTCCCGCGATTTTGTTTGCGCGATGTTGCCGCGATTCGGCAGGCGTAAATCGCGGCAACATCGCTCTGCGTTTGGGGGGCTATTGCAAATCAACGGGCAACGCTAGGCGTCCCGCGATTTGCAATAAATCTCCGAATCGCGGGCGGAACCGCGGCGGTTCTGCCCGCGATTATAAGCTGACATGTGAATGCAGCCTAACAGTGTAAATTTGCTGTCTTCCCAAAATAACTCAACACACAGCCATTGATGTCTAAACTGCTGGCAACAAAAGTGAGTACACCCCTAAGTGAAAATGTCCAAATTGGGCCCGAAGTGTCAATATTTTTTGTGGCCACCGTTATTTTCGATCACTGCCTTAACCCTCTTGGGCACGGAGTTCACCAGAGCTTCACAGGCTGCCACTGGAGTCCTCTTCCACTCCTCCATAATGACATCACAGAGCTGGTGGATGTTAGAGACCTTGCGCTCCTCCACCTTCCATTTGAGGATGCCCCACAGATGCTCAATAGGGTTTAGGTCTGGAGACATGCTTGGCCAGTACATCCCCTTTACACACAACTTCTTTAGGAAGGCAGTGGTCATCTTGGAGGTGTGTTTGGGGTCGTTATGTTGGAATACTGCCCTGTGGCCCAGTCTCTGAAGGGAGGAGATCATGCTCTGCTTCAGTATGTCACAGCACATGTCGGCATTCATGGTTCCCTCAATGAACTGTAGCTCCCCAGTGCCAGCAGCACTCATGCAGCCGCAGACCATGACACTCCCACCACCATGCTTGACTGTAGGCAAGACACACTTGTCTTTGTACTCCTCACCTGGTTGCCGCCACACACGCTTGACACCATCTGAACCAAATACGTTTATCTTGGTCTCATTAGACCACAGGACATGGTTCCAATAATCCATGTCCCTAGTCTGCTTGTCTTCAGCAAGCTGTTTGCCGGATTTCTTGTGCCTCATCTTTAGAAGAGGCTTCCTTCTGGGATGAAAGCCATGCAGACCAATTTGATGCAGTGTGCAGCGTATGGTCTGAACACTGACAGGCTGACCCCCCACCCCTTTAATCTCTGCAGCAATGCTGGCAGCACTTAACCTTCTAATTCCCAAAGACAACCTCTGGTTATGATGTGGAGTATGTGCACTCAACTTCTTTGGTTGACAATGGCGAGGCCTGTTCTGAGTGGAACCTGTCCTGTTAAACCGCTGTATGGTCTTAGCCACCGTGCTGCAGCTCAGTTTCAGGGTCTTGGCAATCTTCTTTTAGCCTAGGCCATCTTCAGAGCAACAATTCTTTTTTTCAGATCCTCAGAGAGTGCTTTGCCATGAGGTGTCATGTTGAACTTCCAGTGACCAGTATGAGAGAGTGAGAGCGATAACATCAAATTTAACACACCTGCTCCCCATTCACACCTGAGACCTTGTAACACTAACGAGTCTCATGTCCCTGGGGAGGAAATATGGCTAAATGGGCCCAATTTGGACATTTTCACTTAGGGGTGTACTCACTTTTTTTGCCAGTGGTTTAGATATTAATGGCTTTGCGTTGAGTTATTTTGAGGGGATAGCAATGTTCTGAAGAAGCATTTAAATGACTTTAACCACTTGCCGCCCGCCCTATAGCAGATTGACGGTGGCAAAGTGGTTGTACTATCCTGACTGGCCGCCATATGATGTCCAGCAGGATAGAGCACTCTGCATGCCCCCGGGGGGCGCACAGATCGGCGATCGGTGCTGCGGTGTGTCAGTCTGACTCACTGCATCTCCGTTCTCAGTAAAGAGCCTAATGATGTAGGCTCTTTACCATGTGACCAGCTGTGTCCAATCACAGCTGGTCACATAGTAAATAGGAAGTGCCATTGATCGGTTTTCCTCAGTTTGTGCCTGACAGGCACGAGTAGAGGAGAGGCGATCTGCAGCTCTCTTGACAGGGGGGGGTCTGTGCTGGTAATTAGATCATTGATTACCAGCGCAGACCCTTGGGGGAGTGCCACTAGAGCCACCAGGGATGCCCACCCATGGCAACCAGGGATGCCCACCCATGACCACCAGGGATACCCATCCATGGCCACCAGGGATGGCAATCAGGGCTCAGGAACCCTTTCAGTGCCCTCCCCATCAGAGCTGCCCATGATTGCCATCTATCAGTGCCGCTCACCAGTGCCCATCATTGCAATCTATCAGTGCTGCCCCCCAGTGCCCATTATTGCCCACCAGTGCCACCTATCAGTGCCCATCATCAGTGCTCATCAGTGCAGGAATAAACGTATCTGTTTACAACATTTTATAACATAAACAAAAAAACTTTTTTTTTTTCAAACTTTTTTTAATTTTATTATTTGTGTACCAAAAAAAAAGAAAAAAAAACCTTGCGGTGATCAAACACCATCAATAGAAAGCTCTATTTGTGGGGGAAAATTTACATACATTTGGTTTAGGTACAGTATTGCATAACCGCGCAATTTTCATTCAAAATGCAACAGCGCTAAAAGCTTAAAATTGGCCTGGGCAGGAAGGGGGTGAAAGTGCCCTGTGTTAAAATGGTTAAATCAAGCCATTATTCCCCTTTATAACTATAGGCATTGTGAAGAAATTCATCTTCAATGTTCATAACACAAACAGTGAAATCTTAGCTCTTTTCCTATTATTTTCTTGGTAGTCTGCAAGTCATATGATTGATACCCCACTTTGCGGCCCACTCACACCACGTCTGTTGGGCGCATTGCGTTGGTGTGCTTTGCTTCAATGGGACATGCTGCATTTAAATGCAGAGCAACATGCTGCACCGTGTTACAATTCATCACAGCTTGCATTTGACTCCTACTGTGAACAAAAAAAACTGTACATCAATGCAACATGTTAAAAAATGCACATCAGTGCAGCACATCAGCTCAGGTGCATTTAGCACACAGCAACATGCACTACATGCAACAGAAGAGGCTTTTATATTGCCTTAGAGTCTTTGTTTTGATCTTCAAGGATCTTTAAGAATAAATTACTTCACAGTACATGCAGCCAGAGAGGTCAGTGATGACTTGTTTTTAAGGCTCTTTTACTGCTTGTTAAGAATATTTAAAGGCTTTAACATCTATAGTCAAGGCACAGGTGCACTTCAAACTGACTAGTTCATCTCAGCCTCTTTGAATTCTGCTGGTTGAAGGAAACGAAAGCAGAGAGAAGTGACATCACAAAAGGGAAGTTCTAGGGTGGCGCGTTATTGATCTATTGAGCACCATACATTGCTGCTTTTGCAGACAGATAAGTGTTCTGATGTACACAGAGGAAGAAAGAGGAAAGCCAAAGCCAACTGAGCTAAGTAGCAGAACTGACCAAGACCAAGGTCCAAGAGCTTCCAGGGTCTTGCTTCTGCACTGGTACCCCACCTAGGTCACACATACAGTCTATAAAGCTACTAGGAAGGCACTTTGAGATATATTACTGTGATTTTATTTATTGGAAAAGGTGGATGGGTCCTGGATGACAGGTGTGTTTCCTTGCTATTTGAGTTGTGGTCCCTTTTTTTTTTTTTTTTTAAAAGCCACCCGGTGCAAAAAAAAGTGCGACTGGTCCACCTCAGAAGAGGAAGTACCCTGATCCCACCGGGGTGCAAGGCTCCTGACAGGGACTGAGGTACTCACTGGTCCACCTGACCAAAACCAGTCAGACCCCGTTCTCTGAGAGGACTGCCAAAACAGCCCACCCCAAGTACTAGGTGGATCTCCCCCTGAAGGGAAACCCCATGAGAAAGGGTAAACTAAGCCAGAAGGACATATCTACCACCACCCAAGACTTTGAGGGTAGACCAGAGGACCCACACCCTACTAATCACTGTGAGTAAAGTAAGTGACAAACACACAAAGAAAAAACAAACACACAAAAAAAAGTGGGGAAAGGGAAGTGGGGAAGTGCTTTAAAGTGCCATGGTGCGATACCTTGGCAGGCCCTTTGGCCAGGAATCAAAAATTCCTCTGGTCCCAGCCAACAGACCCGGCCCTAGAGGCAGGTGTGAAAAAAGTGTGTAGGTGCAGTGAACAAAGTGCCAAAAAACTCCAGATGAGTTCCCCCACCTGTGAGAATTAAGGCACCTCTGGCCGAGCCATACCAGGGGCACATGCACCACAGGCTTCTCTCATAGCATGGCTTTCGGCCAGACCAGTGCCTCTCCATTCCACAGGAAGGCATCAGAACTTTGGGTGAGCCTTGCCCACAACTGGGGGCAAGCACAAGGCCAGATTAAACCCAGGAGGAAAAAGGCCCCCCCACCGCCTCCACCATTCAACCTAATTACATCAGGGAAGTACTAACTGGCCCCTCAACTGGAAAAGGGGTAAGGGTTCTCTCCCTAACAACTGATAAGAACAGATACTACACTTGATCTTAGCCATAAGACAAAGATGCCCTTTAAGCGGCATGATTGGATAACAATTTGAGAGTACTCAAGCAATTTCACCCACGCAGCAAGAGGGGTTCCGGCTGGAAAGGGGTAAACTGACTTACAGTTTGCCCAAGATTGGTAAGTTCTGGCATGGGTTCCAGAATTGGGAGACTTGGAGAGACTTTATGTGGGAAAGCGTCTCCAACCCTAAATATAGGGACATTGGTGAAGAAAGGTTTACCCTGGTTTTGAAAGAACAATGAAGTTTTACAAATTGCTGGCTGGTGATCATGGGCTCCCATATTACAGGTATCGTACATGCATCTCACACCTAAAGAAAATTGTCAATGATCAAAATCACTCACTTTATTGGACAGTCCTGTATGTTACAAGGCTGAGGACTGCCTGCTAATGGCTGAAGATGCTCACACAATGAATTGTCCACCCTCTGTCCTTCAGAGTTCACACAGTGCTGTGTTCTGATTTGAAAGCCCATGTTTCCACATGATGTTGAGCAAGGTGTCCACTCACCATATTCTAGACTGTACACTGTAACAACATAGATTTGAATATATTTAATAACATTCTGCAAATGGTGGTGCATTACAGTAAAATATTAGTAACCAGATAGTTTTATCTCTTCAATTACTCTATATTTCTAGAAGGCAACGTGTAACTGGTTACCTGTGTATTACAAACTATTTTTTCCTTGCATAAAGTTATTAAAAAGCTGTAGCCATATTATTACCCAGTTAAGAAATGTGCAGAAAAACAAAAGTTTTGCCCTTTGTAATTACTGTTGTCAATTTTCCTTTTCCTGTATTGTTTTCACCCTGATGTCAAAATTTACCCCAATGTCAAGGTAATGAATACGACTAATTAATCAAATTAAATACAGTACTGCAAAACACAAAGGCAGAATAGCAGTACTCGACCAATAAGAATCCATGTTGTTTTAATCTGTCTACAGGATAGTGATCTCTGACTGGTGGCTATAGGTTATTGCATTTTGCACCCCATTCTCTGTAATTAGTAAGCCTGAATGTTATATTTCAGAACTTAATGTACACTAGATCCTCCCCATAAACATAGGTCAGCCATTGATGTAAATAATGCAATGCCATCATCATTGTTAGATAAATCCATGAGATCCCAGTAATCACATATGTGGATGGCACATAAAGGACTTGTCAAAAAACATTTCCTATGTTTCTTACTTTTTCACAGTTTGTTTGGTGAATGGGTAGGGGTACGATGTACCTGATACCCATTCCCATGGGGGGGGGGCAGGATCTGGGGGCCCCCTTGATGAAGGGGGTTTCCAGATCCCAATAAGCCCCCTCTGCCCCAGAGCACCCACCCTCCCATGTTGAGGGCATGTGGCCTGGTATGGTTCAGGAGGGGCCGCTCATTCGTACTCCCCTTTCCTGACCTGCCAGGCTGCATGCTCGGATAAGGATCTGATATGATTTTGGGGGGGACCCTACGCCGTTTTTTTTTCAATTTTGGTGTGGTATGGACTGGGGGGGGACCCTAAGCTGTTTTTTTAATTGTCCTTATCTGTATTGCTGGGACCTGGCAATACATTACAGCCGCGAGCAAGTTTAAATTACATTTTTTTCTTTAGAAATGTCAGTATTGCTGCAGCAATCTGTATACATCGTACAGATGCTCCATTTCACAAGCAGACTAAGGGGACCCCCCAGGCACAATATTTAAAGGAATTTTTCATTTTTATTGTTTCACTTTAGGCATCATTCAAATCACTGCTCTTTTAAAAATTATTGTTTTTTTAAAAAAAAAATTGCATTGATACATGTCTCCAAGGGCAGTACCCAGGTCCCCATACACTTTTTATGGCAATAACTTGCATATAAGCCTTTAAAATGAGGACTTTTGATTTTTCATGTTCGTGTCCCATAGACTTTAATAGGGTTTGCATGTTCGCTAGAACTTTTTTCCTGTTCGAGATGTTCTGATGCAAACTGAACAGCGGGGTGTTCAGCCCATCCCTGGCGGTGACCAGAATGCCACCTTTAGGCCCCTTTCACACAGGCGGACCGTTCAGATCCGCCTGTCCATTTTTTTGGCAGATCTGAACGGTCCCCCCATGCATTCCTATGGGGCATCGGATGGCAGCGAAGACATGTCCGCTGACATCCGACCCGATCCGATCCGTCAAATCTGGACAGATGGAAACCCTATTTTCCATCCGTCCAGCGGATCGGATTGGATGGGATCGGATGAGAACGGACCGACGGGACCACCTTCGGGACGTCCCAGAGCAGTATCATAACTGAGGGGTGGGAAAATGGAAAAAAAAACCCTCGAGGTAGACCACCGGTCTCCTCAAATTGCGGCCTGCAAAACCTTGCGGCCAAATGAGGCATCCGCCGATGCCGTCACATCAATTTTATAGAATTTTGTAAAGGTATGTACCGACGACCAGGTGGCCGCCTTACATACCTGGACCACTGACGCCTGATGGCGAAAGGCCCAGGAAGTACTGAGCGCTCGAGTGGAGTGCGCCCTAACAGGGAACGGAGGACTCTGACCCTTAATAGAATAAGCCTGTACCACCGTTTGTCTAATCCATTTGGCAATGGTCGCGGCAGATGCAGGCAAACCCTTTCTGGGGCCATCCGTGATCACAAAAAGTGAATCCGTCTTACGGAATGATTCCGTAGATTTCAGGTATACCCTGATTGCCCGAACCACATCTAAGGAATGCAACGCATGTTCCCGATGATGCTTGGGCTGAGGACACAAGGAAGGTAGTACAATATCTTCATTCAGATGAAAATCTGAAACCACCTTGGGAAGAAAAGATGGCTTAGGATGAAGTACTACCTTATCCCTATGAATCACTAGGTATGGGGACTGGCATGATAATGCAGCCAGTTCTGACACCCTGCGAGCAGAAGTAATAGCCACCAAGAAGGCCACCTTCTGGGATAGAGTAAGCAAGGGAATCTCCCTGATGTTTTCAAAGGGAGGTTTCTGTAGAACCGACAAAACCAAATTAAGATCCCAGGGCGGTAAGGGCGCGCGGACTGGAGGAGCCAGGTGCCGCACCCCCTGGATGAAATTCCGCACCAAGGATTTGGTAGCTAAAGGCTTCTGAAAGAAGATTGCTAATGCTGAAACTTGACCCTTGATGGTGCTCAAGGCTAGCTTCTGCTCAACCCCTTGTTGCAAAAAGGCCAATATTCGAGTCACCGAATAGGTACGTGGAGGAAATCCTAAAGATTCGCACCACGCAATATAAGTCTTCCATGTGTGATAATAGACTTTGCTGGAAGTCGCTTTCCTTGCTTTAATAAGGGTAGGAATGACTGAAGTAGACAAACCTCTGTCCTTCAGTACTTGGGTCTCAATGGCCAGGCCATTAAAACCAGCGACTGTAAAGCACGAAGGTAAATTGGTCCTTGAGACCACAGACACTCCCTGAGACGAAGTTCCCACGGAACGTCTGCGACTAACATGTCCAAGTCGGCCAGGCCGGCTTGAGGAGGCCAGCCTAGAATTTCTAGGACCACTGGCGCTGATTGGATCTGAACCAGGCGTCCCTAGAGCTATCTGGCCCCGACCATCCGAGAAAGTCTGGTCGTTTTCTGTTCCCACACATTTATCAGATACCTGATAGTTATCAGGAAAGGTGATCTTTTCTGGTTGAACCTCAGGGACCGAAGTCACCCGACTAGAGGCTACTTGGCCTATCTGGTCAACCAGATCCGATTCCTGTGAGGTATCGGGACTAATCTTAGGAAAAGGTAAAGGAAAAGATCTTTTCAGGGAACGGTAACTACCGCTTCCTGTGGTACTTAAATGTTGGAAGGGAAGAATCGCACCGGTAGTAGTGGTTGATGCTCGATCTAATGTCCTGAATACCGGTGAAAACGTCCCCCCACCCTGAAACCGGGTGGGGGCGCACCTTCAGGCTGTGTACTCCTTTACTTCGGGTTTGGCTGGGTTGGTCCTCTGCTTGTCCGACCAGCCCTTCTTGAACCCTCCTGGAGGAGTCTTGCCTTTCCCGCTAGTACCAGCCGGGCGCCCTTTATGGGCGGTAAAGAAAGGTCCTCGCTTGTTGCGAGGTCCCTTAGCTTTTGCAGCCTGTGGCAAAAAAGTGCTCTTGCCCCCAGTGGCATCCTTAATGATTTCATCTAGGTTGGCTCCAAATAGACGATTCCCCTGAAAAGGGAGATTGGTCAAGGTCTTTTTGGAACCTAGGTCAGCTGACCAGCATTTTAACCACAGCACACGTCTGAGGATCACTGCTAACTTAGATGCATGCCCTAATAGGGGAGTAGTGTCCAAGGCTGCGTCACAGATAAACCGTAGCCCTTGTATGATCTGTTCCATCAAATCAGATGTCTCCTGGGGAATATCTTTTCCCCTAAGATCTTGGCGTACCATTTTCGCCCATTCCGTAAGTGTCTGGGAAACTAGACCAATAACGATTACTGGTCTAAATGCTGACCCTATCAGAGAAAAGATAGTGCGGGACTCTGCTTCTATCTTTCGATCCACCGGATCCTTAAAGGACGAAGTGTCCTCCACTGGAATAACCGTGGCTTTATTCAGCCTGGAAATAGGCGGATCCACGATTGGTGGTACCGTCCATTTCTTAATGATGGATTCCTCAAACGGATAGCGTCTAGCAATACGTTTGGAAATAGTAAAGGTACGCTTAGAATGCTCCCATTCTCCTTTAATCTGATTACCAAAACATTTAGGTACAGGAAAAGCCTTCGCCGTCTTGATGGGCTTATTAGTACCAAAAGGCATCTCTGTTTCAGTTGCCTCTGCCGGTAAAGCCTCAAGTTTTAAGGTTTCTTGCACTGCCACAACTAGTGCGTCCACCAATGCTTCTTCCTGAATAATAGCAAGAGAAGAAGCGTCCTCCTCACTTTCTGAGGGGGCTTTACCTGGGATAGCAACCCTTGCAGAGGAACCTGCAACTGCCGTGACCATCTCTGAATCTGAGTCAGAGGTGTCAGATAGTATAGGGGTAGGCGGGGGTCGCTTCCTTGACCCCCGTCCCTGACAGGCCGCCTCCACCCGAGCCACCATAGACTCCAAAATTGCTGTAAATGACTCTATACTCTGTGCACCGGCGGGTCCCGAGGCCCCCTCGAGGGAAACAGGTGGGGGAATATGTGTGGCAGGGTCCATGATAACTCCAGTTACTTCCTGGATAATATAATTCAAAAGTAAAGAAAAAAACTTTTTTTTTTTTTTCCTGACCCCCAGCGCCACAAAAAAGCCCCTTAGTGTTACCTGCTAACTATCGATCGAGAGAGAGAGAGATAGACCCCCAGGCTCACCACTTGATGCTCAGAGTTAAACTGCAACAGCTTACAGCGCTGTCTTGACAAACAGGAAGTCTTTTGGCTGGCTGCCCAGGAAGAAAGGAGGCGGCTCCGCCCCTCTGCACGCCTTCCGGCGCCTCCCCCAAGCTCCACGAGGTGTAGGATCACCTCAAACATGGCCGCCCCCATGCTGGAGACACGAGGCTACGCCAAAATGGCGGCTCGTGCGATCCTGCAAGAAAAAATGGCGGCGGCCTGCTGAATGGCGGTGTGCTGCAGGGCACACAACACTGTCTCTGCCTGGGGATATGGCGTGGTTGGCGGTATCGGCCCTGGCGGACCACATGGCCGTTCGGGAGGCCTGCTAATAGCTGGAGATCTGATTTGGAAGGCAGTCTACATGTCCGTGGCTTCTGACTGGTAGGTAGCTTATACTTAACCCATAAGATTCCCAGAATGCCACAGATTACATCTTTTAAACATGTATACAATAGATTGTTAGCTCCCAAACCAAGCCTTCTGGCTTTTTGTACACAAAAAATCACACTCAAAGTAGGAGGATCTGTGACATGTTATAGGATAGAAAGGACTCTTTCTTACCATACAGAGAGGGGCCCGCGTTCACCACAAAACCCGTCAGGGGGAAAGGGGGAACATACTACTCACCATACCGGAACCAGGCGGGCACCAACTCCTGACAGTACCCCTCTCCACCGGGGCGGGAGGGCTGTCGACCGATACGAACGCCGTGACTCATGGTCTTTGGCGTTTCAGCGAGACGTTTAACTCGCGGGTTCAGTCCTTTTAATGGGACTTTGTCGCGGCCGACCCAGCGCGGAGCTATGGCCTGCACGCGCTCGTAGGCTGAACTGGGGTGACCACCGGATCTCAACATCCAGCCCATCGCCCAGTTCAGCTTTCTTGCTTGAAGATCTCACAGGAACACTGGAGAAAAAGCTGTCTAAAAAAATCCTTTAAGAAAAAATTCTTGCCAGGACCTAAGATCCCAGCAAGGTGTCTAGGTCCTTACTCCTAACTAGACAGAAAATAACTGATTTGCTGAGGCAGAGAGAGAGAGGATATACCCTCTGGGACTGCCCCTAGGGTGTGGCCAGAGCTTTTTAATTTCCTGTCTAGTCCTGCTCCTGCGGAGGTAACATAACCCGAAGGTGGTGTATCACAGAGGACTACGTCTGTCGATGAGCGCTAGAGAAAATTCTATTCTATCCAGACTCTACACAGAAATCTATATTTCTGAGCTCGGGGATCAGTGCCATTGTCCTACTCCTATCCCCCCCCCCATTCACACTTTAGGTTAGAGAATGTTAGGCAATTTTCAAACATTTTTTTTTTCAACCTTTTTTGTGCAACTTTAGTAATGAAGTGCCGTACACAAGCTTTTTAGAACAGATCCATAGACTTTTATTATAGGATCGCCTAAAAAAACATGTGTTTTCTCGTGTGCTCCCACTGAAGTCAGTGGGGCCATTAAACATCCCATTATGCTTCTAAAATAACTCATGGCAATGAAAGCGGTAAAACAAGCAATATGAAGGATGGAGAGGGCAGAAGGCGCATGTGATCGGTGCAACTTTTCTTGGTAGCAGTGGCTGCTGTTAACTCTCACAATGCTGCAGGAAAGTTGCTCAGGGCACTGCAGGGAATTTTTTTTACCAGCAGCAGCCACCTGCAGGTAATGAATGCGCAGGGATATGCACTATTACACATAACTAATGGGATAGATTTATTAAAACTGGTGCACACAGAATCTGTAACAGCTGTGCATGGTAACCAATTAGCTTCTTGGTTTTATTGTCAAAGCTTACAGTAATTTAACAAGCTGAAGTTAGAAGTTAATTGGTTACTATGCATAGATACACCAAATGCTGGGTGCACCAGGTTTAGTAAATACCCCCCAGTGTGTTAGGTGCTGCATTAAAAAAATAATAATAAATTATATTTTAGCTATAAAGCCTAACTCTAGCCAAACTTATCATTCTTAGTTTTTAATAGAAAGGGGTAAAATACAATTTCCATCAGGGTTTTTTCTGCCTTTGATTCCTGTTGGGAGATATTTCCTTAATTCTTGTGATACCAGTACAAGAAATGGGGATGTGGTTCTGTTGGGTCACAAAGGCATAGACAAGGATAAAAACAGAACGTCTGACAATGTTTTTATTGTCAGAAGTTGTAAACCTTCAGCACTCCACTACATTTTTTGTTACTTCCTCTCCTGCAAATACAAAAGGGAAATAGTAGACAGATTCATACTTTCTAAATTCATTGTAGGGGCATTAAAGGCATTTCCTCATTATGCAAAAATGTAACAAACACACCCACTTTCATAGAAATAAAAAATGTGCATTTGTTTATATATTTATACATGTATACATTTTTGCGTTGCAGCCTGCAGAGCAACGCCACCACAATCAGTACAACTGTATGGACCTTCAGTTATGGGTCTGGAGAAAAAAAAACAATGGACTTGTGCTCCACTGCAATCTGTGAGTCTCTCAGTTGTGGGGCAAATACGACTTGTAGAACTGGAGCTATGTACAACCACACTACATTAAAAAAGCAACAGGATTCTCCAGGGAGAAGCACACAACAATTCTTGGGGGGATGTGACTGTGTTACATGTTACACCATAAATATAGATGTAGCATGAAACATGGTCCACAAGGCCAACTAAGCCTTTAACCAATAATATTCTTCTGCTACATGTGAAAAGAGTCAAATTAAACATTACCTTCCAGGGACACATTCACCCAGGCAGACATTGTCTTTGAGTTATTTGAAGTCCAACATCTGTATTCTCCAGTACTCTGCTCTGACAAAGAGTTTATTTCCAATACACGGCCAGATACAAGAACCCGGTATTTCAAACCCTTCAATTCTTCTATGGGTTGTTTCCTTAGAAACCAGTGAATGGTGTTCGGATGGCTTGTCTGCACTGGACAACCTGCAGAGTCAATAACAGCATTATACAACAGACAACACAAATAATCCAGTATGAGGGTTTGAGCTTAGATGAAGGCCAAACATTCATGTAGGACAGTATCATTTTGAATATATGCCTAGGAACATCACTGGTTGCAAGATATAGATAACTGGGTCACTTAGTGTCATTGGTTCTTATATTGCAAGGATCTGTCTGCACCATGAGCAGTGGTGCTGTACAGCCCATGTACAGCACAGTTGCCTGCATCCTAGCAACCAATGATGCACAGCTAAAAAGCATAATTGGTTACTAGGATGCTGTCAGTGGGGCCATAGCATCATTGGTTGCTCTGCCAGCATCCAAGCAACCAAAGTGGGTGGTTAAAATGAGGGGGATAGGACGCAGTAATTAAATATTTCCAGCAGTCTGGCTGCTGTGTGACTTAACATTAGACTGATTTTGTATTCTGAAATACAAAGTCCACAGTGCACCTTTATATGTGAATTGAGCTGTAAACCTTTCATATAGTGCATGCCTCTTTTAATCCACTCGATGCCCTGCTGACTGGATAAAGCCCATCAGATATTAGACAACAGACATGCTGGGTAAAAGGGGGATGCAGTGTTTCACATCCATGCCTCTGCTGTGCTTCTCTAAACTGCAGTCAATTATCCTGACATGTTAAAAAAGTTATGAACATACAATATTATCACCATTTTATAATACAGTTATAACTACACAGGTACCACAACTGTTTTGCTTAGTTTCAGAAATTATCTTTCTGACTTTTTATACAAGGTTCAAAAGTTTTGACCATGATCTCTTCTTCCTGATAGTAGGGGCGGAGTTTCAGGACACTGTGCATACTCATAGAGGTCGATTTACTAAAGGCAAATAAACTGTGCACTTTGCACTCTGCAAGAGTAGTTACTCCAGAGCTTAGTAAATGAGGGAGAGCTCTGTTGACTCCCATCATCCAATCATGTGCAAGCACAAATGCTTTTTTTTTTGTAAATTTTCCTTGCACGTAATTGGGTATTCTTTGCAAAGTGAAGCTTTACCTCATTTACTAAGCTCTGGAGCAACTGCACTTTGCAAAATGCACAGTCAATTAGTCTTTAGTAAATCAACCCCATAGTGTGCCTGTATGTCCAGCCTGTCTGTTTGGCCTGAGGCAGAATGCAGGCTGTGCTTGAGCAAAGGGAAGTGCTCAGGACCACCTGGCCAGATCACCAGGTGAAAATAGAGAGAAAAAAGCCTAAGAAAAGAAAACTGATGCAGCCACCAAATCTAATGATTGGTAACCTGCAATATATCACATTTTTGGTTTAATACAGGAATGTCCAACCTGCGGCACGTGGGCCGCATGCGGCAATGGGGCCCACCCAGGGTCGGCGCTACCGCTAGGCAGTGCACCTCGTCCTCTACCCAGCATGTGCAGTGTTTCCGACACCTACCACCATGACCACTTCAAATCACTGAAGTGGTCATGGTGGTTAGAGTGTTCCTTTAATATTTCTCTGTATACTGATTCCATTTTATTTGATCATCCTCTAGTGTTGTTAAATTAGTGCGGGGGGGGGGGGGGGGGCGCGGCTGCATCGTTTTATTACTTATATACCTTAACTATAGTATATATTTTATATGCGGCCCGAGAAATTTTCTCTACACTCAATGTGGCCCAGAGAAGGCAAAAGGTTGGACACCCATGGTTTAATACCACTTCAAGTCCTCATGTACACTGGATGTTATAAAAATGCCAGTAACGATAGATGTAGAAAGCTGTAGAATGAGTATTGCAGCGTTTTTTGCAGTAGCGTTTTTATGCACTTTTTAGCGCTTTTTTAGCTTTTTTTTTTAAGCAAAACTATACTCCTTCAAAAGCTTATGGTTTAAAAATGCTGACAAAAGCAGAACAGCTGAATTTTTACAGCTAGAGCACTTTTACAGCTAAAAAACTCCACTTAAAACCCAATAGTTCTGAGTTTTTTCCAGCCAGAAAACGCCCCTGCCAAAAAGCGCTGATAACAGCCTATGTGTGCATGGACACATGGGATAACATGGTGGGGAGTTTACTGGCTGCAGCAAAAAATGCCTAAAGCCGAAAACAGCAACTGTAAAAAAAAAAAGGCCAGTGTGCATGAGGCCTTATGTGTTTGTTCCATACTTAAAGGGTAATTAATTGTGTTTATCACCCAGCTTTAGACTACCCTGACCACAGAATGGCAACATTGCTGTGCATGTATTGCTACTAACAGATTTAATCAAATATGCCCTTTTTTATTTTACTCAGTTACACTTTAAATGTTTGAATAATATTTTTTTTCATAAAATAGTAAAAACAAACATATAAATCATCAATTTAAAAATGTATGACCTTAAAAAGAAAAGAAAATTGACCTACAGCCATTATGAAACCTCTTAAACAATTATCTTTATGTCCAAAAAAATATTTTTTTTGTACTTGCACAAAGATGTATTATGCAGCAAAAAAAGATTTACCGATACGTAGGAGGTCCCCAGCTTTACCAGAAACGCTACTGCCTACTGAAGACGCCATCAGAACTCGCCTTTTGCCTTTCCTGGAAAGATCTTCAGTAGAGTTGTATGCTTTTTGACCTACAGGAAAAAAAATTAAGATAAATAACTGACCAATAGTCAGAACATTTCTGTGGTCCTGGGCCTTATGTTTAAAAAATGCTAAAGCTGGCAATGCACTAGATCAATTTAGTTTGACATTTTTCATTTTAGGAACAATTGTTTGATTTTTTTCATGGTTAGTGCGGTCATGGCGGCATTTATTTTTGATCTCATTAATAAGACATTTTTGAAGGAACAGGATTGAAACTTTTTTTTGAACAAACACATTTTCCAGTAATAGTAAACTATTGTGATCTCTGCGCCATGTAGACTGTTGAATGCGTTTACAAAACTGCTGGTGAGATGTAAGGTGTATAGTCCTCTCAGGTATTTTTATGTGTGTACCCAGCGCTGTCTAACAATAAAGTGTTTAATATGTATCTCTATTCATTATTTGTGCAGAAACATAATATTTAAATCACAATGCATAATACTTTTAGAAAATAGTGCAATCAGTGTAAAAAATGTGCTTAAACAATAAGTCCTTTAAAGTGTTGGTTATCGTATTCTTCCAGTGCAAGTATGTTCCAACAAGTGCCGTTGTGCCCCCCTCTGTTTGTGCCCTCACTCACTGACTAGTGATAGGTTAAACGCCTGTGTTTCAAAAATAATTCTCCAGTGGCAAAAAAAAAATTTTTTTTCTTTTGCGACTCCAGGCAGGTAGGTCAAAGAACCTCATATGAGTGTAGGGAGATAGAATCAGGAGAAATCCATAGTTTAATTCCAATTTTATTGTTAAAAAACATATAAAAGCCAATCGCGCACTTACAAAACTCTCCTCTTGCAAGTGAGCATGTAATGACGCCGTTCTAGATTTCAAAAGTAGCAGGTTGCGTTCCAAAGAGCGGACGCGATATAACCAGAAGTATCCAACTGTTTAATACATTTCACTCCACCCAGGAAGCGTCCCCAGAAGCTTCTGAGGACGCTTTCTGGGTGGAGCAAAATGCATTAGGCAGGTGGATACTTCTGGTTATGTCACGTCCGCTTTGAGGGGGCTTCCTGGGTGGAGCGAAATGCATTAAGCAGGTGGATACTTCTGATTATGTCACGTCCGCTTTGAGGACACTTCCTGGGTGGAGCGAAATTGGCTTTTATATGTTTTTTAACAATAAAAAAATAATTACATTTTATCCTGATTCTATCCCCCTACCCTCATATGAGGTTCTTTGACCAACCTGCCGGAGTCACAAAAGTAAGAAAAAAAATTTTTTTTTGCCACTGGAAGATTATTTTTGAAACACAGGTGTTTAACCCATTACTAGTTGGTGAGTAAGGGCACATAAGGAGGGAGCACAACGGCACTTGTTGGAACATACCGACACTGGAAGAATAAGATACCCAGCACTTTAAAGGACTTATTGTTCATGCACAATTTTTGGCACCGATTGCACTTTAATTTTCTAAAAGTATTATATATTGTAATTTAAATATTATGTTTCTGCACGAATAATGAATAGAGATACATATTAAGCACATTTCCAGTAATTAATTTGCTCAGGAAAGTCCATTTATTCCAAGATCAAATGTTTAAAGCAAATGAAATTTTAAAGTACATTCGAACAACAATTGGTCAAGTCATCAAATGTACTGAGAAATTTCATACATTTGAAAATCCACTAGTGTATGGCTAGCCTAAAGTAGAAAAAAAGTTTAACTATGACACCCTGGGCACACCAATCGCATTATTTCAAAGTGGTATTTCAATGGTACTTCAAGTGCGACTTGGAAGGCATCTGTGCGACTTCTTGCACAGATATCTACGCAAGTCACACCCAAACTTGCAAAAAGTAGTGCAGGAACAACTTTCAAAATTGGTGCGACTCCGAAGGAATTCGGAAAATAGGGTGTAACTTGTCATGGGATTTGAAACTGTCAAATCACATGACAATTGCCACTGGTGGGACCGGGGGCCAAGTATTCTTGTTCCCTTCCCCCTTCTCCAACTCAGCTTCATTAATCTGTAAAAAAAAAAGATCTGAATACTCCGCTCCGGCCCGCCATGTGATCCAGCAGCACAGTGTAAGGGAGTACTTGATAATGGCTCAGGATTCCGGGAGCTGTGACTTCACTCATAGGTTCCTATAGCCCAGCCGTTGTTGGTGCTCCCTCCTCTCCCCTGCAGCAGCCGATCACTGACAGATAGGGCAGCTGGAGCTGAGGCATAACATGGCCGGCCTGGACCGGACCAGATTTAAAATAGGTAAGTATATAGATCATTTTTATTCAGGCTCCTCTTCCACTTTGAATAATTGTTAATAGGTGACCACAGCAAACAGTCCACTTGTCTTTTCAGTCTCTCTCCTACTTTTCTGTGGTCATCGGGAACAGTTCTTGCTTCAGACAGCTTTGTATAGTAAATCAGTAGACTAGGAATCTTGACAAAACAAGTCACTTACTAGTAGGGCAGGTAGAAGTTTATTGTATCATAAATATTATTGGTTTTATTATTTGTGCCATTTGATACTTGCCATTGAGATGAATGACATAAAAAGCAATCATACCAAAGTGTTCTTGTTTAGCAGTGATTATAATGGCAGCTATGACGTAACTTTGTGGTAACCACTGTAAAAATCATCTCTAGAAAAATGACTTCTCCAGCCTTAACATTTGCAAGAAATAAAAGGAAAAATATCAGAAAAGAATCTAAATCTTTACCAAAAAAATATGTATGACTTTACAAGACATGGTTAGCATGCCGTTACCTTTACATGTAAATGGCAATACAGCTCCAATATATAATGAGCTGGAACACAGACACCAGAAAGACGTCATTTTCAGACCACATGCGCAACCGAAGGCTATAATTTAGAAAGTAATCCAAAGCGTTTTTTTTTTTTTTTTCATTAAGATGAGGTATTTAGAAAATAAAGGCCCAACCTAGAGCTATTATATCCCAGGAATGCTGTAAAAACTGATAGGATTATAAAAGTTCACCACAAGCTAGGTCATAACAAAAGAATGCAGCTACAAATTTTGATACTAACCAGATAAGTGCAGAACAGTCATTGCTACTGTTTTTCCAAGTACATTTGTTGCAGTGCAAATGTATATCCCTTCATTTTCAGAACTGATGTTTGTTAGCAGCAGGGAACTGTTCGAAAGTACAAATGAATTGTTTGGCAAGGAGTGGTCTTTTCTCATCCAGGTTAATTTGGGATTAGGTAACCCTATTGAGAAAAAAAAAAAACAGCCATGATATCATCTATACCACCTAGGGTTGACACTTTTTCTTCAAGCCAAACCCGAACACTTTAGCGGTGCACAGTACATTATTTTTTTTGCTTTCAGGTGGACTGAAACCGAGACACGATTCAGAACCCATATTGTTCAGGTGAATCCCGGACAGGTGACAACCCTAACACCACCATATAAAAGCTAAAACTCTGTTTGTTATAGTTGTCCAAATACCTAAGGTAGTGTCAGGCCTTTCAGCCAAATCCTTGGTTTGACAGAGATCTGTATAAGGCTAGATTAACATTGTTCCATGTGCTTTAATGCATGCATAGTATTGCTCACGTGTAAGTGTGAATGCACCCATATAGTTTGGTTTCCATTTACCATTAAACTGCAGTGCATTGGTGTGCACTAGGAATGGGCCGAACGACCCCCTGTTTGGTTCGTACCAGAACCTTTGAACATCGTGAACGTTCGGGAACTGAGTAACGAACCCCATTGAAGTCTATGGGACCCGAACTGGAAAAATCAAAAGTGCCTATTTTGATGGCCTATATGCAAAGAATTGGGCAAACAATGGTTATGTGAGTCTGGGTACTGCCCTGGGGGACACGTATCAATGGAAAAAAGTTTGTGAAAAATGTCATTTTTAAATGAGCAGTGGTTTACTGATGCCTAAAGTGAAAGCATCAAAATGAGAAAAAAAAAACAATAAAAATTTAAGATTGCTTTCAATATAGTGCCTTGGGGGGTCCCCTTAGTCTACCTGTAAAGTGGCACATCTGTAATGTGTGTAGAAGATGCTGCAAAATAATTGCATATATGAAGTAAAAAAAAAAGAAATTTTCCTTGCAAGCTTTCTTTTTGATAAATGTCACATGGTCCTCGGAGTCTGTGGACATACACGTTCTATTATCAGTAACAAAACCTCCAGCAGCACTGAATGCCTGTCCAGAAAGCACGCTGGATGCAAGACAGCCCAGTATCTCTTTTGAATACTGGGAAAGTTCTGGTCAGTGGTCTATTCTCATGACTCAAAAACCCAGTAGATCATCAATTGGAAAGCTCTTCATCTCTGTTTTTGCCCCTAGATAATCATCTACCATATGATGCAGATGCTGCCGATGGGATGTGAAAGCTAAGAGCCCTGGGCGGGGAAGACTAAAAAAAAATGTGAAATGGATCACTTAGACGGCCCCTTCTCTACTGCTCCTCTCTTGACCAACAGAAGCCTCAAAACTATGTTTTCCATGGCACTGTAACCTACCCGAGTCAGGAAAAGCATTAGATAAACTCCTCTTTAAAGTGTCCTTAAGAGATTTCATCTTCTGCACCCTCTGTGGGGACGAGCTGTGTTCTGAGACTTTCCCCTTGTAACAGTGGTCAAGGAGGGTTGCCAACATAGTGTTCTTTCTCCTTGATGCCAGGTATTCTTGGGTCCTTTTGCAGGCTTTGAAGCATGAGGAAGCCCATGCACCTCAAGTTTGTGGAGGTATGAGAAGCAGACTCCTCGGGATCACTGAGGATTACAGTATCTGGAACTGCCTCCTCGCAGCCATGTACTACTCCCAAGGGTTCTGGGGATGGAAAACCATCTGTTGAGGGTTGACGTACATCTTCCTCTGCTTCAATGCCTCCAAAACTGTCAGAATCCTCCTCCCTCTCCTCTTGTGCATTCTGTAATGTAGGAAGAATGGTGTTTGCATAAAGCAGGAATGAGAGGAAAGGAGGTCTGCCTCTTCCTCCCGCTGCCGTGGCTCGAGTGCCCTGTCCATAATGCCATGCAGAGTCTGCTTCAGCAGGAACACAATAGGGATTGTGTCACTGATGCATGCATTGTCACGGCTCACCATCCTTGTGGCCTCCTCAAATGGTGACAGTACAGTGCATGCATCCATTATCAGCAGCCATTGGCATGAGGAAAAAAAAGCAGAGCTGGCTAGAGGCTGTTGCTGTTCCATACTCACAGAGGTACTCATTGATGGCCTTCTGCTGCATGTCAAGCCACTGCAGCATTGCCAAAGTCGAGTTCCACCTGGTGGGCATGTCACAAATCAGGCAGTTTACAGTCAGTTGAATTTCAGCCAGCCGAGCACTGGCTGTGTATGACCGCCTGAAATGGCTACAGACTCTCCTGGCCTGCTTTAGCAGATCTTCTAACCCTAGGTACCTATTTAGGAAATGCTGCACCACAAAATTAAGGATATGTTCCAGGCATGGCACATGTGCCAACTTTCCCTGTCTAAGGGCAGACAGGAGATTTGTGCCATTATCGCACACCACCATTCCTGACTCCAGCTGGCATGGTGTGAACCACCCCTGGGTCTGCCCCTGCAGAGCTGCAAGAATCTCTGCTCCAGTGCGGTTCCTGTCCCCTAGACACACCAACTGAAGCACTGCATTGCACCTTTTTTTTTGACTCATTGAACAGCCCCTTGAACGCTTAGGGGTTACTTGTGGTTCATAGAACAATTCGGCAGAGGAGGGTATGGAGGAGGAGGAGGAGGAGTAGGAGGAGGGGGTAAAGTTGACAAATCTCACATCATCACCACTAGCTGTATGGAAATGTGGCGGCACAAAAAGTTGCAGCACTGAGCCCTGTCCTGCATCCTTCCAAATTGCAAGCAGAGTTACATAGTGTGCTGTGAACTAAATATAGCACCCCTGACCATGCTTTCTGGACCACGTGTCAGCAGTAAACTGGACATCGCGGCTGACTGCCTTGCCCAACGATGTCACAATATTGCCTTCCACATTATGGTACAGAGCTGGAATGGCCTTACGTAAAAAGAAATACCGAATGGGAACCTGCCATTGTGGTACAGCACATTCTGCAAATTCACAGAAGGGGGCAGAATCCACCAGTTGGAAAGGCAGAAGTTGTAAAGCCAGCAGCTTTAATAAGCTTGCATTTAGAGGCTGGGCATGTGTGTGGCAGTGACTATATATTTTTTTTCCCCTGTAGCAGATGGGGCAGAGAAATTTCCTGGCTATAGTCTACAGCTGGTGGTGTGCTACTGGCAGATGTGCTACAAGGACCTGGGACACCCTGCGCTATACCATTATCCCTGTAAGTGGAGGCTGCTGAGAGGTCATGAGGTTTAGTGGGGGTAGACTGAGAAGAGTAAGGAGGAGGAACAGAATTGCATCCCTTTTGTGTGGCTTTCAGGTGCCAACAGGATGAGTGGTGGGAAATGAAATGCCTTGTCAAGCATGTGGTACCCAAATGGCTTGCGTTTTTGCCATGCTTGATGTGCCTGATACCAGGTTTGCAAATTGCAACAGTGTGAACGGCTGCACATGTGCTAAAAAAGGTCCAGACAGCTGAGCTGTGGGAAGGGTGCTGGGAGATAACAGCTCCCCAATCTGATGGAATAGGGTGGCTGCTCTCTACTTTTCCATAATGGCTGCCTTGTTGGGGTTGTGCATCACCCTCGCTTTCCTCCCCTGCTCTATCTGGCACCCAAGTCGCATCAGTGACCTCATCATCATCATCTCCTCCATTCTCATTACCACTGGAGACAACTTGGCAATACGCTCCGGGCTGGGGGAACATGACTGTCAATTTGTGTACCAGTGTTCTCCCCTCTCTGTAGGTTCATATTCCTACCTTCCTCAACCTTAGAACCAACATCTGAATCAAGTAATGGCTGTGCATCATTAAGGAGCAAGTGGCTGGCACTGTGTTTATATAACTCAGCTGACTCCTCCATGCCTGATGCTGGGGCTATGGCAGGAATAGCTGTGGACAAGGAGGCAGATTTAGCCACTCTGGCAGCTGCAGTGGACTGCGCACTAGTCTCTGCTTGGGTGACGGAGGATGAAGAGGATGAGGATGGTTTAGTAAGCCAGTCCACCGCCTCCTCTGTATGCTGTGGCTGGATAGCACAGGCAACATCACTAAACAGAGGAAATGATGTCCTGCCTGAGAACTGACCATGTCCACCTTTGCCTGTGGACACATACGCTGCCAGCCCCCTCACAGTGCAATGGGAACGTCTGCCTCTTCTTGCTGGCCTCCAAGACATGATAGAAAAATGCTTATTTACAAAATATAACAAAGATGTGTATGTGGATGCACTTTAATCAAAGGAAAGTGGTGTTTGGTGCACTTTAACCTAAGTACTCACTACACAGACACACTCCACCGACACACTACAATATACTGCAGTAAAACTTCATGTAACGCACAGAAATGTACTGTGTTAAACGTGCAGTGATGCATTGAAAATACTGTGTTAAACGTGCACTAACGCACAGAAATATTCTGCGTTAAACGTGCAGTAATGCACAGAGATATAGTGCGTTAAATGTGCAGTAACGCACAGAAATATACTGTGTTAAACAGCATGTAATGCACAGAAATACACTGGGTTAAAAGTGCAGTAACGCACTGAAATATACTGTGTTAAACAGCATGTAATGCACAGAAATACACTGGGTTAAAAGTGCAGTAACGCACTGACATATACTGCATTAAACGTACACTAACGTACTAAAATATACTGTGGTAAATGGCACGTAACACAGTGAAATATACTGCGTTAAACATGCACTTACCCACAGAAATATACTGCGTTAAACGTGCATTAATGCACTGAAATATACTGCATTAAACGTGCACGTAACGCACTGAACTATAATGCAGTAAAACTGCCCTGACAAAATAAACTGACACTGAAGTAAAAATGAATGGTCAGGTCACTACACTCACACTGACTGAACTGTCACTAAATTCACACTAAACTGATATTCTACACTGACAATAGAATCAGAATAGTACACTATAGCACACTAACTCTCCAGTAGCACTGAATAGATCCCTGTTCTATCTCTCTCCACGCCGATATCACACTACAAATAACTGCTATTGAAAAAATACTTTTATAGTGTGGGGTGGGTCTAGGAGCAATGCGCCATGATTGGATAGAGTCATCATTACTTTCTCCAATCATGGCTCTGACAGTGGTCTGTACCCTGATTGGGCAAAGCTTTCATTGCTTCAGCCAGTCAGGGCTTCCAATGCACTGTGCGATGGCACAGTGCATTGTGGTCATTCGGCAGACCAAACAAGCAGTTGAATGTCTCCGGTGTCACTGAAATCATGCTCGGCCCAAACCGTTCGTCCATCCCTAGTGTGCACCGATCCCATAACAGAGGATCCGATTTCTACCTAAAATGCACTATCATACAGAACAATGTGTTTATGTCTCTACGATTTCTCATATTCCTGTATATTGAATTCGCTAAGATCAACTTCTCAGACCGGGTTTACACATGTCCAGCTGCGGGTTGTAGTCCGGAGTCCGCTGCGCTTGTGTTCACTGGTTCAGATGTGATTCAAGGCTGATTTTTTTCCCCCTAAATTGGCACCTGAAACAGACACAGGACCCTTTTCCAAACTACATTGCGGCCGCCCTAGACAAGTGTGAACTGGCTCCATTAAAGGTCACATTCGGTCACATTCACATGTCATGCGAATTGGATGCGGTCTAAAACGCATCCAATTCGCATATATGTGAACCCAGCATCAACATTTTTTTTAATTAATAATCTTTATTGGAAATTTTCAGACGGAAAACAGAGAAGGAAACAATAATATGTACACCAGAGTATCCAAGAGTATAAGCAAAAGAGGGCCTACATAGCTGCTAATGAGTAAAAAGCAACATATACAAAAAATAATTAATCAGGTAAGCTGTTGTTATTCTTCTAAAAGTTCTTTGAAATTATCAACAAATAATATTAAAATGATTGTTCTAGGTATAGGGTCATCACAATATGCACCGTATTATGTGGTAGTTATCTTGCAAGAGCAGTGCAGATATCCAATGGAAGTCAACCACAAATTCCAATTCTACCTGGGGAGATCAGTTAGTTGTGAGATTAATTAACAATCAAATTTGCATGTTTATTTATTCATTACAGGTACTTATATAGTATATACCGTATATACTCGAGTATAAGCCGACTTTTTCAGCATGTTTTTTTATGATGAAAAAGCCCCCCTCGACTTATACTCGAGTCACGGTACCTTTTAAGTGAGACCGTGCGCCAACACATCACCGCGCATGGCCGTCTGCCCGGGAATAGCCAAACGTGTACGGGCTTTCCTGAGCATCGGCGGCGCATGCGCGGTGACGTATTGGAGCTGGGCGGCGCATTTTTAAATGTAAGGCGCCTCACCAACAGGTAAGTGAGACTCCTCCACAGCCCCTGCATTTCCTCATGCAGTGCTGTGGGCATGATACAGGACATTCTCCTGTACCGTGACCGCAGCACTGCATCTCCTGTACCATGCCTGTACCATTACCTGTGCCATGCCTGTACCATCACCTGTACCATGCCTGTACCATCTCTTGTGCCATGCCTGTACCAACTCCTGTGCCATGCCTGTACCATCTCCTGTACCATCACCTGTGCCATGCCTGTACCATCTCCTGTGCCATGCCTGTACCATCACCTGTGCCATGGCTATACCATCACCTGTGCCTTGCCCGAACATCTCCTGTGCCATGCCTGTACCATCTCCTGTGCCATCTCCTGTACCATGCCTGTACCATCTCCTGTACCATGCCCACAGCCCTGCATCTCCTGTACCATGCCCGCAGCCCCTGTTTTGTGTCTCGTGGTGGTCCAGTTGGGTCCAGTAGCTGCTGCATTTCCCACCCTAGGCTCATACTCAAGTCAATAAGTTTTTCCACTTTTTTGTGGTAAAATTAGGTGCCTCGGCTTATATTTGGGTCGGCTTATACTTGAGTATATACGGCAAGGGCCAATTTAGACAAGAGTCAATTGCCCTAGCAATATGTTTTTGGAGTGTGGGAGGAACCCCATGCAGGTACAGGAAGAGCATGCAAATTTGAGCCAGGTAATGCTGTGGTTGAAATTCAAACCAACAACCCTAGTGCTGCTAGGAAGAAGTGCTAACCACTTAGCCATTGTGCTGCATGTCTATTTAATCCATATCTAAACACAAAAGCAAACTTACCAATCCCTAAAGCAGAATTAAACCCAACTATCTTTTACAGCCAAGGAAGTTGCCATTTTAGTCTCTGTTTGATCTGCCATTGTCATGGTGCTGCACATGTAATCAGTTATGTATTCAGCCATTTGATGGCTTGATGGTTCATTTAACAGCACGGGCAACTGTGACGGTTACCATTAGCAGCATGCCTTGAATGTAGCTGTTTTGGGAAATCATTAAATCAATGAGTTTAGTTCCCATTTTCGCCTGGTGATTCGGCCAGTGAGTCTGTTATTTTTTTTAACTTTCTTCAACAGTCCAAGCTCTTCAACAAAAGTCACAGTTAGAGGGATTAGATAAACCATTTACCACTGCCAGTTGTGCTTAAAATTGTCAGCTTTTATTGATTTTTGTAAAGCCTTTTTTCCAAAAGGAAAAAAAAAGAAACTGTTGCTGTGACTGCTTAAAAATGCTAGCTGGAGTTTATTTGTTAGTCAAGTCCATCTAAATCTGCTAGTGAATCTAACACTACTCCATCCACAAATTGACAATGCTGTTGTCCAAGGGTGGTTCCGCTGCTCCTCCCTCCAAAGTGGAGACACCCTAAGACAGGAATTGAGCTACTTGTCTCATCACCAGGTGAAAATGGAGGGAACAAAATAGAAAATGAATACAGCCACCACATTTATGGACTTGTAAGCTCCATATATAATACATGTTTTTTTCTTTTTGGTTTAGATAATTTTTTTTTATCACAGTATTATGTCTAGGGGTACTCTTAACTGCACTGAAATTAATTATTTGGAGGGTACCTGGGTTGCTTTGCTGCTGTATATTGTACCTATTGCCTATCTAGTGCAGAGCGTCACAAGACTGTATTATTTTAAAATGTAACACACCCCTCTCCACTTTGATTCAAAGCATAGTGAGTGGTAGATGGTGCAAAGGTAGTCACGCTTACTCTGCTTCCTGGGAGCTGTCTCTCAATTCCCATTCCTTCCCCTCCCCGAGTTAGGCATCGCCCCCTGGCCACTATATTTTATTTATTTCAGGTACTTATATAGCACCGTCAATTTACGCAGCACTTTACATATACATTGTACATTCACATCAGTCCCTACCCTCAAGTAGCTTACAATCAAAGGTCCCTAACTCACATTCATTCATACACTTATATACAGGTAGAGCGGTGGCGGCCAACCAGGTTTAAAAAATGGAGCCGTGGGCGGCTCTGAAATGCGTTAGCCGTGCCCAACCCCGCCCCCCAGCGCTGACGTCAGGCCTGGCCATCAATGCTCGGCATCTTGTGGATACCTGATTTCCCCAGCACCCACACACACTGCAAACTACCCGGCTAGACCCAACACAGTGTGACGTCTCTCTCCATATGCGGGTCCTGGTGTGACTACCCTCCCAACCCCAGGCGGGTTCTGATATGCACTTTTATGTCAACCACACTGTAAGTTGCTAATTGTACCAATAAACTTGTGGTTTTATTGCACATTGCACTTAGAGTGGCGCTCCTTGTTTTTATGTTCCACTTTGATTTTACACAGCTCAATCTCACTGCACCTATGCATTTTCTAAATGTAGTGCTCCTCAAACATAGCATGGGCACTTGACATACACTAGGGTATGGTTATGTTACCTATACACACACCACAGTAGTGCATCAAGTAAGGCAGGGCCTTATTTCAGTGATGTGTTCCCTAGAACATCTGTATTGTATATGCCTATAGCGAGATCTTTTTGATTGCCTAATTCCATTTGGCTCAAATGCTTGTCTTTTAAAAATGTGGAGCAGCCCACTTCTTCTCCATACCATCTAGCCTCCAAACAGATGGTACTTAAGATTATGTCTGCCTTTCATATATTAGTTAATAGGCCTGATGGATTATTTGTCAGAACCCTTTCCAGCCTCTACTTATACTCTACTAAAAAAGCCCTCACTGGACCCCTCCAGCCTGAACAATTTAAGACCTATCTCTTTGCTCCCATTTGCATTTAAACTTTTTTTAAATGCTTAGTCTACAAATGTCTAAGCGCCTACCTCACTGACAACAACCTTCTTGACCCCTTAAAGTCCAGCGTTCCCTTACTACACTCCACTGTGTAACGCTCCTGCGTTTTTAGTATAGGCTGGATTTGCAGCTGCAAAATCTCCACTCAGTAGTCATGTAGAGATGTGTTGAATACCAGATCCAACTCTCCAGGACTCATCACCGTGGGCCTGTCAGCTTCAACATACAGATATATACACACTTAATGAGATGTTCCTGGAGTGATAGGATGTATATGATAGTATGAAGGTGATGTGCTGAAGGGACAGGTGTGAACAGTGACAAGGATGGTAATCACTTGATAGGTTTGTATAGGAGAGTTCAAGATGGTATTTAGGAATGCAGATAGGTTAGTATCGAGTATGCTAACAGGTGGTGAGGACAGCAGATGACAAATACAGGATAGACTAACCCAGTGCAAGGATAGATAGTAGTAGACAGGAGAGCTAGCAATCTATGCAGCAGTGCAGATGATAGATGGTAGTAGGCTCAAGAGCTAGCAATCTATGTAACAGTGCAGATGATAGGATAGTATGGATAGGTAGTAACAGTCCTTAATGTGCATAGGTAGATAGTGCAATAAGGTTATGGAGGGTTCCCCTGCGGGGTACTTATCACTTGTAATGTTAGTAGTTTAGAGAGGTCCAGTAGATAAGGAATGATCCGGTAGCGAGATACAGGGATCAGTAGTGAGGTTCCGGTCTGCTCCAGGTACAGGGAATAGCTGGAGGTTCCGATCAAGAGACAGGCTTGAAAGCATGTGGATAACAAGGCAGGTTGAACGAACAATGTGAGTGAGACCGCCGGCGGTTGAAATAGCCTCTCTGCGGCGCTCAGCAGTGACATCATCGTTCTTAAAGGTATATGCGTACCACCTGAAGAGAAAGGTGGGACGCATTACAGAAAAAGTGGTGATTAAGGGTACCGGAGGTACCAGAATCTTACACACTGAAACTGCCCTACTAAAACTCACTAATGATCTATTAACTGCTAAAACCATTGGCCACTACTCCATACTCATACTACTAGACCTCTCTGCTGCCTTTTGATACTGTTGACCATCCTCTCCTCCTCAAAAAACCTTGACCTTCGAGATTCCGCAGTGCTCCTACAGTGTTACTTATAACTATGTTTCCTCCTCTCCAACTCCACTTTCTGTAGGACCCCTCCTCTTCTCCATTTGCACCTCCTCCATTGGCCACTTGATAAATTCCCATGGCTTCCAGTACCATCTCTATGCTGATGAGAAACAAATCTATCCCTCTGCTCCTGGGCTTACTCCTTCAGTCTTCTCCCGCATTACTAACTAACATATCAGCATGGATGTCACACCACTTCTTCAAACTGAATAGTTCTAAAACTGAGCTCATAATATTTCCTCTGGCCTGTGCCCCCTCCCCTGATCAATAATACAACCATCAGTCCCTACCCTCATACCAGGGTACTAGGTGTAATCCTGGACTCTGACCTGTCCTTCCAGCCCCAAATCCAATCGCTGTCCAAATCTTGCAGACTTCATCTTCTTATCATCCCCAAAATACACACCTTTTTAACCGTTTGAAACCACTAAGCGATCCCTTGTTATCTCCCGCCTTGACTATTGTAACTCCCTCTTCATTGGCCTACCTCTCCGCAAGCTATCCCCTCTTCAGTCTATCGTGAATGCCGCTGCCAGACTCATCCACTTTACCAATCATTCAGTGTCCACTACCCCTCTCTGCCAATCCCTCCACGGACTTCCCATTGCCCAACAAATATAATTCAAAACACTAAGAATAACATACAAAGTCATTTACAACTCTGCGAGCTACATCACCAATCTTTTCTCCAAATATCACCCAAACTACCCTCTCCGCACCTCTCAAGACCTCCTGCTCTCTAGTTCCCTTGTCTCCTCCTCCCATGCTCGTCTCCAGGACTTCTCCAGAGTCTCCCCCATCCTCTGGAACTCACTACTGCAATCTGTCTGGCTATCTCCTACCCTATCCACTTTTAGGTGATCCCTAAAAACTCATCTCTTCAGGGAGGCCTATCCTGCCTTCAGCTAACAACTGAATCTTCTACTTCTCCCATCAGTTCCTCCCTCACAGTTACTACCTTTTTGTTTTACTAGCCCCCCATCCTATTAGATTGTAAGCTTGCAGGAGCAGGGTCCTTCTAACCCTCTTGTATTGCATTGTATCGTTGCTGTATTGTCTCCCTTTATATTGTAAAGAGCTGCACAAATTGTTGGCGCTAAATAAACCCTGTATTATAATAATAATAATCAATAGTGACTGAAAAGAACATTTTCAAAAAATATATTAATAAAAGTGGAAAAGTAGAGGATTTGTAGAATAAACACACCATACACCATTTGTAGAATACACACATACACCAAAAGGAACTAAACTCTGGAAGCTGTGCCTAAAATAAGTAAGCAAATGGCAAATGACTAGTAACCAGTATTGCTTGCGGTCTTCGTGCAGCTGCTCTATTCTCTGTTGATGACTTATCATGCTTTTTTTCTGCACTGTCTCTGTGTGGAGGTGACCATATTGATAGAGGCAGGGTTTTTCTTCAGAGCCTCTAGCAAGGAGAACAGTGAACAGCACAGTAGTGACATAAAAAATGTAAAACAAAACCCCATAAAATTCTATGGGGCCAGGAGCCTGATCTGTCTCTTGGTCCTATCAAAGTCTATGGGGTTCTACTGCACATGCATAGATGCAGAACTCAGACAAACAGCATGTGAGTCTTTTTTGCAAGGAGACATGACCTTCTAAACTTTTGGCTCACATCACCTCCCTACCCCCTGGCTTCTGCTGTGGCTCTCCAGCCTGGCAGCTCACACCACAAACTGCCCGGTTCCACCTCTGCTGCTGACCAGGAAAACTGCATCTGAAGTAACAGCTGAAAGCTCCTCGCATAGGCACCGCTCACCACCATACCTGAAACTACTTCCTTTACTACTATTGCACCAATGCCTCCCTTCCTTCTCTAACCCAGGTCACCAATAGGTTTGCACTCCTCTACTCAGCACCATGCCTGAAACTTGCATCTTTATGACACAACTCCCCTACTTTTACCTACACAGCTATCCCCCATCTTTCTCCCCCCGCATCATACCTGTATAAGGACTCCCACTTTCACCAATTCGTCTGACCTCCATGACCTTACCACCTCTCCCACAACTCTCCACTCCACTTCACTTGCCACTGCACCAATGCCTGCCTCTGTGCTTGCTAACTCTACCACTACCACAGCACTTACGCATGCCTCAGCATTTGCTGCCACCATACCGATCCACACTTCTGTACTCTCTACCACTCCAGTGACTTGCCTTTCCATATTCAGCCCATTCAATGAAAAAAGTGTAAACTCATATATAGGACAAGCAGTAATAAAGGTTTTTTTTTTTTGAGAAATCACTCTTTTAAAGTTTTTATATGGGTTTGTGGTTTCTGAGATATATATACTGTACATATTTTTTAACACAGAAAACAAAAGGTCCCTTTTATGAATGCCGTAAATCTTATCCAAGAGCAACTTGGAGTAGAGACGCTGTTGATATTTATACCACATGTGTTGACTGAAAAGCATTTGGCTGTAAAAATGAAACACAAATCAAGCCTCAAATGTTGTAAATATATCCCAGCTTCTGCAACGTGGATCCAATGGATGATGACTTTCAACAAGAAAGCTGGACAAATGTTATAACCAAACCTGAAAACAAAACAAAAAATATACCAAGGGGATCGAGAGATTTCTGGCGAGAAGGGACGAGGGGATGCAGCTGTGTTGTGATATTTGTAGAATTTCCCCAATTTATCAACCTCTTAAGTGCTTCCTAGAATGATTACCTCTGAGAGAAGGCAAAAGGTCATCATTGTGAAAGAGTACGATTGTAAAATAAAATTTTATACACTTCCTATAGGCTGTAAAGTGCACAAATCTGGGGATCTGGGGCTTATGGTCAACAAACATGTATTATTTGTTTATGTATATATATATATATATATATACATAAACACCATTGAAGGACTGTAGTTGTTGAACTACACCTTAGCAGGTATGCTGGGGTAGCACTCTGTAGTTATAGTTAAGGAATTAGGAACATACAATGCCTTTATCTGTTGGACTGTGAAATATCTACTGTGTGCCCTTATTAAGTAAAGTATTCAAAAGATGTCCCTGCCTGGTCTGAAGTTACTAAAGAGGTATATCGCAAGTAACCGGCATGCATCTAGTTTAACAAGTGGGTCTTTATAAATTGGGGTATGAAGTTATTCGTGAGGAATGGAGTAATGAGAAGACACATGTGGTTGCAAAAAGTAACAGAAGTGTAACAAGCAGCCTGTTGATAGCGTGTAACTGTTATAGGTGGGACAGCCTCCAGCAGAGAGGGAGATGTTGTCGCCATCCCTTCTGCCAGTGGTCTGTCTCCTATAGAAACACGAGCTGATTGGACCAGAGGTTTCCATCCTGTACAGAGGTACGGAGGTTCAAGAGTTAAATTAAGTGCACATGTGGAGCCTGCAGAGAGAGTGCAAGACAGGACCCACTCCACTACTGGGCAAGTGGAAAACGCTGGACCGGTGGATGTGCACATTGGCTCAGCATGTCCCTCCTAAATACAAACTACAGAGAAGGTGTGCATTGACACATGGAACTTAGAGTAAACCGGAGAACAGTTGCGGTGTCAGCGTACATGGTGTACATTCATCTGTAAGAGTGGTCAAGTATTCCCCCATGGCAGCCACAGCCTGAGTAAAGGGACCCTGTAACACAGTGCCTAACTTAGCCCAGAAGAACCCACATAAGATAAGCCTTCCATGTGACCATGTACTTGGCGCCAAACAAGTTAATGGGGAAGCATGGAGGTTGTGACAAACAATCTATCTACCCATGTGTGCCCCACTTGCCCGCATGCCCCGGGCTACAGAGTGGTAAGTGCACAATATTAAGCATGTATCATACAACAACTTTCAAGGATGACCAAATGCTGATAAAAGCCAATTTTTTTTGTATGATGTTACTAGAAAAGGGCTACCATCATTACTTTCATTGCAGTCAACTGTTCGATATTCTTATGTCAGTTGTCAGGTGTATTTAATCATGTGTAATGTGATGATGGTATGCTATGATTAAGCACACAAAAGTGTGACACATGTTAGAATCGTCATTTCTCCTGTTACACTGTGGCTGTTGTCTCAATTTTCATATTGATGGAATAAGGGAGTCACTTTTTACCAGTGTGTGGTCAACATTGGAAGTTGTCATATGGTATTGTGGTAGCGAGCCAGACCCGCACCTGGACTACTTTGCACAGGCTGACTGGGAACAGACCCAAAAAACAATAAGGTGTGACCACCCTTCTCCTGCGCTTGGTAGCCAAGCCCCTCGACCACACTCCTCACGGGACTGACAACTGGCTTCTCAGATGGCTAAGGTCTTGCTGCCCACATGGGACTGGGGTAGTCCACCGGTACTAGAAGCAAAGAAAACAAGAAAGGGCGCACCGACCTAGCCCATTATCCTCAATAAAAGGCTTTATTTATGTAACATTAAAAAATGGCTACTCACAGACGTAGATAAAAGTATATCATATCAAGCTAGATTGCTCAACTATCCGGGTTTAGTCCATATAATCGTCCATGACCGATGAGATGACGCTGACGCGTTTCGAGGCCTAGCCTCTTCCTCAGAGCCAGTGGCTCTGAGGAAGAGGCTAGGCCTCGAAACGCGTCAGCCGTCATCTCATCGGTCATGGACGATTATATGGACTAAACCCGGATAGTTGAGCAATCTAGCTTGATATGATATATTTTTATCTACGTCTGTGAGTAGCCATTTTTTAATGTTACATAAATAAAGCCTTTTATTGCTGACTGGGAACAGACCGGGAGCAGTGGTCTACTCTACTTAATGAGCATGTACACTGTGTATAATTGAACATTATGGCAACAGCTCTGGGGAACCCACAGAGAATGCAGTTTAACCAATCCTCCAGCATTCTTTAAAAATGTAATTTAGTGATTTTTTTTTTTTTTTTAAATCAAAACCATGGGAAGTACTTAGATGAATGACAAGTGTGCCATGTGCTCGTGGTTGCTGTGTTCCTTGAAATCTTCAGTCCTCTACCCCCAGATACCACCCTGCAGTCACAGTCACTGGTCAAAAATGCCAACTATGCCCACCCTTTCTGCCCTCTCCTCCATTCATAGACAGTGTACTATCACTTTCCATAATGAAAAGCACTCTGTATATGAAGGAGTATAGAGTTGAGTGGGCCTTACATTCATCTGCGTGTCCTCCATTTAAAGAGTCTTTTTATTGCAGGAAGTTTTTGTACAGCTTTTATGAACAGAGAAGGGGGGCAGAAAAGATGGGCATAGTCAGCACTTTTGATGAGTGCCTGTGACAGGTCTAGCTGCTTGTATTAACTCCCCACAGCACCAGAAGATCACTGTTGCAGTGATATCCAGGAGGCAGAGGAATGAAGAACTCAAGGAACTGAGCAGTCAGCCACCAGCCCACAGAACTTTATTAATGCTGATTTAAAAATTAATCAGTAAACCTCAGCTTTAATTTGTTCTACATCTCACATATACTCTCCTCCTTGATCTAGACACCTTACACTCATCTATCTACAGTAGTTCTAGCAATCCACTGTCTAATGTCTGTATTTGTTTGCCAATTAAACCTTTTAGTTTTATTTGCCAGTTTTAAATATGGCTGTTTCTTCAAAATGTTGCTTTTAAGGCCAGTATCCAAGAGTCATCTGTTTCCTGCTGCAGATAACGCTGGCATTTGACAAGTAATATTTAAATAAGCATGCATCTGAGGACTTTTGATGTACCAATTTAATAAAAAATTGCACATTCTGATACACTTAGCCTATTGTGCTGTACATCTGGGCCCTACACTTATTTTTCAACTATGGTTTTGCTTCCACTATCCACCATCCTTCCGCCATCTTGTGGTGGAAAGCAAGTACTATAGGGGACAACTTTTGATTGAAGGTAAGCTTTTCTATTTGTCTTTTTTGCAAGAACCTTTTTTTTAGTTTTGGCTGTAATCTTTCTTAATGGTTTTGTAAATACTCAAACACCATAAGTCCATGCTGGACAAAAACTAAAACCTCAATTTATAAACTAAATTAACTCAGTCCAAAGTAGGTCTAGTACATTAATATGACTAATGATGAATATATGGGATCCTCACAAGCACCTGAAGAAATTTTAATGACTTTTGTGTACAGTGGGGTAGACAACCTAGACAGCCATTATACCAAAGCATGCTGGCTTATTTATCTTAACTATATATTTTGTGCAGTTGGTTGCATTTTTCTACATTTTTTTCTAGTATGCATTCATTAGTTATGTCACATTTGTTCAAAGTGAAAAATAAACTATTATGTATGCAACAAATGCTGAGTCCTAATTTCAAAAGATTCTGTAACAGCATCTAAATATAGTATGAAAATATTTTAGAAACGCAAGAAATATAGTTCAGTGACATGGACATGGAAAAGCTAATTCATGAAATCGGAAGACTATAATGAATTCTAAGTGCTCCCTGAGAAAAGTACACATCTTTTCTGGGATTCTTGCATAAACAGAGGTGTTTCGAGCTAATCTGAAAGAGTGTCTTTTATGCAGTGCCATCAAAAAAACTCCCCTTAATGGAACAGACAATTTGATATCCACAGTGAAAAAAGAGTCCTTGTTTGTGCCTAACACACTGAGTAAATTATTAAAGAGCGGGTTATCCTTGCAAAAATATTATTCCCTAATGTTCTTGTAATATTGCCAAGGTCACTGAGAGTTTAGAATCAGTAATTTAACCTAGGTAAATTATTCACACTAAAATTGGGTTACTTAAGTCGTTTATAAAGCCAACACATGCTACTAGTTCAAGGAAAAGGAGTTCTTCTACTAGAATTGAATGAAATCGACATATGAACCATATGAAATCCATTTACAATGAAGAATGGTTTCAAAGTCATCCACATACCAGTCAGCAATGTTTAGGAAAGGACAGTAATAATTATTTATAAAAGAGAAGGAACCTGGATCCAAAGAACCTTGAGTCTGTCATACTACCCTTCTATGTCCAGGAGCACCAATAAATATATACAGTAAATAGATCTGAGAAGGGGGTAACTTGGATGGAATAAAGTTGTCCCTTGCATATTTTAGAATGGGGTGTCCACATGCTAACCTCATCAGAAGATGAAGGAGTTGAGCTAGTCTAATAAGCTTTGCTTTGTACTCTTATGTCGATAGCAATGAAAATGATGTCCTAATATTTGTGTTGAATATATGATGTCACCACAGCACCAGCACATTCTTTTTCATTACTGCTTAACATACAGTACCTTGTAAAAGTATTAGTACCCCTTGAAATTTTCCAAATTTTTTCATGTTACAACCAAAAACGTAAATGTGTTGGCAAATCTAGACAACAATATAAAAATCAGAGCCATCTCCCTACGGACAAAGTCAAAGCTATGGTATATCCAGTAATAACCTATGGCTGTGAAAGTTGGACCATATGGAAGGCTGAACGCCGAAGAATTGATGCTTTTGAACTATGGTGTTGGAGAAGACTCTTGAAAGTCCCTTGGATGGCAAGTAGAACAAACCAGTCAATCCTGAAGGAAATGAACCCTGAATATTCACTGGAAGGACAGATCATGAAGCTGAAACTCGAATAGTTTGGCCACCTAATGCAAAGAGAGGACTCATTGGAAAAGACCCTGATGCTGGGAAAGATGGAAGGAAAAAGGAGAAGAGGATGACAGAAAACAAGATGGATAGATAACATATTCGAAACAATGTCCATGAAGTTAAGCAAGTTTCGGGAGGCAGTGGAGGACAGAAAAGCCTGGGGAGCTATGGTTCATGAGGTTATGAAGAGTCGGACAAGACTAAACAACAAAAACTTTTTTTTGGATTTTATGTGATAGACTGACACAAAGTGGCACATCATTGTGAAGTGAAAGGAAAATGAGAAATGGTATTCAGAATTTTTTACATTAACCACTTTCCGACTGCCTAACGCCGATCTACGTCGGCAGTCAGCCCCTCACAGGCAAAGTGACGTAGGGCTACGTCACTAGCTTGTGAGGGTCTAGGGAGCGAGCGCGCGCCCCCGGAGGCGCGCTCCCGCTCCCGCGTGGTCACGGACCCCCCCGCGCACGTGACCGGCGGACCCGATGTCCGCCGGTCACTCGGCGATCGGCGAGGGAGAGGGAGAAAGTCAGGCGGCTTGTGTAAACAAGCCACCTGTCATTCTCCTCGGTGTAAAAACACTGATCACAGGGATCTACTATGTAGATCCGTTGATCAGTGTCCTTACAGCTCAAGCCACAGCCAATCACAGTAGAAAGCACGCCCCTAGGGACACACACAGCCCCTCCCTCCCAAATAAAGTTAACCCCTTCACTACCAGTGTATTTTTACAGTAACAGTGCATATTTATAGCACTGATTACTGTAGAAATGTCACTGGTAACCCCAAAAGTGTCAAAAATGTCAGTCAAGGGTCCGATCTGTCCGCCCCAATGTCGCAGTACCGCAAAAAAATCGCAGATCGCCGCCATTACGCGTTAAAAAAAAAACAACAAAAATGACAAAAATCTTTCCCTTTGTTAGTAAACGCGATAACTTTTGCGCAAACCAATCAAAATACACTTTTTGCGATTTTTTTTACCAAACATAGGTAGCATAAAACAAATTGGCCGAAAATGTTAAAAAATTTAGATTTTTACATTTTTTTGGGGGGGAATTTTATATAAAAAAATGTGAAAAATATTGCTATTTTTGCAAAATTGACGCTCTTTTTTTGTTTATAGCGCGTGATCAAAAAATCGCACAGGTGATCAAATACCACCAAAAGAAAGCTCTGTTTGTGGGAAAAAAAGGACGCCAAATTTGTTTAGGTACAGCGTCGCACGACCGCGCAATTGTCCGTTAAAGTCATGCAGTGCCGAATCGCAAAATACTCCCTGGTCGGAATGGGGGTAAAATCTTCCGGGGCTTAAGTGGTTAAATATCAAAAAAGTGTGGCATGCATTTGTATTCAGTCCCTTTTACTCTGATACCCCTAACTAAAATCTAGTGGACCTTATTGCATTTAGAAGTCACCTAATTAGTAAACAGAGTCCACCTGTGTGTAATTTAATCTCAGTATAAATACAGCTGTTCTGTGAAGCCCTCAGAGGTTTGTTAGAAAACATTAGTGAACAAACAGCATCATGAAGGCCAAGGAACACACCAGTCAGGTCAGGGATAAAGTTGTGGAGATGTTTAAAGCAGGGTTAGGTTATAAAAAAATATCCCAAGCTATGAACATCTCATGGAGCACTGTTCAATCCATCATCCGAAAATGGAAAAAGTATGCCATAACTACAAAGCTACCAAGATATGGCCGTCCACTTACACTGACAAACCGGGCAAGGAGAGCATTAATCAGAGAATTTGCCAAGAGGCCCATGGTAACTCTGGAAGAGCTGCAGAGATCCACAGCTCAGGTGGGAGAATCTGTCCACTGGACAACTATTAGTCCTGCACTCCACAAATCTGACCTTTATAGAAGAAAACCATTGCTGAAAGAAAACCACAAGAAGTCCCATTTAAAGGGGGACACATCAAACATGTGGAAGAAGGTGCTCTGGTCAGATGAGACCAAAATTGAACTTTTGGCCTAAAAGCAAACCACTAACACTGCACATTACCCTGAACACATCATCCCCACCATGAAACATAGTGGTGGCAGCATCATGTTTTCAGCAGGGACAGGGAAGCTGGTCCGAGTTGATGGGAAGATGGATGGAGCCAAATACAGGGCAATCTTAGAAGAAAACCTGTTAGAGTCTGCAAAAAACTTGAGACTGGGGTGGAGGTTCACCTTCCAGCAGGACAACAGCCCTAAAGATACAGCCAGAGCATCCATGGAATAGTTTAGATCAAAGAATATTCAGTCAAAGTATAGACCTAAATCCAATTGAGAATCTGTGGCAAGACTTGAAAATTTCTGTTCATAGACACTCTCCATCCAATCTGACAGAGCCTGAGATAGTTTGCAAAGAAGAATGGGAACAAATTTCACTCTCTAGATGTGCAAAGCTGGTAGAGACATCCCCAAAAAGACTGTGGTTCTACAAAATACTGACTCAAGGGGGCTGAATACAAATGCTCGTCACACTTTTCACATATTGATTTGTAAAAAAGTTTGAAAACCATTTATTATTTTCTCAGTCTATCACATAATCTCATAAAATCCCTAAAAAAAAATACATTTACGTTTTTGGTTGTGACATGACAAAATGTGGAAAATTTCAAGGGGTATGAATACTTTTTCAAGACACTGTATAGATTGGTTCTGTCAGCCAGGATTTGATGAAGTAGAGACAAAACTGTCCTAAGCTTACAGTAAATTATGTGATCAATAGTGTTGAGCGAACACGGACTGTATTATTCGTGTTCATACCGAATAATTGGATTTTTTTTACCCGAACACGGACACGGACACTTTACTGTATGTTCGGGTAAAAATCCGTGTTCGGTCGTTTTATTTCCGGGTTTTGCATGCTTTGGCGCTCTTTTCATGGCGGGCTTTCAACAGCCAATCAACAATCGTTTAACTGGTGTGCCTTAAGCCATCCCAGCCATGCCTGCAAATGTCTTAGTAGCTGTGATTGGCCGTCTGAAGCATGTGACCAAGTCTTTATAAGTTCGAGGCAGCCGCCGCAGCAGCGTCATTCTGCTGCTTAGCTAAGGGACAGAGCACACATCAATGTGCTGGCTGCTGATTAGGGAAAGATAGGCAGGAAAAAACCATTTGTGTCCGGATAGAATTGAGGGACAGGTCGGAGTGTTTAGGCAGGGCGAGTTGTAGGCATTTTAGGGATAGAGTCTGCTGAATTATAGGGTCAGTGTCTTCTACAAACTACAATCGATATTGCTGTGTGGGGGGTGGGGTGAATCTGCACTCAATCCTGATCTACGATCTCTTCTCAATCCTGTTAGGGACAGAGTCTGCTGAATTTTAGGGAAACTGTGTTCTACAAACTACAATCGATATTGCTGTGTGGTGTGGGATTGGAGATAGGCAGGTGTCAGTGATCCACATCCATTTTTCTGTGTGTGAGCTGCAGTGAACACAATCTTTTTGGGCTGCAGTGAACACAATCTTTTTGGGCTGCAGTGAACACAATCTTTTTGGGCTGCAGTGAACACAATCTTTTTGGGCTGCAGTGAACACAATCTTTTTGGGGTGCAGTGAACAAAATCTTTTTGGGGTGCAGTGAACACAATCCTTTTTGGTGTGCAGTGAACACAATCTTTGTGGGGTGCAGTGAACAAAATCCTTTGTGGGGTGCAGTGAACACAATCTTTTTGGGGTGCAGTGAACAAAATCCTTTTTGGGGTGCAGTGAACAACATCCTTTTTGGGGTGCAGTGAACACAATCTTTTTGGGGTGCAGTGAACAAAATCCTTTGTGGGGTGCAGTGAACACAATCTTTTTGGGGTGCAGTGAACACAATCTTTTTGGGGTGGAGTGAACAACATCCTTTTTGGGGTGCAGTGAACAAAATCCTTTTTGGGGTGCAGTGAACAAAATCATTTTTGGGGTGCAGTGAACACAATCTTTGTGGGGTGGAGTGAACAACATCCTTTTTGGGGTGCAGTGAACAACATCCTTTTTGGGGTGCAGTGAACACAATCTTTTTGGGGTGCAGTGAACACAATCTTTGTGGGGTACAGTGAACAGAATCTTTGTGGGGTGCAGTGAACACAATCTTTGGGGGGTACAGTGAACACAATCTTTTTGGGGTGCAGTGAACACAATCTTTGTGGGGTGCAGTGAACACAATCTTTTTGGGGTGGAGTGAACAAAATCATTTTTGGGGTGCAGTGAACAACATCCTTTTTGGGGTGCAGTGATCAAAATCCTTTTTGGGGTGCAGTGAACACAATCTTTTTGGGGTGCAGTGAACAAAATCCTTTGTGGGGTGCAGTGAACAGAATCTTTGTGGGGTGCAGTGAACACAATCTTTGGGGGGGTACAGTGAACACAATCTTTTTGGGGTGCAGTGAACACAATCTTTGTGGGGTACAGTGAACAGAATCTTTGTGGGGTGCAGTGAACACAATCTTTGGGGGGTACAGTGAACACAATCTTTTTGGGGTGCAGTGAACACAATCTTTGGGGGGTACAGTGAACACAATCTTTTTGGGGTGCAGTGAACACAATCTTTGTGGGGTGCAGTGAACACAATCTTTGGGGGGGTACAGTGAACACAATCTTTTTGGGGTGCAGTGAACAACATCCTTTTAGGGTGCAGTGAACACAATCTTTGTGGGGTGCAGTGAACAACATCCTTTTAGGGTGCAGTGAACACAATCTTTGTGGGGTACAGTGAACAGAATCTTTGTGGGGTGCAGTGAACACAATCTTTGGGGGGTACAGTGAACACAATCTTTGTGGGGTGCAGTGAACACAATCATTGTGGGGTGCAGTGAACTCAATCTTTGTGGGGTACAGTGAACACAATCTCATACTTCTGAAGATTTGAGGGTGCTGCCTGTTCCATACTCCCCCTACTCCTCATCTAGCCTTTTAGGGGTACAAACAATAGTAATTGGGGCCTAGTGTGGTTGTGTACGTGTGATATACATACACTTTTTTTGGATCATATTTTCTATTCCGCTATTTAATCAAAAACCTTTGGGGATCAGTTAAATTGGGGGATAGTCTGTGTTGGTACGTGTGAGAGAGATCCACCTTTCCAAGTTGTTGGGGTTCATCTCATACTTCTGAAGATTTGAGGGTGCTGCCTGTTCCATACCCCCCCTACTCCTCATCTAGCCTTTTAGGGGTACAAACAATAGTAATTGGGGCCTAGTGTGGTTGTGTACGTGTGATATACATACACTTTTTTGGATCATATTTTCTATTCCGCTATTTAATCAAAAACCTTTGGGGATCAGTTAAATTGGGGGATAGTCTGTGTTGGTACGTGTGAGAGAGATCCACCTTTCCAAGTTGTTGGGGTTCATCTCATACTTCTGAAGGTTTGAGGGTGCTGCCTGTTCCATACTCCCCCTACTCCTAGCCTTTTAGGGGTACAAACAATAGTAATTGGGGCCTAGTGTGGTTGTGTACGTGTGATATACATACACTTTTTTTGGATCATATTTTCTATTCCGCTATTTAATCAAAAACCTTTGGGGATCAGTTAAATTGGGGGATAGTCTGTGTTGGTACGTGTGAGAGAGATCCACCTTTCCAAGTTGTTGGGGTTCATCTCATACTTCTGAAGGTTTGAGGGTGCTGCCTGTTCCATACCCCCCCTACTCCTCATCTAGCCTTTTAGGGGTACAAACAATAGTAATTGGGGCCTAGTGTGGTTGTGTACGTGTGATATACATACACTTTTTTTGGATCATATTTTCTATTCCGCTATTTAATCAAAAACCTTTGGGGATCAGTTAAATTGGGGGATAGTCTGTGTTGGTACGTGTGAGAGAGATCCACCTTTCCAAGTTTTTGGGGTTCATCTCATACTTCTGAAGATTTGAGGGTGCTGCCTGTTCCATACCCCCCCTACTCCTCATCTAGCCTTTTAGGGGTACAAACAATAGTAATTGGGGCCTAGTGTGGTTGTGTACGTGTGATATACATACACTTTTTTTGGATCATATTTTCTATTCCGCTATTTAATCAAAAACCTTTGGGGATCAGTTAAATTGGGGGATAGTCTGTGTTGGTACGTGTGAGAGAGATCCACCTTTCCAAGTTGTTGGGGTTCATCTCATACTTCTGAAGGTTTGAGGGTGCTGCCTGTTCCATACCCCCCCTACTCCTCATCTAGCCTTTTAGGGGTACAAACAATAGTAATTGGGGCCTAGTGTGGTTGTGTACGTGTGATATACATACACTTTTTTTGGATCATATTTTCTATTCCGCTATTTAATCAAAAACCTTTGGGGATCAGTTAAATTGGGGGATAGACTGTGTTGGTACGTGTGAGAGAGATCCACCTTTCCAAGTTGTTGGGGTTCATCTCATACTTCTGAAGGTTTGAGGGTGCTGCCTGTTCCATACTCCCCCTACTCCTCATCTAGCCTTTTAGGGGTACAAACAATAGTAATTGGGGCCTAGTGTGGTTGTGTACGTGTGATATACATACACTTTTTTTGGATCATATTTTCTATTCCGCTATTTAATCAAAAACCTTTGGGGATCAGTTAAATTGGGGGATAGTCTGTGTTGGTACGTGTGAGAGAGATCCACCTTTCCAAGTTGTTGGGGTTCATCTCATACTTCTGAAGGTTTGAGGGTGCTGCCTGTTCCATACCCCCCCTACTCCTCATCTAGCCTTTTAGGGGTACAAACAATAGTAATTGGGGCCTAGTGTGGTTGTGTACGTGTGATATACATACACTTTTTTTGGATCATATTTTCTATTCCGCTATTTAATCAAAAACCTTTGGGGATCAGTTAAATTGGGGGATAGTCTGTGTTGGTACGTGTGAGAGAGATCCACCTTTCCAAGTTTTTGGGGTTCATCTCATACTTCTGAAGATTTGAGGGTGCTGCATGTTCCATACTCCTCTTCCTCATCCTCCCTTTAGGGTAGGAAAAAATTTAATCGGGCCTAGTCTGTGTTTGTACGTGTGAGATACACAGTTTTTTATCCTATTCCGCTATTCAATACACACCCTTTTGGTGTAAAAAACATTAAATTGCGGCATAGTTTGCATATTTGACATTTGCATATATTGTGCCTTGTTGCGCTGTTTTGGGTACTCCACCAACATGGCCAGTGGCAATGACGCCATTCTCAGCTTAACTATCCCACTTCTATGCCTCCTTGAAAAAACAATTTGGGCGATGATGGAAGAGGATGTGGCACAGGATGAGGAGGAGGAGGAGGAGGATGAAGAGGTAACATTTCAAAGGCTTTCAGGGCAGTCATTCGCAAGGGGCTCCGAGGGTGGGTTCCTGCACACACAAACGCCAGGGACACAATTGTCCAGCAGGGGCACAGTTCTGGAGGATGAGGAGGATGAGGAGGAGGAGGAGCTGGAGGAGGAGATGGAACCATGTTCACAGCAGGGTGGCACCCAGGCCAGCTCATGGCCATCACTGGTGCGTGGCTGGGGGGATACAGAGGACACGGACGATACACCTCCCACAGAGGACAGCCTTTCGTCGCCTCTGGGCAGCCTGGCACACATGAGCGATTACATGCTGCAGTGTCTCCACAACGACCGCCGAGTTGCCCACATTCTAACTTGTGCTGATTACTGGGTGGCCACGCTGCTGGATCCCCGTTACAAGGACAACGTACCGTCCTTAATTCACTCACTGGAGCGCGATCGCAAGATGCGCGAGTACAAGCGCACGCTGGTAGACGCCATGCTGCTGGCATTCCCATCTGACAGCGGGGCCACAGTGGAAGCACAAGGCAGAGGAGGAGGAGGAGGAGGTCGCCAACGCAACCAGGGCACCGCCAGCACCTCAGAAGGCAGGGTTAGCATGGCCGAAATGTGGAAAAGCTTTGTCAGCACGCCACAACAAACAGCAGCACCAGCAGCTCAGATGGAACGTCTTAGCAGGAGGCAGCATTTTACCAACATGGTGGAGCAGTATGTGTGCACACGCCTACATGTAGTGAATGACGGGTCTGCCCCCTTCATCTTCTGGGTCTCCAAATTGGGCACATGGCCTGAGCTTGCCCTTTACGCCTTGGAGGTGCTGGCGTGCCCTGCAGCCAGTGTATTATCTGAACGGGTATTTAGCACGGCTGGGGGCGTTATAACAGACAAGCGCAGCCGCCTGTCCAGAGACAATGTGGACAAGCTCACGTTCATTAAAATGAACCAGGCATGGATCCCACGGGACTTTTCCGTACCTTATGCAGAATAGCAATGGATACCGACCTTACCCACCCATTGTTCCATTTTTGCTCTTTCTCACTCTTTTGGGGTGTACCCTCATTTAAAATTTTTGAAAAGCAGTGTTGGCTACCTCGTCCTCCTCCTCAGGGCCAGATTAATGTAGGGGCTATTGGAGCTGCAGCTCCAGGCCCCTACCTTTTATATAGGCCCCGGGTTGGCCATATTCACTGTTACCGCTCTTCTGTCACTTGTAAACACAGAAGTCTGGCTTCTATGCTCGCTTCCCCAGGCAGCACCCTCAGAACCTCCCCACACAGCGTGAAGGCCGGACAAGGAGGGACAGTTGGCGATGCATGGATGTGTTTATGGGCTTCAGAGACAGCATCCCATGTTGAATTAGGCATGCATGGCTGCACCCTTCCTCCTCTGGGTGCATGGCAAGGCACGGCCCTTAAGGCCCTTCAAAATCCTCAGCACCAAGCCCATGATGCTGTTAATCCGGCCCTGGTCCTCCTCCACCGCCGCTTCCACCTACACCGCCCATAGGTGTGCGCAGCCTATTGCATTAAGGTGTGCACCCCAAAGTTGAAATACACATGCATGTGTTTGCCAGCAGGGAGAGTAATGTATCGGGGCCATGTACCTGTAGGCAAGGAGAAATAGAGCAGAGCAGGTCCCAGGGAGATCTTTCCCATCTCCTCACTGGCAATGCTATGTGCCCTAGGTGATTAGGGTGTGCCCAGGCACACCCAGCACACCCTGTGCGCACGCCTATGTCACCGCCACATCCACCACCACCTCAACCTCCCTCCTACTCCATATGGGCCTCGTCCTTCAGAGATGAAGAAGAACATTGTTTTATTTTTCTGTTTTTTTTTGTTGTTTTAAGTTATTTCCCTATCCACATTTGTTTGCAGAGCACTTGCCATGCTCTTAATTACGTTTTGCTGCCATTTGCAGCACTCTAGCCCTTTCCTTTGGTGTTTTAGAGCCATTTTAGTGCCTTAAAGTTCGGGTCCCCATTGACTTCAATGGGGTTCGGTGTCCGGGAAAAGTTCGGTAAAAGTCCGGGACACGGACCCGGACTTTTTTTTAAAGTTCGGCCGAACCCGTCGAACACGGACATCTAGGTGTCCGCTCAACCCTAGTGATCAATGATCCAGTGATTTCCTGCCCACAGCACCTCAGCCAGAGTTTCCTATCTATTACTCAATCTAAAGCTATAGATGTTATCCCACCTATAGTCAAAAACAATGGATGACATTGCTGCTGAGAAGAAAGCATGGGCTTCACAGAAGTCATGTGTTCCCATTCTCAAACACTAGGCATTGAGCAGGGCATTTTCAAGGTAGGCATACAGGGCAGTGGGCATGAAAGAGAGAGTGCCATGGCTGCAGGAATGTCAAGCACTATAGGATTGTACATGCTGGCACAGCATAGATGCATCAGTGCAGGTTGGAGAATTCGTAGACTTATGTGTGCAGCTGAGTGTTTTGTGTGGAAAGCTCCTGTGTTCCACTGATGTTATGGTGTAGAAAGTGGTGTCGAGCTAATCACAGCATACAAATAAAACTGATAGCATGAGTCCAAAGTGCAGCAAAAGTCCAATTCAATCCAAAGAGGTGTAGAGAGAGGAGGATCCACCACTAAGCAGAGTCACTAATACTCTTACCAGCTATTCAGACCCACCAGGGTCATACAACGCCCAAAGTACTGATGTAGATGTCACCAGGTAGGAACCACTAGCTCCACATGACAGGCCATTGAACGTCAGAGAAGAGCAGTCACATGACCGGCCATGAAAGAACGGAGCTACTGAGTGCAGCGGTGATCCATTGGAGTTGTTTCCAGTCCGTTGCAGCAGGAGGAGTTTGGGGCTAGTGGTTCCTACCTGGTGACATCTACATCAGTACTTTGGGCGTTGCATGACCCTGGTGGGTCTGAATAGCTGGTAAGAGTATTTAGTGACTCTGCTTGGTGGTGGGTCCTCCTCTCTCTACACCTCTTTGGATTGAATTGGACTTTTGCTGCACTTGGGACTCATGCTGTCAGTTTTATTTGTATGCTGTGATTAGCGCGACACCACTTTCTACACTGTTACCTGAAGATTTTGTTTTCATGTCTTTTTGTGTCAGCTGCTTTTCGCATATGTTTTTAAACCTTTAGTTTAGGTTTATGGTAATGTTTATAGCGCAGCAATTTTATCCAATTATTCCACTGATGTTAACTGATGCAACAGAATTCCCACATAGGGTGTCTTACTTTTGACCACACCAAAGCAACACATCACAAGTCATCTGTACTGAGTGATATGCCAGAGTGATACCTCTGAAAAGACATTCTCTGGTCATTAATATCTGGGCTTTTAATACTGGCTTTTGCACCAGCTTTCTCCACCAGGGTTTTATGGAAACCTAGGGTTCCCCCAGAGGTTGTTAGGCATAGCTCCCAACTGTTCCTGAAGTCCCTCTGTCCTCCTCATTTATTCCTCATTTTCGTCTGGTTTATGTAGTTATTTATAAAATGCACTATTTATCTTGCAAAAAGTGTTTCACAGTGCTAAACCTTTCATCCAAATTCTAAATTGCTGCATGTGTAAATTTCAAAAGCCAATATAAAAGGAATAGTAGTAGTGATAAAATATTTTTCTTTTTTATAATTCTCCTTTGTGGGCCATGGCAGGGGGTGTGTCCTATGCCTTCATACTTTTGCTAATAGGTGTCCCTCGTTTCTATCGCAAAAAGTTGGGAGGTATGTTGTTAGGGTTTTTTTTTAGCAATGAGCAATTTCTGCCTCTGAATTAAGCAACCACTGACACCAATCATCTGTTTAGTTATCCGTAAGGGGGAAATCTTCCCAATGACCACAAGTGTAAAAATAATTATTCCCAGTGTTCGTCATGCTAATGTACTGTAAACTGCAGATACACTAATGATTAGCAAGGTTTGTTTGGGACTTCAAAGTTATTTCAAGGGTTCCTCCATCTTAAAAAAGTTGGGAAAGGATGGCTGACACATGCGGAGTTAGTAGTACTGTACAAGGTTTGTCTATATACCCATAAACCTCATAATTACAGAAACATCTTGCAAGGCCCTGTGTTCTATGGGTACCTAATTAACGCTGTATCTAAAATGGCTTGCATTGTTTAAGCGCTTTATAAATTAATGGAAAAGGGCAATCCCTTCTGTATACTTCAAAATGTTGAAGAACTTGTGGAAGGGTTAGAATTCTTCTCTTGTGTATGGCCACAGCTGAACTGAGCTGAATAAAAATGTTAGCTCCTGTGAATCAACTCAAGCTTCCAGTGCTTTCTTATATGTATGCTATGCTGTATGTCAACATGATGTAGTATAATGGTGTGCTTTCCATGCACTGGGAAGGCATAGCTTACTATGTGATCATTTAAGTTGTATTATTTCTCCAGCTCCTCACCTTCTAACAATATTCAGCTTATTAATTAGGCTAGACTTCCTGTGAAGTAAAGCGTTACATCATATGTTTTAGCTCAGTAATATACATCTTCTGTGGAAAGGGAGGATCGGTGTTCATAATGGCTGACCTTCTGTTCAAATGAAATCTTTTGCAAAAATACTTCAGCTTTGGTGCCATGAGATGCACTGGAAAGAGCATTGCTGGATGACATTACTGATGATGGAATTACGTTGTGGGGCTTTTTTGAAAGGGTATTTGTGTTTATTTACATTTACTTTTTTTGTGAATGAATACTCGTTTATGTAGGGGAGCGATATCTGGGGGATTCTGGTAAGCCCCCACTCATGCCCTCATCAACAATGGGATAAGGTGCTTTGCCAGGGGGGTGTTCTACATCTCCAATCTAAACCCTGCAAATGGGATCTCTAAGTAGTCTAGTGAAGGAGATGTCTTACCCCCAACCTAGGAAGGATTAGCAGACAGTGACTCAATCCAAATGACATCCAGCAGATCATAAAAAAAAATTCTCCAAAACTGGTGAAAATCATATACAGTAGATGCCCATCAGATCAGGTCAAAAAGTTATGGTGTGTATAATTCCAGCAGGATACAGTACATGTGGAGAATTAAAATGGAGACTGAGCAGGAAAAGAATGAATGGACTAACTACTGAGAACACGTCCTAGCTACAGAATGGGGCAGGGACAAAATTATATAAAGGCAAACACACAGATAATGCAATGTATAATGATTAGGGGGATGCACACCTGTCATGGGCAGATAAGGGTCTGGTATGGATTTGGGAGGGGCTTTTTTTCTTGTTTTTTGCATGGGGTTCCCCTTCAAACCTATACCCGACCAAGGGACTAGAGCTACCCCCCACCAAGGTATCCTTCAAATTTGAAAGCCCTATAAAAAAAAAATCAGACTTGCAGTCATTTATTGCCTTTCTGCTTACAAATGATCTCAGTCTTGTACATAGCACCATATTTCATGAATGAATGTTACAAAGGATCAGGGATTTCCCCAGGTGGTTTCTCTTTAAGCTTTGAACAATAGATGCCATGATGAACAGTCTCTGGCATGCTCAGGGTTAACATCTTTGCAATTCCTAGCTAAACTAATCATGGACATTCTTATGCAGTGATCAATTATTGATAGCACATTTTTCTCTAGGAATAACTTTGAAGTTAGCATCTCAAGTTAACTGAAGTTAAAATCTCTCAGGGAGTATATAGTTTTATTCCTGACTTTTGAAGGATGGCAGAACTCCTGGTGGAAGAGACATTAAAGCAATGCTGATAACGTGAAAAGAGAGAAGACAGTAAATTTATAAAACTCAAGGGTAAGTATATATTTTCTCAGTTTTTTTTTTTAAATTATTCAGCACAATTGTTTTTAACCTCCCTGGTGGTATGATTCTTTTGGATTTTAGGTGCTGAAAGCGGTACCATTATTTTGCATGTAATTCTTGTGAATGAGCAGCCCAAACCAACTGTATACATTTATTATATATATATATATTATATATATATGTATACATATATATATACACATATATATATATATATATATATATATATATGTATATATGTATATATATATGTATGTATATATATATATATATATATATATATATATAAAAAGTACAGTAAAACTGCAGGAAAGGGCACTGGGGGGCAATGTAATGTGATTTTTTTTATTTTGAATGGTATCAGTGTGTTTGGTGTATTTTACATTCGAATTTGCCGCCAGTTCCACCCCCCGGCGGACGTCACGTCGCCGGAGACGGAAGCCGGGGCTTGCAGACGATCGGGAGGAAGATCGGCCGCCGCACACCGCCCGCATTCTTCGCTGGATCCCGGAGAAAAGGTAAGTAAAACCTCTTCCAGCATCCAGCGATCTTCCTAGCGCTACCCCGAGTGTGACTCGGGGTTACCGCTTTTGGCTCTAAAATCTTACCCCGAGTCACACTCGGGAATACCGCTAGGAAGGTTAATGTAAGGCAGAAAGTAGGTACAAAATAAAACACTATATAAAATAAAGATTATTATTATATTATTAATATAATAATAATTTGTTTTCATATGTTTTTTGTGCATACAGAATCATTGCAATATTGACACTACATGTCATGTATATAAATAGGAAGAGATTCAATTTGCAACAAATTTACTTGCTTGAATTAAGCTAAAGCAACCTTAAGTAGTTTGCGACGTAACTATCTTTGCTTAAAAAAACAACTCCAGGATAAAAGTAAACCCCTCTCTCTCTGATCTCTACGTAACAAAAAAAATAAAACTTTTCTAAACATTTTCAATTACCATTTTTCCAGTATTTCCACTTTTGCTGTCAAATTTGAGAAAAATCCACTATATGTTTGTTATATGTTCCCATTCACACAGCATACTTTTTTTTTTTTTTTTTAAGAATATTATTTTTTTTTTTTTTTGCAATAAACGTTTTATTAGGAAGAATAAAAAATGAACATTAACAAGTGATGACATTACAGCACCTTCAGTAGTAGCAAATACAAACAATAGTACATAGCACATATTCATAAGCACCGTATACTATATCTAGGAGCAGAAAAATGCCATCTATGAGAAGAACTGAGATGTAAACAAGTCAACATTTGGCCCTGCCAAGTAGAATACATGGCAAGGGATTCAGTCTAACAATGTAGATTTGGAGGGCCGATGTAACTCGGGTATAAACCCCAGCCACATGGGCCCAAACCAGTGTGTACTGAGGTGAAGTTCAATCATATGGGGTCTTAGGAATCAACAGGGTAGGGCAGTAATGAGGAAGGGAGAGGATTCCTACCCCTCTTAACTGGAGACACATGGGTTGGGACGGTCAGGAGGCAAGAAGGTGGCAGTCTTAGAGGGAGCTCCCCAGGAACGGACACCCCCAAGGGGAACAAGCTGTGTCCAGAACCGGAGGAGCACCGTCCGCACAGGCGTATAGACCGGCCCACGCTAAGGATGAGGACGGTAGGCAGCAGGAGGTAGGGGCGGTTATGGAAGGGGAGATGGGGGTGGCTTGCGTCAGGAGTGTCGCGAGACAGCATATGAAGGGAGCAATGGCAGAGGAAGAGGGGGTAGGAGGGTAGAGAAAGCAAGGTGAGAGTGGAGAGTGGAGAGGGTAAGGGAAACAGGGAAGGAGGAAAAGAGGAGTGCGGACGCACACCCCGGAGGACGACCGAGAGGCAGGTGGGGTGTGATAAGTGCAGAGCAGGCTATGCATTCATCAGGCGACGGTATTCATCCGATGCAGCAAAATCAATCCACGGGGCCCAAATGTCGTAAAATTTGGAGGGGGTGTCGAGGGCTTGAAAAGTGAGATCTTCCATACGGGAGATCCTTCCCACCCTTCACAGCCAGTCAGCCACGGTAGGTGGAGAGGGAGACAGCCAAAGGCAAGGGATGCACATGTTTGCGGCAGAGATCAAATGAAAGACCAAGGACCTCCTATACGTCCGTTGGGGAAGGGAGGAATGATGCAAGAGGAATTGCGCCGGGCTGAGATCCGGTGTAAAGGTAGTGATACGGGATATGAGGGTGTGTATCGTCTTCCAGAAAGGCTTGATCCGAGGGCATTCCCACCAGATATGCAGGAGGGAACCAGTATGAAGTTGACAATGCCAACAAAGGGAGGGGAGGTTGGCCGAAATTTTATGTAAAAGTTCGGGCGTCCTATACCAGTGTGCGAAGATTTTAAAACCAGTCTCTTGCGTGAGGACGTTCCTGGAACCCATGTGGATGTGAAAGAACATACATTCCCAGTCATCATCCGACAAGGTTGAGGCCGAGATCTCCTCCCATTGAGCCCCCAACCGGGCAAGGCGAGGGGGTAATTGCAAGGAGAGGAGGGAGTACAGTAAGGAGATAAGGCGCCGTTGTGGGTCCGGCGATCCGCACAGGGACTCGAAGGGGGTGGGTGCTCTAGACCAGCAGGAAATATCCGGGGAACGGAGCAGGAAATCCCTGAGCTGCAAGTAATTGAAGAAACGCAATCTGAAGGCCGGATATTTCTGCACCCATTCTGGGTGAGAGAGCAACTTGCCCTCTTGGAAGCACTGCGCGGCTCTGCACGGGGCGTCGGAAACAGAGCCCTGCGAGGGGAGGAAGGAAAGGCCCGGAGGGAAGTCCGGGTTGCGAATAAGGGGTACCATAGGGCCAGGTGAGGAGGCCAACTGCAAGGTCTTACATAGCTTGCGGAAGATCGTGATCGTGGGGTTAATGGTCGGGTGTTTATAGCACGATGACGGGAAGGAAGCGAGTGAGATCCAAGGCAGGTGTTGAATGGGGATGGGGGAGAAGGACTCCTCCAACGTGACCCATGCTTTAGCGTGACAATGTTTATGCCAGTCCACCACTCTCGTCAGAAGGCAGGACCAGTAGTACTTCTGTAGATGCGGCAGGCCCAGGCCACCCACTGCCTTCGGAGCAGTCAGAACGTCCCAGGAGAGTCTGGGGCGCCTCGAGCGCCAAATGAAGGACGTGCAGGCAGATCGATACGAGCGAAAAAACGCTGGAGGAAGTTTTAAGGGGACGGCTTGCATAGTATAGAGGAGTCTGGGAAGGACATTCATTTTGATCACCGCGATCCTGCCAAACCAGGAAAAGGAACCAGATTCCCATTTGGAGAGGTCAACTTTTATTGATTGTAAAAGAGGTAGGTAGTTGCGCGAGTACAGGTCAGCAAGAGTTACCGGGATTTGGATGCCCAGGTACGTGATAGCAGAAGGTTCCCAGCGAAAAGGGAAGTTATCCTTACAGAATTTCACCATGCAGGGAGGGAGAGATATATTAAGAGCCTCTGATTTCGCGTAATTTATTTTAAGATTGGATAAAAGGCGAAAAGCGTCAAGATCCCGTAGAAGGTTGGGCAGGGAAACAGCGGGGTTGGTCAAAAACAACAAAATGTCGTCGGCGAAAGCCGCCAACTTATAGGTTGTACGGGCTATTGTTATTCCGTTAATATCGGGATTGGAGTTGATGCGGCGGAGAAGGGGTTCGAGGGTGATAATGTAAATCAGAGGGGAAAGGGGACATCCCTGACGGGTCCTATTCGACACGGAGAAGGCGTCCGACAGGCCTCCGTTGACCCGCACCCTAGCCGAGGGTGACGAGTAGAGGGCTTGTATAAAATTCAACATGCGGCCGGCGATGCCCAGAGACTCCAATGCTGCAGTCATGTAGTCCCAGGCAACCCTGTCGAACGCCTTCTCCGCGTCGAGCGAGAGAAAGAACCCAGGCGTATTGGAGGACGTCAGCCAGTGGTGGATGCTGAGGGCCTTGAGAGTATTATCCCGGGCAAGAATATTTATTACCTTTTAGATGTTTCTCAGGAGGAGGTGTCATGGCTGACTGCAAGTATTTTTGAACAATGTTAGAGTAAGTCTGTCCCAAGAAACAAGAGATAAATGGTGCTAATATGGCAAGCAGCACAAGTCCATAAAAGTCCAACTTAAGCAAATAGTCCTATAATGATATCCATAAGGTCACTTAGGGCAGCCACCTCAGAGAAGAACGCAGCCTCTGTAATGGAACAAAAAAGGGAGCGCCCCTTTCTTTCTTTAAGTCTTTCCCCATTAACATACATAGTTAGTCTGGTTGAAAAAAGTCCACTAAGTTCAACCAATAAAAAGGGGGAATTTTTTTTTTCTCTTTTCATAAATTCTATATACACACTCCCATACCCACAGTTGATCCAGAGTAATGCAAAAATAACAAGAAAAGTATGATACAATTTGCTCCAGCAGGGGAAAAAATTCCATCCTTATCCCCTAAGAGACAATCAGATGTTCCCTGATAAACGTTACCTATATGTTGCATACAATGCAAGAAGACCAGCCTTTACACCTTTAACCCATTGTTAGACAGACAGTGTTCAAATCTAGTTTCAATTAATAATGAAGATCTGCATGCACAGTACAGACAGGGTTAATTATGGCAAACAGCTGCCCAGTACCCTCATGAACAAAAAGGGCCATCTAGGATTTTTTCCTTGCTGTAAGATCCAAATAAACATCTAAAAAAGGTAAGCTGTAATTTTTAAATATATTTTAAATATTACTATGGGACATGTAACAAATTTAAAGTAGGCGTCATCCCAAATTGGCTGCAACAATTGAAATGCATTTTAAGCCGCAGTTGTGTGGTTGTCCAGCGTCGGGTCCCTCTATCTGGATGACATCCAGAATTCCTATTATCAGGCGAGCAGAGGGGTGCTCTCAGGATCCAGAAGAAGACTGGCCTTGGAGTGAGGGAAGTGAAGGGAGGGTTAACATATAGTTTCTGTACTAGTAATCCCTGCAGGTGGAAACAGCACCAGCAAGCAATCTGGCTGGGGGGACTTGAGTGAGTATACAATAACTGGCTTCTCCAGGTTATAAATTGTAACACCTGGCAGGATTGATTAGAGATAATCAAGAGGAAGAAATAGGGTAAAAATTAGATTTTTGTCTTACTGTAAAATCCTTTTCTCTTTCGTTCATTGACGGACACAGCTCCAGAATCTTCTTGACCCTTGAGTTATGCTGCCCCCTACGGGAGTAGGACACTAGGCAGGAAAAAGCTTTACCACACCTATGGGGCAGTCCATGAGGTTATACTCCCACTTCCTGCTATAGGGATTCAGTTTAGTTGCAAGCAGTGTCAGAAGAAAAATTACTCAGTTCAATAGAGGGGTGGGTGCTGTGTCTGTCAATGAACATCAGAGAAAAGGATTATACGTTAGGACAACAATCCAATGTTCTCTTTTGTTCATTGACGGACACAGCTCCAGAATCTTCTTGACCATTGGGACATCCCAAAGCAATGTCAAACGTGAGGGGTGGGAAAAAAACACAGCAGAAAAAATTCTCAAAAGGCTAAACTTAGCCAACTAGGTAACATAGAGCTCAACCAGGAACTACTAGAGCTTACCTGAAAAAAAACATAGACCCTCAAAGAAGCCAAAAGCAGCACCAGCAGATGCCAGCACATCTATTGTTTAACATTTTGTGAAAGCATGCATAGACAACCAGGTCGCTGCCTTGCCAACCTGCACCACTGACGCCTGATGGCAGAAGGCCAAAAAGGCACTACGCGCCTGCATAGAAAGAACCTTAACAGGGAACGGAGGAACATGGCCCTTGATGGAATAGGCTTGCACCACCGCCCGTCTTGTCCATCTAAAAATGGTCACGGCAGATGTGACCAACCCTTTGCGAGGTCCATCCGTAAGCAAAAATAGTAAAACTGATTTCCGAAAGGACTCGGTTGCCGCAAGGTACACCCTGATCGTCCGACCTACATCCAGAGAGTGCAAGGCAATCTCCATAGGATGTTCAGGCTTAGAGCGCAGGGAAGGCAACACAATGTATTTATTCAGATGGAAACCAGAAACAGCCTTTGGGAGGGACTGACTGACAAGGGTGAAGCACCACTTTATCTCTGTGAACCACCAGGTAAGGTGAACGACAAGACAACGCCACCAGCTCCGACACCCTGTGTGCAGAAGTAATAGCCACTAAGAAGGCTGCCCTCTGGGACAATGTAAGCAGAGGAAGCTCACAAATCTTTCCAAAAGGCGGATACTGGAGAACCGACAGCACCAAATGAAGATCCCACGGAGGCAACGGAAACCGTACTGGTGAGCCAAGTGCCGAAACCCCCTGAATAAAGGTGCGAACCAAAGAATGTGTAGCCAAAGGATGGCAAAAGAAGACTGCCAAGGCCGAAAACATGGCCCTTGACTGTACCCAAGGCCAGGCGCTTATCAACACCTCGTTGGAAGAATGCCAAAATAGGAGCCACCGAAATGGAACGAGGATGAAACCCCAAGAGAATCAACCATGCAATGTACGCCTTCTAGCACAATGGTAAAATCTTCCTAGAGGTAGATTTTTTAGTCTTTTACAACAATGGGAATCACCGATTCAGACAACCCCCTATCCTGCAACACCTGGCCTTCAACAGCCAAGCTGTTAAAGCCAGCAACTGTAAAGCAGGATGGAAGATTATCCACTGGGCCAATAAATCTTCTCTGAGGGGAAGTCTCCAAGGGCATCGGCAACCAGCTGTACCAGATCAGTATATCAAGACAGGCGAGGCCAGTCTGAAACCACTAGCGACCTAGCGCTAAGCTGAGGCCTGCATGAGCTCGCTGGCCGGAGTGGGGAGACCTTAAGTATCTAGAATATCTGATCTGTCGCCCAGCAGTTGATTGTAGTTCTCACAGGAACAGAAAATAATAAAACATTTAAAAAGGAAAAAACGCTAGGATCAGAGATCCCAGCAAGGAACTAGGTCATTACTCCTGACTAGGCAGAAAAAAACAGAATGCCTATAGCAGGAAGTTGGAGTATTCCCCCTGGGACTGCCCCATAGGCATGGTAAAGCCTTTTCCTGCCTAGTGTCCTACTCCTGAAGGGGGCAGCATAACCCAATGGTCAAGAAGATTCTGGAACTGTGTCCATCAATAAAAAAAAGAGAAAAACAGATTTTGCTTAGAGCTGAGCTTTAAAGTGGTTCTGAAGGCTATTTGCTTTTCACCTTAATGCATTCTCTGCATTAAGGCAAAAAACACCCCACTAACTGCCCCCCCTAAACACTTAACAGAGTCCTCTCGATCTGCAGCAGCACTGCTCCCTCTTCCTAGTCTCACAGGAGACACAGAGCAGCAGGAGCCATTGTCTCCTACTACTATCAGTCAAATTCTGTGAGGAGGGACCTGGGGCATGGTTGAGCTGTGCTGTGTGTGCCTATGGATGCACACAACCTGGCTTGGGAGTGTGCCTGCACATGTGCCCCCTCAGCATATGGCTTACAGAGGGGGCCCTCTGGGAGAGGAGGAGAGAAGGAGTGGAGAACATGGTTGAGGAACTCCAGAAGAGGTAGTAAGGGACAGCTCAATGCAATACCATTGCACAGAGCAGGTACGTATACCATCTTTTTTAATTGTAATTTTAAAAAATGCCTTTAGAATCACTTTACTATGACAAAATTGCTGTATTGTTGTCACGTTTGATGAAAATGGAGAGAAGAAAAAAAAAAAGAGAGGCGGGGAGAGAGATGGGAGAGCCCTATATAGTGTTCTTTGGTTTTTTATAGCCATAAACAGGAAAGGATAGTAGAGCCTTTGCAACTGAATAAAGAGTGTAATGTTATTATAGTGGTACAATACACACACACACACACACACCAGTGCTATGTGATGTTGTGTAGGACAAAAAGGCAGTTGATGGTCAGAACAGCATCTGGCTTTACCGGTGTCTTCTGGTATTAAAGAACCCTAAGTGAACTGCGTTGATGTCAAGTAAGCATAGCTCAATCTTGAGTATACCTCCCTCTGCTCCATGTATCCACCCTTTGTCCTAAAGTTGTAATTTTCCATTGGAAATCATTTTTTGGAATAAATTCTTTTCAACTAAAAATGTTCTACGGGGCTCCTAAAAGAGTTTGTTCATATTTATCCTTCATCTATTTTTCTGTAATCTGGTATAGATGTCCAGCAACTGTCAGTAATAGTAGGTACACTTGACAGTTACTGACTGCCTTGTGAAACATACTGTCAGATATAAACTTTTCTGACAAAATACAGGTAGCATTAACTGTGAACAACATTTTAGAAAAAAAATTATGAACATATTTGCAATTGACTAAAATCCTGAAGCAGAATGATTTCGGAGTTATCCCTAAAGAAAAACAGTTTGAGTAAGAAAGGAGTTCAAAACGTAGCAGTGGGGTTTATTTACTAAAACTGGAGAGTGAAAAATCTGGTGCAGCTCTGCATGGTAAGCCAACATTCTTCAAATTCAGAGCTGCACCAGATTTTGCACTCTTCAGTTTTAGTTTAGTGCCTTGAAAAAGTATTCATACCCCTTGAAATTTTCCACATGTTGCCATGTTACAACCAAAAACATAAATGTAGTTTATTGGGATTTTATGTGATAGACCAACACAAAGTGGCACATAATTGTGAAGTGGAAGGAAAATGATATATGATTTACACCATTTTTTCCAAATAAATATGTGAAAAGTGTGACGTGCATTTGTATTCAGCCCCCCTGAGTCAATACTTTGTAGAACCACCTTTTGCTGCAATTACAGCTACAAATCTTTTTGGGTATGTTTCTACCAGGTTTGCACATCTAGAGGGTTACATTTTTGTCTATTCTTCTTTGCAAAATAGCTCAAGCATTGTCAGATTGGATGGAGAGCATCTGTGAATAGCAATTTTCAAGTCTTGCCACATTCCCCCAATTGGATTTAGGTCTGGACTTTGACTGGGTCATTCTAATACATGAATATGCTTTGATCTAAACCAGTGATGGGGAACCTTGGCACCCAAGATGTTTTGGAACTACATTTCCCATTATGCCCATGCACTGTGCAGTGTAGGTGAGCATCATGGGAAATGTAGTTCCAAAACATCTGGGGTGCCGAGGTTCCCCATCACTGATCTAAACCATTCCGTTGTAGCTCTTGCTGTATGTTTAGGGTCTTTCTTCTAAGATTGCCCTGTATTTGGCTCCATCCATCTTCCCATAAACTCTGACCAGCTTCCCTTTCCCTGCTAAAGAAAAGAATCCCCACAACATGATGCTGTCACCACCATGTTTCACGATTGGCATTGTGTGTTCAGGGTGATGTGCAGTGTTAGTTTTCTGCTACACACAGCATTATGCTTTTAGGCCAAAAAGTTCAATTTTGGTCTCATCTGACCAGAGCGCCTTCTTCTTCATGTTTGCTGTGTCCCCCACATCGCTTCTCGCAAACTGCAAACAGAAAGTCTTATAGCTTTCTTTCAACAATGGCTTTCTTCTTGCCACTCTTCTATAAAGGCCAGATTTGTGGAGTGCACAACTAATAGTTGTCCTGTGGACAGATTCTCCCACCTGAGCCGTGGATCTCTGCAGATCCTCCAGAGTTACCATGGACCACTTGACTGCTTCTCTGATTAATGCTCTCCTTGCCCGGCCTGTCAGCTTTGGTGGGTGGCCATGTCTCATAATGAAATAAAAAATTCATTCATTTTCGTTTGTTTCATTCGAATTACATTATACAATAGTTTGGGCCTTTTGTAATGTTTGAAGCATCCAAAATAATGTAATGACATAACAAATGATCCGAATTGATTCAGATCCATTTCGTTTTTATTTCGCATTAATATTTTTCATTAATATAAAAAATGTACAACAAACAAAATGAAAATGTATTGCAATAAATGTAGTAAGGTATAAAAGTAAAATATGATGACTCCTACTTATTGTGTTTGGGTTGGATGGAGGTGGATCCTTGAAAATCTCTAAATCATAGCATAATGAACTAATGCAAAATTTATTTTGTTTCATTTGTTTTGTTATGATGTGGAAATTCTGATGAATCCACCTCCATCCAGCCCAAACAGAAGTGCATAAGTAATCTCTAGAAATAATTAATAAACATGTTAAAAAGAATATAACCAATCTTCCGAAATAACTTCCGAAATACTAGTAGTTTCAGAACAACGAATATACTAAACGAATTGGAATGTACAAAATAAATATGAATGTATGAAACAAATTTCAGAGAATGAATCATTCCAGCATAACGAATATGACAAATGATTAATTTAATGAATGGATCTGAAACTAAATTAAAATAACTTTTCCGGCATATACATCTCTAACAGTGATTCCCTACAATAATTTTCTCCCTCTAGTGGCGAAAATGCAGTATTTTTTTCTGACTGGGGTATTTCAATGAAAATACTGCATTATAAATCATTGTATTAACAACATATGTTATGGGGGTTGATTTAAATCTGCAAAGTGCAAACTTTGGTGCAGCTGTGTATGGTAACCAATTCTAACTTCAGCTTGTTCAATTAAGCTTTGACAAACAACCTGGAGGCTGATTGGTTTCTATGCACAGCTACACTAGATTTTGCACTCTCCAGTTTTAGGCTCCTTTCACATGAACGATCCCCGGTCAGATCCGCATGTCAGTTTTTTCGGTGAATCTGATTGGATCCTCCATGCATCCCTATGGGGCAGCGGGTGTCAGCGGAGACATGTCCGCTGACACCCGGTGCCATCCGCATCCGATCCTGTCCGTGAAATCCGGACGGATGGAAACCCTATTTTCCATCCGTCCAGGGGATCGGATCGGATCGGATCGGATGAGAGTGGACAGGCTGTCCGTTCTCATCCGATTCCCCCATAGAGAGGAGCGGGTCTCTGACATCTCCCTGTCCGAACACAGAGGTAGCTGTCACCTGCCTGCTCAGCGGGGATCTTTGTATCGATCCCCCGCTGAGCAGCACGGAATCCTCCGACGGAGGCGGACCGTGTGAAAGGAACCTTACTAGTAAATCAACCACACAGTCAGAATTAGTCAAGGATGAGTAAATGCTTGGCAAAATTCGTCAAACGATTTTAAAAAAGATCCCCTTATTCCAAGTTTGTTCAATGACATAACTAAGGGCTGGTTCACCATGGTGCGAACTGCCAATAAAAGTGATAAATGACGTTTCCAGTAAATGATACAGCAAAAAAAAACAAAAAAACAAGTGCATTTGAAAAAGAAAATTATCTGCACCTTAAATTTTAAGTTAACTGGGAAGCATGCAGAACACATACGTTCGTATAATCTGGAATCTATACTATAAGAATAGTCAACTTGAACAAAAAAAAAGTTTGCACAAGTCATTACTTTCATATGGTGATGATCAATAAGTCTCCTTTCTGAGTTTCTTCTAATTAATTTAAAGGTATGCCTGACTTTACAAGTCAAACTATAGGATTTTTTGGCAGCCTTTTCCCCTATTTTTATTTGAGGCCTCTTTTGGTATTATTTTCCCATCCCATTCCCTATCCAAAAGGCAGTTAACTAGTATGGCAGTATGCGTTGACTTGGATTTCAACCCACGTGTTTTAAGTCCTCCAGTGTAGTACAGATTGATGTCCTGCATTGCAGCAATCCATCTGTTACATAAAACTAGTTACATAATTCTAAACACATCTGGGGACCAAGTGTTTCTCTTCCACCTAATGACTTTGAACAGTGTATACATGCTTAATGTAAATCCAGAGTCTGAACAAGGCTCCTGTGTGGTGATGGGAATTTACATCTGAAAACATAAGGTATGTAAGCATATTTTTATATAAAGTGTGCACGCAACATCGCTCCGACCTCTGTTCTATTCCCATACAGCATTAAAAACTAACATCTGCTAATCCAACATGTTTAAAGAACCCAAAATATATATTTGCAGAGGGTAAACTGAACTGACTTATCTTTTCATAAAGGTCAGAGACTCCTATTCTTGTTTGGTAAACTCTACCATATTCCAATTTAATAGAAAATAAATACTGGAAAAGATCCAATTTTCCCCCCGAATAACAACTCTAAAAACATGTGTGTGTGTAAAATATGTTTGCATATGTATATACAGTATATATACAGATATATCTTCTATATATATATATATATATATATATATATATATATATATATATATATATATATACACTGTATATATTTATATATACTGTATATACACAAATAATATATTGTATGCTTGTCAGGGTACTACCAACATCTTGGCCAATCAGCGAATTCGCGCATCGGCGCGAATGCGCATGTGCGCCCAATCTCGGGCAAACGCAAACGGAATGTGCGTGCGCCAATGCGCATGCGCGCACGCAAGTGCGTAATGGCGCTTGGCGCCAAACGGCCTATTTAAAGCCAGCAATCACAACAACTAGTTGCTGGATGATCAACAGCCTCCCGTGTTCCCTGTGCCCTGTAAACCTGCTGATCGTGATTTCCTGTTGCCGACCCGGACTGTTTGACGTTGTTTCTCCTGGCTCCTGACCCCTTGGCTTTCTCTTGGATTCCTGCTTGTCTTCTCCAATACTTGACCCCGGCTTGGCTCCTGACTTCTCTCCAGCATTCTCCCTGTCTGTTCCCGTTGCACCTTGCTACTGCCCGGCTTGCCAAAGTGTTCCAGACCTGCTTGGAACTTCACAACAAGCTCTGTTCCTGCTTCCATCTGGTCATCCCAACCCGTGCTACTTTGGGCACAGCACTCCCTGTCCCACTTCCAGGGTTGCTCTGCACCTAGCTGCAAGGGGGAGCCCTCTCTACACTCCGGCTTCGGATCAGGTACGTGACAGTATCATCCAGCCATGACAGAAGCCAAGAGAGGTGTCTCCCCGTTGGAAGCTTTATGTCAACAAGTAACAGCATTAACCCAGGCGGTTAAGAACCTCCAAGATGGTTACTTCCAGATAGAAGGTCGCCTCCAGAACCTGTCAGCACCTTCTTTGCCGGCAACCCCTGGTCCATCCGCTGCAGCCTCCGTCCCCGCTCCTTCAGCTTCAGGACACTCAGCACCTGCTGTGATGGCTCCTCCCCCTGAGCCGAGAGTACCCACTCCGGAACCTTTCTCTGGTGACCGCAAGAAATTCAAGTCATTTAAAAACGCTTGCCTGCTATATCTGGCTCTACAGCCTAGAACTTTTGCCTCAGAGACAGTTAAAGTGGGGTTTGTTATTTCTTTATTATCCGATGAACCCCAATCATGGGCCCACCATCTGTTGGAACAGAAAGACCCTGCCTTGAATTCTATAGACATTTTCTTTGCTTCTATGGGTCAATTGTATGATGACCCGCAACGCACGGCCACTGCCGAGGCAACCCTCCACAAGTTACAGCAAGGCCGACGCCCTGTGGAGGACTATACCGTGGACTTTCATAGGTGGGCTGCAGACACGGGTTGGAATGAGGCCGCCCTCAAATATCAGTATCGGCTAGGCCTATCCGAGACCCTTAAGGATGAGCTAGCAAGAACAGAGACCCCCACCACATTGGAAGATCTCATTCAGCTTTCTATTCAGCTGGACAGACGTTTACGGGAGCGTCGGTCGGAACGTGCACAATTCTTTCAGCCATCTTGGATGTTGCCCAAAGTTCCGCCAACTCCGGCACCGCTGCCCACCGCTGCCAGTCCAATTCCTCCTGACGAACCGATGCAGATTGGGGCGGTCCGCACAGCTTTAACTCCTGCTGAACGACTTCGTCGCCGGCAAGCCAACCTGTGCCTTTACTGTGGAGGAGATGGACACTGCCTTCGCAACTGCCCGGTGAGACCAAGTAAGTCTCCTTCTCCCAGCTGCATGCATCTCCAGATTCCGGGACCTTCCCCAACTCACCTAGTCCTCTCTGTGTCTTTGCAGGTTTCGGAAGGGGAAGTCAAGCTGCCAGCCATCATTGACTCCGGAGCCTGCAGTTGCTTCCTGGATATCTCTCTAGCAAAGGCCCTTCATATCCCGCTTCAGACTAAAGGCCACAAACTTGAGATCCACCTTGCAGATGGCACCACGCCCAGATCAGGGCCCATTACCCAGGAGACCCTACCTATCCTTTCCACAACTGGCCCCAACCATCAGGAATTTCTTCACTTTGATGTTCTTCCTTCACCCATGTTTCCCATAATTTTGGGAATTCCTTGGTTACGGGTACATAACCCACAGATAGACTGGCTCAAGGGGGAGGTTTCCTTTAAATCAATGTACTGCCTCCAACACTGTATGCCATCTGGAACCCCGCAGTCTACAAGCTGTCTCTCCATTCAGCCGGTCTCTAATGCCAGCCAAGAGGTCCCTTTGGTCTATCACGACTTTCTGGATGTCTTTGACAAGAAAAAAGCGGACGCACTACCACCTCACCGTCCCTATGATTGCCCAATTGAACTGTTGCCCGGTGCAGAAATTCCCTTTGGGCGTATCTTTCCACTTTCAGAAACAGAACTTGAAGCCTTACGTCAATATATTGATGAGAACCTCAAGAAGGGATTTATTCATCCTTCTTCTTCCCCGGCAGGAGCTGGGATCTTCTTCGTGGAGAAGAAGGATCACACTCTCAGGCCATGTGTGGATTACAGGGACCTAAATAAAATTACCATTAAAAATCGGTACCCTCTTCCCCTCGTTCCCGAACTCTTTCAAAGGTTCCGTACCGCCCGAGTTTTCACCAAACTAGACTTGCGAGGGGCCTACAACCTGGTACGTATCCGCGAGGTTGACGAGTGGAAAACTGCCTTTCGAACCCGCTTCGGGCACTACGAATACCTTGTCATGCCCTTCGGGCTGTGTAACGCCCCAGCCACTTTTCAACACCTAGTGAATGATATCTTCAGAGAATTTTTGGACAATTTTCTCATTGTTTACTTGGATGATATCCTAATTTTTTCTGCCACCTTGGAACTGCACAGAATGCACGTAAGGAAGGTACTGGCTACTCTCAGGAAACACGAACTTTATGCAAAATCAGAAAAGTGTGAATTCGAAAAATCGTCTATACAATTCCTGGGCTTGATCATCTCAACAGATGGAGTGGCAATGGATCCCCAAAAAGTATCTGCCATCCTGGAGTGGCCTGCCCCCACAGACAAGAAAGGCATCCAAAGGTTTGTGGGTTTTGCAAACTTCTACCGGAGATTCATCAAAGACTTTTCTCGCATCATTGCTCCCATTACCCAAATGACCCGGCAACACTCCCATTTTCAATGGTCCTCAGCAGCTCAGATGGCATTTGACAAGCTCAAAGCCCTGTTTACCTGTGCCCCTGTGTTACAACATCCAGATCCAGCCTTGCCTTACGTCCTAGAGGTCGATGCTTCGGAAGTGGCCACAGGAGCAGTTCTCTCCCAATGCCAAGGACCCAAGGCGATGCTTCACCCAGTTGCTTTTTTCTCCCGGAAGCGCAGCCAACCTGAAAGGAATTACGATGTGGGTGATCGGGAACTGCTGGCCATTAAGGCTGCTTTTGAAGAATGGCGGTATCTGTTAGAAGGTGCAGCACATCCGATAATGATATTCACCGACCACAAAAATCTTGAATATCTCAGATTGGCCAAACGTTTGAGACCTCGACAAGCCAGATGGGCATTATTTTTCTCAAGATTCAATTTTCATCTCACGTACCGTCCGGGCTCCAAGAACGGGAAGGCAGACGCTCTCTCACGGATGTTCCCTGAAACCCCTGTGGATGCCAATCCCAGCACTATCCTGTCCTCCCAAAATTTTCTCCTAATGCAACCAGATCTTAGGTCTACCCTGGAATCAGCCTCTGCCCAATGTTCCGTTCCTGAGATCCCTTCACTCGAGAAACGAGGAAAACTTTTTTGGCACAAGGATAAGATCTTTGTGCCTCAGGAAACCAGACTCGCAGTCTTTAAAACTTGCCATGATCATCAACTAGCTGGCCACTTCGGGGTCCGCAAAACTCTGGAATTAATCCAACGAGCCTATTGGTGGCCAAACTTAAGGCAAGACTGTCAAAATTATGTGAGCTCCTGTACAACCTGCCTTCGTAACAAGGGCAGCCACGTCCAAGCCTGGGGTCTACTAAGACCACTTCCTGTCCCAAGTCGGCCATGGGAAATGTTGTCTATGGACTTCATAGTAGAGCTACCCTCTTCAGATGGATTCTCAACAATCATGGTGGTGGTGGATCGCCTATCAAAAATGGCCCACTTTTTGCCCATGATAGGTACTCCTTCGGCCATGGACACAGCACACACCTTTGTGAAGGAAATCTTAAGGCTACATGGTCTACCCAGCAGCATCGTGTCCGATCGTGGGGTAAAATTTACCTCCAGATTCTGGAGGGCCCTCTGTAAGGTCTTGAACATCCAGGTCTGTTTGTCTTCAGCCTACCACCCTCAAACTAACGGCCAAACTGAAAGGACTAACCAGACCTTGGAGCAATACCTCCGCTGCTTTTCCACCTTTTCCCAGGACAACTGGGCAGCCTTACTTCCGTGTGCAGAATTCGCATATAACAATTCCATCCATGCCTCCACTCATCAGTCGCCATTCTGGGCGAACTATGGATTCCACCCATCTTCTTTGCCTACACCTATGCCCGAAGCTACGGTACCTGCCGTCCAAGATAGGGTAGCTCTCATACAAGAAAACTTCCTACTCTTACAGAAAACCTTGCAAAAAGCACAAATGGATTACAAAGAATTCTATGACAAGAGGAAGAAGGACAGTCCAGCTCTGAAGGTAGGAGACAAGGTGTGGCTCTCCACAGTTAACCTTAAGTTGTCCTGCCCATCCAAAAAGCTGGGTCCGAAGTTCATTGGCCCCTTTCCGATCAAAAGGATGATCAATCCCGTGGCCTTTGAACTCTGTCTCCCAAACACATACAGGATTCACCTAGTCTTCCACGTTTCTCTGCTGAAGCCTGCAAATCCTGGCCCCTTTTCTGGAAGAGATGACTTGCCTCCACCTCCTGTTACGGTAGATGGAGAAACTGAGTACGAGGTTGAATCCATCATGGATTGCCGGAAAAGAGGAAGGCAGGTCCAGTATCTAATAAAATGGAAAGGCTATGCACCAGAGGAAAGTTCGTGGGAACCGGCGAAAAACATACACGCTCCCAGACTCCTGCGAGAATTCTTCAACAGATTCCCTGAAAAGCGATCTTACTTGAGCATCCGGAGGCTGCCCCTCGGGGGGGGGGGAGGGGCACTGTCAGGGTACTACCAACATCTTGGCCAATCAGCGAATTCGCGCATTGGCGCGAATGCGCTTGCGCGCCAAATCTCGGGCAAACGCAGTCCGGAATGTGCGTGCGCCAATGCGCATGCGCACACGCAAGTGCGTAATGGCGCTTGGCGCCAAACGGCCTATTTAAAGCCAGCAATCACAACAACTAGTTGCTGGATGATCAACAGCCTCCCGTGTTCCCTGTGCCCTGTAAACCTGCTGATCGTGATTTCCTGTTGCCGACCCGGACTGTTTGACGTTGTTTCTCCTGGCTCCTGACCCCTTGGCTTTCTCTTGGATTCCTGCTTGTCTTCTCCAATACTTGACCCCGGCTTGGCTCCTGACTTCTCTCCAGCATTCTCCCTGTCTGTTCCCGTTGCACCTTGCTACTGCCCGGCTTGCCAAAGTGTTCCGGACCTGCTTGGAACTTCACAACAAGCTCTGTTCCTGCTTCAATATGGTCATCCCAACCGGCAACCCGTGCTACTTTGGGCACAGCACTCCCTGTCCCACTTCCAGGGGTGCTCTGCACCTAGCCGCAAGGGGGAGCCCTCTCTACACTCCGGCTTCGGATCAGGTACGTGACAATGCTTGTGTATCTATCTGTACATTTATATGTATACAGTATGTTCTGTATATATATATATATATATATATATATATATATATATATATATATACACACACACAGTATACATACAGTACCTATATTTGTCTAAGAGAAAAAAGCAAGGTAATAGTTGTGTTTCATGCATGAGAAAGGGCTGGCCACATTTGAAACACTTTTGTATGTTTATTTTTTTTCTAATATTGTAGAGTGCTGCACCCCTTGGATCTTTTTTTTTGGTCTATATAATGGCTGGTTGGGACAGCCTGGTTGCATTGCGCTGAAGATTGTGTCCAGGTACAATTTATCTTAGGCCTCATTCACACAGGTGTACTTAAAGCGTTATTACTCCAACACTTCATATTCCTGATATGTGCCTGCTGTACCATGTACTTGTATGAGAAAGTGTCCTGTTCTCTTTGTATTGCTTCCTTTGTGTGAAATACCTGGTGTTCCTGCCATTCCCTTTGTTATCCTTTTAAAAACTGACTACAATAAACAGGAGAGCACAACGTGGTCAGTTCTTTAGCTATTCTGGAAACTCAGTGTACTTTCCTCCAATGATCAGGCTTGTCCTGACATGCCTCTGCTGCACAGCCATTCACTGGGAAGCTCAGTGTGCTGTTGCTTCTCCTCCTCCCCAGCTCTTATGCAGCTGAGAACAAAGGGAATATTATAATGTTTTTTTTAATATCTATACTAAAATGTTTTGCCTTTCATTTCTATTTTAAACTGAATGGGTAGTCTTAAAAAGTGATCATTTACAATCAATTTAAGCATACACCAGTGCGAGGACCCTGTTTGCCCCCACTGAATGCACAGGTGTTCCTTGTATCTGTGTGCAGGCAGTTCCCAAGCTCTTTACAATTTGTGTGGGTGTGGGTACACACACACACCTGCCTATTAATGGACCTACTGCAGGTTGGCGGCAAAATTAACTCAAGACAAAACTATTTGAATATAGTGGAGAAGGAATAGACTAGAGCATTTGCCAGTTTTTTGTATTGTTGCCTGTGTTACTGTTGGTAAAATTCAACACCCATCAATCAACAAAGCTAGAAAAATATAAATTTAAAAGAAGTGAAAGATACCATCATTGCCCCAAACTTTTGGTACATTTCCTACTACCTCTGTCTTACTCAAATGGGACACAGACAGTAGTAAAAACTACTTCTAATTATTTTTCACATCAGTCATGGCAATTAAAAAAAAAAAAAAAAAAGGCATACACAGTATATACACTATATTGTCAAAAGTATTGGGTCACCTGCCTTTACATGCATATAAACTTTAATGGCATTCCAGTCTTAGTCCGTTGCGTATAATATTGTGTTGGCCCACCCTTTGCAGCTATAACAGTTTCAACTCTTCTGGGAAGGCTTTCCATAAGGTTTAGGAGCGTGTCTATGGGAATGTTTGACCATTCTTCCAGAAGTGCAATTGTGAGTTCAGGCACTGATGTGGACCAGAAGGCCTGGCTCGCAGTCTCTGCTCGAATTCATCCCAAAGGTGTTCTGTCGGGTTGAGGTCAGGACCTTGCTTTTTACACTGGTCCAAATCACTTGGTGGAGGGGTGATTATGGTGTGGGGTTGTTTTTCAGGGGTTAGTTCCAGTGAACTCCTAAGGAACTCTTAAGGAATCAGCATACCAAGACATTTGTGGACAATTTCAACTTTGCTCCCTTTGTGGGAGCAGTTTGGCGATGGCCCCTTCCTGTTCCAACATGACTGCGCACCAGAGACCAGAGCAAGGTCCATAAAGACATGGATGAGTGAGTTTGGGGTAGAGGAACTTGACTGGTCTGCACAGAGTCCTGACTTCAACCCAATAGAACACCTTTTGGGATGAAATAGAGGGCAGACTACGAGCCAGGCCTTCTTGTTCAACGTTAGTGCCTGACTTCACAAATACGCTTGTAGAAGAATGGTCAAAGATTCCTATAGACACACTCACACTCCTAAGCTTTGCAGACACCCTTCCCAGAAGATTTGAAGCTGTTATAGCGTCCAAGTACTTTTGACAATATAGTGTATAGACACGTTTCCAATGCAGATTAAAATATACAACTTTTTTCTGTATAAAAACATTTCACTGTTTATGGTAATGCCAGTGAAAGGAATGTTTGATTCCCCTTTGAGAACTATCTGATGAACCGATATATATTGACAAATCAGCTAGCATGTATTACCTTTTACAGGGCAATCCAGGGTCACATTCAGTCCTGTTCTGGTCACCAAATTGTCTCCCACAATGGCCAATATGCTGTCTCTGTTCAAGCTGGTGATGTTCCTTCTCAAGGTCTGGATGACAGGTGCTTCTTTATTTTAAAGCAAGAAAGATATGAGTACTGTTTTATGAATGTTATTGTATGTTATGTCATTGAAATAAAAAGTCTCACAATGAGAATACGTAGGGCCATTTTAGCTTGATAAAAATAAGTATGGGTTAGTTAATGACAAAGAGGTTTTGGTGGGTAAGTGGCATAGAGTCAGGTGGCAAAGTGCCTTGCAATTGATGAAGAAACCTTCTTCAGTGCACAAAAAACAAAATCTGGTGTTAAATGAGGAACGGAATAATATATTTAGGACACTGCTAGAAAGGTGACACAGCTTTATTTATAGAAAGAAACAATGCCAGTACCTATATATGGGATGAATATTATCTAAAAATGTAAAGTAGACCATGTTTACGGAAACTGTTCTGTATAAGTTGCCAGGTATGGATGGATGTTGCAGGTCATGGATGCTGTAAGTCATAGGAGGGTCACATGTGCATATTACAAGATATATACTTCTAGTACTAGTTTTCCCTTACAAAAACATTTGGCATGTGTGCTGAACTTCTTTGTAGGCAGAGTTGTATAAAGTACTCGAAACCCGTACTTGAGTTAAAGTACAAGTGCTTGAACAAAAAGTGACTTGAGTAGAAGTGGAAGTGCTCAATCAAAAAGTGACTTGAGTAGAAGTACTAAAGTATTCAACATTTTTTGTACTTAAGTATTGCAAGTAGTTTTTTTTTTTTAATTTTGCTACTTAAGTACTGAAAGTAAAAGTACCAGTAGTTTTGAAAAAAAAATTGCTACTCAAGTACTGAAAGTAAAAGTACAAGTACTGTGTTATGTAGGTATTAAAGAAAGAAGTCAAAAGTTTGAACATCATATTGTTTTTTATTATTTCAAATGCAGCTTTTATTTATACATACATTAGCATTTATTTTCGTATGCGCTGATAATACACATGTTTTGAACTTCATGAAACCTGCCATCTACTGTTTTGGCAGTGGTAATTTTTATAATTGTAACGAGTAACTATGCAGCACAAAAAAAAAAATATTGGAGTAGAAGTATTGAAATCATCGAAAAAATGTAGTGAAGTAAAAGTGGAAGTAGGAGAAAGAAATTCTACTCCAGGAAAGTACAGATACCGCCTTTCGGTACTTAAGTACAGTAGTGAAGTAGTTCTACTTAGTTACTATACATCTCTGTTTGTAGGTCATGACTTTGGCCATTGATGTGGATGGCTAGATTTTTTGCAGATGGCACTGTTCATAGCTGTGGACAAATAGGGCACAGCATCCTTCCCAGTTCAACCTCAATCAAATTTATACAAAATCAACTAGAAAATCTTTAAAACATTTTCTAAAGTAGATTTTGATAGTAAACCATATTTTAGCTCAGCAGTAATATAGTTATATCTAGTGGCCAACTTACCTGCAAAGTATAAGTATGAATATTCCATATCAGACCCTTGGCCATTAACAGCTGTACACTGATACAAGCCCGTATCTTCCACCGTTGGATTTTCTATAAGAAGTGTTCTACTGTTCTCTACAGAAATTCTATGGAAAAGCAAAAACATGATGTATTCACTTGGTTAACAAGGAACTAGTAGATGACAATTTGGTTCTAATTGCTGAAACTTCAAAACTTCATAAATACAGGGAAGAACAAAAAATAAAGAACAAAAAATAGTGAAAATCATTCAATATTTTGGGCTAACCTCCTACATGGATAATAGAAATCAGTGTAAACTTGCTATATTAACTAATTCATTTTAGCTTGTGCATGTGAGGGTAAAGCTCATCAATCACGTTGTCAGGTTTACCATCTTATCAGAGAATCTTGTGCATTGAGGGAAGAATTAGGAGTAGTGTAAGTCTTTTGGGGCTCGCAGCCAGGGCTTTTTTTCAGTGGGAACGCGGGGGAACGCAGTTCCGGCACCTCTAGTCTGAATGTACACAATGGCAAAGGGGTGCTGGGACCAGTGGGGTGAGCTGAAGGGCCTATTGATGCTGGCTGCTGGGGATCTATTGTTTCAGGGGTGAATCTATTGTTGCTGGCGGGCATTTTGTTGTGGGTGGGACTTTTTTTGCAGTGGAAGATTTATTGTTGCTTAGGGGAACTATTGTTGCTGGAGGGCTATTGTTGGGGGGGGGGCTACTCTTGCAAGGGGAGGATTTATTGGGGGGGGGATTGTTGCAGGGGAGGATTTATTGTTGCTGGGGGGCTAGTTTTGTTGGGAGTCTATTGTTGCTGATTGCAGGGGATCTATTTTACTGTTTTTTTTCTATTGTGGCAGGAGAAGATTTATTGCTGCTGGGGGGATCTATTGTTGGGGGGGGGGTCTATTGTTGCTGATTCCAGGGGATCTATTTTACTGCTTTTCTAGTTATCATTAACAAATTCCATACAAGTTACCTAGAACCACAACATGATACTTGGTTCTGTTTTCTCTAAAAGGGGGTACTGGGAGGTGGGCAGAGGGTGGAACCAAAGAACAGTGCTCGGAGGTGGGTAGGGAGTAGAGAAAAGGGGTGACTCAGAAGAGGGGAGTACCTGCACCTATTCTCGGAGAAAAAAAAGCCCTGCTCACAGCTATCATCGAGGTGCTGCTACTATTGAGATTATTGGTAAAGAATCATGTGTCTCCTCGTATACGTGGTATCCAAATGACTGGTAGTTTTAGCAGAAGAGACTGCAAACCCTTGATACAGTGCCTTTCTGTGGAATAGATTAAAAGATATTGGTGTTTCTCACTGGTGTTTCACTTATATAAATGTTGGTGAATGGTCTGCATGGTTTTGTCAGTTTTGCCAGATGAGCAAACATCAATAAAGACAATTATTTTTAATTAATTAATAATAAAAGATTATTTACTGTGGAGCTATTCACCAGTTGCTCCAGCATCCATCATTTGGGTGTACGTTGGTCTGGTGTGTGATAAATAAATCTTTATGATTTGGTGAAATAAGAGTAGAGCTACCCTCGCAGGAGCTGCTTGGGTTATTGGTGCTTGAGCTTCCCAATGATTAATCCACAGCCAGTCACAGGGTATTTGCAACAACATTAGCAAGCTTCAAGTAGTTGATTATTTTCCTCAACAGCTGTTCGGGCACAGCAGCTGTGAAAGAACTGGTATTCTTCTTTCCTTTTTCACAGGCTCCAAGCACAGTAGCCTCTGAACTCAAGGAAAGTTTCTTAACAGCCAAAAGTTCAGCTAGAGTAGATTGCAACAACCTGAGCAGGACTTAACAGTAGAAATCTAGGTGCAGTATCTGGATCATTTTCATGTCAGGGCCCCAGATGTTACTGCACCTTATCAGACTTTTCTTTCCAGCATATTTTACCACTACTCAGTCAATGTGAATGGATTTTTCCAGACTCAAGTTTTCCCTCACTGACAGGAACTCTTCCCTGAGCTGGGGTGTGGACTTGTTGCGATAAGGCTTTGGGATGTCCATGAAGTCCCAGACTGCTACCTCACACCCTTAAACTCTCTTGGCTTCTATCTCCTTCATGATCTCTCTGGGAGCATAGGGATAGTCGTACCCATAATCTATGGCTACCTTCTTCTGCACAAACCTCTGAAAGCGCATACATATTCTGCCTTATTTATCAGCAAGGTAAAGGTCTCGTTCTGAGCTCGAGCATGAGCATAAGTGCAAGGAGGGGATAGATCAGGAGCTATTTTTGCATAGGCCTCACAGAATCCTAAATTTTTTGGCACGTCGTATGAGAATGGTCTCTTTCGCACCATCCTCATTGCACAGGTCAGTGTATGGAGAATCCTCTCTGTCTTCAGCCCCTCAGTCCCTCTCTGTGATGACTTCTGACCCCCCACTCTCTGATCCCTTTCTCTATGGACCTGAAGAAGCACTCAAAACTGGGTGACCTCACATCAATGATTCCCGGCCTCTCCTCGCCCAAGGAACTTGTAGACTCCGGCCTCTGGATCCACTGGGTCCCCTCAGCCCCTTTAGGAACCAGATGACTTGCTGCGGCTACAGCCGATGATTGCTGCTGCTGATGCCCAGCCCTGACCAGCTGGGTGCTCCCTGGTTTAGCAGACGGTGGTGTGGGTGTAGGCCACTGGTCCAGGCTCCAGCAGTGCCCTCAATGAATATCTGTCTCCCCCAGGAGCAGTAGCGACAGTAGACTTTGGCGTCTCAGTAGTGAGTCCTGTCTCCCAAGTCACATACAGGATCCTAGGCTGACAATAACTCGCCTCTAATTTCAGCAGCATTTCTCTGCATTGACCACACTGACCCCAAGCATGCAGCTTTACAGTCAAATGCTGGCATCTGTCACATACCAGACAGATGTGCTCCATATCCTCCCTGCTGCACAGCACCAGACTTCGGCAGGGTGCTAACAATTCGTCGGTGTCAGTCAGTTTTCGGCTCTGCAAGTCGGTCCGCTTTCCAGGCTCCCTGCCAACTCGTGTAACAGCCCTGCGCTTTGGCATCTGCCATCTTGCTGATCCTTACACGTACCTCTCTCTCAGCTACACCTGGAGGTGGAAGTGACGTCACAACTCTTCCCCACTCCATGGATTTGCGGACAACGAGTGGCGACTTTACTGGCATCCCCAGACTAGCTGACTCTTTGGCAGTATCTCCTCCTGTTGGGCAGACCTTTCCAGCATGCTCTTTCCCGTGCTGCACCCTAACCCCTTCATTGCTGCCATTCGAACACTGCTCAGCATCAATGAACTTTACTGTAAAGCAGACATTATCCAACACAGCAGACACATGGACAGCAGTTTCATCTGTCCTCACAAGAACCTCAGCTGTACTTCTTCTCCAGTGCGCTGACTTAACTCCATCACTTATACTATGAATGTTTTGCTACTTGCGACTGTGTAGCAGACATTTTCCTCTGTAGTACATATACTGATACAACCCCTGGCGCTCATACTCTCGTGCCCTGAGTTAACTCTGCCACACTCTGGAAATGCTCTTGCACTGGTAGCTGTAAAGCAGACATTCTCCTCCATGCCATAACACTGTTCCTCTGCGATTGCAGTCCCGCAATCCACACGCCCACGCATAACAATTTCTTAGAACATGGCAATTTCTTGAACACTTTACCTGGTCGTTGCTGGTAGTAACTGCTGCGATAATTCAGAGAATAATCCTGGACTGACAAGCCCTTACAGGTAGGATACTCCAAATAAACAATTCACAGGTGAAGACAACTCTCTCAATAGCACTCTGAAGCTGATCATCAGCCGGACCATACAGCAGCTGTATGGAATGAACAAGTCCCTTTGTAGTTGAAGGAACTCAGTGAACTTTGTCTCTTCAAGACACTAGCCAGTGTTCCCTTTAGTTTACACCCAGCAGCTGATTTCTAGCACCCAGAGGGGGATCTAACGGCGCAAGTCCCAGGGATCCCCTGTGTGTGTGTGTGTGTGTGGGGGGGGGGGGGGTCTGTACTCACAAGGCTCCTGAAGCACCAATGGCAGATTTCCTCAGTAGTAGCAGACAGGATACATGGACAACCTCCCTCATTCAGTCTTCACAAGAACCATGGGTTGCAGCTTCAGTGTTTCAGGCCCTCAAGTCGACCACCTGAGGCTGCATGGCAGCCTGCACTGAAGAGGGGCAGCAGCCCCCTCCCCTCCTGGACCTCTCTCTGTAGAGGAAGACCCCGAGCCCATGTGCTGTTCAGATGTAAATACAGTTGCCCAGCATGCCTTGGGACACATCCTCTTCTAATTAGCCAGGGCTTATAGACATCCATGCTCTCTTCCACCCACTGTCCAGTACATCCAATAGCTACCAGACCAGTATGAAACTTTCAAGACAGCATGAGCAGCACCAGAATACACTGAGCAGACTCTACCAATCAATCACAGCTCTCTGTTAAGCAGACAACATATACATTTGCCTAGCTGTCTCCCTGCTAAGCAGAGAATTTAAAAACTATATACATTCACTCTAGCACCTACCTAGGAGGGCACTACGTAATATGGCTCCCCTCTCCAACTCTCTACAAGCTGCCCTTGAAAAAAATTCCTCTCTCATACTGTGTATAGTTGTGCCTCTCCCTCACTTTCCTACTCTACAATTTCTGGCACTAAGGCATACCCTGCCACCTTGTCATCCCTCCCCTCCTCATCCCTCAAGCCCCACTTGCCTGTAAGCTACAGCTGCTGGAACATTAGTGGCAATGGCTGCTCCCTACTTGCTGTCCCCTCACACTATGCTTCTGGGGTTCTTTTTCTTAGCATCCAATAACATGATTTTTTGTGCATCCTCCTGCAGTAAGTAAATGATGCTGTGCTGAAATAATTTTGCAGACTCCTCTGTGCCATTTTGCAGGGCAACAGTTTGGCTAGCTGAAAAGGTTGAGGAAGAAGAAGGTGCTATTGCAGCCTACTTGGAAAATGTGGAGCACTGTAACTAGGAAAAGAAGCATGACCTCCTCCATGTGCTCTGGTTATATAGCACTGCCAGAAAGAAAAAGCCTGATGTAGAGCCGCTCACATCCTACTAACTGCACACAAAGAACCTCTGCTTCCCCATTTAAGTCTACCAGACAATATGAGTACAGGAGATTCCATACGTTTATTAGCAGCTATGGCAATAGGGCGATTAAGGACGTAGGGCTTAAGGGCACCTAACAATGTGGTGATTTACTGCACCAAAGTGTACTGCACAAGTATGCAATGATGTGCTGCAAACAGGTTTGCATTTTAAGCCCACCACACTGGAATTCACTGTAATGTAGCATAATACAGCCTTCAACTATCTCTCCTGGAAAACATACTGTTAGCTCTCCCTAGTCCAAGTCTCCACATACACATTGACAAAAACCTGCCTGGAATTCTGGAACAAAAGATAACCCCCATTATGTATCCTTCCAAGCCTCCTAACCACAGTTCAAAGGCCAAGAAGTGCATTATTCTTTAGAGATAAACAATTGCATGAGTTTTCCATTTTCCCAAAACCGCAAATGGCTTGAGTTCGCCTTGAACTGATGTTTTACCCAATCCCAAAGCTTACCCCTAATGGCAACCTGGGCAGAGTTTTTCATATTTCCAGTCTGGGCCTACCTGTTATTTTGAAGCCTTTTACTGTTCTTTCTTATTGTTACTGTACCAAGTCACAGTGCTCTGCAACTTTTTGTTTTAAATATTGTTGTCTTTAGGCTGAGAAGTGGAATGGCCTGTCGGTTTGCCCCAACCAATTTATATACGAGGTGTAATATATCCCCACAGAGCACTTTTTGCCTGGGTTCAGTGCGCTGCCAAAACCAAACAAAGCCTAATCTCTTAATTCTCTGATTGAATGGGGAGACTACAGAACAGAGCCGTCAATCATTAGACAGGGAATTGCAAAAGGATTCAGTGCTGGCAGAGAATGCATAGTGTGTGCCATTTTAAAGCTACCATGTGACGAGGTTAGAGGGAAGTTAGCAGAGTCTCCTGTGTGCCACTAATACAGAAAAGTACATACAATGCCAGCAGTGAAAGCCTCAACAAGGCTTGTCTAATTTTTAAGATCCATTTATGAAAATATTTGTTATAGACTTTTTGGTATTCTGCATTTAATCACATGGCTCAAGGGATTCATAACAGGGAATTCTTCCAAGCTAAAATAGGCTGAATGAAGGATGAATATAATAAAAGGAAACATGGCAAAAGTACATAAAAAATCCTCCAGAAACCTAAGTCCACAGGTCTGATGCTTGTGACTTATTGTTGCCAAGCCTAAGGATCAAGGTTGATTTCTGGTTTATGTCCCTTTTCTTCTGCTTCCCAAGTCTGGAGCTTGTTTTGAAAAGCGCAGTTTTGAAAATAGCAATCTTTGCATTTAGCATAACGAGGTTAGATTGGTAAATAGACCGAGCAAGGCTGTATGGAAAGGTACAAACGCAGTTTCAACAATCCAAGACATACAAATGATTTTTGGTCAATGACCAGGGCCGTCTATAATATCGATTGGACCCTGGGCAAATATTTTCTTGGGCCCTCCCAAATCCACGTAACAACTATTTACAGGCAGCGCGGGCTCAAGGGGCAGCTGCTTTGGACCGCACAACAATGACTGGGCCCAGGGCAGCTGCCCCTTTTGCCCTGTGTTAAAGATGGCCCTGTCAATGACACACGAAGATCCTCTGCCTCTACCTTTAAGCCTACCAGATATTATGAATACAGGGATTTCCCTAAACCTATTAGTAGCACTGGCAATAGGGGAATTAAGGATGTAGTGCTTTATTGCACTGAATAATGTGATGATTCAGAGTACCAAAGTGTATTGCACAAGTATACGATAATGTGCTGAAAAAAAGGTTAGCTTTGTTAGCGAATCCACACCGCAGTTCACTGTAATGGAGCACAATATAGCATACAACTGCCTCTTCTGGAATACACACTGTTAGCTCTCCCTATCTACTCTAGGATCCTCTAATAACTATAGAAGTAAGTGGCCTTTTGTTAAATTGTTACTAAACCCACAACAGAAAAATCAGTCTGTATATGCAGAAAATCATGCTTGTTATACTCACGGTGAGTCCTAAGATGTGAAAAATTGTGAAAAAAGGCTATTTGAACCTGTCTTCTCTTATGCTCCCTTTCTTCCCCAATCCATCCCCTGATAAGACAGAGCCTTTTAAGTCACTCTGCACATGCTCAGTTTGGTGTGTATTGCTCGAGAGGTTTTTTTTTTTGGAAGGGTGCATGTGATCAGCACAGGGCCAATCAGCACTGTCCAGACAGAGGTCCAGGGGTCCTGCAGCCTCATAGTACAATCAGTGGAGAAAGAAAAGTCCTCCTACAAGCTTTAACCAGAAACTGATAAAAGCGACAAGACTGCTATATACTGCTGATGAGAAAAGGTATTTAGCAGTTTATATTTACTAAAACAATTGCATTTCCATGTTCTGTGTATTGTGGGACCCAGATATAATGAATGCAGGGTTCTGGAATTAGTAATACCTTAAAGTTCTCCCAAACCTTGACCTGAATGTAATGTAGCATTGTCCCAGCAGGAACTGATGGATTTAGCTGGTTCTTCCCGAAACAGTGCAGAGACAGTCAGGCAAACAGTGCCCGTCCATTCACTCCAGTTCACTGAATAGTCTAGAGGTTGACCTTTTTATATTTTATTGCTGGTAGAACTTGGGAAGGGATTGGCGGGGGAGTGAGATACCTCTAAAATGCTTGAGCACAATACTGCCCAAGAATTCTGGAACAGGATCAGTCCATGGGTGCAGCCTCTTGCAAAGTAATCCAGTGTCCAGTTCCAGGGGCGCCAGGGGAAAGCAGCCCCCATCCTCTAAGCTCACTGATCCATTCCCTCAGGAGGGAGAAAGACAATCTACTCAGGGCCCCAGACTATTTAACGGCATCCCAGTCACCAACTGGGCACACCTCCCCAGAGATTAGCTGGGCCCTGCTCGATATTCAGGCTGATCATTTGAATCCTCCCTTCCTAAACTCTAGAAATTTCTTCTAGAATCAGAAGGCAGCAATCAAAATCCGAGTCTGTGAAGCCCTGAATGGACCAGACTAAATGATTACTGCTCCTCTAGTTGCAACAGGAACCAAAAACTAAATTTGCCTAGCAGCCTAACTAGGAGGGTTCTACAGTAATTACACTTATCACTCTAGTTAATTATGACAGTAAGTGGATGTATTTTTCAGTTTTTCTGAACAGAAAGGCTGAACTTGCAGTTACACAAAAACAAAAAATGAAGTGATTTCCAGGCATATCAAGAACACTCCAAAATACTGTAAATGACTAGTTGATTGTGCAGCGCTATAGTGTTATAGATATAACCATGGCAATCTGTAGTTCACTGCCTGAACAATTTAAAAATCATAACTCAGTTTTCTTAATGCTTAAAGTGGAACTTTAATCATTAAAACAATTTGGCATACAGGCATGATTTTAAATTAGCTCTATGTACAAAGTTCAGCAATACTGAGATGCATGATCTCCGACATTTGTGCAGAAGTGACATAATCTCAGCCAGGCCAATGAAAACAGATGAAGATTGGTACCCAGAAGCTGATCCGGCTGAAGATGACAGCCTTCGGGGAGCTGTGGGCCACCAAAGCGCTGGAGAGAACGTGTGTATAGTTCTACTTTAAAAATACATTGATGCAAAACTACCTTACACCTCCCAACTAAAGGAAAATAATTTTCTCTATTTTGGATAGAGTAAGAGAGGGTCATAGACCCTGTTTTTTGCCATCTGTGACCCATTAGTGGAGATTTTCCTTCACTTCCTGTCCCACAGCCTAAACAGGAAGTACGAGAAAATCTAATATGAGGGAATCTTTGATTGTCACCAGTTTCACCAGAACTGCAAATTTCATCCCGGTAGCCACCATGTCCTAAAGAGGGGTGACTATTTAAACTTAGCCTTTCTGGGTGGTAGTCAGCCCAAGCTGATTTATAGTATATATGTTTGCTTGGTTTTCCCTTAGATCACTGTTGCTATTGCTTCTCTTTACTACCAGTAGATGTTATTCTTAACTCTGGCAATAGTATGAAATGCCACAGTGATGCAGGATTATAAATATTTATATTGTTAATATCCAAACAGTAGCAGGTCTGTTAAAACTGATGCATGCTGGGAGAGAGTATAAATATGTGGGGTTGACCATGTGAGCTCTCAGGGCTGAGGCCTGGGGAGTTGCTGCTGAATGTTTTATTCTGTTAGGCCCATAGCCTTTGTGGGCACTAGCATGTGCTCTGTGCTGGGCGTTAAGTCAGAAGTGGTCCTCAGAAGCTTTCCTGTCTGGTCTAGAAGGAAGCTGAACCAGGATTGTGAACCAGGAGGAGGACCCTGCTGGAGTAAGAAGCCATGAAAAAACGTGGTTTTCTTGTAGGGGGCCTGTTGACTCTCCTGACAGGAGGCATGTAGGTCTGGAAGGATGCACAGAAGCATAGGGACAAGTACAATAAAGTCTACTAGAGAAGCTAACTATTAGTGTTGGTGGTGTCGGTTTAAAGGCTCTTTACACTGTACAAGCTGGTTCAGGACACGGACGTTTGCAAGTGTTACCCTGTGTTGAGATAAAATATCTGAATAGACACAAAGTGACTGGCACCCAAAGTTTTGTCAGTCTCCCACCTTTCAGCCACAGACTCAACCCTGGGAAAATGCAAGCCCCTCATGTCTCTGGGGTACTCCACCTGCTTTGGGGGGGGGGTCAGGGGGTAGGCTCCATTCACACTTGTGAGACTTGTCATGCAACTTTGGACATTGGAGTCGCAAGACAAGTCGTTACCCATGTTTTCCAATGATAACCATTCATATATGTGCGACTTCAAATTGCAGCAACATCAAAGTAGTTCATGCACTACTTTGGTTCCACTTTAATTCAACTTGAGGGCAATAGACTTCAATGTCAACCCTCAAAAGTTGTATGAAAGTCGTACCTGAATGTTATACAATGCAACAGTTGTTCAACAGTTGCCCATTATCACTGGTCAAAGCCAAAGTCGTATCCAAGTTGCACCCATCCAAAATTGCACCCATCCAAAGCTGCGTCAAAGTTGCATCAAAGTTGCACTCCAAAGTAGGCGTAATTCTGAAGTTGTACAAGTGTGAATGGAGCCTATATTTGCTTCTGTTCTGGTGACAACCCAAAATTTAGGATTTTCTTTCACTTTTAGAGATAATAGTAAACAGGACAAAAGGAGAGAGGGCACATAAACCAAAAAAGGCTTGCAAGGGTTCTAATCCCTCTCCACTCTATCAAAAAAGTTTTGTCTTTAGTTATATTTCAAGGAGACAATATGCTTGGTTAAACCTACTTGTAATTTTTGTCACCACTTATTTTTCTTTATACTAGTGCTTTAAATTAATATGTACAATATCCCGAAGGTTTGATAAAAAACTGAGAGCGATGTACACAATATTGTCTGGGTGCACATCAGAAAAAAAAAGGAGACACATTTGAGGAGGAAGGAGGGACAGAAGGATTTAATTCCCATAAAAGGAGAATCCCTCAAATGATAGACAGTTGATAGCTGTGTTACTAGATGAATTTTGGAAAAATCCTGAAAACATTTTAACTATCAAGATATGGCAGAAATAATCCAACATGAAAAAAAAAAAAATCCTTAACTGATTCACCTGGACTCCAAATGTTCTCCAGGGACTCAAGATAAGAATAAATGGGAAATACAGTGAGGAAAAATAACATGTTAGTTATTAGGTGCCGATATAAAAGGAAGGAAGCCACTGCCACACTAATCACAGACATACGTTGCTGGAGTTGGAAGAGGCTGCAAGATCAAAGCGATGGATACATCTATTAATATATCTTCATCTCCCACTCATTCAGTCTTGGTGTATGTTTATTATTATTTTTCCCTCAAAGTTGAATTTAACAGTTCTTTAGATATTATCATAGCAAGAAAGAAGACATATATCTTCCCGTTTGTCAATTTTCACTGCATTTTGGCTGTTGCGATAATCCTTTATTTAGGCATTATGATAATAGTGCTCTAAAGGACTAGTATACACCAGGATGCAAGGGGGAAGAAGGCACGCCGGTGGAGGCAAAGTGATGCTTTGGCAATGTCCTGCTGGGATACCTTGGGTCCTGCCATTCATCTGGATGTTACTTGACAAGCACCACCTATCTAAATATTGACCAAGAACACCCCTTGCATGGAAACATTTTTTTTCTTATGGCAGTGGCCCCTTTCAGCAGGATAATGTGCCCTCCCACACTGCAAAAGTAGCTCGAGAATAGTTTGAGGAACACAAAAACAAATTTGAGGTCTTGACCTGGACTCCTAATTCTCCAGATCTCAATCCAATCAACTATCTGTGGGATGTGCTGGAAAAACAAGTCTGATCCATGGAGGCCCCACCTCACAACCTACAGTATTTGAAGGATCTGCTACTAGTTGTTTGGTGCCAGATACCACAAAATACAATACTTCCAGAGGTCTAGTGGCATCCATGCCTTGATGGATAAGTGCTGTTTTGGTGACAAAAGGGGGACCTACTCAATATTAGGTGGGTAGTCATAAAGGCTTTACTGATCAGTGTATGTGATGACAAAAGGGCATTAGGCTATGTAGTAAATGCAAAAAAAAACACCTTCCAATGTATTACGTTGGAGAATCCAAAGCAGGGGAATATAAACTATATATAAAAGCCATTGTAAACCCACAGCTTTTAAAACAGCCCATTTAGTTTAAAAGAGAAATGAAAGGCAAAACATTATAAATAGATATAAAAAAACATTATAAATACAATTTTTCTCTTTTTTATAAGTGATCACATTCTCTCTGTTCTCATCTGCATAAGAGCTGAGGGAGCAGAAACAGCAGTACACTGATCTTCCCAGTGAAAGACTGTGCAGGGGGAGTCTAATCATTGGAGGAGAGGAGGCTGAGTTCCCATTACAGCTAGAGAACTGACCATGCTGTGCGCCCATGCCTAGTGTGGTCAGTTTTTAATAGGAAACCAGAGGGACTGGCAGGAACAACAAGGATTTCACATTAAGGAAGCAATACAAAGGGAACAGGATACCTTTTCATACATGGTACAGCGGGTGCATATCAGGAATATGAAATGTTGGATTTACATATTCTTTAACCACTAAGTGACCGAGCGCATGCATTGTACTGCAGACAAGCAGCTGCTCTAGGCAAAGCGATGTACCCATACTTTGCTGCCTACTTCCGAGTTTAGGGTGTGCACATGCGTGCTCCCAGGCTGGCTCCTGCTGTGATTGTACACAGTGGGAGCTTGTCAGCAAGTACCGACCAATGATTCACGGCTCGGACATGCTGATCAGCTGTGTACATTTACAGACCAGAGCTCTGTGTTGACATTCAACACAGAGCTCTGGACACAGGGAATGGTCTCTGTGTTTCTCATTCCTGCAAAGCATTTTACCCGTTGATCTAGATGTTAACCCCTTCCCAGCCAGTGTCCTTAGTACAGTGACAATGCACATTATTAGCACTGATCACTGTACCCCCTATTGGTGGGTGGAATGGGGAAAGATGGGGGGAGAGTTATGGCAGAGGATAAGAAGGTTCCCATGTTACAAACAACCATTGGAAATGGTACTATTTGTATCAAAATTAAAAACATGCAAAATAAGTGTGCAAAATGGGACAATGATTTAAAGTGTTTGTTCACCAATGTCAGAAGTCTGCCAAGCAAAATAGGTGAGTTGGAAGCTCTGGTGCATGAGGAGAACTAAGACTTAATTGGTATTGCTGAATCTTGGCTTCATTCTTCACATGACGGCGCTATTAATATTCCTGGCTATGCTCTCTTTCAGAAAGACAGGGTAAAATGGAGGGGTGGTGGTGTTTGTCTCCATGTGAGAAGTGATCTCAAAGTGAGTTTTAAAGATGACCTAGTTGATGGAGAGTGAAGCAGTATGGGTTGAAATGTACATGGGTGTGCGTAAAACAAAGATTATCATTGGAGTTTGTTATAGACCTCCCAGTATTAATGAGGAGGTGGAGACTCAGCTCCTGGGACAGATAGAAAGGGCTGCAAGGGCGGGAACAGTGTTAATAATGGGGGATTTTAACTACCCAGATATTGACGGAGTAATGGCACTGCTGGAACAGTTAAAGGGCACAAATTTATAAACCTACTACAAGACAATTTTATGGTGCAGTTTATTGAGGCCCCCCACTAGAAATGATGCTCTGTTGGACCTGGTATTCTCAAACCATGCAGAGCTTATTAACAATGTTCATATAAAAGAACATCTGGGTAGCAGTGACCATAACATGATTTCATTTAATGTTAGCTGTAAGCAAAAAATTCATACAGGAAATACAAAAACACTTAACTTTAAGAGAACAAATTTTCCATGGATGAGGGCTGCTCTCCAGGATTTAGACTAGGAGGGAATATTGGCATCGATGAGCACAGAACAGAAATGGGAATTTTTCAAAAGGACTTTATGCAAACTCACTGCAAAGTATATTCCCATGGGTAATAAGTTTCAAAGGCTAAAAATAAAACCTATGTGGCTCACGGCAAAAGTTAAAAAAGCTTTATATAAAAAGAAAGGGGCTTTTAAAAAATATAAAAATGAGGGAATATTATCATTGTTTAAGTGTTAAAAAGAATATAGCAGAATATGTAAAAAGGAAATCAGGGACGCAAAAATCCAAAATGAACGACAGATTGCAAAAGATAGTAGGACAAACCCCAAAAAATTCTTCAAATATATTAACAGTAAAAAGGTCAGGTCTGAGCATGTAGGCCCTTTACAAAATAATCAGGAGTGGGTGACTGGGGACAAAGAGAAGGCAAATTTATTAAATACTTTCTTCAGCTCTGTGTATACAAAGGAGCATGGGGGAGCTCATGACCATAATGAGGACGGTATTGACGCAGCCCCAAATGATCCACAATGGCTCAAAAGTGATATGGTCCAGAAATATTTAGACAGAATAAGGGTGGATAAAGTGCCTGGACCAGATGGCATCCACCCACGCATCCTAAAAGAATTGAGCGCTGTAATTTCTAAGCCTTTGTTTCTAATTTTTAGGGACTTGTTAAGGACTGGAATAGTACCACTGGATTGGCGTAGGGCCAATGTGGTGCCTAATATTTAAAAAGGATCAAAGTCTTTGCCAAGTAACTATAGACCTGTTAGTTTAATTTCTATAGTCGGGAAGATATTGGAGAGTTTAATAAAAGACCACATAGATGAGTTCTTGCTGGAAAAAAATATTTTAAGCAACAGACAGCATGTAATCATGAAAGACAAAAATTGTCAAACAAACCTGATTTCTTTTTATGAGGAGATAAGTAAAACCTTGGACAGAGGGGTGGCTGTGGACGTAGTATACTTGGATTTTGCAAAAGTATTTGACACAGTTCCCCACACAAGGCTAATGTGTAAGGTAAAGTCTACAGGCTTGGAAATATGAGTTTGTAAATGGATAGAAAACTGGTTAAAAGATAGAATTCAGAGAGTAGTGGTTAATGATTCTCACTCTGAATGGTCTAAGGTTATCAGTGGTGTGCCCGAAGGTTCAGTGTCAGGACCCTTACTTTTTAATATCTTTATAAATGATATTGGGTCTGGTATTAAAAGTACCATTTCAGTCTTTGCAGATGACACCAAGCTTTGCAGTGGAATAACTTCCTTACAGGATGTCTCCAACTTACAAGCAGACCTCAATGCACTGTTTCATTGGGCAACTATGTGGCAAATGATGTTTAATGTTGATAAATGTAAAGTTATGCACGTGATCTAGGAATATGCATGCATCATACATACTAGGGGGAGTACAACTGGTGGAATCCTAACGGAGAAGGATCTGGGTGTTCTGGTAGATCATAAGCTTAATAATAGGATGCAATGCCAAGCTGCGGTTTCCAAAGCAAGCAAAGTCCTTTCTTGTATTAACAGAAAGCATGGAGAGAGAGATAAATATAATTTTGCCCCTGTACAAATCATTAGTAAGACCTCATCTGGAATATGCAGTTCAGTTTTGGGCACCAGTTCTCAAAAAGGATATCGGGGAACTGAAGAAAATGCAGAGAAGAGAAACCAAACTGATAAGGGGCATGGAGGAGCTCAGCTATGAGGAAAGATTAGAGGAATTTCATTTATTCTCTCCTGACAAGAGGAGATTAACTACTTGCCGACCGCCCGCTGCAGTTGTACGGCGGCAGTCTGGAGCTCCCAGGCAAAGTGCCGTACATGTATGGCGCTCGCCTGGAAGGAGCTAGGGGGCGATCGTGTGCCGCCAGAGGCGCGCTCCTGCCCCCGATCGTCGGCTGGGGAGTCAGTGCATGTGTCCGGTGGCTCTGATGGCCGCCGGTCACTCGTGATCTCCCTCTGCAGTGAGAGAAGGACAGATGGCTGATGTAAACACAGCCGTCTGTCATTCCAACTAGAGTAATCACAGAGGCTATGGGATCCTGCTATGTAGGATCGTATGTCTCTGTGATTACATCACAAGCCACGCCCCTAAACCAGTTAGAATCACACCCCTAGGGACACACTTAACCCCTTGATCACCAGTAAAATTAACCCCTTCCCTGCCAGTGTCATTTTTAAAGTAACAGTGCATATTTATAGCACTGATTACTGTAGTAATGTCACTGGTACGCCCAAAAGTGTCATTCAGGGGTCCGATCTGTCCACCGCAATGTCGCAGTCCCGCAAAAAAAATCGCAGATCGCCGCCATTACTAGTTAAAAAACAATAAAAATGACATAAATCTTTTCCGTAGTTAGTAAACACAATAACTTTTGCGCAAACCAATCAAAATACGCTTATTGCAATTTATTTTTACCAAAAATATGTAACAGAAAACAAATTGGCCTAAAATGTTAAAAAAATTAGATTTTTGAGAATTGAAAAATTTGAAAAATATTGTTATTTTTCAAAATTGTCACTCTTTTTTTGTTTATAGTGCAAAAAAAAATAATCGCACAGGTGATCAAATACCACCAAAAGAAAGCTCTGTTTGTGGTAAAAAAAAGGACATCAATTTCGATTGGGTAAAGCGTTGCACGACCGCGCAATTGTCCTTTAAAATCACGCAGTGTCGAATCGCAAAATAGGGCCTGGTCTTTGAGCAGCCAAATCTTCCGGGGCTAAAGGGGTTAAGGGGGGATATGATCAACATGTATAAATACATAAGGGGTCAATATAGTGAACTTGGTGTTGAATTATTCACTTTAAGGTCATCACAGAAGACAAGGGGGAACTCTTTACGTCTAAAGGAAAAGATATTTCGTCTCCAAATACGGAAAGGTTTTTTCACAGTAAGAGCTGTGAAAATGTGGAATAGACTCCCTCCAGAGGTGGTTCTGGCTAGGTCACTAGATTGCTTTAAAAAAGGCCTGGATTCTTTCCTAGGTATCCTAATATAACTGGGTACTAATATTTATAGGTAAAGTTGATCCAAGGAATATCCGATTGCCTCTCGGGGGATCAGAAAGGAATTTTTTCCCCTGCAAATTGGATCATGCGTTGCTGGGGTTTTTCACCTTCCTCTGGATCAACTGTGGGTATAGTATTGTGTATATGGAATTGTATGGTTGTGTTTTCTTTTTTGTGTTTTATTGCTTGAGCTAGATGGTCTTTTTTCAACCTGACTAACTATTTAACTATGTACATTTTATTGCATTGCTTTTCATTAACAAATTCAATACAAATTACTTGTATAATCCCCCCGAAACAAATTTTACTTGCTAGGAGCTGTTTAGGGGTGGTTCTAGGGGCGATTCGGGAGCAGAGAGAAGCAGGGGGAGGAGGGTTAGTTCCTGTACCTTTTCTCTGAGGAAATAAGCCCTGCCAACATTTTTGACATATGCAGTTATGAGAGCCCTACTTTAATTCCTTTCTCTACAAGAAAGATGATGGATTTGGGTATATAACGAATAGGTCAGGCCATTCAAAATTACAGGCAAATTTATTTAAAGTGGTTGTACACCTGAAATATGAACAAAGCATATCCCTTTATAGTGTCTACTTGACTCAATCCAAAGCTCTCAGTGTGATTCCTGTCTGCCATCTAAATCCTTTGCAATCTGCATGAGTCACTTCTGACAGGACACCACAGAATTCCAGGAGATGACACACACACACACACACACACACACACACACACACAGAAGGTGATTGACAACCTATACTGTGCATTTACGAGACTGTGTAGGGCGGTGTCCTTTCTCTCCACACAGATCTCAGATTACACTCAACTCTCTGTTGTACAGTGTGTGACATCAGAAACCCTCCCCTGACCCCTGGAGGGAAGAATTATACTTTGATCTGTACTTTGAACTGCTGTAGATGGGAGAGGGCTTCAGATAAACAAGTACAACTTATGTAAGAGGATTTTGTTTCATCTCTGTGTATCACACGAAAACCACTTTACTGTAATGTTGACTCTTCCCAATACAACCCAGTCAAGTGACTCTATATCAATGTGCAAGGTCACCTTTAACCTGTGCAGTTATGATACAAGCTCTTTACAGATTTGTATCTGAGACAATACCACTATTCTTGTTACAACTTCATTCATTTACTGTACATTTTTTGAATACTTTACAACATTTATATAGTGAAAACAGTTTGTGCAACAACAACCAACCTCACAATCCTGACCAAGGTTCATTAGAGAGATGAGGTTATGTAATTGTGTAAATGTAACTTTAGATAACTGTACAACGTTAGGATCTAATAGCATGGGACTGAACGATCAGACCCCTGACACATGCACATCCACTACTGTATGCATTACAGTGTCCATATAAAGAATCTGTGGGTTACCATTATTTATTTCCATAGAGATGATCCTTGGTGGCACCAATGCCCTTCTCCCCGAATAATCACTGATATTGTGTCTGTAGTCTGAGTATCTAAAGATTATTTATATTGCATGGTGCCTTTCTTCTTTTTAATATTTGCAGTACATTTTACTGATTCAGACAATGCACATATTATGGCTAGGTTCACATCTAACAGATGAAATGCAGTGTGATAAAGCTCATATGTTTTTTTGCACATGAACATGTGCTGCTTTAGGCACTCCATTCAAAGGAATAGTCTGGTACACACCTCAGCATCTTAGAAATCAGACCTGTACTTTTTGGACAGCACACCTCATTGCAATGCACGAAAGGCTTTGTTTTGAATTGTACTGGCATGTGGCAAAACCCCACAATAAAGGTTCTTTGGGGTGCCATTAAGAACGAAAAACACCTCATAGTCATTCGGAAAAAATGGCACCGGACATCACCATCGCATGTGACGTGCAGTGCCACCTGTTGCATTAACATGTATGGGAATGGATTGATTGGCACAATGCAATATTGTGAATAAAGCCTACGGCTGTTATAGCATACCACACATAAATGTTAAATATTTATTTTTCCCTGATATTCACATAAATATGGATTCTTATATTAATTACGCATGAATCTGTGGTGCAATTATAGACTAACAATACTTGGCTGACAGTCATTTCCACAAATTCCACATAAACATCCTCCAATCATGCCAAAACTACAGACATCTAAGAACATCACCAAAAGTCTGCGGGCCACCCTAAATCTGGCCTGTATCGTATAACCAACAGAATGATAATGGTCACAAAACAGTCACTGAGTGCGGATTACAGCTCTGACCACAGGAGAAATGTAAAATGTTTTTTTATTGCTTATTTTGGTTAGCTTTGTGTTTTGTGTTGTGTTTCCTTTTAGTTCTTGTAATACAACTTTACTCCTTGCCAGAGTCATTCTTTTCTCACCGAAATTCTATCCATGTGACCTTTACCAAAGCAATATTTCACTGAGGCATTCATGTCTAATCTTACTTTTTCTTCTGCTGAATAGAATGTAGACTTGTATTGAAGATTTATATAGTAACAAATTCATGGCTCAAAATCCTTCCTTCCTACATGCCGTTAATGTATTAAGAGATGTATTAAGAGATGTTGTCAATTTAAGCATCGTGGTGGTGGTGGACATGGTGGTTTGGCAATTTAATCACTAAATTCTTCACAAATAATATTTCTATTTATTTTTTATGTTTGACTCATTTATTGCCAGATATTTAGAGGAAATTTTTGTGTAGGTATGTCATTGACATTGATCACTTTTTGGGGTCAAATCCTTTGTCATAATACTATTATGGTGAAAATTAAGACCAGAATGCTGTAGTAGGCTCAGCAACCTGCTAATGTGTCTTGATGTTATTGGACTGAACTATTTAGCAGTTGGAAGCCTAAAAAAAAAGGAAGGGGTGATTTCATATTTATGTGCGGCAAAGAATCTTGTGAACAACCTCAAAAACAAGAGTCTCTATACTTTCTAAACATAGGGACAATTTACTGATCTTCCGACTTTAGGGGGGCCGAACCGTGGAAACAGGAGTAGCATCAGTGAAAGTAAGCAATGTCCCACCCATCTTTGGTATTAGGGGAATTATTAGTGTCCCATCATTGGAGTCAGTGGGAATAATAGTGCTCCATCACTGGTGTCAGTGGGAGGAATAGCGCCCCAACGTTGGTGTCAGTGGGAGTCATAGTGCCCAATCATTGATGTCAGTGGAAAGAATAGTTCCCTACTGTTGGTGTCAGTGGGAGGAATAGTGCCTCCTATCAGTAGAAGGAATAGTGCCCCAAGGGCAGGATTAAGGCAAGCAAAAGGCTGCTTTTTACCCCTGGGCTACAGTTTGGAGACCAATACTCAAAAGAGTCCTGTTGTCTACCATTTTTCTTTTTTTTTTTTACTACTGTTTCTGCTTACCCACATGAATGATAGGGAAATTATAAATGTAGACACAAGTAATAGTTTTTGTGTTTTGCGTCTGTAGCTGTACCCTTGTAAAGGCTAATAAAACTGTATTGTATTAAATATTTGTTCTTGAATGTAGGTACACTTTAAAGAAACATTATGGTAATGAACCCATCTCAAAGTATAACTAAAGGCAGAACTTTTTTTTACATTTTGGGCAGTGGACAGGAGTTCGAACAAGTCTTAGGATGTTATCTTTGTCTGTTTCCCCGTTAGGGGGATTTACCCTCTCTATCTGCCCTATACCATTATCACCAAGAGTGAAAGTGAAAGAAAATCCCAAATCTTTTGGTTGTCACTGGAAAAGGGAACATTTGCTAAAGGGGACACTAGTTCTGGTGACTCTGGTGACAACTATCAAGGGATATTCTCTCACTTTCTATTTTGGCTATGGGGCAGGAAGTATTTGAAAATATCCCCAATGGGACACAGATGGCAAAAAAAAAAAAAAACAACTGACAAGGGTTATAACCCTCCCTTACGTTATCCTATATTTAAAAAAAAAACTGATTTGCCTTTAGTTCTACCTTAAATTCTTCATTTTTGAATGCATAAACTTAAACACACAAAACAACATTGTACTTCAGTCATTTTACCTGTCAGAGAATTTAAGAGTTTCCCCATTTTTACTCCAACTAAATTTCGCAGCAGATTCACCGTCAACTTCACAATGGATTTTAATGAGCTGAGTGCTGTTTGTAATGAATGCATTACTCCCAATGACCAAGTTTAAAGTCTTGTTGGATGACAATATATTTCCGTGCTTTTGTTTGCGAATGATCAGTAATCTGTTTATATGATTCTTTTCTATGTCTTTGTCACTGAAATGACCTACAGCATTTGGTTCTTTGGCAACCAGTTTATGGTCTGATACATTATCTTCACTGGGAGCCTTCCATTTTTCCAGAGGTGGCTGTGGTTTAGATAGCTCATTTACTACATGAGATATAATCTGGCTAGCAAATTCATCACTGATTTCTCCAGCTTCAATGAGTTCACTCATGTTTCTAACCAAAGCCTCAAACTGAACAGTGTCTATACTGTAAGCACCTTGTAGGACTGCAGCCTCCAGTCTCTTGTCTTTAAACTCTTGAGAACCATATACCTCAGCAGAGTTTGTCACTAGAGTTTCAAGACTCCTTAGTACCATGACATCCTGGGCTTGGCTGCCTTCGTTGTGCAAATTATTGTTTTTATTCCATGATTTCCAAATTTTGCTAATTTTATGCCATTTAGCCCCCAAATTATTTGCTTCATTCGCATCTTTTTCAAAATTTGGTGGCTCAAGGAGTCTGTTATCAGTGCCAATCAGCTTGAGAACAAAGGTGTCATAAGCAGAGTGTGCAATGCACTTGTACACACCTATATGCTGAACATCCAAGTTATGAATTTTTAGTGATCCTGATTTTGTGACTCCAAGTTTTTTGGAATTTCTGATAGGTTGTCCATCTTTTTCCCATTTGATAAGAGATTTTTGGAAGCGGCGCACGGGACACTTTATCACAACAGACGTTCTAGGAAGTAAATATGCTCTGCTTCCAATGGTAAAATTAATGCGTTTTTCTTGTCTGGTCTGAATGTAAACTCGATGGATGCTGAGAATTTCTGGTGGTCCATACCCTTCCTCTTGTTTTGACAGATGCTGTTTATTTTCTTAAAAAAACAGAGAAAGTAAAAAATGAGTTTGCTGCAAATAAATATCACATTCTAAAACTGCATATGTTACAGTGTTCGATGTGATGAAGAAAATATCAACACCTACACACAGTGAAAATGTATTTCTTAAAATACTGACACAAAAGCCTACAGGTAAATAGGGACTATAGGTAGGTTAACAAAGCAAGTCATGTAAATCATGCTGTAAATAATATTGTATAATCCCAAAGCAGATCAAAGACTACACTGGAATAATGTACACACATGTGAACATTCAAACCAGGGGTGTTCAACCTTTTGACCTGGGCTACATTGGTAGAAGTGTAATTGTCTTGGGCCACACATCAAATACACTAACAATAAGGATAGCAGATGAACAGAAAAAGTCAGGCAGAACACAAGTAAATGATCACCGATATAGATAGTGTACCTATCTGGGTAATAAAACTTCATTTTTTGTGTGATATTTTTATTATAAAAGTAAAAGAGGACAACATAATACTAGTGCGATATTTGACACTTTTTTTGATAAACTAGCGCATCAATATCTGGTTGGATGGATGGAGTAGCAATTCTCAATAAATTCTGAAGGTGCTTATCAGATATTTTGGTTCTATTTTTTTCCCTTCATGTGCTTGATCCTTGAAAATAGTTGCTCACATATATAGGAGCTGCTGATTACATGAATAAGGGGTGCGTGATTGTGAGTGGGGTGTTTTAAAACTTTAAAAGTCCAGTAAATAGACACTGTACATTTTTTCTTTGCATGTGTTTTCTAAGTGTAAATACATTTTTACAAAAAATCCTCAAAAACGTTTGAAATAAGTTTACAATTTTGTGTTGGGCTGTCTTGAGCTGCAAATTGGACACAGCTGAATTCTACAATGACTTACACGTTAATTATCCAATCCACATTAAACCGTCCTATTGGACGAAATGCATCGAGGAGGAGCCACTAGTGCTGACATCAGGCCACTGTCCGATACTTGTCGGCAGTGGCACCCATTGACATAGGTTTTATGATTTAATTTATTTTTGCTTTTAACATACAAATCCAATAAATACTACACTATGGAGACTTCATCTGGCTCCCGGCGAGCATTATCTACCACAGCTACATCTGGGTGGTGCGAGTTGCTGAACAGCCTTCCCCACAACAGATGTCAGATCTACACTGAGTGCGTGTTTGCTGCTGTAATGGTAGCCAGCTTTACCGTGAGTGTTCATTTCACAGGGGTGCGGTGGATGATTCTGGAGCTCTATACTGGATCACTTTTTTTACTTTTCAAGTCACCATTATTTTTTTTGTGCACATCTTTGCACTGAACTTTGTGCTTTCACCAATACATTTATATTGCTGATCCTATCATGGAACTGTGCATTTAAATCTAGATTTTTCATTATATTTTCCATTATATTAGTTTTATTATTTTCATTCAAGGTTGGACTTTTATATATGTTTTCACTTTAGCACTGTTTTGGACTTTATTTCAATGTGCTGTTCATTTATAACACAGTATTCACATTTCAATGCTGTTTATTTACTTTTTGCGCTACACAGTTTTCCTTAAGATTATTTATATTTTTGTTATTATCCTTATCTGTACTGAAGAGAAAAAAGGGATTAGTTTGCTCCCTATGGCTTTCACATAGCCAGTAGTTTTTCAATACCAGTCATGGCTGGGAGCAGGTTGGGGGAGGATTGGGCCATCTCCAAGCTAACCTGTTTCCCATCCATCCATTAGCATTCATGTACTCCCATATTGGAGACACTCAGGAGACACTCAGTTTGAGTAGTGTTAGGTAGTGTTAGGACTGCAGGATACACAGGGTGCCTTGGAGAGGCCTGCAGCTTATACATGCGTTTGCAAATGTGTGTTAACTAAACCCCTTTTTTTTAACCTATTATGTTAGACAGGTTTATTTGGTTTGTCAGCAGACTGGTGGGTAAGTATTGCAAGCTAAGGGCTGGTTGGTTTGCACACACACACACACACACACCTTCTTTAATCCCCTTTTTCTCTTCAGTTCTGTTATATACAGGGATGGAGACGCTGAGCAGTGCTCGCCGGTGTCTCATCTAAAGTCCCAAAACTGCCCAAAATTTTCCATTATCCTTATCTGTGTCAGCTGCCTCCCCATCACAGCACAGATATGCACCTTTTTTTTCTGCACCTGCTATAACTTGTATAACTTATTGGTATGACAGCTAAGAGTGCTCATGAACAGCTAATGGAGGTAAGATATTTGCAAAAGATGATCCTTTTCATTAACCCATCCACAAGTATATAGACATGCTCCACAAAACCATATGTTAAGCTTGGAAGAACAAAAGCTACAAGTTGAAAATATCAGCCCGAACAATAGATTTACCCCTGCCAAACTAGTATTTAACAATGTTTTGTTTAGGTCTGTGGCATTTCATACATTTTCTGATTTTGCCTATCTGTCCAATCAGTTGACAATTATCTGATCTGAAATATAGGTATCTTTATGCTCTGGATATCAATGAATACTATTCTTTGTAGTTTATTTTCACAATTTTTGGCTTTCCTTGGAGAACATCTGTCCATGCAGAATAGCATTAGACTGCACACTCAGTGCAATTTACTTCCTAAAGTGATCCCTGGAGCAAAAACAGCCCTCAGCATTAGAAACATTCCTCTTGTGGGGTAAAGTGAAATTGCTAGGGGCAGCATGACTTAATGTTCTCTCCTGACATTCTGGCCTTCAGCTGCCATCTGGACTGGCCTATTTCTGTAAACATTGGAGGAACGTGTTCAGTGAGCTCAACCAGTCACACAAGTGCAGGAAATGAGATGTGGAAAAACGAGAGTAGGGAGATAGAAAATGATTCCATTACTATACATGCCCTTCAGCTAGTCTATGCTGCATATATCCGATAAGTGGGGAACAGCAGGAAATTCACAAGCTCCATCTGACTTGTTCTGGTATAAATAATTGGTACAACACTGCTAAGAGACAAGTAGGGTTTACTGTGAGTTGATCTGGGATAGTCTTAATGTATCCACCTGCAGAAAGCCAGAAACAAGTGGCATAATATACACAAATTGCTGCGTAATGGCAATATGTATAATACTAATGACGTCTAACTGAAATGATGATCTCCGTAAAGAAATTCCAAATAAGAAGGGGAAACTGCTCACCATATTAGAAGTGTCCAAATCATTTATTAATCCATAAAAAGAAGAGATCAATCCATCCAAGGCACAGACAATCTAATGTGTTTCACTTACCCATAGGGATCCCTACTGAAGGAAATGTGTTAGGGTGTCTGTACCTTGGATGGATTGATCTGTTCTTTATACAAACCAATAAATGCTTATGAGGCTTCTAATATGGTGAACAGTTTCAACTTCTTCTTTGGAGCTGTTACAGAGAACCGTCTCTGTCATCGAAGGTAGCCTGGGGACTGAAGCCTGTAGTGGAACAGTTTCCTTTGGTCTACTAAGTGAAGTTATGGTTCTGATGCCACCAGCATCCTGGAGCTATAATCATACCTTTCAGATAAATATAAGCAAACCATCATATATAACATATACATTATGTATAGTCACCCCCTTTCCTTTTTAGAACAGTTCATCTTTAAAAATATAGATAACATGAATTTAGTCCTTAAGTTCCCTTCCACATGAATTGAAACAAGTGTGCCAGTTTTTGAAAATCACTCTCCACCCTGTACCACACATTTCAAAGTCAATGCCTTGCTATTCAGCTTTCTGCAATTAATTATATCAACTAAGATACATAGCACTTTTTTAACCTCATGCCAAGAACATTCCTGGAACTCCATTGGGTTTTTAAATGTGCTACAATCTCAGACGGTTGGCATTTTAATCTGAAATAAAGCCCAAGAAAAGAAAGTCCCTCATTATGCAGGAGCTCTTAGAACTTTTTTATAACTATACATTCATATGAAGGCATAATAATCATTCCCCAGTCAAGCCTAGGATTTAAGCATAGTTAATTTGTCAACTTTTCACATCAAAAGCACAAACTTATGACGCTTTCATTTGCACATTCTTTTCATACTCAAATCATTAAAACCACATTTCATTGCACCTGTAGCTTGTTTTACTGTTTTCAAAGACCCCCAGGCCACTGTGTGCCATATTTATAGCTCTTTATAGCGCTAAGCCATTAGGCACCTTATAAAATATTCAACTGAATCTGCCATATGGTGTCTGCCTAGCCTGCACAGTGGATGCTGCAGTAGATGAATGTGTTTATATGGAAGCTGTCGTGATTTGCTTTTTTTTGTTTTGCTGCTATTCCAGATGACAGAGATTTAGGGTATTTATCTTACCAGTGTTGATATGAATCATGGAAAAGCAAAGTTCAGTTAAGACTAAGTGAGGTTATAGATGTGACTAATAACTTAGGCAAGGTTGTCTATTTTTCAGTACAATGAATGTACACCACATGATGTTTACAGTGGAGCAACCGTGCAACTTGCTGAGACACCAAAACGAACATTTGCAGTTGCACTTGGGTTGCAGAGCAATGACACACACAGCTTAGAGTACTGAATACTGATGGGTATTTTCATCCTAATTAATTCTGGACAGCAGTGTTCCCAATTTGCCAACAAGAAGCAAAAGATAAACTGATAGCATGCTAATCAGCATACAAGATTTAGTCAGTCACTATGATATAAAGAAGATAAAATGAAAAATATGCTTTTTAATACTTTGAAATATTTATTAAAGACCAGTCTGCCAAAAATATTTTAACTATAAGGCCCAACTGTGAAGGATGCGTTAGCTCCTAGCTTCCTTTAAGACTGTACAAGTTTACCAGTGAGATCGCCTTGCTATAACTCCTCACCCCCACTAGGAAATTTTAGCTGTTCCTGGCCAACTTTGTGTGCCTCCAGTTGCATTCTACTAACTTTGAAATAAATTTAAAAAACAAATAAGGAAAATGGGAACCCCTCATAATGACAACATCAGGAATGCAGGCCCAGAACCTCAAGCACAGAAGTCTCACCAATAAAGCCCCTGAATAACTGAATTATCATTTTTGGGTGGACTGACCCTTTAAATATTTCACAGTACACTTCCCACCACTAGTGAATGTGAAGCACCATGGTAAGAGCCATTTGGTTCAAGAATATGAAATCTACTTACTGTGGCATACAGCAACACGACACGTTCTAACAAGTGCTGGAATAGGGAGTCCATGGCACAGAGATACATTGACAATGACTAATTGTCCCTTCGCTGTTATCTTCTGACAAGCCAGCGTTCTTCTCTGGATTCCAATGCCACATCTCGCAGAGCACTACAATGATACACATAATCAATTGGCCACAAAAAAATTAGAGAATGTGCACTTATCTTTCAAAGTACACTTTACATTATATATACAATATAAAGAATCTGAAACTCTAAATATTTTTATTAAGGGCCAATTTACCCTTGATATATACATTGTACTGAATATATGACAAACTTTATGATATATTGAGTTGACCCTTATGTCTTTTGCAAGCCATCAATCTGATTTAAAAATAAACTAGTCATTAGGGAAAAAAAGGAGCTGCCCCTGGTGACCTTCTTACATAGGCGCTGCTTATTTCTGTTGGATGTGTGTTTGAGACTCACATCAAATACAGATCAACAAATTACCATTTAGTGTTTGTCTGAAAGCAGCAAACCTAGCAGATCCATTGCAGGTCAATCATATTTTTGAGCTGCGCTGTGTTTGAATGTAGAAACCTGGATTTGACAATAAAACCTGTTTACACAAGACCTTAAAGTATATGTAAACCCTCACCTTTTAAAACAACCCATTCAGTTAAAAAAAGAAATTAAAGGCAAAACATTGTTGTGTATATATATATATATATATATATATATATACATAGTATCTCACAAAAGTGAGTACACCCCTCACATTTTTGCATATATTTTATTAAATATTTTCATGTGACAACACTGAGGAAATTACACTTTGCTACAATGTAAAGTAGTGAGTGTACAGCTTGTATAACAGTGTACATTTGCTGTCCCCTCAAAATAACTCAACACACAGCCATTAATGTCTAAACTGCTGAAAACAAACTTGAGTACACCCCTAAGTGAACATGTCCAAATTGGGCCTAAAATGTCAATGTTTTTGTGCGTTAACCCTCTTGGTTATGGAGTTCCCCAGAGCTTCACAGGTTGTCACTGGAGTCATCTTCCACTCTTCCATGACGACATCACAGGGCTGGTGGATGTTAGAGACCTTGCGCTCCTCCACCTTTCGTTTGAGGGTGCCCCACAGATGCTCAATAGGGTTTAGGTCTGGAGACATGCGTGGCCAGTCCATCACATTTACCCTCAGCTTCTTTAGCAAGGCAGTGGTCATCTTGGAGGTGTGTTTGGGGTCGTTATCATGTTGGAATACTGCACATTTAAGCTGAATGCCCAAGTGTGAGATTTGAGTCAGAGAAGAGGCCGGCATCTTTGATTTGTTTTGTTTATTTTATATGGAAATGGGAGAAGGGAATGAGTGGGATATTCCTCTGGCTCAACTAGGTACAAATTGTGACAACTTGAGAAAAAATGCCTTTCAGCGCTGACTTGACGCCGGTTGAATGCCGACCAACGCTTGCTGGCGCTTGAAATCACTGACTTGCTGCACTGTATTGAAACTTGACTTCTGACACTCTGGTTAGCTTAAAAGTCCTTGACTGTACTGAAGACTGACTTCTGATGCTCTGGTTAGCTCAAAAGTCTCTGACACTGCTCCCTCCAGTCCTTCCTGACTGAGATAGCCTTTTTAACACTGCTGCTGCTGCAACTCTCAACACTGTACACTGAATACTTCAGGGCCCACTCACTGGCACCCCCTTTACTCTTCAGGGTCAACACTGGCACCCCCTTTACTTTGCTCCTGCACCAGCTAGCTAGCTCCCGGATCCCTCTGACTTTCTCCGGAGTGGTCCCCTCTCACTAGGCAGACCCCCTGGGGCAGTTTGCAGTACTCACGACTGGAAATGCTTTCCTGAAACTCGACCCCTCTCAGCTCTGCTGGTCCTCTGCACCGGATCCTCTCTGCAGCTCAGCCCTCTGTCCCCTCAGGCAAGCTGCCTGACAGGAGGAGAGACAGCCGTACTCTCCCTCCTGGGACTCTGCTTCCCGCCAAAGGTGCTGCGTCATGTGCTCCCCTCAAACTTATACCCACTCCCAGAATGCTGTGCAGCAGAATCTGCCTTTCTGGGGTAGATACAAGCCTGGGTGAGCCATTGGCTGGGTTTCCTCCACTGCCCAATGAGACCCCTCAACAGCCATACCTGGGAACCATGACAACCCAGCAGAAAATCATGGCCCTGCTGATAAGCAGACAAGGCCCACTACACTTTACCTAGCACCTACCTTGTAGGGTGCTACACACATAATGGGCATTACTAAAAAGAGTGAGTTACGGTCATATTGGTCCACTGATCCAATTCATAATTTGCCTGTGTTCTCTGCTGCCATGGCCACGTCTAGATACATGCAAATCTTGCAGTTCATGCATTTCAATTAAAATGAACACTGTCATCCTCGGGTGACCCTGGATATGACCGGCTCCACAAAATGTCTGTAGAAAATGCAGATATACAGTAGGCTTGCCACACTTATTTTTTGTCCCTCCTGTCCTGGCAAACTGGGCTCTGCATCGGGGACTGTTTCCGTTGCTACCACACACTAGTAGAGTGTTAGTATAGGGTACAGCACGGCACAGTCTAGGGCACACTTTCACACAGGGTCTCAAAAGATGTTAGATGGCTATCGCATTTTGAGAGACCCTTGTCTTGAAAATGTAACGTTTTTTCACAGTTACAAAAAAAGTGTAAAAAATTGTTACAAAATGAATATATAAATAAAATAAATAAATAAATAAAAAAGCCAAAAATAGTTGTCGTTTTATTGAGTTAATTTTCTGTTCTTACTATTTTACTGTACTTTATATTATACTTTTATACTGTAATGTTTTATTGTTACTGTTTTTTATTGTAAACCATAGTTTGCTTTGCAGATACCACCATTCTACTATTTTATTGTACTGTATGCTATTATAATATAATGTTTTATTATTGCTGTGTTTTTCATTGTTAACCATAGTTTTCTTTGCAGATACCACCATTCTACTGTTGTACTGCACTGTATACTATTATATTGTAATATTTTATTGTTACTGTGTTTTATTGTTATCCATTGTTTGCTTTGCAGGTACGCCCATCAGTTGCAGCACTGATTTGTTTATTCTGACAGCAACAGCGTTTGCTTTCAGCATATACATAAATCAAGTATTGCAGCGCTGTAGGAGGTGATGTCACTACTGCAGTTAAAAAAAAGAGCACATAAGGCGAAGCATAGGGGATGGGGTGTATCGTCTCTATGCTTCGCCATATATTTTTTAACACTTTTCTTGGCAGAGATTTCTTCATCCAAATCGACTGATGTGAATGGAAAAAAAGAACCTAGCAGATTCCTCCATTTGCATCGGTCGATTTGGATGGGCTGAATGAAAAAAAAAAGAACATTAGAAGTGGGTGGATGCTGGAAGGTCTAATGGTGGGCATACCACACAATTTCTGGCAGAGATTTCTTCATCCACAAAGATCGACGAGAATGGAGGAATCTGTTAGGTTCTCTTTTTTAGTTTAGCAGGCTGCATGAAAAAAAGAACCTTACAATATATGCCTAACAAGGACCAGCAACGTACTGGTGCGTTGCTGGACTTTGAGTGGTCATACCAGAAAAATGCCTGCAGATTTAGGCATCATTTTGATATAGTTTCTTACAGCCAGTGGTCGGCTTTCATGTTAAAGCAATTCTAGCGGCTAATTAGCCACTAGACTGCTTTTACAAGCAGTGGGAAGGGACCCCCCCCCCCTCCTGCCGCCTTCCATGGGTTTCTCTGGCTCTCCTGTCCTCCCAAGACTAACACAAGACTGCAGCCAGTGGTTCTGTCAGCTGACCATAGAGCTGATTGAAGACCAGAATGGCTCCAATCCTCTCTATGGCATAAAATCCCAGAAGCTATGAGCATTTCATGACTTTGGTTTTGCGAGATATAAACAGCGCCATTGGGAAAGTATCTGATCACACTAATCTTGGTGTGGTCAGATAATTTAAGGGCAGAGGAGAGATCTAGAGTCTAATAGACTCCAAATTTTTCAAAAGATTACCCGTCACTACTGATTACTGTCATAGGAGATATTTAAACTCCCTGTGATAACAATAAAAATTATAAAAAAAAAAAAAAAAAGAAAGAAAGGGAAGGTGTCAAAATAAAATTAAAAAGCAAAATAAATGATAATAAAAAAAATTCATGCACCCCTGTCCCCCCGTATTTGCGTGCAAAGGCAAACAAAATGCAATCATCGGTCTGGTGTCAAATGTAAACAGCAATTGCACCATGCATGTAAGGTATCGCCACGAATGTCAGATCAAGGGCAGTAATTCTTGCAGTAGACCTCCTCTATAAATCTAAAGTGGTAACCTGTTAAGGTTTTTAAATGCTTTTAAAAATGTACGTAGTTTGTTGCTGCTGCATGGGCATGCACATTTTGAGTTCATGGAATATTTTATGTTTCGCCACAAGTTTCGGGAAATTACAATTTTCTTTTTTTTTTTTTTACACAAAGTTGTCACTAAATAATATATATCTCACACATGCCATGAGTATATGTGGAATTACACCCCAAAATACATTCTGCTGCTTCTCCTGAGTATAGGGATACCACATGTTTGAGACTTTTTGGGAGCCTAGCTTTGTACGGGACCCCGAAAACCAATCACCGACTTCAGGTTTTCTAAGGGCCTAAATTGCTTATTTTACTTCCTCACTACCTATCACAGTTTTGGATGCCCTGAAATGTCAAGATAGCACAAAACCCCCCTAAATGACCCCATTTTGGAAAGTAGACACTCCAAGCTATTTGCTGAAAGGCATGTTGAGTTCATGGAATATTTTAGTATTTTGCAGCTCTCATTTGTTTTGGAAAATGAAGAAAGAAAAATAATTTTTTTTTTATTTCTTTTTGCAATTTCCAAAACTTTGTGACAAAAAGCAAGATCTGAAAAATACTCTGCAGGCCTCTCAGCAAAAAGCTTAGGGTGTCTACTTGCCGAAAAGGGGTCAATTTTAACCCAGCAAGCATCATCACTGAAAGTACTCCCGCATTTGTGAAGTGACACAAAGTGGATGGCAATGCATGCATTGGACGTTGTATGATCCAGAACAAGAAGTGTCCCATTTGAAGAATAGGGACAGGCTAGTTGTAGCAAATCATGTACATGAGGGAATTGATCAGTCATGACACTACAAACTGCAGCCACAGCATGTGAGCCCCTCATTACAAGGTGAACATTGGTGGAATACCGCGGAAGAGTGCAGGAGCCAAAGGTGTCCGTATATGAAAATACCCGTATTGATCTGCTGGTTTTGGAGGAAGGGAAGCCTTAAAGGGATACCTCCATGCGCCTTGGTATATTTATCTGGTAAGAGGCTTGGATCATTTGTTCCCAGCATGTGGTGATTTAAAGCACTGGATGATTTTCTCCACACAGAGATTTATTTTGGGGAGTTTTTGCACTTACCTTTATCTGTCTGGTAAGGAGGAAACCCTACAGGTGGTGGGATTCATAGACACTTCTTTTTGGAATTGCATTAACCATCACTTGGTTCCCATCTTGGATTTATTATTTATTTTGCAATCTGCACTTTGGACAATATGGATTATGGACACTAGTCATGTTGTATATGCATCATTTAATATTGTTTTGTATTTTTATTCATTGTCAAGTCACTCATATATACACACAAATTTGTGTTTACACAAGAGATTTATTTATTTATTTTTTAGCGCACTAAACTTTTTTATTCACATTTAGCCCCCGTTCACATTAGGTCGCTCCGACTTAGGGGGCGACCTGTGAAGTCGCGTGCAGCGCGACTTCGGCGCAACTTGCACGGACTTAATAACATGAATGTCTATGCAAGTCGCCTCCAGGTCGCCCCGAAGTAGTACAGGACCCTTTTTGTAAGTCGGAGCGACTTGTGTCGCTCCTATTAGAATGGCTCCTGTACTACATAGTGGGAGCGTGAGGACCGTGACTTGTCAGGCTGACAAGTCGCCTGACAAGTCGGGTCAATGTGAATAGACACTTATACTCCACACTAGGTAACTAGGATCTTTGGTTGCAGCTTTTAACCACTTGCCTTCTGTGCACTTAAACCCCCTTCCCATCCAGACCAATGTTTAGCTTTCAGTGCTCTCACACTTTGAATGACAATTGCGCGGTCATGCTACACTGTACCCATATTAAATTTTTATCATTTTTTTCACACAAATAGAGCTTTCTTTTGGTGGTATTTAATCATCTCTGGGTTTTTAATTTTTTACAAAAAAAAAGAAAAAAGACAGAAAATTTTGAAAAAAAAAAGTTTTTCTTATTTTCTGCGAGTACATTTTGAAAATAAATAAATTTTTCTCCTTCACTGATGTTCGCTGATGAGGCGGCACTGATGGGCACTGATAGGCTGCACTGATGGGCACTGATGAGGTGGCACTTATGGGCACTGATGAGGTGGCACTTATGGGCACTGCTGGGCACTGAGAGGTGGCATTGCTGGGCACTGAGAGGTGGCACTGCTGGGCACTGAGAGGCGGCACTGATGGGCAGCACTGATGGGCACTGACGGGCGGCACTGATGGGCACTGGCGGGTGGCACTGATTGACACTGACGGGTGGCACTGATGAGCACTGATGGGCGGCACTGATGAGCACTGATGGGCAGCACCATCAGTGCCCACACTCAGTGCCCATAGTGCTGCCAGTCAGTGCTCATCAGTGCCTAGATGAGCAGGCACTGATGGGCACTGACTGGCAGCACTATGGGCACTGAGTGTGGGCACTGATGGGGGGCACTGATGGCGGGCACTGTGGGCATTGATGGTGGGCAGTTATTGTGTTTAGTGTTTCTTTGTCCCCGACGGCTGATCGGCTCTATCCTTCCTCACACTGCAGTCTCTGTGTGAGGAAGGAGCGCTAGCGATGAGAGATGATCTCATATGTTTACATATGAGATCATCTCTCATTGGACGGTCCGATCACGTGGTGAATGGCCGCTGTGATTGGCCATTCACCACGATCTGTGATCGGCTGTGTCCAAGGGACACAGCCGACACAGATTTTCCCCGATGCGTGCTCGCCGGAGCGCGCGGGGAGCCTGTGTCTGGGAGGCCATTTAAAGACGGCCTCCCGAAAATGTTAGTCCGCGCTGCAGCCGTACTTCGGCTACAGCGCGGATGGGAGGTAGTTAAATACATTAGCACACCCAACATACCATTCTTTCATTTTTTAAATTTATATTGTAAAAAATAAAAACTGCAGAGGTGATCAAATACCACCAAAAGAAAGCTCTATTTGTGGAGAAAAAAGGGCATACATTTTGTTTGGGTACAGCCTTGCATGACTGCACAATTAACAGGTAAATTCACGCAGTGCCAAATTGCAAAAAATGGTCTGGTCATTAAGGGGGTAAAACCTTCTGGTACTTAAGTGGTTAAAGTTCATGTGCGTGTAAAGGCAGGTGTCCCAATACTTTTGGCAATAAAGTGTATATATATATATAGATATATATATATATAGATATATATATATATCTATATATATATATATACAGTGGGTACGTGTGAGGAAGAAGAATGAACTTAAATGATTTTAGCAAATGTCTGCAATATAACAAAGAGTGAAAAATTTAAGGGGGTCTGAATACTTTCCGTACCCACTGTATGTATATATATATATATATATATATATATATATATATATACTGTATATACTTTTATTTTTCCACTTTTTATAAATGAACACATACTGTACCCTCTGTTCTCAGCTGCATAGAGAACTGGGGGAGGACAAACAGCAGCACACTAGTCTTCTCAGTGAATGGCTATGTCAGGACAAGTCTGATCATTGAAGGAGAGGAGGCTGAGTTCTCAGCACAGCTAGAGAAATAACCAAGCTGTGCTCTCATGCGTAGTGTAGTCTCTTTTTGATAGGAAAGCAGTGGGACTGGCAGGAACACCAGGAATTTTACACAAAGGGAACAATACAAAGAGAACAGTATACTTTGCCATACAAGTACATGGTGCAGCAGGCACATATCGTAATACATGAATATAACATTTTGGGTTTACATATTCTTTAAAATGTTAGCTGCCTTGCTTTTAGCAATGGCAAGTGCAACTCCCCATGTGTCCTTCATAACAGGTTACTCTTAACATATGAAAGAATTCATGGTATCAAGAGATTGGAATAAGGAAAGAGATTGCAGGCTAAAGGCCTGGAACTGTCTTAGTTACACCAATTAGGATATTAGAAAAATAACTTTATTAAAAAATGCAAAAGAGATCCACAAATTTTAAATTACAAAAAAGTAAAACCTGCGAAGAAAAGGGTTAATACTAAACCTTCCTGCAGCCCCTTTGCTGATACCTGGTGTATACAGGAGCTACTGGATGAAAAATCTTCTGTATCTGACATTTTCAGAAATGGGCTAAATGGGTCCCCGGGTATCTTGCAAACCTTGAAATGTGCCAGCCACTGAAGATAGCAAGTATCAACGTAACTCCTGAAGGCAGCAAGTATCAGCTCCTGAAGACAGCAAGTATAAGCGTAGCTCCTGAAGACAGAAAGTATCAGCAGCACGGGTGGCAGGACTGAGAATAAACCATTTTATTTGCAGGCAAGCCTTTGTTTTGAGATTTAAAAATAGTGACTAGTCTCTTTAAGTAACGACAAGAAAGCAGCAACATTTATGTACATCCCAAAGCCGTAATGTTTATTGTGGCAGCCTTTGTAAATATCACTGACCTTGGACCATTCTCCTGTAGTTAGCTGCAGGGGACAATCTACTTTCCCACAAGGTTTATAACTAGCTGGTTTTTGCATCTGGCAGAGTTCTTCAGAAAGTTTCATAAAGCTCCCATCTGCCAACAACTGTTTGCAACTCACTTTGCGGTTTTGGACACCTCCTCCACACGTCCGAGAACACTGAGAACACAAGCACAGCATTGTTCAATCCATCAGTATCACTTCAGTCACAGGGTATTGCATGGCGCATGTCAACTACCCAGCGCACAGCAAAACTCTCATAACACAACAGTGTCACTTGTCCAGACACCTCTACTAAACAGATTGGTATGTAGTCACATTTATTATGCCTGCTATCTAATAGCCATGTCTTTTCATATAAATTAGTTACAATACATCAACATTATGTTTCAGCAATTTGAAATAACAATCTGAGTGCGTTACAAGATTTGTTAGTGTTAAACAGTATTTTCCTTAAAACACAAGCTCTCTTATATTACTAGTTGTTTAATTAAATGTACATTAGTCCTATGTGAGGTCACTGAAATGAGGGAACCAGTACAATGTTTTCTAAAATGTTAACTCAGAAATAGGTACCCTGGTAAATCTTGCATGTAGGCCAAAAATATTTTTTCAAACTTGTCTGGATCCAAACAGGAAATAAAGGGGTCAATTTACTAAAACTGGAGAGTGCAACATCTGGTGCAGCTGTGCAATCAGCTTCTAACTTCAGCTAACAAAAAAAAAAACAGAAAGCTGATTGGTTTCTATGCAGAACTGCACCAGATTTTTCACTCCCCAATTTTAGTAAACCAACCCCAAAGTGTATAATATAACTGCATGGCTGCTTCATTGTTTAGTGGTCCTGTATGGTAAACAAGGTCTTCCTTAAAATTACCCCACGAAGGGTCATTCTTTGTAACAGAGCTCTTGTCTTCCAAAGCTACATGAAGTAATGGACTGGATGAGATCCAAACGTATTCAACCGTAGTCTCTTTGAGATGATCTAAATACAGTACAAAGTAGGGATCCTGCATCACAGACAATATTCGTAAAGCTGTGTGATGACCAGTTTTGTTAGCTTCAAGATCAGCTCTAGTACCAATGGTGAATGAGGGATCTCAAACACTGCTCCTCACTCATTATGAGAGAAATGCAATCATTTCTGGAGCTAGTAATCCTTTAAAATAATTTGAGTTTCCTAGCTGTCAGTCTGATGCTCCTGCTTCACCGTTTTGAGTCATTAGCCTAAAAAAAAAAAGTGTATCGGGAGTTCTACATGCTTGTTGTTAGCCGGTGCTCAAAAGTATTGATGCCAGAGGCTGTCAGGCAACTGGTATATCATAAGGTAGTCAGGACATTACTGTACTTTGTCTAAATATTCACGGTTTTGGACATTTTCATGTTTTGTAATAATGCAATGTAGCATTAACAGAGAAGCATGGCCAAACCTTTTGGATAAAATTCTCTTTTCGGTCAGTGCAGAACTGCACCACTTTTGGGAAGGATCCCAAAAGTATTGTCAGGATCCACCTAGCTGGATCACCCTTTCAGGATGTGGCCAAGAGCCAAAACCAGTCACGTCCATCCCACCCCACCTTGTATTTCAGCATTGGAGGAGCAGAGCAGGGGCAGTGACTGACAGTCACTATTCTTAGTTGCAAGCAAACTAAGAGTCGACTGATTAGTGGCAAGGCGATCACTCAGCTTGCGGTCTTAGGACTGCTGCAGTGTCACAAGAATGCTGCAACATAGAGGTGAGTATGTAGGTTTGTTTTTTAGCTAACCCCAAACTTTTCCTATTAAGAGGTACACACATAACAGTTTGAAAGTTAAAAATATTTATTGTGACTCATACAACTTACTAAGGTCAGAGAGCCAGGGATCTAGTGTTTTTAGGTCAAAGTCACCAATGGCATAACCCCCCCCCCCCCAAGACAATGTATTTCAGGTGCTACAGAGGCCATTATAGCAGTGACTTTTTCATACAGAACCCTGTAAAGTGTGACCCTCAACTGATGTTCCTTCTTAAAAACAGGAGACATCAACAAAGAAACTAGTAGTCAACAACATTGAGGAGATTTACTATTACTATGAAGCCCCAGGCAGCCTTAGAAAGGCCAAGTATGCTAGCAATTGCTATCCAGAATCAATACAATGCACTGCTGCTGTAGGTCCTGATTGCATTGCATCTTACTTAACTATGCAGGCAGCAGCATTGCTACAGCAGTAAGGGCCTAGTACAAAGTCTAGAACAGGACCCCTTCCCTTGCCACCCTCCATTTTATCAGTTTTACCTTAATTGTGCCTCTATGTTTCTGGGTGCACCAGACACCCTTTATTGTACTGGGACCACAGATTCAAAGTGATATTAAGCCCATAAACAGTGGTGTTAGAAGATTAATAATAGGATTGTGTAGGGAACACCAGGGCAGGTTCAAAGCTCATGAAAGCATTTCTATGACTCCTTTGTGCTTAGTTTTGTGACATGACAGCAGATACCCCTGAGAGCAAATAAGGAGAGATCAGCTGTATTCATATCATGACATAGGAAATATATGTGTCAAACAGCAAAGGAGACATGCATGGAAAAAGTGGAAAGCGTTTTGCAATCGTATTATTTGTAAAAAAACAGATGCACAAACACACATCTTGGGATCCCCCTTTGCCTCCTACTGGAGCAAAACATGTAAGAAGGAGGATCCTGGGTAAAGTTTCAGTGTTTGACATGTGCTGAATAATAAAGTGTATTTTACCCTTTGGAAGTGATGTGTGGCTTTAGGACTTTTCTAAATGAAGTATGGGAGGTTGAACCTGAAGATTTAAGCATCTGTCTTGCTATGGCTATTTTAGTGATTTTTATAGCATAAATATGTAATGACATTTTAAGACCATGTACCATGTATTGTTTTTAGAAGCCAGGCTTCCCCTATTCAATAGATAATAAACTTGTTTGACTGGTTCATGAACTCCAGACAGGAAGTGATGCTACAGGAAGTAGGGTGAGGCGAAAGAGGACTTGGACACAACCATTTCCTCAAGACAAAGGAGCAATACTGGTTGTTTGTGCTGTGCTAGAGGCAAACGAAGGGGCAGAGTTTTGCAGGATTCCATGAAGCACAAGAAGAAGTCTGGAAGATCCCGGACCCTGGAAGTAGGCTCCATTACCAGAAAGAACCAAGCTAAGTAACTGTGCATATCACATACACTGTACATGCTTATTTGCAAGGGAGGATAGATAGCATGTGTATGTTGTAGGCATATTTTGTAATACTTTGCACGTCTTGAAGTGTTTTTTCTACAAATGTGTATGCAGCATTTTTGTTCAGTAAAACACATTAATATACTACTGAGGCCTTTATGCTTCCTTGTTTTACTGCAAAACATCCTTAATAGACAAAACAGTATCTGTGATCTAGAGTTCTTAATTGCAGAGGTCCTGGGAAAGGCTTTAGATTATGTTTTGTTAGTAACAAGAACAATAAAAAAAATATCAAGTTGTATCTAGATACCTGTTGCCAGTCTTCCACATGCCAAGCTGGAGGGCAATCATTCTGGTTACATGGTTGCAGTGCTGAAGGCTTGTTACCGCCACACTCTTGTTCGGAATTATTACCAGACTCAGCCAGGCCAGAGCAATGCACGTCCCTTGTTTGTATTCCTACTCCGCATGTGGCTGAGCATCTGCTCCAGGGTCCAGTCTGCCACCTGTTTAGAATAAAGACACACAGGTATTCTAAATAATCTGCTTAGACATAAATGTTTTTGATGTGAAAATTTAACCTTTCCAAAAGCTATTTTCTTCAAAGACTCTAGGAAAGCATAAAGGATAACTGAACATGTAAACACATTAGCTATTTAAATATATCCAGGGTTACCACACATCTTTACAAATATAAGCTCTCACTTATGCCTAGTCCTTCCCAGTGCTTTGAGAGCCATCACAGATCCAAGTCAGGGCACACATTGCTTTGTTTGCATTCAGCTTGTTTGCATTAGTACTGCAAATGCTGAGAACAAGGAAGGTATCTGTTCCACATAAGACCTTGTTTACATGGGGGGTATCAATGCATACACCTATGTCAGGGCTGTCTTTGCCTGCACAGAATGCACAAGTATTCAATGCATCCACATGTAGGCAGTCACATTCATATCAATTGGGACACAGTGGCTGCATGGACACAACCTCTGATCTCAAGTTTAAATCCGTGCAGGTTAGTGTCCTCACATACAGACAGTGTGCCTTCAGGGACACGCACCCACACCTTCACAGATGTCAAATTGTGACAACTGGTTGTATCCATGTAGTCAATGCATCCCATTTGACATGAACAGGACTGCCTGCACGTTGATGCATGGATCACCAGTGAATCCAAAGCAAACAAAGACAGCCCTTGCATGGGTGTACATATTGAAACGCCCCATGTGAAGGAGGCCTAACAGGCCAAGTGTCTATGGGGCTGATAAAGTGTGTTCACTTGGCTTAGTGAAAAAGTTGAAGCTATGTGAATTCATTCAACTATGTGTAATCATTCTTTTTTCCCTGGCACATATTTAGATAATCAAAATTAAAGTATAACTAAAGATAAACTTTTTTTGTTGTTTCAGACCCATCCTCTCTATTTGTTATGTTTACTGTTAAGGCCCGTACACACGTACCGATCGTCGGCATACAAACGTCGGCGGACGAAAGATCTGCCGATTGTACGCGTGTTAGTATGGTGCCTCCGACAGATGTCTGCGCACAATCCGCGGACAAAAGTCTTTCGTGCAAACATGAAAATTTTTGTCTGCGGACACCAGAACGGACGATTGTTCGCCTGTCAGTACAGAATTCGGCCGACAGACCGCAGATTTGCAAGACTGGGCATGCTCAGAAAATTAAAAACACAGGGAAAGTTAACCATTACATGACATCACTTCTGCAGTCAGCTGAAGTCTGCAGACAAAATTCTTGTGCTGTCCTTGTGCTGTCTTTGCACTTTTCAACAGACACCGACATCCCGGGGAGAAAAGACGAACATTTGTATGCCGACGATCGGTACGTGTGTACGGGGCTTTAGAGGTAAAGTGAAAGAAACTCCCAAATTTTGGGTTGTCACCAGACCAGGAAGAGAAGGGAATTATTCCAATGAGGACATAAGTTCTAGCGGCAACCAGGGAAACCCTCACTTCCTGTTTTGGCTATAGGACAAGAAATGATGGGAAATATTCTGAATGGGGCACAGATGTGCAACCCAGACAGGTGTTAAAAATCTCCCATACTCTTTCTAAAATGAGGGGGAAAAAAAAGTTTTACCTTTAGTTCTACATTACCATAACTTATCTGTTACATAACATATTAAGTCTGCTTCTAGCTATTTGTAGTCTTCAAAAACTTCAGAATCAAAGTCATCATTTTTGGCTCCTGGCAGTGAGAACATTGGGTTTAATTTAGTAAAGGTGCAGAGTCTGGGAGGTTTATTAGTCAATGTTTTCATATAACTTTCATCCAAGATTCACACAACTTTCACTGAAGGTTTACCAAATACTTACCATAAGAGTTCATTAGAAAAATTGAGGAATTTTGCAGAAAGCACAGACCTCTGTGTATTGAATTTATGCTCTCTTCACATGGCAAATAAAGCTACATTCAGTTTGAATACCTAATCATATATAAGAGGGGTTGAATAGTAGGAATGAAGTGAACACAGCCTAACCCTATTTACTAAGCTAAAAAACTCACTTTATAAAGTAAACATTCATTTTCCTATGTGAACAGTCTCCTCTCAGTAGTAAATCCAACTCACTGAATAAAACAGTTAAGTGAATCAGATGCCTTCCTTGTTGTTCTCAGTCGTTGGGGCTAATATACTAAAGGCAAACTAGCTGTTCACTTTGCAAGGTCATTTTCCCTTAGCTTAGGGAATGAGTGGAAGTTCTGCTGATTTCCATCCAATCATGTGCAAGCAAAAATACAGATTTATTTCATTTTCCTTGCAGGTGATTGGGTATACTTTGGAAAGTAAATTCACCCCAAATGTACTAAGCTAAGGGAAAATTCCCTTGGAAGGTGAACAGGCTATTTACCTTTAGTAAATCAATCTCATTTCAATCTCAATCAAATTGAACGTAAACAGCGCAGTGTTAAATCTTTCCTAAGCCTCGTATGACAGCTCCTAAAGTGGTATTAAAGTCACATTTTTATAAGCCACTGACAGGCAAGGTTTTTATAACAGAAGAGACTTTAGTGACCTCTTCTGACATAAATGCCTCTTCCTGACATTCATTGCTAATGTAATCTGAACTTCACATGTAGAGCAAGTTGTTGGCACCTATTCTGGCTTCCGAAATGACCATAGAGACCTGTGATCCTATATAGAAGGATCACAGGCACTCTGTGATCATTTCAGAGAGAAGAACGGTCAGCTGTGTTTACAACAGCTGACCGTCCTTCTCTCTCAGTGGTGAGCTATCACGGGTGCCTGGCGGCAATCGCGGCTGCCGGTCCTGTGTATCAGCATCCCCGCTGCCCAGTAGGGGCAAGAGCGCGCCACCGGTGGCCCACGCTCACCCCCCCCCCCCAGCGCCAAGCGCGCAACCGACGTAGGGCTACATCGGTTTGCACAGGAGGGCCAGTCTGCCGCAGTAAATGTGCAGCGGGCGGTCTGGAAGCTGTTAATACCACTTTAAATTAAAGGCAAACAATGCAAAGGCAACAGCCTATTTCTGCAAGGTTGTTTGAAATCCCTGGATATAGAAAACAAGCTTGAAGTGGTATTAAACCCCAAACCAAAAACATAATACTATATATTGCAGCTTACCAATCATTACATGTGGTGGCTGCATTACTTTTCTTTTTTTTAGGCTTTTTTCACTCTGAGATCTGGCCAGTAACACACCTCCTGTATTAGAGTGCCCCCACGCTGGATGAAGGAGCACAGCAGCACCTTTGGACAGAAGCATTTTTAGTTTAGGGGGAGGGGGTGTTAGATGTACTAGCAAATTTAAATACACTAAAACATTTAAGCCAAACCTAAGCTCACACGTTAATGACAGCAACAATTTCTTCTTTTGGGATAAATAAATAAAATCTTATTATTTTAGGCACCCCTGTCAGTGGTAAATGCTTTGTCTCAACATTCTAATTGATACATTTGAAGGAGAGATTGCTCTGTTGAAAACAGTCTTAGTGCCGGTTCACACTAACGCGGCACGACTTCTGGGGCGACCTGTGAAGTCGCGTGCACCGCGACTTCGACGCGACTTGCACGGACTTCATATAATGAATGTCTATGCAAGTCGCTCCGATGTCGCCCCGAAGTAGTACAGGAACCTTTTTCTAAATCGCAGCGACTTGAGTCGCTCCTATTAGAATGGTTCTCGTAGCACAGAATGGACCGCGACTTGTCAGGCTGACCAGTCGCCTGACAAGTCGCGGTAGTGTGAATGGACACTTACTGGTGGGATCACCAGGTGAAAATAAAGGAAAGAAACCCTAAGGCCCCTTTCACACGGGTGGTGCGCCCGACGGACTCAGTTTTGCTCAGCGGGGATCGATCCGCCGATCCCCGCCGAGCAGGCGGATGACAGGTCCGTCTCCGCTCACTGTGCAGAGACGGACCTGTCAGAGCCCTGCTCTCCTCTATAGAAGATCGGATGAGAATGGACCGCATGTCAGTTTTCATCCAATCCGATCCGATCCTCCAGATGGATGGAAAATAGGGTTTCCATCCATCCGGATTTCACAGACAGGATCAGAGCAGAGAGCAGCGGGTGTCAGCGGAGATGTCTCTGCTGACATCCGCTGCTCCATAGGGCTGCATGGAGCCTCCGATCAGGTCCTACTGAAAAACTGACAGGCCGACCGGATCTGAAAGCCAGTGTGAAAGCACCCTAAAAAGAAAACACAAGTGCAATCATCACATCTAAGAATGGGTAAGTTGTAATATTATAAATACTTGCTTTTGGGTTTAAGGTTACCCATAGTGCCCAATACGATTTTTTTCGTTTTTTAAATGTGAAACCAGATTGACTGCTATTGGTAACAACTCCACGTTTTTGGTAATTTTTTCCCCCAGTTTTCATGAATCAGATCTAACATGCTTTCAAAGAAGCAATCTTTTAAGCTAGTTATGTGCCTTTGCTTACTTGTATCTTACAATTGACTTTCATTTCCTCATCTATTTTCTTGGATTTGTACATTTACCAAGATACAATATAAATCCATCTAATAATGTACAGAGGTGTGTCATGTACGGTAAACAGTTACATGCAGTTTTTACATTTACTAGAAGACCTCGCCGGGGCCTCTGAAATTGCCTTAGTAAACTTTCCAGTGAACCTGTGCATCTTTCTGCTAAATGAATCTATGCATGTCTAGCTCCTGTAATTGTATTGCCATCTGTTTAAGATTACCCTTTATAAAATATCTCAGCATGTTTGAAGTCTTGCTTCCGTCCCCATGTTGCGATGAAATAATCAAACACCATGTTTTACAATATTGCAAATATCAGTGCACATTCGCTTGTGGTTGCACAATGTACAGAACCAGACATTATATTGTACATCCATGTGAATTAAAGTACATTTACTGGCTGCTGCATTACAAATTCATAGTTTATTGTGACCTGTTTTGTTAGCATCTGTTATTTACCAAAGTACAAAACCTTGACATGCTGTTTAATTATGCTCCAGTCTGTAGTTACAATAAGTTGGCAGAAGAAAATGTTTTGCTAATTTAAAGGGAAAGTAAATTATACTTGTAGTGAGGACATGTTTTATGCTATGGTTGCAATGGCTACCTTAACCACTTTAAGACCGGAAGGATTTGCCCCCTTCCTGACCAGGCCCTATTTTGCGATTCGGCACTGCGTTACTTTAACGCACAATTGCACGGTCCTGCAACACTGTACCCAAATAAAATTGACGTCCTTTTTTTCCCACAAATAGAGCTTTCTTTTGGTGCTATTTGATCACCTGTGCAAATTTTATTTTTTGCGCTATAAACAAAAAAATAGCGACAATATTGAAAAAAAAAAAAAAAACAATATTTTTCACATTCTGCTATATAACATTCCCAAAAAAAATAAAAAAATAAATTTTTTTTTAGGTTTTAGGCCAACAAAAAAAGAGCGACAATTTTGAAAAAACAAAACAATATTTTTCACATTCTGCTATATAAGATTCCCAAAACAAAATTAAAAAATCTAATTTTTTTTACGTTTAAGGCCAATTTGTTTTCTGCTACATATTTTTGGTAAAAAATCGCAATAAGTGTATTTTGATTGGTTTGCGCAAAAGTTATTGCGTCTACTAACTACGGGAAAGATTTATGTCATTTTTATTGTTTTTTTTTTTTACTAGTAATGGCGGCGATCTGCGATTTTTTGCGGGACTGCGACATTGCGGCGGACAGATCGGACCCCTAACTGACATTTTTGACACTTTTGGGGGTACCAGTGACATTACTACAGTAATCAGTGCTAAAAAAATATGCACTGTTACTGTAATAATGCCATTGGCAGGGAAGGGGTTACCCTGTGGGTGATCAAGGGGTTAAATGTGAGCCTAGGGGAGTGATTCTAACTGTGGAGTGGCGTGGCTTCTGAGAGGACCATAGAGACATGTGATCCTATATAGAAGGATCACAGGGGCTCTATGATCATCCCAGGGAGAAGGACGGTCGGCTGTGTTTACAACAGCCGACTGTCCTTCTCTCTCAGCGGGGAATGATCGCGGGTGTCAGGCAGCAATCAGAGCCGCTTGACACAAGCATCGGCTTCCCTGCTGGTGAGCGGGGGCGGGAGTGCGCCACAAGCAGCGCGTGCTCGCCCCCTAGCCTCCTGAAAGCAAGCGACGTAGACCTAGGTCGCTTTGCCCAGGAGCGGCTGCCTGCTGCAGTAAATCTGTGGTAGGTGGTCGGTAACTGGTTAAAGTAAATTTTAAGTGATTTTTACATTTTTACATGCTTGTTCTTCCTTGTTCTTCTTACACTATTAAATATAGGGGTTTGTAGATTAGCCACTAGAGGGAGCAAACAATCACTATTGCTCTGCCCACTGCTCTCCAACACACACACACACCTTACCAAAGCTGGTCATACACTTACACCTGAGTTATTATTGTTATTATGTTAATACAGGCTTTACAATATAAAGGGAGACAATATAGCAATAAAACAATTCAATATAAGAGGGTTAGAAGGGTCCTGCTCCTGCAAGCTTACAATCTAATAGGGAGGGGCTGGTGAAACAAAAGGTATGTAACTGTGAGGGATGAACTGAGGATGGAAGTAGAAGATTTGGTTGTTAGCTGAAGGCAGGATAGGCCTCCCTGAAGAGATGCATTTTCAGGGATCGCCTACAAGTGGACTGAGTAGGAGATAACCACATAGATTGGGGTAGTGAGTTCCAGAGGATGGGAGAGGCTCTGGAAAAGTCCTGGAGGACACAAGGGAGCTAGAGAACAGGAGGTCTTGAAAGGAGCAGAGAAGACAGTCTGGGTGATATTTGGAGATAAAATTGGTGATGTAGCTTGGGGCAGAGTTGTAAATGGCTTTGTATGTTATTGTTAGTGTTTTGAATTTTATTCGTTGGGCAATGGGAAGCCAGTGGAGGGATTGGTGGAGAAGGGTGGAGGACACTGAATGGTTGGTAAGGTGGATGAGTCTGGCAGAGGCATTCATGATAGACTGAAGAGGGGATAGCTTGCGGAGAGGAAGGCCAATGAGGAGGGAGTTACAATAGTAAAGGCGAGAGATAACAAGGTAGTGAATAAGTTGCTTAGTGGCTTCAATGGTTAGAAAGGGGTGTATTTTGGAGATGTTACGGAGGTAAAGTCTGCAAGATTTGGACAGCGATTGGATTTGAGGCTGAAAGGACAGGTCAGAGTCCAGGAATACACCCTGGCATGAGGGTAGGGACTGATGTTTGTATTATTGATCTTGATGGAGAAGTCAGGGTAGGGGAATGGCCCTCTGAAAAGCAATCTATGGTGGAGGATGTATGACAGGCAGGGAGATGGCTTTATATTGCCTCCTTAGCTTTTGTTTTACCCCTAAAAGTCCACAAAGCGCAGCCCCATTTAGGTGACGGAGGGGATGCCCTTTGACTCACATTACAGCTGCGGCATGTGTATACCCCGGTACGGCTGCCTTTGCAACTTTGGGGAGGAGGGGGGGGGGGATTTGGAGTGCATTTTACTGCTACAAAATTAGGCCTTAGATCTATATAGGTGCTATACAGCGTGAATGGAAAAACCCCCCTGCTGGGCTATTTTATTTTGACATCTGTCAGCTGTGACTCTCTAAATGACGGAATTAGAAACTTAATTTGATTGGATGTAGCCATGTTTGGCCAACAATTTTCCACCTGGCTTTTTTGATTTTTCAATAAAAGGATGTCAGATATAAGAGGGGCAACAGGGCCAACCACAAAGCAAATTTCAGCCAGTTCATCAGATAATTTGCACAGTGTATGACCATCTTTACATTACATTTCAGACAGTAGTGTTAATTTACTAAGGCAAATAGACTGTGCACTTTGCAAGTGCAACTGCACTCTGCAAGGGTATTTGCTCCACAGTGAAGTAAATGAGATAAAGTTTCACTTTGCAAAGAATACCCAATCGCATGCAAGGAAAAAACAGCATTTTTGCTTGCACGTGATTGGGTGACGAAAGTCAGCAGAGCTTCCAATAATGTACTAAGCTCTGAAGCAAACGCCCTTGCAGAGTGTGACTGCACTTGCAAAGTGCACAGCCTATTTGCCTATAATAAATTAACCCAGCTGAGCACGTGCATTGGTCACTAATTGGCATTTGTTCACTGAAAGGGCAGAGACTGTTTACTTTTCCAAGTTAGCATTAACAGAGCTTAGTGAATAAGGTCAAGTGCTGGGTAATCATGTGTAAGAATAAATATGGATATATAAATATTTTTTATTAATTGCCCTTGTAAAAGATTGTGTGGAACATGGCTTCACCTTAGTCACTTAGCTCCCTTTGCAAAGTTCACAGTCTTTGCTGCTTTAGTAAATCAATCCCACTAACTTGCAATGCCTGAAGAAGCAGCAATCATATACCTTATACAACAAGTTTTTTTTAAATATTTACACAAACCGAGGCTGGAATTGGATTTTAAAGCAACCCTATCAGTCACAAATAAAATCCTAATAGTAATGACTATATGACACAGTACTGTCATAGAGGATGGATGATGAAGGAGGCAAGTCACAGGTATCCAACACTTGTGCTGAAGAGTCCAGAGGAGGCTATAGCGCTGGCACAGAGTGAAGATACGAGAAACAGGCCACCAGGCAGGTGAGCATAATACCTCTTCTATTACAGAAACCTGCAATTAGAACTTCTTTGCAACACATGACAGAGGTGTTTTAAGGCCTTATATAAAATAATAATTTAGGCTAATGCCATGTGCCTCCGAAACATGTTGGCTGTTTTTCACCAAAAATTAAAATTATCTTGAACTATTTTCATTCGATTTTGGTCCGGCACTTCTTTCTTTATTTCTGTGTACAAGATAGAGACCCCCTACATAAATGTTGAAAGTTCTAAAATATGACCTACATAGCTGTATAGAAGCAAAGCAGCCTAATGCAGTGCTTACCACCAAAGGTGTATTCTTTTTTTATTGATTTAAGAAGTGCCAACATCTTCCATAGCACTGTACAAAGTAAGGGCCTTCAAGGACTAGAACAATAAAACATGCACAAATGAACACAGCCCAAAAGACTACAACAACCTTTTTCAACTAGGGTTCCATGGAACTCGAGGGTTCCTCCATTGGTTCCAGTGGTTCCTTGAGCTTCTCAGATACGTTTATCTTTGGCAGCTATCTGTAAAAGGATATTCTTTCTATTGACCATCAATATGTGGGGCATTCTTTCCACTGGTCACCATAGTAACCCGCAGTGTAATTGGTCCCTCTTCCACTGACCATGTAAGGCCCCTTTCACGCAAGAGGTCCAATTGTGTCCTCCTGTCCATTTATCAGACAGACCCCAATGGACCTTCCATTCTCATCTAAGGAGCAGTGGATGTAAATATACTTGTGTCCGTTTCCACCCACTTACTTCTAATCTAATCCAATCTGGCAAAAACAAATGGAGGGCTCCTTCTCTCTCCCCCCTACCTTCCCCATCCCTCCCTCACTTCCCCAGCCTACCCTCCACCTTCCCCTATCAACCCACCGCTTCTTAACCCACATATCCTTTAGCCTCACTGACTAAACACCACTCCTACCATACGAAGACAAATGCAGCCCTCGACAACATTCACAACTGCCCATGTGTATTGAGACCCTTCTGAACCTCAGGACTGATACACAATGCTTCTGCTGATAAGCTCCCACCGTTCACACCCTTAATTCCCCCTCAAACCCTCCCTGTATGATGTCACTTCAGCTTCTGTCATGAATACATTCGCTAGGCTATACCTTGATTCTGAGCTTACAATATACAGAAAGGTTGTCTCCCCTTAGCCCTCAGGTGGTACGATGCTTATGGAACCCACCTCTGACTCTAGATACTGCCTGGTGTTATTTTCATTTACTTTATTACCACTGTTTGTCCAATCACTTATGCTTCACCTGTTTACTATTGAACTCTGTACTATTATCTGTTATGTTTTAAATATTCTCAATAAAAAGTTTGAAACAAAAAACAAATGGAGGGGGATTTGTTCCCCTCCATGAGGTTGGAACGGAGGGCATAGAACAGAGAGGCCTGTGTCCTTGTCCACTCTGCACAAACTGAGCGGACACAGACCTGTCAACCGCCCGCTCTGCTCAGCAGGGGATCAGCGGACAGATCCCCTGCTCAGCAAACTGTTGTTCAGCAGAGTCTGTGTGAAAGGGGCCTAAGGGAGCACATAACTCACCACCAATGAAAGCATGTGTTGCACTGACCACCAATGTAAGGGACACAGAACTAAACACCAATGTAAACAGGCACTGCACTGATCTCCAATGTAAGGGGCACTGAACTGACCCCCAATTTAAGCGGGCACTGCACTAACCACCAATGTAAGGGGGCACTACAAATTTTCATGGGCTGTGTTTTTTTTCTGGTCTTTATTACAATTTTTAATTTCATCATTATTACTGAAAATAATTTTGGCCAATCTACCGGTGTTATGTACAGAACCTTATACTATGGCGTTGTGTGATATCCTATGCACATTAACACTTATTAGGTTACAGACTGTGCCTTATTTAAGCCCCTGTCTTAAACGAATGCTCGTAACTTTCATTTTCTATTAAAACAATAAAAATTATTGGAAAAGAAAATAATTTTGTTATCTAGGGCACCCTTGTCTTCTAAATGCGCTAAGTGTGCCACATGCCTAATTGTCAGGGAAATGGCCGTAGGAGAACTGGCAACATTTCAGGTAATAGCAATGGACGCTCCTGGCTCAATCGACACAGCCCTCTGCTGGCCCATCAGGAAAATGGCCGTAGGAGAACTGACAACATTGCCAGTAATAGCAATGATCGCTCCTGCCTCAATTGACACTGCCCTCTGCTGGCCTATAAAAGGTGGCCATAGGATCAGACTCATTGCTGGATTATTTCTCAGCTTCCTGTGCTTCCTGTTTCCTGTTTGGACTTCCTGTTGTGACCTCGGCTTGTTCCTGATTCCATTTGATCTCCTGCTCCTGGTTTGACCCTTGGCTTCTTCTACTGACCGTGCTTCTGTTACCTACCGTGTATGACCCCGGCTTGCTTCAAGACCTCGGCTATTTTGGTTGTCTCCTGTGCATGACCTCGGCTTGTACCATGGTTCCCGCTGCCTGCTCCAGTCCCAGACCTCGGCCAGTTCCTGTCTCCGCTACCAGAGACTATTCTTTGGCACAAGGTAGCCCGTCTGCTCCAGAGCCCTTGAAGACTCCTACCCTGCTGTGGTTCCAGCCTGTTCCAGTTCACCCTCGGATTGCTTCTGGTTCTACCTACCTGCCTGCAGCTGGTAACCCGTGCCACTTGGGGTGCCACACCCTCTGTACCATCTCCAGGGGTGTGCCGCACTGAGCCGCAAGGGGAACCCTCTCAACACTAATGTCTTATGAGTTGTACATGTAATAATTGGAAGGGTTTCCCTGAAACCAGAAAGTTATTTCAAAGGGTCCCACCATGTTAACAAGGTTCAGAAAGGCTGTTTTATAACTGAATGGAGGGATTTATTCCAAGAGGAACCTTGTGGTCATGTGACTTAGTGATGAGCAGGGAGCTCAACACCATAAGTAATGGCCACTTAAAGTATGATGTAAACCCTTTCTTTAACGGGGGATAATGAAGAATCAAAAGACAGCTACAAATTCTGTATTATTTATTAAAAAACCGAATGACCAGTGTTAAACATTTTATGAAAAGTGGAATCCAAATTTCATGTTGCTCTCCCCCCGCCCGTACCTCTTCTTACTCCGGCAGACCTGTGCAGACTCACTCGCATAAAAAATTCTCCGGCATGAAAATAAATACATTCGGAGCTTATTACCGAATTTCAAAGAGAACATTTAAGAGAAATGTCTGCCTCAAAAACTGAGAAATGGCTATGAAACCGACATGAAATCTTCTTTCAGCTTCAATGTGAAACAATTTCCTGAATCATTATTAAAAAGACCCTTTTTCTGACTTCTGGCCGAGGAAGAAAGAAACCGCCTGCCAGGACATGTTACAGCCTTGCCCCAGCTATTGGACACATTGCAGACCATTAGATTATATCCAAATCACAAGTTTTTAAAGTACCCTGCCACAGAGAGGCTATGATTTATAGGACGCATAAAAGCTTGAAAACTGTGACGTCTAATCACCTAACACCTCACCTATATATGTTGCATTGTGAATCGTGTTCAGCAGACTAACATATAAATATAGAGTTTACATAGAAACAATGTGAATTGGATTTCTCTACTTTATCTCAGTCTATTCTCACTTTCACAGCAGTTCTTGAATTTCCTTCTTTTGGCACCTGGTACTGCAATATGATGATCTTTTCATTATATGTCTGCCAGATGTGGTAAGTGTAAGGAACCCTGATTAATGTGTAACATAAAGTAGGTCAATAAAAATGTTTCTTATTTTTTTTTCTACAAGTTTTAAAGAAAATGGAGGGATATGGGTGTTTAAAGGGAAACAATAGTGCATTTTCAGTAAATAAACTATAAATGTTATGCAAAAGTCATTTTATGGTACTTATATGCTTACTGTTCCATGTTTTGTTAGCTGATTTGCATACACAGATTTGTGGAGTCTCCCTCTAGTGGCTGTTGAATGTATCAAGCAGCACGGTAAACAAGCCCCCTAATAAATTGTTCATCGCTACTAAGCAGGAAGAGCCATCATATGCAATAAAACCCAACTCCAGTCAAAGAATTTTTAGATTTTGATAATGATGTCCATGTCCCTATCCTATCGCGAAACTCTTATTTCCGTCCATTAATGTGATAGGTTGATCTGACTAATAGGGAGGAAAGTACCCATACTTTTAGCTGCATATACTGTATCTCACAAAAGTGTATACTGTATCTCACAAAAGAATTTTTAGATTTTGATAATGCTGTCCATGTCCCTATCCTATTGCGAAACTCTTATTTCCGTCCATTAATGTGATAGGTTGATCTGACCAATAGGGAGGAAAGTAACCATACTTTTAGCTGCATATACAGTATCTCACAAAAGTGAGTACACCCCTCACTTTTTTCTAACTATTTTATTATATTATTTCATGTGACAACACTGAAGAAATGACACTTTGCTACAATGTAAAGTAGTGAGTGTACAGCTTGTATAACAGTGTAAATTTGCTGTCACCTCAAAATAACTCAACACACAGCCATTAATGTCTAAACCGCTGGCAACAAAAGTGAGAACACCCAGTGCTGTATCTTGGGCCTAGGCCAACAAGGCCCAGGCCTAGGGCGGCACTTTGCAGGGGGGCAGCAAAAAAGCTGCACCCTGCACGAAAAAAAAAAAAAACAGCCTCCTCCCGGGTCCTGCACAGCAAGGGTCCCCGCCGGCTTGCGATACACTTTTAGTATAGTGCTTATGGGGTAAATTGGGCCAGAGGGAAGAGTCTAGGAGGCAAATCAGTCTGGCACCCCCATAAAGTGGTCAGTGATGAGGCTGCACTGATGAGCAGTAATGAGGCGGCACTGATGAGGCTAAGCTGATGTGCACTGATAGACTTTTGGTCTGTGGTTCACAGATGACAGGGGGGGGGGTCATAAAAAGTAAGGGGCATGGCCTTTACAGGAAGGGGTGGGTCATATCTAAATTAGGGGGTGCACAAGTTTAGTCAGACCTAGGGCAGCACAAAACCTAAATACACCACTGAGAACACCCCTAAGTGAAACTGTACAAATTGGGCCCAATTAGCCATTTTCCCTCCCCGATGGGATGTGACTTGTTAGTGTTACAAGGTCTCAGGTGTAAATGGGGAGCAGGTGTGTTAAATTTAGTGTTATCGCTCTCACTCTCTCCTACTGGTCACTGGAAGTTCAACATGGCACCTCATGGCAAAGAACTCTCTGAGGATCGGAAAAAAAGAATTGTTGCTCTACATAAAGATGGCCTAGGCTATAAGAAGATTGCCAAGACCCTGAAACTGAGCTGCAAGACCATAGAGCAGTTTAAGAGGACAGGTTCCACTCTGAACAGGCCTCACCATGGTCGACCAATGAAGTTGAGTGCATGTGCTCAGAGTCATATCCAGAGGTTATCATTGGCAATTAGACGTATGAGTGCTGCCAGCAGTGCTGCAGAGGTTAAAGGGGTGGAGGGGTCAGCCTGTCAGTGCTCAGATCATATGCTGCACACTGCATCAAATTGGTCTGCACAGCTTCCATCCCAGATGGAAGAAGATAATGCACAAGAAAGCCTGCAAACAGTTTTCTGAAGACAAGCAAAGTAAGGACAGGGATTACTGGAACCATGTCCTGTGGTCTGATGAGACCAAGATAAACGTATTTGGTTCAGATGGTGTCAAGCGTGTTTGGCGGCCACCAGGTGAGGAGTACAAAGACAAGTGTGTTTTGTCTACAGTCAAGCATGGTGGTGGGAGTGTCTTGGTCTGGGGCTGCATGAGTGGGAGTGCACTTGGGAGCTACAGTTCATTGAGGGAACCATGAATGCCAACATGTACTGTGACATACTGAAGCAGAGCATGATCCCCTCCCTTCAGGGACTGGGCCGCAGGGCAGTATTCCAACATGATAAGGACCCCAAACACACCTCCAAGGCGACCACTGCCTTGCTAAAGAAGATGGGGGTAAAGGTGATGGACTGGCCAAGCATGTCTCCAGACCTAAACCCCATTAAGCATCTGTGGGGCATCCTCAAAAGGAAGGTGGAGGAGTGCAAGGTCTCTAACATCCACCAGCTCAGTGATGTCGTCATGGAGGAGTGGAAACCTGTGAAGCTCTGGTGAACTCCATGCCCAAGAGGGTTAAGGCAGTGCTGGAAAATAATGGTGGCCCCACAAAATATTGACACTTTTGGCCCAATTTAGACATTTTCACTTAGGGGTGTACTCACTTTGTTGCCAGCAGTTTAGGTAATAATGGCTGTGTGTTGAGTTATTTTGAGGGGACAGCAAATTTACACTGTTATACAAGCTGTACACTCACTACTTTACATTGTAGCAAAGTGTCATTTCTTCAGTGTTGTCACATGAAAAGATATAATAAAATATTTACAAAAATGTGAGGGGTGTACTCATTTTTGTGAGATACTGTATGTATGAATCTGCTGATGTTTTTGAGGGTGTGGTTTTGAGCTCTACTTATGAAAAGGTATAACCCAACAGGTTATGGGGAAGTGGGCAAAAGAACTCCAAAAAAGTCCTCCTCTGAACCAATGCACAGCAAAGTGGCCCATGCAATCACAAAAAAGGGAATTATTGCTTATTTTAGGATAGTTGCTTCTAGGCTAAATTTACATCCAGATTCACAAGTTATAGCATTGATACACCATAATTTTATAGAGTCAATTATTTTCGAACTGCATGCAGCTGTTTCAGACTTGTTGGCCATCAACACTACAGTGCATGGAAACAATTGCTTCTACAGAGTGCACTACACTGATAATGGCCAACATGCCCAAAACAGCTGTGTGCAGTTTGGAATAAATGGTTCTATAATAATATGCTGTATCTGTGCTATGCTTTAACCACTTAAGGACTAAGCCTTATTCTGACACTTCTTTCTTACAAGTTAAAATCAGTATTTTTTTGCTAGAAAATTGCTTAGAACCCCCAAACATTTTATATATATATATATATATATATATATATATATATATATATTTTTTTAGCAGAGACCCTAGAGAATAAAATGGCAGTTGTTGCAATATTTTATGTCACACTGTATTTGCGCAGCGGTCTTGCAAACGCAATTTTGTTTGAAAAAAATACACATTCATGAATTAAAAAAAAAAAAAACAGTAAAGTTAGCCCAATTTTTTTTTATCCGCTTGCTGACCGCCGCACGACTATTTATGGCGACGGTCAGCCCCTCACAGGCAAAGTGACGTAGTACTATGTCGCTCACCTGTGAGACTCTAGGGGGCGAGCGTGCGCCGCCAGAGGCGCGCTCCCACCCCCGCTCGCTCCCGCCCCGCTCGCTCCCTAAGCAGTCCGTGGAGAGGGAGAAAGGCAGACGGCTAATGTAAACAAAGCCGCCTGTCATTCTCCCCTGTGTAAGAACAGAGATCATACGGTCCTGCTATGTAGGATCCTATGTCTCTGTTGTTACACCACTAGCCACACCCCTTTACAGTTAGAAGCACGCCCCTAGGGACACACTTAACCCCTGCATCACCAATAAAGTTAGCCCCTTCCCTGCCAGTGTAATTTTTACATTAACAGTGCATATGTATAGCACTGATTACTGTAGTAATGTCACTGGTAACCCCAAAAGTGTTAAAAATGTCAGTCAAGGGTCCGATCTGTCCGCTGCAATGTCGCAGTCCCGCAAAAAAAAAAATCGCAGATCGCCGCCATTACTCGTTAATAAAAAAAACACCAAAAATGACAGAAATCTTTCCCTTAGAAAACGCAATAACGTTTGCACAAACCACTTATTATTACGCTTATTGCGATTTTTTTTTTACGAAACATATGTAGCAGAAAACAAATTGGCCAAAAATGTTAAAAAAATGTGATTTTTACATTTCTTTTTTGGGAATTTCATATAAAAAAATTTGAAAAATATTGTTATTTTATTTTTTTAAATTTACGCTCTTTTTTTGTTTATAGCGCATGATCAAAAAAATCGCACAGGTGATCAAATACCACCAAAAGAAAGCTCTGTTTGTGGGAAAAAAAGGACGTCAATTTCATTTGGGTACAGCATCGCACGACCGCGCAATTGTCCGTTAAAATCACGCAGTGCCGAATCGCAAAATAGGGCCTGCTCAGGAAGGGGGTAAAATCTTCTGGGGCTTAAGTGGTTATTATAATATGAAAGACGATGTTATGGCGAGTAAATAGATATCTAACATGTCATGCTTTAAAACTGCGAACACTTGTGAAATGGAGACAAACTACGGTACTTAAAAAGCTCCATGGGAGACGCTTATGAAATTTTTAAGGGTTACCAGTTTAGAGTTACAGGGGGGTCTAGTGCTAGAATGATTGCTCTCACTCTAATGATTGCAGCGTTACCTCACATGTGTGGTTTGAACACTGTTTACATTTGCAGGCGCAAATTACGTATGTGTTCACTTCTGCCTGTGAGCACGGAGGAATGGGGTGCTTAAAATATTTTTTTTTCTTGTTTATTTTATTTTTTATTTTTTCACACTGTCCCTTTAAAAATTATTATTTTTTGATCACTTATGACAGCAATAGTCACGTGTTTGGGTATTTTTTTGGAGGAATTTGGGGTATATTATACCCCAAATCTATTCTTAGCAATTAAAAGCATTAACAACTCCGAGTTTGGCTGTTTTGAATACTAACATTTTTTTTTTTTTTATCTGCCGCTTTTAAGGCTCCAGTAAACTGGAAGTGACGTTGTGGCATCGCTTCTGGGTTACTAGATCCGAGACCCAATCAAAGCCGATCAGCCGGCATACATTTTTTTTGGGGGAGGGGGGGGGGGGGTGGGAGCCAGTATGTGGAATGAAGGGTACTATCCCTAAAGTGGAGGGATAAAAGAGACCTCTACATCCTTTCCACAATACATGATGACACCTTGGTGGTACTTCAGACAAGACGAGGTCCTGTCCAGAAGCCAAAATGTATACATGAATACAACCTTTTGGGGGGGGGGGGGGGGGATGATATGAACGACCAGCTGATCACTGCTTTTGGTAAGTCGCCTTTTTTTTTGATTCAACTATCCCTGTTCAATTCATAAGTTATTTTTTCCAAATGCACCCAAAGATCCCTAACCTATCTAAAATTTCAAGAGGACGTTATCACAGTCCTTCTCTATCCCCATGGTCATGCCCCTGAACTAATTCACTCGGATACATTAGTCAGACTTCATGAAAGGCACTTCCCCAATTCTCTCCCTCCTGCCCACACAGGCTGCAAACCCCCCAAAAAATGCTGTGTATGTTCAAGTAGAGGAATTCACCGTGACACCCGATACTACTGTCCCCAATGTCCCTCACAGCCAGGCCTCTGTATTAGAGAGTGCTATCAGATTTATCACCCTTCAATACACTATTAGTAAAGTAAAGATATTTTTCCAGTTTCCACTATTTCTGTGTATGACCCGGACTGTTTATCGACTATGCCTCTGCCTCTGCCAACCATGTTCCTGCCTTACACGCGAATTGACCTCTGCCTGTTAAATGACCATGGCTTTTTGCCTGCCTCCTAAACTGATAGTTTGCCCGGCCACTGTATTAGTGGGATTCAAGATAGCACAGGGGTCTCACATATGTGAGGGGCTCCAGAAGAGAAGAAAACTTTTTTCTCAGGGTTTTTTAAAGAGATTTGGGTGGCCTCTACCCCTGTCCTCAGGTCTTCCCTGACCAAGGTCCAAAGCCTTATAGTGCTGCCTGCTACCACCTGAACTGGCCATGCCTTTGCCCGCCACCTGAACTGACAATGCCTATGCCTGTTACCTGAACTACCGCCAGGACCAATACTTTGGCATATCTCTACCTGCTGCCTGAACAATTCCTGGACATTTTCGTTGGCTGTCTGGACCAATGCTTTTCCTGTGCTGGGACAGTATTCCTGCCTGCTAAATCCACAGGTAATCCTTTTTTTTTACCCTTTGCTCAGCAGAATGTATTTTTGGGTGTAATTCTTGGTATGTACATGCTATGTGTTAGAACCCTGAAGGCGCTACTTGCATGTTGGACCTATGCATGTGGCCAGTCTGTGGAAAAGCCTTACACATGTGGTATTGCCATACTCAAGAGGAGTAGTAGAATGTATTTTAGGGTGTCATTCTTGGTATGTAAATGCTATGTGTTAGAAATATTTTAAAAATTGACAACTTTGTGTTAACAAATATGTTTTCATTTTTTTTCCACATTTTCCAAAAACTTGTGGAAAAAAATAAAATGTTCAAAAGACTAATTATGTCTCGTAGAATATACATTGGGGTGTTTTATTTCTAAAATGGGGTCATTTTGTGGGTAATTCCATTGTCCTTGTGCTCCAGGGCCTTCAAAATGTGATAGGTACTCAGGAAATTCAATGTGTAATTTATGCCTTTAGAATGCCTGACCGTGCTATTTGGATGTTGGGCCTCTGTATGTGGCCAGGCTGTGGAAAAGTCTCAAAGTGAAGCAGCACATGGGATAATCTGGAGCAGGTAAGTAGTGGATGATTGCGGGTATGGGTAGTGTGCAAATCTGGAGATATAAGGGATGCTGAACGGGGATGAGAGGCAAGTGGGTGTGCAGCTAAAAGCTGTTTACAGAAATCTCATCACTTCCCGATATGTTTCTTGACTGCATCCAGTTGGTCCAGGGGCCACCGCCACTCATGCACATCTATTGCCACGTTCACACTCCTTCACAGATAGTCGATTGTAAATAGATGAAAAGTCGATCTAGTGGTTCCTGTCTGTGTCAGTGCATCACATGCGCAATGACGTAACTCTGGCACAATTCACTGGTCACATGAGCTTGCTCTCTCTCCAGCTGATGAACTACATTACCTTCAGGACACTCTCTAGCATCCCCTTTACTGACACCCATCCACTGACTCTTCTAGCTGAAGGGATGGCCCCACTTAGGTCAGGCCTCTTGACACAGATCTGCACTGTATGCAGAATCAGATCATTCCAGTGTTTCCCTTCCATTCAGCTCTGCAAGACCTCCAGGTTCAGTTCCTCTCTGACTCTTTAGGCCCTCAGGTCAACCACCTAAGGCTGCATGGCAACTTCTACAGAGGAGGAGGCCCTCTGGGAATCTGCTCCCCAACTGAAAGACCCCGAGCAAATGTGCTCTTGCCATTTATACAGTATCCCAGCATGCAACGAGGCACGTTTCTCTCCAATCACCAGGGCTGTACTAAATACCTGTGCACTCATTTGTCAGGTTTCCTTCCACTTTCCAATATGCCTCCCTATTGGACCAGTGTGAAACACTTCAGACAAACTTAGCTGCACCTGAGCACAATGCGCAGGCCTCACTAGCAGATCATGCTCTCTGGTAGGCAGAGAACAATATAGATTTACCTGGCAAAAAAAATCCAAAACTATACTCTCTCTCTCTCTAGCACCTACCTAGGAGGGTGTTACAAATCCTTTTCACAACTCTACCCACTATCCCAACATGAGGAATAATATTCTTATTTTTGGGATGCAAAAAGAAGGCTCTACTGTGCTTAGCTCCGATTATACACTTTTTCAATTTATGGTTAGCATAAATTGATGAGATTTGTGAACTATATTTGTAGGGAAAAAGAGGAAACTAAAGTAAAAAAATCAAAACCAAAACAGATAGAAATATTTATATTGCAGGGTAGAATAACCTAATAGCATGGGACTATAGAGCATACTCCAAAGCTGCTCTTGTTTTACATTGTCAATTATATATAAGTTTAACATAAACATTCAATGACAGAAACCTTCCTTGGAAGTTCTCTCCTGCACAGCTGTGCCAGACACAAATAAATGCCCATACCTACAGCATTGTTTACATTTTTACGCATGGTGCATAGAGGCCCCGTTCAAACATCCCGGCACTTCAAATGGAGGTTTATGATGAGATATCTTATATTACTTTCAAGCCTATACCTCTCAGACTTTTCCATTTTATTGCTTTGTCTATAACCAGTTCCTGTTTGGAATGTCAATTTACTCTTAAACTAGTTTTAATCAGCAACATGTTGAAAAGATTCCTCCTCCCAGGAGGTTCCCAGCAGCCGATGTGCTGTATCCTATAAGCTGCCCAATATTATCAGGAATACAGCCTACAGACGTGGTTTAAAGGGGAAAGACAAAGGTGGGATTATAATAATTTTGTTACAAATATTTATTTTCTATTCAATTGCCTACTGCAAAGTGGGTGTTGGCAACAATTCTCTTTAGATTTTAAGAATTCTTTTTTTATTATAATAAAACAAAATAAAATCTAATAATATCTGCTTTTATAAATGCATAATAACAATTCCTTATACAATATAATACTATAACAAATTATTATTTTTATACTGTTACAAAAATAAATAAATATAAATATTAAATATAATTATATTTTCATGAACAACTCCTAATACAAGTAATATAAGAATATGATTATTTTTATTTTAAAAATATTAACATTATATTTAAAACAAAATCTAATTATATTTGCTTTCATGAAGGCCATGAAGGCCTATTTACATAATATAATATAATATAATATAATATGATATAGTATAGTATAATATAATATAATATAATAAAATATAAAAATAGGATTAGTTTTATTTATGTATGATTAAAAAACTAAATAAATACATTTAATCATATTTGCTTTAATGAGGGCATATTACCCTAACATATCATAATATAGTATTATTATTTTTATTATTATTATTATTAAAATAATAATAGAAATAAATAAATCTTCTTTAATTAAGGCCTATTTTAATCCATAAAAAAATGTTTTATGTTTCACCTTTCGGGCTTTAAACATTCCCACAGGGATTTAATTTACTTGATAAACCTAAATAAAATTAGTATGGGATGTTTATTTTGGTTAAATAATCAACAGTGTGTTTTGTATTCCTTCTGAAAATTTCATGCTTATCTCTCCTCAACATTAGACCTCCTGTGCATGAAAACTGACTTGTGCTATACTGTTAAAAAAAAAAAATAAAAAAAAATTATAGAAATTAAATATTTTGAAAACGAAATAAATAAAACAATTAGTGTAAAGTATTTAGTTACAGCATAAACTCATAAAAAAATAAAATAAAAAAAAAACAGATTTGATGAAGCCAGGGTCTTTATGCTGGCTTGTGTACATTTACTTTAGTTAGAATGCATCTAAACTAGATAGCATGTATAAATAGTTTTATTTTTATATTTTTTAACTGCAGATGTTTTTGCTGTGGGAGGCTGAGAGTGGGGAAATTAAGAAAAATTACAGAAAAAATTGGCCTTAAAGTAAAATAATCCAGCTGTTTACTAACATCCTCATAGTAGATGGCACCTTTTTTAACCATTATTTTTTTTTTTTAATGAATGCTTTCCTATGCTGTACATACAATATACAAAATCCAGTGAGGATGATTACATATAGGCACAAAAACGCAAATAAAATGTAAAAGTATGTGCACGTGGGATGTTTGTGCTTTAGAATAAATATGTTATGTATAATCATAACACGTCATATGTAATATGTTCATTTAAAGTGGAGTTCCACCCATTTTTGGAACTTTAGATCTATGTAATCCCCTTTAAAATGGCTTTTACCAATGGAAACTTTTTTTTTTTTTTTTTTTGCTAGTAAATACCTTAATTTCGGCTTTATTCCTCCTCACCTCACTTCCTGGTCCGATCGGCGATGACGTCATTCGGCGATCCGCAGTGTCTGCTGGGATGTATTCTATTCCAGAAATCTCGCAGTAGCTGTATCTGTACTGAGCCGTGCCTGCCCCGCCTCCGCCCCGCCTCCGCCTCGCCTCCTCTAATTGAGTTGCATTGTATGAATGTATTAAGGCTGTTCTCTGCCCCGCCTCCACCCCGCCTCCTCTCATTGAGTTGCATTGTATGAATGTATTAAGGCTGTTCTCTGCCCCGCCTCTGCCCCGCCTCCTCTCATTGATTTGTAAGAGGAGGCGGGGCGGAGGCGGGGCAGAGAACGGCCTTAATACATTCATACAATGCAACTCAATGAGAGGAGGCGGGGCGGAGGCGGGGCGGAGGCGGGGCAGGCACGGCTCAGTACAGATACAGCTACTCCGAGATTTCTGGAATAGAATACATCCCAGCAGACACTGCGGATCGCCGAATGACGTCATCGCCGATCGGACCAGGAAGTGAGGAGAGGAGCAATAATGCCGAAATTAAGGTACTTACTAGCAAAAAAAAAAAAAAAAAAAAGTTTCCATTGGTAAAAGCCGTTTTAAAGGGGATTACATACAGCTATGTATTCCAACCTATTAAAAATGGGTGGAACTCCGCTTTAAGAGACATACACAACATGTTTCATTTATGTTATTATCTAAATGCTGTGAAAAGATATCTACATTATATATCAAAAAGCATTATCAATATCCTAATCTTTACTGTATTTATAAGTGTAATACAAAGTGTAAGGGTGTGTATTTGTCCATAGCATGCAATTCGATTAGAGAAATTTTGTCCTCTGGCCCCATCACCACAGCTATAATGGTTGTACAATGCAGAAGATTATTTTTGTTTCATTGAAAAAGATTTTGACTTTTGACTTACAAATGCCAATATATAGGAATGTTAGGCATTTATCTATTTGAAAGGTTATTAGAGATGAATGCACAGCTAGTACCTTGGAGGGCAGAGCTTAGTGTTGCAGGCTCTGGTCATTGCAGGTGGACGCATTGAGCTGTCGCAGAGAGAGTTGTTCACTATTCGTTTTGTTTGGATATGAAGACATGCTGCTATAGCTTCTTGTATTCCTGGATTAATGAAAAACAAGAATAAAAAAAAAATTAGAAAGCTATTTCTGAGCGGAATAGACTAAAGTATAACAAGATACACTATACTGTCAAAAGTATTGGGACTCCTGCCTTTACACGCCCATGAACTTTAATGGCATCCCAGTCTTAGTCCGTAGGGTTCAATATTGAGTTGGCCCACCCTTTGCAGCTAAAACAGCTTCAACTCTTCTGGGAAGGCTGTCCACAAGGTTTCAGAGTGTGTGTTTGGGAAAGTTTGACCATTCTTTTAGAAGTGCATTTGTGAGGTCTGGCACTGATTTGGAGGAGAAGGCCTGGCTTGCAGTCTGTGCTCTGATTCATCTCAATGGTGTTCTATTGGGTTGAGGTGCCGGTCAGTCAAATTCCTTCACCCCCAAACTCACTCATTCATGTCTTTTTTGGTCCTTGATTTGTACACTGGTGTGCAGTCATGTTGCAACAGGACGGGGCCACCCTCAAACTGTTCCCACAAAGTTGGGAGCATGAAATTGTCCAAAATGTCTTGGTATGCTGACGCCTTAGGAGTTCCCTTTACTGGAACTAAGGGGCCAAGCCCAACCCCTGAAAAACAACCCCACACCATAATCCCCCCTACACCAAATGATTTGGACCAGTGCAAAAAGCAAGGTCCATAAGGACATAGATGAGCGAGTTTGGGGTGAAGGAACTTGACTGGCCTGCACCTCAACCCAATAGAACACCTTTAAGATGAATTCAAGTGGAGTCTGTGAGCCAGGCCTTCTCATCCAACATCAGTGCCTGACCTCACAAATGTGCTTCTGGAAGAATGGTCAAACATTTCCATAGACACACTCCTCAACCTTGTGGATAGCCTTCCCAGAAGAGCTGAGGCTGTTATATCCGCAATGGGTGTACCATCTAAGTATTGAACCCTACAGACTAAGACTGGGATGCAATTAAAGTTCATGTGTGTGTAAAGGCAGGCGTCCCAATACTTTTGACAATATAGTGTATATCTCTAGGGTCATCACTTGCCCTTACATTACAAAATGCCTGTAGGTAACCTGATCCTTTAAGAATGTACATACAAGCCATGTTCCTGCAAATATTTTTTAACACTTGGTTATGTTTTTTCCTAAAGTTGAATATGACTCTGAGTCTTTAGTCACAATTTGTTACCGAATTGACATATGGTTTATTGTTTAGCGACAATTATCCTCTGTTATTTTCCTTTCCATCATGTCACCACTGATAATCTTCGTCAGGACTGTGCTATCATGTCATACTACCATGTTATGTTACATACCCTTAAAGTGAATGTAAACCCTCACATATACCCAGCGAAGTGAACAGCCATAGATGATACACAGAGATTAAACCAATCTCCCTACATAAGTTTTATTTATAAAACTGTATATTGGCTGTCTTCAGCTTTCTACACTGTTTAGTAAGTGAACATCCTGTTAGAATTGTTTCTTCCTGTTCCAGCACTGGGTATGGAGTCCTGGCATACACTGTGCGAGAGCTGATTGGAGGAAAGCCACCCCCCCCCCCACATAGGCAGAGGAAGGAAGAAACATGCAGAGCTGTGCTGTGAATTGACCAGCTCCCTGATAATCTATCTCTATGCACCCACCCCGACACAAATTTCCAGCTGCTTTCATCTCCTGTGTTGGAGAACTTGTCAGAAGTTATCATGCTGATAACATCCCTGTTAGCAAATCTACAATACGTAAAACATTAAACAAGAATGGATTTTATGAAAGGATACCACAGAGGAAGCCACTGCTGTCCAAACAAAACATTGCTGCACGTTTACAGTTTGCACAAGAGCACCTGGATGTTCCACAGCAGTACTGGCAAAATATTCTGTGGACAGATGAAACCAAAGTTGAGTTGTTTGGAAGAAACACACAACACTATGTGTGGCGAAAAAGAGGCACAGCACACCAACATCAAAACCTCATCCCAACTGTGAAGTATGGTGGTAGGGGCATCATGGTTTGGGGCTGCTTTGCTGCATCAGGGCCTGGACGGGTTGCTATCATTGAAGGAAAAATTAATTCCCAAGTTTTTCAAGACATTTTGCAGGAGAACTTAAGGCCATCTGTCTACCAGCTGAAGCTCAACAGAAGACGGGTGTTGCAACAGGACAATGACCCAAAGCATAGAAGTAAATCAACAACAGAATGGCTGAAACAGAAGAAAATATGCCTTCTGAAGTGGACCAGTCAGAGTCCTGACCTCAACCCGATTGAGATGCTGTGGCATGACCTCAAGAAAGCGATTCACACCAGACATCCCAAGAATATTGCTGAACTGAAACAGTTCTGTAAAGAGGAATGGTCAAGAATTACTCCTGACCGTTGTGCACGCCTGATCTGCAACTACAGGAAACGTTTGGTTGAAGTTATTGCTGCCAAAGAAGGTTCAACCAGTTATTAAATCCAAGGGTTCACATACTTTTTCCACCTGCACTGTGAATGTTTACATGGTGTGTTCAATAAAAACATGGCAACATTTCATTCTTTGTGTGTTATTAGTTTAAGCAGACTGTGATTGTCTATTGTTGTGACTTAGATGATGATCAGATCACATTTTATGACCAATTTGTGCAGAAATCCATATCATTCCAAAGGGTTCACATACTTTTTCTTGCAGCTGTATATTACTTAAAATATAACTAAATGCAAAACTTTTTTTTTAGTTTTGGATAGAGTGGAGAGGGATTAGAACACCTGTCAGTTTTTATTGCTGCTTTTTCCCCCGTTACAGAGATTTACCCTCTCAAATTTTAAATCTTCCAGTGGGGACACTAGTTCTGGTGACCTGGGGGTCCCCAAGGATTTCCATTATTTTGCAAAGATTTCCTCTCACTTCTTGTGTTGATGATGGGACAGGAAGTGAAGAGAAATCTTTGCAATGGGACGCAGATGGTGGAAAAAAAAATGAATAGGGGTTATAACCCTCTCTTACTCTATCCAAAGCAAAAAAAAAAAGGTTTTGCCTATAGTTCTAGATCTACTGCGGCAGGACGGCTCGGCTGCGCATAATCACGTACATGTACGTGATTACGTGCATGCGGTCTTGGCCGCGCGTGTGCGCCCCCGGAGCCGCGCTTCCGCTGTGATTAGACACAGCAGGAGTCAGATCGTGGGAGGAGCGGCTCGATCGCCGCCGGCCTCCTGCAATCTTTGGGGAAAACGGACAGGAGAGCCGCCTGCCTACAGTATGTAAACAAAGCAGACGGCTCTCCTGTCAGACAGGTACAATGAGATTGTGTGTCTCAGCTAAGCTGAAACACCGATCTCTGTGTGCCTGTCACAGAGCCCTCCCCCTACAGTTAGTAAGCCCAATTAGGCTCACATTTACCACCTGATCACCCCCAGTATTAACCCCTTTGCTGCCAGTGTCATTTATACAATAACAGTGCATATTTTTTAGCACTGATCCCTGTATTGGTGTCACTGGTCCCCAAAAAGTGTCACCTAGTGTCCGATTTGTCCACCGCAATGTCACAGTCCCGCTAAAAAATCACTGATCGCTGCCGTTACTAATAACATTAAACGCTATAACTTTTGCGCAAACCAATATATAAATGCTTTTTGGGATTTTTTTTTACCAAAAATATGTAGCAGGATACAATTTGGCCTAAACTGATAAAAAAAAAATGATTTTTACATTTTTAAATTAAGTTATATAGCAGAAAGTAACAAATATTGTGTTTTTTTCAAAATGATCACTCTTTTTTTGTTTATAGCGCAAAATCTAAAAACCGCAGAGGTGATCAAATACCTCCAAAAGAAAGCTCTATTTGTGGGAAAAAAAAGGACATCAATTGTATTTGGGTAAAGCGTTGCACGACCGGGCAATTGTTAATTAAAGTATTGCAGTGCCGAATCGCAAAAAATGGCCTGGTCATTAAGGGGGTAAAACCTTCCGGAGTTGAAGTGGTTAAATGCAGCAGAGAAAGGTAAGGTCTCCAACTTGGTGGCACAGTCTAACGGGTCTAAGTATAAAGACTGGAAAGACAGAAATACAACTGCTTAGATAAAAACTTTTATAGGAATGAATGAAAAGGAATGGCTACAACAGAGATTTCCAAGAGAAATAAAATTCCCTAGTTGAATGTGGCACCTAATAATATGGTAGGGTCTATCCAAACTGGAGGATTTTGCTGTCTTACGTCTGGGCCACTTTTTGCGATTCGGCACTGTGCTACTTTAACTGACAATTGCGCGGTCATGCAACGCCGTACCCAAACGAAATTTACGTCCTTTTTTTTCCCACAAACAGAGCTTTCTTTTAGTGGTATTTGATCACCTGTGCGATTTTTACTTTTTGCGCTATAAACAAAAAAATAGCGACAATTTTGAAAAAATAACAATATTTTTCACATTTTTTATAGGAATTTCCCCCCAAAAAAAAGTAAAAATCAAAATTTTTTATCATTTTAGGCCAATTTGTTTTCTGCTACATATTTTTGGTAAAAAAAATTGCAATAAGCGTATTTTGATTGGTTTGCGCAAAAGTTATTGCGTTTACTAACTAAGGGAAAGATTGCTGTCGTTTTTGGTGGGTTTTTTTTAACGAGTAATGGCGGCAATCTGCGATTTTTCTGCGGGACTGCGACATTGCGGCGGACAGATCAGACCCTTGACTGACATTTTTGACACTTTTGGGGTTACCAGTGACATTACTACAGTAATCAGTGCTATAAATATGCACTGTTACTGTAAAAATGACACTGGCAGGGAAGGGGTTAATTTTATTGGAGAGGGAGGGGTTAATGTATGCCTGGTGCTTACTGACATGTGTGGGGGAGGTGACTGAGTGACACAAGGACAGATCGCAGGTTCAGCTATGCTGAACCCTGCAATCTGACCCCGCCTGTCACTTAGGAGATCCGCCCGCTTTGTTTACACAAGCGGCGGATCTCCAAACTCGATTCCCCGACGATCGAGGAAGAGCAGCTGCGATTGCCGCTGCTCCTCCCCTGGCCCGACTCCCGCTGTGACTAAATACAGCGGGAGCGAGCCTCCGGCGGCGCGCGCGCACCGCCGAGAAGGTGGGGTGTCTGGCGACGTAGGTCTTTGCCGCAGTAGAGCTCTAGTGAGCAGCGGCAAAGTGGTTAATAATACAATAATAACAAAATCATCTTTGCTAAGTGAACATTTATGTAGTAGGTCAAACACAAAAGGGGAGATTTACTAAAGGCAAATAGACTATTCACTTTGAAAGGGAATTTCCCCAGAGCTTAGTGCTGTATTTTTTTTTTTTTTAATTTGCCATGCATGTGATTGGGTATTGTTTACAAAGTGAAATTTCACCACATTCACTAAGCTCTTGGGCAATTTCCTTTGCAAAGTGCAACTTCTCTTGCAAATGAACAGCATATTTGCCGTCAGTACATCAACCCCTATACATGCTATGTTTTCACTGGAATATCGATTTTACCAGCAGGGGCAACTGAGGTCAGCAACTGCAACATTGTGTCCCGAGATGACCTTCCTGGGGGTAGATCCCTGTGTCTTACATATGGTAAGATCACAAACAGAGGAGGGCAATTTTTTTAAGTTTTTCTGGAAGCACTTGAAGCAACAGACAATATATCATGCTTCAACTGTTCCAATCACAAAGCAATCCTTATTAGTTATGAATCTTTACTAATTACATGACTTTCTTAGGTTTCAATTGCATAGAAACATTAATATGATACAGGAGGGTTAGGGGTATGTTTAGGTTTTCAATGAGAGTGTGTTTATTATACCATTTTAATTAGATTTAAATAATTGTCTTCTGCCAGTTACTAATTGGGAGCTATGTTTGCCTATTTGTGAATGTTCAGCTGTCCAAATAACACAATAATGAAAAGGTGGCTTTAATTAAATACGAAAATATGTTTTTATTACATGGTAAGGATGCCAGCAGTGTTTCAAACTCAACATTTGTTTCACTGTGAGGGCCAAGTGGTTGGGGTATATAATACCCACTTCTCATTTTGCAATTAACTGAAAATTCTTTGTTTTTTTTTTTCCATCAAGTAAATTTTTATTGAAATGTATCAAGTAAAACAATATCAAGCATTAACATAATGAACATGAAGTGGTATCATAGAAGGAACAAAGTATATAAGAAGTGTCTCTCGGAATACATCAAAATCATCTTGCAGAATGGCGTTTCCGACATAAGTCATAAAGTTAAACTTCACCATCAGATTTACCTTGTATCACCTATAAAGATGAAGCTCCCTGTTTCTCGGTTGTTCTCGTCATCACTAGCTTAGATATGTGAATGGTCCTGTTGTGTTAACTATATGGCGAGGGAAAGGAGTCTACTATTAGTCGATTGTATTTGGTCATAGAAAGGATGGGATGGTATGTCAATGTCATATCTCGTCAGCCTGGTGTGCCCAAGTAATGTGTGAAAAAAGAACAGAAGATTAGATGGAGCAGAAATGAAGTATTGAGAAATGATAAAACAAGAGGCATAGAGTACAGGAAAAGGGTTGGGAGTCGTGTAAAAGGGGGGGGGGGGTTGAGATAATGGTAATGGTCATATAGGAAAGTCATCAGGCGTATCAGGAGTTTTCCTCAGTCAGTATGCTCTGGATTCCATCCATGGGAAAATAGTATAGGTATTCGTAAAGAGAGAATATCATACAGGGAAGACCCCCCTCTTTCATCCCTTGTGTAGGGGAGGGGTGATCTCCTGTCGTGAGCAATAAATACATGTATGGAGTAAATGTAAAAATAAGCCAATTACTAATTAATTGTTGATGTCCAGTGTGTTGTCTAATTGAAGCATAGAGTAGCTGTCTGTGTAATGAAATTGTATCCATGGTGCCCAAGTGCCTGAAAGTTACCTTATAACTGAAATGTATTCAGTTATAAATGTTTACTAAGAACAATTTATTTGAAATGACAGTAGAGATAATGATCTGTGCACTGTACCTCCTGAGCAGCTGCTGGAGCAAGGTGTGAAGCCAATGTATTCCCAGTCATACATTTCAGTGGAATCTTCCCATTCCGGAGGAAGTTCTGATGCCAGGGCAGATGTATCATCATGGCAGGATGGCATATAGCAAGTTCTTTCCAGGGCTGGCTTTTCATCCTCACATTCTTCATCTGGTAATTCTAACTCAGTCTGGGTGAACGTCAACATAATGCGGCACTTGATCTCCCTCACCTGCATGCCTCGACCACAGGTGACACTACAGGGGGACCAGGCTTCTGGGATAAACCTGTCAAGACAATGTAAGAGTTTAGGGTACACTACTAAGTACGGTATGCAATATAATACTGTGTAGTAGGGCTGCAAGTTAAAGTGAGCTCAGAAGTTGCCTGAAATGTTCAAATGTTTCTTGAAACAATGGGTCATGTGAATATTCCGCAATCAACTTTGTATAAATGTAGGGACTTATTCACATCAGATGTGTTGGGCAGTTCCAATGCATACAAAATATATTTCTAAAGAATCCTATCAGGTCTGTTACAACCTGCATAAACCAAGAGAGAGAGCCCTCCACAAAACTAAACCTTAAATATCACAAAAGAGAAATAGATATGGGCTCAGCCTCTCCCTGAACTCCAAAATTCTTATTAACCCATGAATCACACCATGTGACGACTCCTGATTGATTAAATTCACATATAATTCCTTTATTGATTTAAAACATAAATCCAACAGACATTAAACATATTAAAAACCTAACAAGCACCAGGTCTCCACCTTTTGTAGTAGATGTTGTATTCCTTTGTGTATTCTCTATATGTATAAGCATAAACTGTGGCCACCAGAAAAAATTATTGTTACCAGCTGTGAATAATGATTTGGACTGGCTACTATATTTCAAATAAAATGATACATGTGGGTACAATAACAAATTATTTATTGCTGTAATAGGAACTGATCAATCCTGTGTAAATATAAAATACACATAAAAAGCGCCTATCAACTAAATCAACAGATTTTCTCACACTGATGAATGCAGATTTATAATGCAGTGAACCAGATGGTAAATTCCAAAAATTACCTTTGAAAGATCTACTTATAGTTACATACAGATAAATCCAGAGTAGAAGTAGGTTAAAATGTCCGCCATTTATAGATGACTGCTTTGATACCTTATTCATTCCCTCCTACTGCACACAGATGTAATCATATGTAAATATTGGTGAGCGATGTTTTCTCCAAGCTGATTTTAAAGACAATAAGCTCCTGTAAATACTGTGGTCCAGAGGAGGCTATGGAATCCATATACAGTGCCAGGACAAAGCCACCTAGAGCCCAAGGCGAAAATGCCAAACTCTGCATCCCCTCCCGAGATGTATGAGCATTATGTACTAGCAAACCCTCCCTTCCAAAAAAACAAAATAAAAATTTGAGCACTGAGCTGAATGCTTACCCCTTAAAATGAATCCCCCCTCCTCCCAGGACAAATCCACACCCCTGCAGATCTCCTCATAGAAAGCCTGTCTTGATTGCATTTTTGCTATCTGTACCAGTGGATACTTGTAAGTGCATTTCTGCTTTATCTATAAACCAGTTTTAGCAGTTTTACACTATGTTTTGTTCCTTTGGTTTATATTCACATGATACATGGTGAAAGAGGATTTCAGCATTCCTCCATTCCATCTGCGATTTACCTCTGGAAAATCCGTGGGTACAGTCGGTTAGAGAGGAATCCAGGATCCCTTGTGTGAAGCCTCATATGACCCATATGCTATAGGGTATTGTGGGTCCATGCCATCTGGTGAGCGCATATGTGTATCTTTCTCCTTTGGTGATGGGATCTAGCTATCACTGTGATCACCTTTACCATTGCTGGATACATTACCTCACTTTCACACACGGACTTCTATTGTGTTATTGAATACACCACTTCATTTTTTATGGGACTTTTAAATCACTTGTGAACATTATGTTTTGTCACAATTGAATATTATGCTTCATCCATTAGTTTGTGTAAAGTGAATTATCACAGTTCAGTCATTTATTCAGTGCTGCACTTTTATATTATTTATGTTTATTTACAACACAGTTTGTCAGTTGTTTTGTGCTGGCAGCTCTTTTGAAAGTCGAGTTAACGCAGTATATTATCTTTCTTTTCTTGGATTATGCTTATTGAAAAAATTGTTAGGACACTTCCAAATAAGCAATAGTTGTGTGACAAAGTTTGGAACCCTTGGCTGTCTTACCTACAACTACCACCTGAATAGTAGCAAATTGGCAGTTGGGCTGGGGTGCAGTGTTAATTTTGGCAGCAAATTTCAATTTAGTTTTAGTCTTAGTCTTAGGACTAAAATGGCATTTTAGTTTTAGTCCTATTTTAGTCTTCTGCAAGTGTTTTAGTTTTAGTCGTATTTAGTCGACTAAAACTCCAGTATATTTTAGTCGACTAAAACGCCCTACATTTTAGTCGACTAAAACTCATTTTAGTCATCTATAATCGAATGGGTGTAGTTCAATTGTAATTTGTAATGCATTATTTAAGCATTTCTCTACAATTTCCAAACTCATTATATACTACTCCTGGAGGGAAAAATCTAATATGTTATTATT